>NC_092378.1:139598004-140252067 GCF_030028105.1 Mobula birostris | reverse complement strand
GTCATAACCTATGCAAGTGGCCTACATGCGTTGTGAGCATTTATACTTGTGCGTTGGAGTGTCTGCGTTGCTCTGCAATTTGGGCACGTCGCGCATGCGCACACACCTGCCCGCACAAGACTTCATGGTCATGGTAGTCTTTCTCAGGGTAAACAAGTTTAAAGCAATCATCTTTTTTCGTAAAAGCGAAATGCATCCTCCATAATTTCGGAGGTCTGTGAAGCTTTATGGAAAGCATTGCAGTCAGAGTTCCTTCCCTGCCCTTCAGTCGCCCAATGGGAAGCTATTGCAGCGTAGGAGGAAATGCGATGCTACCAAGCGGACCAATCACAGTTGTTGCGGTCTGTGTTACTGCAACGCGTAGTTACATTTTGGGAGAGGTGAACGTCAGGCTACGGCGTAGGGATCCGTGTAGGTTCTGCATAGGGTTCACGGCAACACCGTACCTACGGCGTTGAGTTGACGCACAAGTATAAATCAGCCTTTAGATGAGACACAGATTATGGCTATTAGCCCTCTCTATGCCTCTGATCTTTTTTTTTATCTGTTATGTCAACTCTCAGAACTGCACACTTAACCTCAAGGGCGGCCAGACTAACATTTTGTACTACTGTAACATGATTGCCCTTTGTCAATGAAGGCAAGCATGCCATACACACTCATCACCAACCTGCTGACCTGTGTTGCCACTTTCAGAGAACTATATACTGGTACTCCACACTTCCTCTGTTCAACAATATTCCTCAAGGCCCTCCCATTTACCGTGTATATCTTAGCTTGGTTTAACTTCCCAAAATACATTACTTTTCAGTTATCTGAGTTAAATGCCATCGGCCATTCCTTTGCCCACTTCTCAATGAATCAATATCCTGTTGTAACATTGGCCAACCTTCTTCACAGTCCACTATACTACTAGGTTTGTTGTTGGATCAATGGATAAATTAGGCTTTCTACTTTCCACTCTTGTTCCCTCTTGGGTGTAAAACCGTCTCCTCATTGTATGTGCTCAAACATGCAATACTCTAGCTTCAAAGTGAAAATTAAAAATAAAGTTCAAAGTAAATTTATTATCAAATTACATATATGTCACCACACACAACACTGAGATTCGTTTTCGTGTGGGCATACTTAGTAAATCCAAGAAACGTAGTAGAATCAGTGAAAGATTGCAACCAACAGGACAGAGAATAACCAATGTACAAAAGACAACAAACTGCAAAGACAAAAGAAAATTTTAAAAAATAAACAAACAATAACTATCGAGAATACGAGATGAAGAGTCCTTGAAAGTGAGTCCATAGCTTGTGAGAACAGTTCAGTGATGGGTCAAGTGAAGTTCAACTTCTTTCAAGCTTATACAATAAATTCCACTTAATTTAGTCGGTTCCACTTAAGTCAATGGATTCAAGTTTCAGAAGTCAATATGAAATGCTACTAAACCCTGCACATTTAGACTACGTGGTCAGGATTGATTTTTTTTCACAACAATTATACTGAGTGCAGCCTTTAATCAAAGATTTAAACAAGGATTTGGATACATAGAAGATGCAGAACTGTGTTTGACAATGGAGTTTGGGGGTGAGGGAGGGTGAACATGACCAGTGATCAGTAAGTACAAATTTGGTCTGATTGTCCTTTGTCTGTGCTATGAGATTGTGTGATTCAATGAGGTAGATATGATCAAGTTAAACTGCTGATTGAGGAGGGCAGAAGAGGTTGTGACGTGCAACTGGTATAGCTAAGTGCCTACAAATGTTTCCTTTTTCTAGGTGAGGAAGAAAAGCTTACATTTGAGACCAGATCATTCAGCCAATGTTTTCAGACCAGCTGGTTATATTAGGTCCTACATTCAAGGTGGTTTCCCAAATGCCTTCCTCATGGCGTTTGATCTTAGAAGTTGGCTGCTGTTTACAATAAGCAGAGCTGAAAGAATACCATATTAAACTAGTGCTCTGTGCTGCCTCTCAGGTCTCTGCTTATAGACAGATCCAAACTCAGCTCTTCTAGCACACAGGTAGGTATCTGCTCAGATAACCAAGAATCTGGACAGGAGTAGCCTTTATTGAATGCCCACGTTCTGGTTTCCATCCACAACGACATGGAACATTAAGTCTTCATCTTATTCCCAAATAATATCATCATTCAGCCAAAGATTCAAAGCCTCAGATTGGCAAACAATATATTCAAATGAACTTCTCCTTTGATCCTAGTCACAATTATTGGAAGACAAAGTCATGTGGGTTGTGTTCTACAGTACCCTCTGTATTTTAATTACGTATGCTGAATATATGAATTGAATTTGAATTAAATTGAATTGAATTGAATTGACTTTATTACTTACATCCTTCATATACACGAGGGGTAAAAATCTTTACGTTACGTCTCCATCTAAATGTGCAATGTGCAATTTATAGTAATTTATAATAAATAATATGTACCAGAGGACAGTAAATATAACGGAAATACAATTGTATCAGCTTGAGTTAATCAGTCTGATGGCCTGGTGGAAGAAGCTGTCCCGGAGCCTGTTGGTCCTGGCTTTTATGCTGTGGTACCGCTTCCCAGATGGTAGCAGCTGGAACAGTTTGTGGCTGGGGTGACTCAGCTCTCCAATGATCCTTTGGGCCCTTTTTACACACCTGTCTCCCTAAATGTCCTGAATAGTGGGAAGTTCACATCTACAGACGCACTGGGCTGTCCACACCACTCTCTGCAGAGTCTTGCAATTGAGGAATTTTCCTAATAAAGTTTGTTTGGAGGAATGTCCTAAAATGGATGGTCACTTCCACCCTTGTTTTCCTCTGAGGTGTGGAGTTTCCATGAGTATTTTTCTTAAAGCCAGTCCCACTTTTATCATTCACTGACTAAACCAAAACAATCGTGCCCATCAAAGGAAGGATCCATAACTTTGTAGGATGGGAAAAAGAGAATTCCAAGAGAGTTGGTTAAAACAGGTGGCTCCAGGGTGGTAGGAAACTTGGGCCATTTTAGCTATCTAACCATCCTTTTCCTGTCTGTGTCCTCCTTCTTCCCTTTCAATTTGCAACACAGCTTTATGGTGCAGACAATAATCATTAGAAAAATGGGCTTCTTACTTTCCTTCTGATTCTGAATGGAGTCTCTATTGTGGACTGAGAGTGGGAAGGAGGCAGGAAGAGGGGAATCATGGTTGGGAAAAGAGGAATGTGAGAGGGGAGGGAGTGGGAAGCACCAGAGAGGCATTCTGTAATGATCAACAAACTAATTTTTTGGAATCAAATGACCTTTCCTGGTGTCTCAGGACTGGGTGTGTCTGCATTGACATCACCGTCCCCCCCGACACTCCTTCTCTGCCACCTCTCCCACACTCCTCCCGCAACGCTCCACCCTCACCATTCCCAACATCCTTTGCTCCCACCAGATTTACAAACTCACACCTCACTCCACATTGACAAATACAGAACTGCTCAAAAGTCTTGGAGACCCTATGTATATGTGCCTAAGACTTTTGCACAATACTTTCTATATATATAGTGGATTCCAGTTAATTGGGACACATCAGGACCCAATTAAGCGGCTGCCACAATTAGACAAAGTTTCGTGGAAGTAGTTAAAAGATATAAAAGAGGCAAACTACTATTTAACCGAGTAACAATTCATGTATTTAAATAAAATATAGAACAATTTAGAACATTACCAAAACCTCTACCATACTATAAAATTGTGTATAGTTCCTAATAGTTATCAACGGAGGAATTCATCTGCCATGTTCTTTTGATTGATGGTAAGTGAACAGAATTAATGCCTAGTGCAGATTATGGACTGCCTTCATTCAATTCTTTAAACAATTGCATCCCCCAAATGGCCAGGCAGCATCTGTGGAAAAAAGTACAGTCGATGTTTTGGGCCCAGACTCTTCTGCAGGACTGGAGAAAAAAAGATGAGGAGTAGACTTAAAAGGCGGGGAAGGGAGAAAGAAACACAAAGTGAAAACCGAAACTGAGAGGGAGAGGGATGAAGTAAAGAGCTGGGAAGTTGGTTGGTGAGAGAGATTGAGGGCTGGAGAAGGGGGAGTCCGATAGGAGAGAACAGAAGGCCATGGAAGAAAGAAAAGGGGAGAGGAGCACCAGAGGGAGGTGATGGGCAGGGAAGGAGATAAGGTGAGCGAGGGGAAAGGGATGGGGAATAGTGAAGGAGGTGGTGGGGGGGAGGGGCTATTACCAGAAGTTTGAGAAATCAATGTTCGTGCCTTCAGGTTGGAGGCTACCCAGACGGAATATAAGGTGTTGTTCCTCCAACCTGAGTGTGGCCTCATTACAACAGTAGAAGTGGAATTAAAATGGTGGTCACTAAGATATCTCACTTGTTCTGGCGGATGGAGCGTAGCTGCTCAGTGAAACAGTCTCCCAATCTACATTGGGTCTCACCAATATATAGGAGGCTACACCAGGAGCACCGGACGCAGTTTATGACCCCAACAGACTCACAGGGGAAGTGTCGTCTCACCTAGAAGGGCTGTTTGGCGCCCTGGATGGTATTGAGGAAGGAGGCGTAGGGGCATCAAATGTAGCACTTGATCTGCTTGTAAGCATAAGTGTCAAGGGGGAGATCAGTGGGGAGGGACAAATGGACAAGGGAGTCACATAGGGAGCGATCTCTGCGGAAAGCAGAAAGTCGGGGAAGGGAAAGATGTGCTTGGTAGTGGGATCCCGTAGGAGATGGCAGAAGTTCCACAGAATTATGTGCTGGACGTGGAAGCTGGTGGGGTGGTAGGTGAGGACAGGAGGAACCCTATCCCTGATAGGGTGGCAGGTGGATAGGGCAAGAGCAGACCTGTGTAAAATGGAAGAGATGCAGTTGAGGGCAGCATTGACAGTGGAGGAAGGGAAGCCCCTTTCTTTGAAAGAGGAGGACATCTCCTTCATTCTAGAATGAAAGGCCTCATCCTGAGAGCAGATGTGGCAGAGACAGAGGAATTGAGAGAAGAAGATTGCATTTTTATAAGTTATAGGGTGGGAAAAGGTATAGTCCAGGTAACTGTGAGGGTCCGTGGGTTTCTAATAGACATCAGTAGATAAGCTGTCTCCAGAGAAAGAGACAGTCAGGTCAAGAAAGGGGAGGGAGGTGACAGAAATGGACCAGGTAAATTTGAGGGCAGGCTGGAAGTTGGAAGCAAAACTGATGAAGTCGACGAGCTTAGCATGGGTGCAGAAAGCAACACCAATGCAGTAATCGATGTAGTGTAGGAAGAGTGGGGGACGGATACCAGCGTAGGCTTGGAATATAGACTGTGTGTTGCTTGGATTTCCAGCATCTGCAGATTTTCTCTTGTTTGCATCCTCCAAGTATTCATCTTCATTGTAACATTCAACATGATTGTCGATACCTTCAAATTCCTCGTATTTTCTTATTTGTTGAAGTAATGAATTTGTTTCATTTCAAGTCCCGGGCATTTCTGGTATCTCTGAGCCTGAATGCTTGAAAACCACAGTGAACGAAACTTTTCCAAATTGTATTACTGCTTACTTCTTACCAACTATCAATGACAAAAATCATTGCTTTTTGAACAATAACACATGCAATTGACTCTATTTAGAAACTGATGGCTTCAAGCACAGTGTGGTGTCTAATAGCCACCCAAGTGCACGCAACTGACACTAGTTAGAAATTGTTCAGCAACAGTCTCCTGCCCAATTAAGTGGTATAGTGTCCCAAATAAATGAAGGCAATCCAGGCTATTTTAACGATTTAGTGTTTGTTCTTAAAGAGTTGTACCAATAAGTGGCTGCCCTGATTAACTGATAGCCCAATGAAATAGAATCCACTGTATGTAGGTTCAATATATATTGTCTACTATTCTTCCTTTTGTATTGAATTCGTAGAAAACTACTACACATTGATATTCTGACTGGATGTTTTGGAAATTCACACAGTTTTGTTCTATTAATCTTTTGTAACACTTCATCAAGTTTAATTGATGGCGGCCTTGCAAATGTTCCAGCTGAGTCCAATCTAAATTAATAATTCTTAGGCAAGCATCTGAGTGACAATCGTTCACTCCACATCAGACATAATGCTGACCAAACTTCATTAAATAATTACATGGCACTGAAACCTATGTTGTCTTTGTAAAAGATTGCAAAACAATATTTATTGTGTCTTGCAGTTCCCTCCTTTCCTGCCATTCATCAGCAGCTTTATACTGTCCGAAGTACAATAAAACTATACATTAGAATCACTGAAGTATGTTACATCCTTCTTACAGCATAATCACTTATCTTTAAAAGAAGACATGCCTGCTTATTCTGTTAACTTCTCTGGGTCCAAATTTGCAGAGACCCCCTTGGTATGGATACCACCCTGAAAGGAAGGGTATAGCCCCCTTTAAAGTTTCACAACCCATGGAATAACTTTCAATGACTCTACAAATCATGCTCTCAGTATTATTTATTTATTGGTTTGTTTGCTTGTCTGTTTGCTTATTTATTTATTATAATTATAATTTTTATTTTTCTCAGCTCAAGTTGGTAAAACCTGAGATACAGGCATAGCCAAGCACACTAATTTTTCAATTGCTGTGAACTTTCGGAGTACACTAGTAGTGTTTAGTATTGTGGTTTTCTGGAGATTTATGTAATATTTACACAAATATTGCCTTGTAGGCCTAATTGTTTAATACTATTGTGTAGTGACATTGGGATAACACCAGTTGTAAACATTTATAGGCATCCGCTGGTCTCGTGAGACCATGAATTTGCGCCTTGGAAGGTTTCCAGGACACAAGCCTGGGCAAGGTTGTATGGAAGACCAGCAGTTCCCCATGCTGCAAGTCTCCACTCTCCACGCCACCGATGTTGTCCAAGGGAAGGGCATTAGGACCCACACAGCTTGGCACCATTGTCATTGCAGAGCAATGTGTGGTTAAGTGCCTTGCTCAAGGACACACGCACTGCCTCAGCCAAGGCTCGAACTAGCGACCTTCAGATCACTAGACAAACGCCTTAACCACTTGGTCACGTGCCAACACTGTAAATATTACTTTTGGGACAATGGATACCCTGCTCATGTTCCATAGTCTTTCAATTTCTTCTTTTAATTCAGCATATTTCTGATGTTTTTAATTTAATGATTTCTATGAGTGTTTGGGATGGCTATATCTATTAAGTAAGTTGTTCTGGCTTGATTACTTCGTATTATTATATCCAAACTATTATCATGGATTGTCCTATCTGTAATAATGGGCCAGTCTTAATATAATTTTCAGGCTGTGTCTCTAACTCTAGATCAGGCTTGTATTTATAGAAAGATATGCTGTCTTTGATGAGTTTATATTTTAAAGTAGGATTTTGGTGAATGATGTTAGCCACTTAATTGCGCCTATGGTAGTAATCAGACTGAATTAACCTATTACAGGATCATGTAATGTGTTGGACTGTTTCTGGTTTCTCTTGGCATTTTCTGCATTTATCATCTTGAATTTGTTGGTCTTTTATTATGTATTTTTGATCATTTTTGTGTTAACCATCTGGTCCTGTATTGCCACAAAGAACCCCTCTGATTCTGGGAAAAGGTCACCAATTCTGAGCAAGTGTTCGATGCTTCTTTGTCAACACCTCAGATCACGGGGCTGGCTTCCATGGAGGGCCATGCTCTTCATTTGTTAACTTCTTCTTCTATCGTGATAATTTCGTCATTTTTTTTCTGGATTGTGTTTTCATTTAAGTTTAGTGGTGTGTACTTCTTATCAGAATTGCATACGCTCGCATGGAGGTCTGAATCCTGTTTTGGATGATGAAAATATGTCCTTAGAAGTTTTACTGACTGTTGTGTAAACAGAATACATTAATATGGGGATAGCGAGATTTTATTGCCTGTGTCATATTTTTACTATTGAGCTCTGTTTGGCAGATTTTCTTAAGCCTTGAAGTAAGTTTCGTTGAATGTTTTCTCTTTATCACAGTATGTCTATTTTCTTTGTGAGTTAATATACTAAATACTAATAAGTTTCATTATTATTATTATTACTACTACCATTAATGTATTTGCACAGTTTGGCAGTTGTTTGTCAGTTTTTGTGTGTAGTTTTTCTTTGATTCTATTGTATTTCTTTTTTCTACTATGAATGTAAAAAAAATGTAGTTTTGCGGTAAATATAGTCATGGTTGTATATGGTGACGTATACGTACCTTGATAATATATTTACTTTCAACTTTCAACTTTGAACATTGAACTTAAAGTTAGCTTTCCACAGGGAAATTTTCAGTTCATGGTATTCTGTTCTCTCTACACCGGTGTTGAACTGTTCTACTCAAAACACTTCATAAATGATATATTTTCCCCTATTAGGTTTGTTCAACCCCAGTTATGGACCATGGACCAGTTCTGATCTTCCAGCCCAAAGTATCTCAGCTCTAGTTGCATTTTATACCTTACTCACGTATTTCTTCCCATCGATGTCTGCTGTTGTAGGATTTGAGCCAGTCTGTTCATAGCATTGTCTTGTTGGAAGAATAATCTTAAATCAATAGCCTGAGTTGTCTCATTATTCAAGGGATATATTTGTATTAATTGAGGATTTATAAACAACAGCATGCAACAACGACAGCAAATAGCCCACTGGTATCTAATTTTAACCTGTAATATGACCTTGAACACCAGTGGTATTTACTTAGAGACGCAAACTCACAGCTATCTGAAGTTGTCTACACAAGGTCAGTATTCTCTGTTAACTAAGAGAGCTAAATATTGGAACACCCTTCTCTAACAGTGCAGTACCATTAAAACATGCACTGAAGTGATACAAGGAGTAAGGCATCCGTTAGTCTTGCAAGACCATGGATCTGCACCTGGAAAGTCTTCACTCTCCAGGGCGCAGGCCTGGGCAAGGTCGTATGGAAGACCAGCAGTTGCCCATGCTGCAAGTCTCCCCTCTCCACGGCACCGATGTTGTCCAAGGGAAGGGCATTAGGACCCATACAGCTTGGCACCAGTGTCATCGCAGAGCACTGTGTGATTAAGTGTCTTGCTCAAAGATACAACACGTTGCCTTGGCTGGGGCTCGAACTCACGACCTTCAGATCACTAGTCAAATGCCTTAACCACTTGGCCATGTCCACAAGGAGTATCAATATCAATATCATCTTCCCATAGAAAATAGAACATAGAGCATCACAGCACAGTGAGAGCCCTTCAGGCTACGATGTGCTGACCTTTTAACCGACTGTATGATCAATATAAACTTCCCTCCATGTTTCTATAATCCACGTGCCTCTCTGTTTCTTACATTTCCCTAATGTATCTGCCTCTACCACCACCCCTGGTTGGGCGTTCCATGCATTCACCACTCTCTGTGTAAAAAACGTATTTGCCATTTCCACCCGAGTTTGGCTATCCACTCAATCTATGCCTCTTATCATCTTATACACCTCTTTCAAATCACCCCTCATCCACCTTTCCTCCAGAGGGAAAATACCCTAGCTCACTTCAACTGTCCTCATAAGGTAAACAGGGATGGGCAATAAATTCCAGGTGCACCCATGTCTTCACAGATAAACTGAGAGTGAACTAGTTCCCAGGACCCCATTACGTTCTGAAGAACGCAAAGTTACAACCTCTGCAGGAGGTACCGACAGAGCTGAAAGCTATCCCAGTGATATTCTGTCGAGCTCCTTCAGGACAGTCCAAGCAGAGAAAGCATGAGTTGAGGAAGGTTGACTCAAGAAGTTCTGCAGCTGCTGAAGATCTTGAGTTATATGTGGCATTCTGAGGTAAGGGTGACACCAAGGTTGGGCATGTAGTGGACTGTGAGGAAGACTCTCCTGGTTGCAGCAGGATCTGGACCAGCTGGAAAAATGGGCTGAAAAATGGCAGATGGAATTTAATGCAGACAAGTGCAAGGTGTTGCAACTCTGTAGGACTACCCACGGTAGCTCTTACATAGTGAACGGTAGGGCACTGGGGAGTGTGGTAGAACAAAGGGGTCTGAGAATACAGGTATATAATTCATTGAAAGCGGTGTCTCAGTTAGTTAGGGTCTTAAAGAAAGTTCTGGCACATTGGCCTTCATACCTAGGCAGTGTGGCTGTGGTTTCATACTTTTTCGACTTTTTTACAATGCACTAAGGTATGATCGTTGCCTTTGAGATGGTCTTGTACCTTTCCCCAGAAATGTGCTTCTCTATAGTTATTTCCTAAGTCAAAATATTCAGTACAGGAGATGGGATGTTATGCTGAAGTTGTATAAGACATTGGTGAGGCGTAATTTGGAGTATTGTGTGCAGTTTTGGTCACCTACTGTATCTACATGAAAGATGTAAATAAGGTTTAAAGAGGACAGAGAAAATTAACAAGGATGTTGCAAGATCTGGAGGACCTGAGGAAAGATTGGATAGGTTAGGACTTTATTCCTCGGAATGTAGAAGATTGAGAGATTTGATAGAGGTATACAAAGTTATAAGGGATATAGACAGGATAAACACAAGCAGACTTTTTCCACCGAGGTTAGGTGGGACTACAACTAGAGATCATGGGTTAAATGTGAAAGGTAGAAAGTTTAAGGGGAGCATGAGGGGAAACTTCATCACTTAGAGGATCATGAGAATGGTGCATGTAAGCTCGATCAAAATGTTTAGGAGAAGTTTGGATAGGTACTTGGATGGTAGGGGTATGGAAGGCCATGGTCCCACTGCAGGTCGATGGGAGCAGGTAGTTTAAAAGGCTCAGCACAGGCTAGATGGGCTGAAGGGCTTGTTTCTGTGCTGTACTTTTCTATGACTATGAGTCTATGAACATTGCTGGGGAGGTGGCCAGCAGGTCTCTAAGGCTCGTTGCATGCGATTGCAAACTGGTTGGATAATGGAACGTAAAATATATAAAAAGCCAGAGAATTCCAGGGGAAGGGGGAGGTGGGGCATTAGCGGAAGTTTGAGAAGTCAGTGTTCATGCCATCAGGTTGGAGGCTACTCAGACGGAATATAAGATGTTGTTCCTCCAACCTGAGTGTGGCTTCATCTTTACAGTAGAGGAGGCCATGGATAGGCATATCAGAATGGGAATGGGACATGGAATTAAAATGTGTGGCCACTGGGAGATCCTGCTTTCTCTGGCGGACAGAGCGTAGATGTTCAGCAAAGTGGTCTCTCAGTCTGCGTCGGGTCTCACCAATATATAGAAGGCCACATCGGGACCACCAGACGCATCTGTCCTAACTACTCTCCATTGGCTTCCTGCATCTTTTAGAATTGATATTACAGTTCTCTTACTTGTTTTGAAAGCTCTTAATGATTTGGGGCCAGAGTACATCACAGAATAATTTTTATTTTGTCATCCTGATTGAGCTCTCAGGTTTTCTTCCACCAGTCTCCTAAATTTAAGCAATCTCACTCAAAAGATAATTGGCAGGTCAGCTTTCTTGAACTAGGCTCCTAAACTGTGGAACTCAGTACCTAAACCTATAAGGGATATAGACTCAGTTGACACTTTTAAACACCAGCTCAAAACTATTTAATTAACCTTGCTTTTAACTAACATCTTTTATTTTTATTTTTTATTTTATTTTCATGTTTATACTATTATCCTATTGTAAAGCATTTTAAATGACATTATCCGGAAAGTGCTCTATAAATAAAGCTATTATTATTATTATCAATAGCATATGTCATGAAATTTGTTGTTTTGTGGCAGCAGTGCAGTGCAAGACAGATGTAAAAATTGCTATATATAGGCATCCGTTAGTCTCATGAGGCCATGGATTTGCGCCTTGGAAGGTTTCCAGGGCGCAGGCCTGGGCAAGGTTGTGAGGAAGACCGGCAGTTGCCCATGCTGCAAGTCTCCCCTCTCCACGCCACCGATGTTGTCCAAGGGAAGGGCACTAGGGCTGATACAGCTTGGCACCGGTGTCGTCGCAGAGCAATGTGTGATTAAGTGCCTTGCTCAAGGACACACAGGCTGCCTCAGCCAAGGCTCGAACTAGCGACCTTCAAATCACTAGACGAACGCCTTAACCACTTGGCCATGTGCTATAAGTTACAATAAATAAAGTAATTAATAGTGCAAAAGAGGAAGAGAGAGGTGGTGCTCTTAGATTCAGGGACCTTTCAGAAATCTGATGGCAGAGGGGAAGAATCTGTCCCTGGGTTGTTGACTGTGGATCTTCAGAATTCTGTACATCTTCTATCATGGTAGTAATGAGAGGAGGGAATGCCCTGGATGGTGAGAGTCCTTAATGATGGACTCTGCTTTCCTGAGGCACCACCTGTTGAAAATGTTATTGATGGTGGGAGGGTTGTGCCTGTGATGGAGCTAGCTAAGTCTACAACACTTTGCAGCCTCTCTTAATCCTTTGCTTTAGAGCCTCCATTATTAGGCTGTGATGCAATCAGAGAGAATAGTCTCCATTGTATACAGTGGAGATTTGCTCGAGCCTTTGCTGATGCACCCAGCCTCGCCAAGCTCCTGAAGTACAGCTGCTGCTGTGCCTTCGTCATGATTACATCAATGAATTGGGCGTAGGATAGATCCTCTGAGAAGTTGACACCCATGAACTTAAATCTGCTCACCCTTTCTACTGCTGACCCCGTCAATGAAGACTGGGTGTGTCCTCTCCCAACTTCCCCTTCCTGAGGTCAACAATCAGTTCCTTGATCATGTTGACATTGAGTGCAGCGTTGTTGTTGTGGCACCTGATCTAAAAAATCTTTTCGAGGCGGTAGTCTCCAAAAATCGCACTTTTTAAATTCTCTGATCATGTGCAATTTCTACCACTCTCCTCCTTCTAGCAAATAGCATCAAGACCAAGAGTTCCCACCTTTTTTTTTTATCAGAATCAGAATCAGAATCACCAGCAAATGTCATGAAATTTGCTAGCCTTGCAGCAGCGGTACAATGAAATACATAATAATAGAAAAAAATCATGAATTACAGTAAGTATATATTAAATATAATATGAGTGGGCATGTGGCCAAGTGGTTAAGGCATTGGACTAGCGACCTGAAGGTCGTGAGTTCAAGCCCCAGACCACGTGTTGTGTCCTTGAGCAAGGTACTTAATCACACATTGCTCTGCGACGACACTGGTACCAAGCTGTATGGGTCCTAATGCCCTTCCCTTGGACAACACCGGTGTCGTGGAGAGGGGAGACTTGCAGCATGGGCAACTGCTGGTCTTCCATACAACCTTGCCCAGGCCTGCGCCCTGGAGAGTGAAGACTTTCCAGGTACAGATCCATGGTCCCGCAAGACGAATGGATGCCTTTATTTATTATACATTAAATAGTTAAATTAAATAAGTAGATCAAAAACAGAAATAAAAAAAGTGGTGAGGTGGTGTTCATGGGTTCAATGTCCATTCAGAAATCAGATGGCGGAGGGGAAGAAGCTGTTCTTGAATCATTGAGTGTGTACCTTCCGGCTTCTGTACCTGTTTTCTGATGGTAGCAATGAGATCAAGGCATGACCTGGGTAACAGGGGTCTTTATAGATGGATTCCACTTTTTAGAGGCATTGCTCCTTGAAGATGTCCTGGATACTACAGAGGGCATCTTCAAGGAGCGATACCATGGACCCTTACCTTTAACCGATAGGGCATGCACATAATGACGATAGTCTCCAAAAATCAAACTTGCTAAATTCTCGAATCATGTGCAATTTCTACCACTCTCCTCCTTCTAGATTATTTATTAAAATATTCCAAAGAAAAAATTGGCCCCCAGATTTAAAGCCGTGCTGTTGAAGCTCCGAAACCTTCTTTTCAAGAGGCATCAGATTGACAGCTGATACTCCAACCAGACAGTGAGCAGATTCATGTAACTGCTCCAACACTACCTTCATTCACTCCAGTCATCGGAGTGCTCTCCCCTGATAACAAAAATACAGATCACATTCATTACCTTGAAGCAAAGAACTCAACAAGGTAAGAAGTAATGAGCTGCTCCTTCATTCTCTCTTGATATGCTGTTTCCAGGTAAACCTGACACCTTCACTTGCTGAGAACTTGCAACTATGTTTGACTGCCCTTGGGCATTCTGTCTAAAGTGACATGATTGCCTTTGGCATTTGCACGATACCGTCAGTAAGAGTTGAAAAGTAATCTGTTCTCTTGTGATGTATTTCTCCCATTTTAAAAACAAGTCCTCATGCTATTGGAGAGATCCAATTAAGGGCTATTTCAAAGGACTTCAGAAAAGCAATATTCTATTAACCTTTTACAACTTATTTATAATTGGAGCTGTGCCTGCAGAATGGGTTTTGGAAACATCAAGATTCAAGTTTACTTATCACATGTACATCGAAACATGCAGTAAAATGTTTGTTTGTGTTAACCACCAGTGCAAGTTGTGCTGAGGGAAGCCTGCAAGTGTCGACACTCTTTCCAGCACCAATATAGCATACCCACAATGCTCAGCAGGACAACACAGAACAAGCACCAAAACAACCACAGCAAAACAAGCCCTATTCTTCCCTCCCACCCGCGTACATTTACAGTCCTCTACAAGAAAAGCCATCTTCTTCAGGCTCCAGCACACTCAAGCACCAGACATTGTGCCTTTAACTCCCCCAGTGGATTCGCAGAGATTCGCAGACCTGAAGCCCAGCCAATGGGCCTCAACTTTCAGAATTCCGATTCGACAGTAGGCCTCCAATCCTCAGCATCGACCCCATGACCCACAGTTCACCGAACACCGGGCCTCCACCTCCAGACTCGCCAATGAAGGGTACTCAAACACTAGGCCTCAATCTTTGGGCTCACAGATTCGCAAACCCAGGTGGTCATTGGACCTTGTTCCTCCTCCTCGCACAGAACTGTGATTACGGAACCCATCTACAACTCACTACCCCAGGTCAGTAGTTTTTGCTAACACTGGTCTGCCGGCCCGACATCCAGCCAGACTAGAATATTTTCTGATGGTTGATATGTCGCTGCTAAGACATAGTGCACCACTTGTCCTTCCACACAGGATGGCATTCTGAATGCAGACGGTACATTAAATTAGATTAGATTATGAGGACACGCAGTCCTCTTTTATTGTCATTTAGTAATGCATGCATTAAGAAATGATACAATGTTCCTCCAGAATGATACTACAGAAACACAAGACAAACCAAGACTAAAAAAACTGACAAAACCACATAATTATAACATATAGTTACAACAGCGCAAAGCAATACTGTAATTTGATGAAGAACAGACCATGGGCACGGTAAAAAAAAAGTCTCAAAGTCTCTCGAAAGTCCCATCGTCTCAAGCAGACTGTAGAAGGAAGAAAAACTCTCCCTGCCAAGAGCTTCCAGCACCGCAAACTCGCCGATGCAGCACCCTGGAAGCACTCGACTACAGCCGACTCTTGAGTCCGTCCGAAAACTTCGAGCCTCTGACCAGCCCTCCGACACCGAGCACCAAGCACCATCTCTGCCAAGCGCTTCGACCGTGGCCCGGCAACAGGCAATAGACAAAGCTGAGGATTTGGGGCCTTCCCCTCTGGAGATTCTCTATCACACAGTAGCAGCGGCAGTGAAGCAGGCATTTCAGAAGTTTCTCCAGATGTTCCTCTGTGCTTCTCACATCTGTCTCCATCAAATCAGGATTGTGCACGGCCCCTAGTTAACACATACGATATAATTTCGGAGCAGCCGCGCACTCTGCGTCGCGCCGCCATCTTCTCCTCCCCCAACAATTAGATGTAGGCAACTACTGAACTCAGGGTCATAGAGTCATAGAACAATACAGTACAGGACCAGGCCCTTCAGCCTATCTAGTCCATGCCGAACCATTTAACCTGACTACTCCCATCAACCTGCACCAGGACTATAGCCCTCTATACCCCTACTATACGTGCACCTATCCAAACTTCTCTTAAATGTTGAAATTGAGCTCACATGCATCACTGGTGCTGGCAGCTCATTCCACACTCTCATGACCCCTGAGTGAAGAAGTTTCTCCTCATGTTCCCCTTAAACTTTTCACCTTTCACCCTTAACCCATCACCTCTAGTAGTAGTTCCATCCAACCTCAGTGGAAAAAGCCTGCTTGCACTTACCCTATCTATACGTAGAAACATAGAAAATAGGTGTAGGAGTAGGCCATTCGGCCCTTCGAGCCTGCACCGCCATTTATTATGATCTTGGCTGATCATCCAAGTCAGAACCCCGCCCCAGCCTTCCCTCCATACCCCCTGACCCCCGTAGCCACAAGGGCCATATCTAACTCCCTCTTAAATATAGCCAATGAACTGGCCTCAACTGTTTCCTGTGGCAGAGAATTCCACAGATTCACCACTCTCTGTGTGAAGAAGTTTTTCCTAATCTCGGTCCTAAAAGGCTTCCCCTCTATCCTCAAACTGTGGCCCCTCGTCCTGGACTTCCCCAACATCGGGAACAATCTTCCTGCATCTAGCCTGTCCAATCCCTTTAGGATCTTATACGTTTCAATCAGATCCCCCCTCAATCTTCTAAATTCCAACGAGTACAAGCCCAGTTCATCCAGTCTTTCTTCATATGAAAGTCCTGCCATCCCAGGAATCAATCTGGTGAACCTTCTTTGTACTCCCTCTATGGCAAGGATGTCTTTCCTCAGATTAGGGGACCGAAACTGCACACAATACTCCAGGTGTGGTCTCACCAAGGCCTTGTACAACTGCAGTAGTACCTCCCTGCTCCTGTACTCAAATCCTCTCGCTATAAATGCCAGCATACCATTTGCCTTTTTCACCGCCTGCTGTACCTGCATGCCCACTTTCAATGACTGGTGTATAATGACACCCAGGTCTCGTTGCACCTCCCCTTTTCCTAATCGGCCACCATTCAGATAATAATCTGTTTTCCTATTTTTGCCACCAAAGTGGATAACTTCACATTTATCCACATTAAATTGCATCTGCCATGAATTTGCCCACTCACCCAACCTATCCAAGTCACCTTGCATCCTCTTAGCATCCTCCTCACAGCTAACACTGCCACCCAGCTTCGTGTCATCCGCAAACTTGGAGATGCTGCATTTAATTCCCTCATCCAAGTCATTAACATATATTGTAAACAACTGGGGTCCCAGCACTGAGCCTTGCAGTACCCCACTAGTCACCGCCTGCCATTCTGAAAAGGTCTCGTTTATTCCCACTCTTTGCTTCCTGTCTGCTAACCAATTCTCCATCCACATCAATACCTTACCCCCAATACCGTGTGCTTTAAGTTTGCACACTAATCTCCTGTGTGGGACCTTGTCAAAAGCCTTTTGAAAATCCGAATATACCACATCCACTGGTTCTCCCCTATCCACTCTACTAGTTACATCCTCAAAAAATTCTATGAGATTCGTCAGACATGATTTTCCTTTCACAAATCCATGCTGACTTTGTCCGATCATTTCACCGCTTTCCAAATGTGCTGTTATCACATCCTTGATAACTGACTCCAGCAGTTTCCCCACCGCTGACGTTAGGCTAACCGGTCTATAATTCCCCGGTTTCTCTCTCCCTCCTTTTTTAAAAAGTGGAGTTACATTAGCCACCCTCCAATCCTCAGGAACTAGTCCAGAATCTAACGAGTTTTGAAAAATTATCACTAATGCATCCACTATTTCTTGGGCTACTTCCTTAAGCACTCTAGGATGCAGACCATCTGGCCCTGGGGATTTATCTGCCTTCAATCCCTTCAATTTACCTAACACCACTTCCCTACTAACATATATTTCCCTCAGTTCCTCCATCTCACTGGACCCTCTGCCCCCTACTATTTCTGGAATATTATTTATGTCCTCCTTAGTGAAGACAGAACCAAAGTAATTATTCAATTGGTCTGCCATGTCCTTGCTCCCCATAATCAATTCACCTGTTTCTGTCTGCAGGGGACCTACATTTGTCTTTACCAGTCTTTTCCTTTTTACATATCTATAAAAGCTTTTACAGTCCGTTTTTATGTTCCCTGCCAGTTTTCTCTCATAATCTTTTTTCCCCTTCCTAATTAAGCCCTTTGTCCTCCTCTGCTGAACTCTGAATTTCTCCCAGTCCTCAGGTGAGCCACTTTCTCTGGCTAATTTGTATGCTTCTTCTTTGGAATTGATACTATCCCTAATTTCTCTTGTCAGCCACGGGTGCACTACCTTCCTTGATTTATTCTTTTGCCAAACTGGGATGAACAATTGTTGTAGTTCATCCATGCGATCTTTAAATGCTTGCCATTGCATATCCACCGTCAATCCTTTAAGTGTCATTTGCCAGTCTATCTTAGCTAATTCACGTCTCATACCTTCAAAGTTACCCCTCTTTAAGTTCAGAACCTTTGTTTCTGAATTAACTATGTCACTCTCCATCTTAATGAAGAATTCCACCATATTATGGTCACTCTTACCCAAGGGACCTCTCACGACAAGATTGCTAATTAACCCTTCCTCATTGCTCAAAACCCAGTCCAGAATAGCCTGCTCTCTAGTTGGTTCCTCGACATGTTGGTTCAAAAGACCATCCCGCATGCATTCCAAGAAATCCTCTTCCTCAGCACCTTTACCAATTTGGTTCACCCAATCTACATGTAGATTGAAGTCACCCATTATAACTGCTGTTCCTTTATTGCACACATCTCTAATTTCCTGTTTAATACCATCTCCGACCTCACTACTACTGTTAGGTGGCCTGTACACAACTCCCACCAGCGTCTTCTGCCCCTTAGTGTTACGCAGCTCTATCCATATCGATTCCACATCTTCCCAGCTTATGTCCTTCCTTTCTATTGCGTTAATCTCTTCATAGTTATACTCCTCATAGTTTTGTATACCTTTATCAAATCTCCTCTCAATCTTCTACGTTCCAAGGAATAAAGCTCTAACCTATGCAATCTTTCCTTATAACTCAGGTCCTCCAGTCCTGGAATCATCCTTGTAAATTTTCTCTGCAACCTTTCAATCTTATTTACATATGTACAAGATCAGTTCTCTTGAGCTTGCTCAAAGTAATAGTTTTAATTGGCATTTGGTTCTGCTTAAATCCAAGGAAGGGTTCGAAGTTAACTTTTGCCTCTCCACCCAGTGGAAAGCGGCCAGTGAAGGAGTGGAGCTTTGAGGCTTTGACTCGAGAGGCTTCGACGAGAAGAGGCGGAGAGCAAGCTAGCTCGCAGTTAGTTTTTACAATGTCTCCTGAGACGGTGATGTGCCTCTCATGTGAGATGTGGCAGTCTTGGGGGAACTCCCCTCTCCCGCAGAGTCACATCTGCCAGAAGTGCATACGGCTGGGTGGTCTGGAAGACCATGTAAGGAATCTGGAGCAGCAGCTGAATGACCTTCGACTCATAAGGGAGAATGAGGCAGTCATAGATGAGAGCTACAGGGAGGTAGTCACACCTAAGCTGTCGGAAGCAGGTCGTTGGGTGACAGTCAGGGGGGGAAAGCGAAGGTGAGCAGACAGGTAGTGCAGAGCACCCCTGTAGCCATTCCCCTGAATAATAAGTTTACCGTCCTGGATACTGTTGGCGGAGACGACCGACCAAGTGTGAGCCACGGTGGCAGGGCCTCCGGCACTGATTCTGACCCTGTGGTGCAGAATGGTGGGACGGAGAAGAGGAGAGCTGTTGTCATTGGAGACTCTATAGTCAGGGGAGCAGACAGGAGATTTTGTGGACGTGAGAAGGACACCCGCATGGTTTGTTGCCTCCCGGGTGCCAGGGTCCGGGATGTCTCTGACCGGGTGCACGACATCCTGGTACGAGAGGGAAAGCAACCAGAAGTCGTGATACATGTTGGGACCAACGACATAGGCAGGAAGAGGGATGAGGTCCTGAAGTGTGAGTTTCGGGAACTAGGCAGAAGGCTGAAGATCAGGACCTCAAGGGTGACGTTCTCAGGATTGCTGCCAGTGCAACGTGACAGAGATGGTAAGAATTTGAGGAGATGGCAGTTGAATGCATGGCTGAGGAGTTGGTGCAGGGAGCAGGGTTTTAGATTTTTGGATCATTGGGATCTCTTCTGGGGAAGGTGGGACCTGTACAGATTGGATGGTTTGCACCTGAACTCGAGGGGGAGTAATAATATCCTTGCAGGTAGGTTCCCTTGCATGGTTCGGGAGGGTTTAAACTAATTTGCGAGGGGGATGGGACCCAGAGCGATAGAGCAGTGAAGAAGTGCATGGAGTAAAGCCAGATCTAACATACAGAGAGGCTTCGAGGAAAGAGAAGCAGAATAAACAGTGTAAAGGCAGTAAGGTAGAAGGGCTGAAATGTGTGTACCTCAATGCAAGAAGCATCAGGAACAAAGGTGATGAACTGAGAGCTTGGATACATACATGGAATTATGATGTAGTGGCCATTACAGAGACTTGGCTGGCACCAGGGCAGGAATGGATTCTCAATATTCCTGGATCTCAGTGCTTTAAAAGGGATAGAGAGGGTGGAAAAAGGGGAGGAGGGGTGGCATTACTGGTCAGGGATACTATTACAGCTACAGAAAGGGTGAGTAATGTAACAGGATCCTCTTTTGAGTCAGTATGGGTGGAAGTCAGGAACAGGAAGGGGGCAGTTACTCTACTGGGGGTATTCTATGGACCCCCTGGTAGCAGCAGGGATACAAAGGAGCAGATTGGGAGGCAGATTTTGGAAAGGTGCAAAAATAACAGGGTTGTTATCATGGGTGACTTTAACTTCCCTAATATTGATTGGCACCTGATTAGTTCCAAGGGTTTAGATGGGGCAGAGTTTGTTAAGTGTGTCCAGGATGCATTCTTGTCACAGTATGTGGACAGGCCGACCAGGGGGAATGCCATACTAGATCTAGTACTAGGTAATGAACCGGGTCAGGTCACAGATCTCTCAGTGGGTGAGCATCTGGGGGACAGTGACCACCGCTCCCTGGCCTTTAGGGTTATCATGGAAAAGGATAGAATCAGAGAGGACTGGAAAAATTTCAATTGGGGAAAGGCAAATTATGAGGCTATAAGGCTAGAACTTGCGGGTGTGAATTGGGATGATGTTTTTGCAGGGAAATGTACTATGGACATGTGGTCGATGTTTAGAGATTTCTTGCGGGATGTAAGGGATAAATTTGTCCGGGTGAGGAAGATAAAGAATGGTAGGGTGAAGGAACCATGGGTGACAAGTGAGGTGGAAGATCTAGTCAGGTGGAAGAAGGCAGCATACATGAGGTTTAAGAAGCAAGGATCAGATAGGTCTATTGAGGAATATAGGGAAGCAAGAAAGGAGCTTAAGAAGGAGCTGAGAAGAGCAAGAAGGGGGCATGAGAAGGCCTTGGTGAGTAGGGTAAAGGAAAACCCCAAGGCATTCTTCAATTATGTGAAGAAAAAAAGGATGACAGTAGTGAAGGTAGGACCGATTAGAGATAAAGGTGGGAAGATGTGCCTGGAGGCTGTGAAAGTGAGCAAGGTCCTCAATGAAAACTTCCCTTCGGTATTCACCAATGAGAGGGAACTTGATGATGGTGAGGACAATATGAGTGAGGTTGATGTTCTGGAGCATGTTGATATTAAGGGAGAGGAGGTGTTGGAGTTATTAAAATACATTAAGACAGATAAGTCCCCGGGACCTGACGGAATATTCCCCAGGCTGTTCCACGAGGCTAGAGAAGAGATTGCTGAGCCTCTGGCTAGGATCTTTATGTCCTCGTTGTCCACTGGAATGGTACCAGAGGATTGGATGGAGGCAAATGTTGTCCCCTTGTTCAAAAAAGGTAGTAGGGATAGTCCGGGTAATTATAGACCAATGAGCCTTACGTCTGTGGTGGGAAACTGTTGGAAAGGATTCTTAGAGATAGGATCTATAGACATTTAGAGAATCATGGTCTGATCAGGGACAGTCAGCATGGCTTTGTGAAGGGCAGATCGTGTCTAACAAGCCTGATAGAGTTCTATGAGGAGGTGACCAGGCATATAGATGAGGGTAGTGCAGTGGATGTGATCTATATGGATTTTAGTAAGGCATTTGACAAGGTTCCACACGGTAGGCTTATTCAGAAAGTTAGAAGGCATGGGATCCAGGGAAGTTTGGCCAGGTGGATTCAGAATTGGCTTGCCTGCAGAAGGCAGAGGGTCGTGGTGGAGGGAGTACATTCCGATTGGAGGATTGTGACTAGTGGTGTCCCACAGGGATCTGTTCTGGAACCTCTACTTTTCGTGATTTTTATTAACGACCTGGATGTTGGGGTAGAAGGGTGGGTTGGCAAGTTTGCAGACGACACAAAGGTTGGTGGTGTTGTAGATAGTGTAGAGGATTGTCAAAGATTGCAGAGAGACATCAATAGGATGCAGAAGTGAGCTGAGAAGTGGCAGATGAGTTCAACCCGGAGAAGCGTGAGGTGGTACACTTTGGAAGGACAAACTCCAAGGCAGAGTACAAAGTAAATGGCAGGATACTTGGTAGTGCGGAGGAACAGAGGGATCTCGGGGTATATGTCCACAGATCCTTGAAAGTTGCCTCACAGGTGGATAGGGTAGTTAAGAAAGCTTATGGGGTGTTAGCTTTCATAAGTTGAGGGATAGAGTTTAAGAGTCGTGATGTAATGATGCAGCTCTATAAAACTCTGGTTAGGCCACACTTGGAGAACTGTGTCCAGTTCTGGTCACCTCACTATAGGAAGGATATGGAAGCATTGGGAAGGGTACAGAGGAGATTTAGCAGGACGCTGCCTGGTTTAGAAAGTATGCATTATGATCAGAGATTAAGG
Organism: Mobula birostris; assembly: GCF_030028105.1. Lineage (NCBI taxonomy): Eukaryota > Metazoa > Chordata > Chondrichthyes > Myliobatiformes > Myliobatidae > Mobula > Mobula birostris. The sequence goes on along the minus strand of NC_092378.1, from coordinate 140,229,438 downwards.
GAGCTAGGGCTTTACTCTTTGGAGAGAAGGAGGATGAGAGGAGATATGATAGAGGTGTACAAGATAATAAGAATAGATAGAGTGGATAGCCAGCGCCTCTTCCCCAGGGCACCAATGCTCAATACAAGAGGACATGGCTTTAAGGTAAGGGGTGGGAAGTTCAAGGGGGATATTAGAGGAAGGTTTTTTACTCAGAGAGTGGTTGGTGCGTGGAATGCACTGCCTGAGTCAGTGGTGGAGGCAGATACACTAGTGAAGTTTAAGAGACTACTAGACAGGTATATGGAGGAATTTAAGGTGGGGGCTTACATGGGAGGCAGGGTTTGAGGGTCAACACAACATTGTGGGCCGAAGGGCCTGTACTATTCTATGTTCTATGTTCTAGAAGATCAATTCGTGATTAAAGCTTTCAATAGGAACTGTTCCCACAACCTATGGACTCAGTTTCAAGGTCTTTTCATCTCATGTTCTCAATATTTATTGCTTCTTTATTTATTAATATTGTTTCTATTTTTCTTCGGTATGTGCACCAATTTGTTGTCTTTTGTACACAAGTTGTTTGCCTATCCTGTTGGGTGTGGTCTTGCATTAATTCTATTGGTGGTTGGCATCCACCTGTCTCAAAGGACAATGGGTGATGATGATCATCACCATCACAAGCCTGGGCAGAAAGTATGGAGATTCTGAGATATCCAGTTGTTAAGATCCCCCTCGCGGCCTCACCAGTGTAGTCCAAAGGAAAGCTTATGAAGCAATACGTTTGGCGCCAGCTTGGCTGCAGGATCTGACAGAAGGATGTTCAATGACTTCTAGCTGCCTTAGCGGCTCCACTCCAGATTTGCTGTCTGGGTTTACTCCCGTAACCTTCGTCTCTCCCGAAGCTGCCCTCAATGCACTGGGGCTATTTATCCATAGGTTTCAATAGGTACATTTAAAGTGAGAGAAATGTATACAATATACATCCTGAAATTCTTTTTCTTTGCTAACATCCACAAAAACAGAGGAGTGTCCCAAAGAATGAACGACAGTTAAATGTTAGAACCCCAAAGTCCTCCCCCAGCTCCCCCTCCCATGCGCAAGCAACAGCAAAGTGACGACCCCCTCCCCCACCAGCAAAAAAACATCAGCACTCCCCACCAAGCACTCAAGAGTGCAGCAAAGTATCAATAAAGACACAGACTTGCAGCACCCCAAAGACTATTTGTTCACCCGATAATTCGACACACTACAGGCTCTCTCCCTCTCCCTAATAAAGAAAAATAGGTGTCCCCATTTCTATTATAGTTAATGGAATTACTAAGTATGCCTGCAAGAAAATGAATCTCAGGGTTGCATATAGTGACATATAGCATTGTGCAAAAGTCTTAGGCTCCCTAGATTTTTTTCTATCATGGTAGGGTACAGAGCTGTGATCTCAACATCATCAAGGCTGTCTGAGATTATCTGGAGAAAAAGAAGCAAGCAAGACAGCCAAAGTCTGCAGAAGAACTGTGGTAAGTTTTCCAAGATGCTTGGAACAACCTATCAGCCATGTTGCTTATAAAACTACACAACAATGTACCTAAGAGAATTGATGCAGTTTTAAAGGCAAAGGATGTCACACCAAATTTAGTTTTTTTTTAAACTGCTTACTGCCCTTTATAGTCAATTTTTTGATATTTAGAAACCTTTCATTTCATTATTTTTGAAAGCATCTTCGCTTTCCAGAACATTTTTTTTACATGTGCTGAAGAATTTGCACAATACTGTACACTGTGTGTACGTTGATAATAAATTTACTTTGAATTTTGGGATGATCAGAGTTGATAGAGAAAAATTGCCTACATGCTAATAAAAATGGAATATTCCAAAAATACTCAGCAGATCAGGGAAAGAGAAACAGAGTTAATGTTTCAACTCAAAGATCTTTCTTTAGAACACTTCCAATGAAAAGAGAATTTGCTATTTTGATTTTTTTAAATAACTCTTGTTGATGTTTTAATTAGAAAAGCACCATTCCCATCACCATGCTTATATTCTGACTCATTCGCCAATTTCTCCAAAGATTTGTAAAGTCTTAGTTGGAAGCTTATCCCTGTGGAGACAAGCCGTAGGCAAGGGAGCATTTAGAAACATACTTACAGAGGAGTACATGACTCATAAAAGGGAAAAAACATGCAAGAACACATTTGGCAAGTGCTCCACCTGCACTGAAAGACTGAATAACATTAAGATGCGATTTGAACATCTTGCATTCGGTCACCTCCTGCTGCGCCAATCGTTCATTGAGCAGAAGAGTGAGATATTCAAAACAGAACTAATGGTGCTCGTGGCAAAATCGAAAGAGATGAGACGACTATCAGTCGCAATGTGGTTCTGGCATATGTAAGCACAGCTTGGAGTTCATCAGGTACTTCAGAACGTGGTCACAGTTGTGAAGTAGAGAGCATGGCAGCCAATTTGCACAAGCAAAACACTATTTATCCTTCCATTTCACACACCAAATGGGACTTGAAAATGTATCACAGTTTCCGGCACTAAGTCCTACCCTGCATCTTTGTGGAGAATCTTCCTTAGATAGACTGCTGGGGTTCAAGTGGCTGATTCCCATCTTCCTCAGGGCACCAGAATGGGTGTAAATACCCAGACTTGTCAATCATATCCATGTACAGAACCAAATCTGAATAGTATAATAGAAACTACTAGGAGGTGGGAGGAGAAGATGGCGGCACGGCGCAGCGGGCGCGGCCTCTCTGGTGAAATGATATTGTATTTGTAAGTAGGATGTGGTGCACAATTCTGATTTGATGGAGACAGACGTGAGAAGCACAGAGGAACATCTGGAGAAATTTCTGAAATGCCCGGTTCGCTGCCGCTGCTACTGTGCGATAGAGAATCTCTGGAGGGAAGGCCCCAAAATCCCCGGCTCTGCCTGCTGCTGGCAACCGAGGCTGGGGTTGAAGCGTTCGGCAGAGATGGTGCTCAGTACTCGGTGTCGGAGGGCTGATCAGAGCTCGAAGTTTTCGGACGACTCAGAGTCGGACTGTGGTCGGGCATGGCAGGGAGAGTTTTCTTCCTTCTCCCGTCTGCATGAGGTGTGGGACTTTCGAGTGACTTTGAACTTTTTTACTGTGCCATGGCCTGTTCTTCATCAAGTTATGGTATTGTTGCACTGTTGTAACTATATGTTATAATTATGTGGTTTTGTTAGTTTTTCAGTCTTGGTCTGTCCTGTGTTTCTGTGATACCACACCGGAGGAATATTGTATCATTTCATAATGCATGCATTACTAAATAACAATAAAAGAGGACTGTGCGTCCTCATAATCTAATCTAAACATAGAAAACATACAGCACAATACAGGCCCTTCGGCCCACAAAGCTGTGCCAAACATGTCCACCTTAGAACTACCTGGGCTTTACCCATAGCCCTCTATTTTTCTAGGCTCCATGTAGCCATCCAGGAGTCTCTTAAAAGACCCTATCACTTCCGCCTCCATCGCCACCGCTGGCAGCCCATTCCACACAATAGTGATCAGAAAAATATCTTGGTAATCTTTCATGAGAAAAAAATGTTGGCTGGGATATCATCGAGAAGTCGCTGACACAAGGGATTTTGCAGGTGCTGAAGATCTTAAGGGAACACTCACAACATTCTGAAGGAATTCCGCAGGTCGGACAGTATCTATGGAGAGAAATCAATGCTTAATATTTCAGGCTGAGACCCTTCAGTGGCTGTACCTCTAAATAAAAATAAAATATTGTTTTCATGTCTTAACTTTTAATAAATGTTTCCACAGAGGAATACAGCCATTGCTTTCATCATGTGTTATCTGAGAGGCGCATATGCAACCTGCCACCGTAATATTTAGTCACAGCAGGAGAGGTATAGAAGCAAAGAAGCTGCAAAGGTGGGATGAAAACCAATTAGTGTGGTATTCCAGAGGTTCATATCACAAACTGTAATACTCATTTGAAGCTGACAGACATGATTCACCAGCTGTGTTGCTCGTTGTCATTTCAAATTTAACAAGACAATCTACTGACAAGGCTCCATGTTTTATCAGTTGGAAAAGCTTGTAACAGGAGTTTACAAGATGTAGCATTTGCATCTCCAATGGTGAGAAAGAATCAAGTGGCATTATCTATTAAAGCTGTCGTGTGAGTTTATATTAATAATGGGATTTAACCAAGCAACATCTGTTGTAGTAATATTCTCCTCAAAGAGCATATTAGTAATTGTGGTTAATAACTCTATTTTACATGACCTGACCTAACACAAATTAAAACATCCCTGCATTGCTTTTCATGAATAAATGTACAACTCTCCATTTTCATGACTCAAGATGTTTGAAAGCCAATTTCCATTTCTGAAGCCCAGCTATGGTTGTGATGTCACCAAGCAGAGCAGCCAATGAAGGTACTATGAGATCACACAAACTGCAATTAAGTAAGTGGAATTGAAACAGAAAATGCTGAAGATACTCAGCAGGTTAGCTTCATCTGAAAGAGATCTTATTTTCAGGTCAATTAGCTTTCATCAGTAAAGTTTGAAATAGAATCAGATTTATGTTGAAGAGAAAGTGGGGGAAGAACCAAGAGAGAATAAAAACATTCTAGTTAACTCTCTCACATCTTCTCTTCTCATCAGCCCATCATCTCCCTCTAGTTCCTCTCCTTCCCTTTTTGCCATGGTCCACTGTCCTCTCCTACCAGATTCCTTCTTCTTCAGACCCCAACTTTTCCCACTTTCTCACTTCATCACCACCTTCCCCCTCACCTGATGTTACCTATCACTGCCAGCTTGTACTTCTCCCTCTCTCTCCACCTGATTGCAGCTTCTGCCCCCTTCATTTACAGTGCAGATGAGGGGTCTCAGCCTGAAATGTTGACTGTTTATTCCCCTCCAGAGCTGCTGCCTCACCTGCTGAGTTCCTCCAGCATTTTGTGTGTGTTGCTCAATATTTCCAGCATCTGCAGAATCTCTTATGTTTATGGGGGAAATTTAGATTTAGATTATGAGAACACTCAGTCCTCTTCTATTGTCATTTAGAAATGCATACATGCATTAAGAAATGATACAATGTTTCTCCAGAGTGATATCACAGAAAACAGGACAAACCAAAGACTAACACTGACAGAACCACATAATTATAACATATAGTTACAGCCGTGCAAAGCAATACCATAATTTGATGAAGAACAGACCATGGGCACAGTAAAAAAAGTCTCAAAGTCCCCGAGTCGATCGACTCCCGAGTCCCCGATAGCAGGCGGCAAAAGGGAGAAACTCCCTGCCATAAACCTCCAGGCACCGTCAACTTGCCGATGCATTGGAAGCAGCCAACCACAGCCGACACTGAGTTTGTCCGTCCGAAAACTTCGAGCCTCTGACCAGCCCCTCCGATACAGCCTCCTGAGCGCCATCCTCTGCCAAGCGCCTCCAACCTCGCCTCGACTGCTGAAACACGCAAAGCCAAGGATTTCGGGGCCTTCTGCTCCGGAGATTCCGGTTACCACACAGTAGCAGCGGCAGCAAAGCGGGCATTTCAGAAGTTTCTCCAGATGTTCCTCTGTGCTGTCACGTCCGTCTCCATCAAATCAGAATTGTGCACGGTCCCCTACTTGACAGATTACAGATATCATTCACCGGAGAGGCCGCGTGTGCTGCCGTCGTGCCGCCATCTTCTCCTCCTCCTATCTAGAGTCATAGAGAAGTACAGCAAAGAAACAGGCCTTTTGGCCCATCTAGTCCATGCCAAAACCATCAAAACTATTTACTCCCATCGACCTGCACCAGGACCATAGCCCTCTGTATCCCACCATCCATGTACCTATCCAAACTTCTCTTAAACTTTGAAATCAAGCTCGCATGCATCACTTGCGCTGGCAGCTCCTTCCAAGCTCTCACAACCCTCTGAATGAAGAAGATTCCCCTCAAGTTCCCTTTAAACTTTTCACCTTTCACCCTAATGCATGACCTTAGTGGAAAAAGCCTGCTTGCATTTATCCTATCAATATCCCTCAGAATTTTGTATACATCTATCAAATCTCCTCTCAATCTTCTACATTCTAAGGAATAAAGTCCTAACCTATTCAATCTTTTCTTGTAACTCTGGTTCTCCAGACCCAGCAACATCCTTGTAAATTTCCTCTGTATTCTTTCGACCTTATTTACATCTTTCCAGTAGGTAGGTAACCAAAACTGTGCACAATACTCCAAATTAGGCCTCACCAACATCTTATACAACTTCAGCATAACATCTCATCTCTTGTCCTCAGTACTTTGATTTATGAAGAACTAAGTGCCAAAAGTTTTCCTTATGACCCTATCTACCTGTGACGCCACTTTCAACAAATTATGGACCTGTATTCCCAGATCACTTTGTTCTACAACACTCCTCAGTGCCCTACCGTTCATTGTGTAAGACCTACCCTGGTTAGTCCTGCCAAAGTGCAACACCTCGCACTTGTCTGCAATAAATTCTATTTGCCATTTTTCAACCCATTTTTCCAGCTGATGCAGATCCCTCTGCTAGCCACAATAGACTTCTTCACAGTCCACTACACCCCCAGTTTTGGTGCCATCTGCCAGTTTGCTGATCCAGTTAACCATATTATCATCTAGATCGTTGATTTAGGTGACAAACAACAATGGACCCAGCACTGATTCCTGCAGTACTCTACCAGTCACAGGCCTCCGGTCAGAGGGGCAACCATCTACTACCACACTTCGGCTTCTCCCACAAAACTAGTCCAATTTAGTACCTCATCTTGAATGCCGAATGACTGATCCTTCTTGACCAACCTCCCATGTGGGACCTTGTCAAGTGCCTTACTAAAGTCCATGTAGACAACATCCACTTTCCTGGTAACTCCTTTGAAAAACTCTATAAGGTTTGTTGGTCATGACCTATCATGCACGAAGCCATGCTGACTATCCGTAATCAGTTCATGTCTATCCAAATACTTACATATCCCATCTCTTAGAATACCTTCCAATAACTTTCCCACAACTAATGTTGGATTCACTGGCCTATAATTTCCTGATTTATGTTTAGAGCCTTTCTTAAGCTGCAGAACAGCATGTGCAATCCTCCAATCCTCTGATACCTCACCTGCCGCCAAGAATGATTTAAATCTCTGCTAGGGGCTCGGCAGTTTGTGCACTTGCCTCCCGGAGGGTCTGAGGGAACACACTGTTAGGACCTGGATATCTATCCACTCTGATTTGCCTCGGGACAGCAAACAACTCCTATGATAGGGTGACCCGAGAATTCTGGCCGAAATAACAGAAGGTGTGCTGGGCAAGATATAAATGGTTTCAAAGTTTCAAAGTACATTTGTTATCAAAGAATGCATAAATTTATACAACCTTGAGATTTGTCTGCTTACAGGCAGTCACAAAGCAAGGAGCCCAACAGGACCCAACTTTGAGAAATAAGACCAACCCACCTCCCAGTACCCACAGAGAAAGAGAAAAAATACACAAAACAAATCATAGAGACATTAGAAGCAAGCAAGAACAACATCATTCTGCACCATATTGAGTCCTTAAATCCAAACTCCTGAGGCAGTCCGGAGCAGGCCCAAAGCCTTGGAATTCAGCTCATCATATTCATCATCATCATCATCAGGTGCCATGCCCAGTTTGAGCTTTGACTGCCATGGCCCGCACTCTCCTGTTTCAGGTCAAGTGGATCAATTCATTGGTATTCATTTCCAGTTCTCTGGCTGCTGTCTCCATCATCATTTGTCTTTGCCTTCCTCTTGCTTTCTTCCCTTCAATCTTTCCCATAACTACCGTGCATTCTAACTCCTCTTTCCTAATCACACGTCCAATGAAGGTACGTTGCCTTTTCATGATCTCATACATTATTTCTCTTTTTGTGTTTGCTCTATTCATGACATCCTCATTAGATATTCGTTTCATCCATGATATTCTTTGCATCCTCCTCAAAAACCACATCTCTGCTGCTTCAGTTCGTTTCCTCATGTTGCTAGATATTGTCCAACATTCTGAGCCATACAACATAACTGGATAAACATAACATTTCAGTACTCTGAGGCGGGTTGTCATGCCTAGTTTAGCGTCTATATAGTTTATATGTATCATATTAGCAGGACAAATCATTGCAAAGTTTGCAGACATGAAGCACAGCAACCCGGGGCAGTCTCACAGGCCTAGCAGTCTGGAAAGAGAAGCCCCCAAACTACCTTGGCCAGCGTTTAAATTGCCCGAACCTCACACTAGGAACCAGGCCCTGCCGCCGGCAAATCGCTCCAGGCCTAGATTTCGCTGCCGAAGGAGCCAAAGGAGGCAAAACTAAATTACCAAAACCTCATGGATCTAACTAATCACATGTACACTGGAACATACAGTGAAATGTGGGGAATAGCATAAGGTAACTTTGTCAGTAACATGGGTACAGTGGCTTTTCCTGCTCTGTGCAATTCTATGACCTGGTGCCCAAGGTAGTACAATACCAAACCGACAGAGATACAAATAGAGCTGATGGTTTCTTTGATAGTGCAAACATCCTTAGTGAAAAGATTTAGCTTACTATCTGGTAGTTTCTACATTTTGCCTTTAATGTAATGTTGACTGTATAAAGCTCAGCACAGAAGTATTTTCAAACAGGAAAGAAGATGACCAAAAGCTAGGCCGAAGAGCCACTGATTAGGGAATGTTTCATGCAGAGAAAAAAGTAGGCCAGTTGTAGGGACAGAATTCCAGAGCATGGACTTTTAGTCATAGTCATAGTCATAGTCATACTTTATTGATCCCAGCGGAAAATGGTTTTTGTTACAGTTGCACTATAAATAATAAATAGCAATAGAACCATAAATAGTTAAGTAGTAATATGTAAATTATGCCAGTAAATTATGAAACAAGTCCAGGACCAGCCTATCGACTCAGGGTGTCTGACCCTCCAAGGGAGGAGTTGTAAAGTTTGATGGCCACAGGCAGGAATGACTTCCTATGACGCTCTGTGTTGCATCTCGGTGGAACGAATGTACTCCTGTGCGCACCCAGTACATTAGGTAGTGGATGGGAGACATTGACCAAGATGGCATGCAACTTAGACAGCATCCTCTTTTCAGACACCACCGTGAGAGAGTCCAGTTCCATCCCTACAACATCACTGGCCTACAAATGAGTTTGTTGATTCTGTTGGTGTCTGCTACCCTCAGCCTGCTGCCCCAGCACACAACAGCAAACATGATAGCACTAGCCACCACAGACTCATAGAACATCCTCAGCATCGTCCAGCAGATGTTAAAGGACAGTAGTAGCTGAAGGCACAGTCAACAATCTGGCCTTTAACATCCAGAAGACCAAGGAGATCATTGTGGACTTCAGGCATGCTAGGAGCCACACTCACGTCCCCATCTACATCAACGGAACTGTAGTGGAGCGTGTATCAAGCTTCAAATTCCTTGGTGTCCACATTTCTGAGGATCTCACCTGGTCCCTGAACTCCTCCATCCTGATCAAAAAGGCACAACAACGCCTTTATTTCCTGCGGAGCATGAAGAAAGCTCATGTCCTACCCAGGATACTGATGGACTTTTACCACTGTACCATCGAGAGCATACCCACTAACTGCATCTCAGTGTGGTATGGCAATTGTCCCGTATCTGACCGCAAAGCACTCCAGCGTGTGGTGAAAACTGCCCAGCAGATTATCGGCACCCAATTGCCCACCATTGAGAACATCTACCATAAACGCTGCCTGAGCAGGGCGAAAAGCATTATCAGGGATGCATCTCACCCTAACCATGGACTTTTTACTCTCCTCCCATCCGGTAAGCGCTACAGGAGCCTCCGCTCCCGCACCAGCAGGCACAGGAAGAGCTTCTTCCCTGAGGCTGTGACCCTGCTGAACCTCACATCACAGCGCTAAGCAGTATTGCACCCATATTGTACTGTCTCAGTACTTCCATATTTGTGTGCTGTAGCACTTTTTTTTATTTGCAGTTATTTTGTAAATAACACTATTCTTTGCATTTCTGGTCAGATGCTAAGTGCATTTCATTGGCTTTGTATCTGTTCTCGGCACAATGACAATAAAGTTGAATCTAATCTAAAATAATTAAACAGGAGATCAAGGAGGCAGTTTTAGCAGAGCACAGAGATCTTAAACATTCTGGATCAGAGGAGGCTGGGGAATAAGAAAGATTTGCAAATGAGTGCTGAATTGCATTCCAGTGTACAAAATTGGGAAGGATAAATGAAATATGGGGTTTATCTTAGGGTATAGCTACACAGATTCGAGTAACCATGAGAATAGACAGGAGGGTGGACACAAGCTCACATGTGTAATCATGTGCAACAATTCAACTCTGCAATTATGAGAGTAATGGAATTTTTTTCAATGCTAAAATGTCTACACTATACAGAATAATAAAACTCTTTTACTAAATTTTCTAACATTAAAAATGGATTTTGCATAAAAACAGCATTTATTACAATCTGACACCTTACTTTAGAGAATAATGGCCCAAACAAAGCTACTGCAGGTCACAATGATTTCAAACATTTTTGACTCTAATGTTGTCATAGAAACTGGAGAAACCTTTAAAACATGCTCTGCTGAACATACTAATTAAAGCAAACTGTGCACTGCACACCCGCACAATAATCAGCTGGACTTTTGAAAAAGTGGGATTGTAACTGAGATAACAGGGTTATTTTACCTTGTAAGTGCAGGGGTGGATATTGTCTAATTCATACCAAGACAAACAAGTGAGCAACGTTTGCAACAACCGCCCCTAGCAACAATGAATTTGTCTCTGCACCTTCTGTCTAGCACAGAGCAAGTTATGCAATCAGCCACATTACTCCCGGCCCAAATTTTACTGACTGTACTCAGACCATGTTCAGCCCTTTTTTTTTACAGTATTCCAATCCCTCAAGAATTATGGTTTGTAATAACATAAACGGCCATTAGATCAAAGCTCTGAATACTAGCCCTTTGAAAAAGTTGTCTGTTGGTCCATATTCTGTGCTGCATCTGCCCAATGCCCCAAAAACGTTTCCACTTTGAAAGAGTTTTCTACTTCTACAGGAACACATACAAAATGATGGAGGAGCTCAGCAAGTCAGGCAGCGCTTATGAAGGGAATTAAACAGACTGTGTTTCAGGCCACGACCCGCCATCACAATTTGTGTGCGCCGCTCAAGATATCCACCACCAGCAGAATATCTTGTATCTGTATCTCTGTTAATTCCTTCACAGCCTAAAAAAAATGACAAAGCATTTTCCAGCCAATTAAGTGACTTTCAAGCATCCTTCTTTGCATTTTAGGAAATAGTGGCCAATTGAAATGTGGGGTTTTGCAAATTAAATAATGATCTGCTTTAGTTGTTCACTGAGGGATAAATATTGCCTAGGACATCATTGCCAAGCTCCTCTGCAAAGTATTCCCATGGGTTATCATGGTTCTATTTTTGTGCTCTTATTTAATTTAACTATTTTATATATATACACTTACTGTAATTCTTCGTTTTCAATTATACTGTATTGCATTGTACTGCTGCCGCAAAGACAACAAATTTCACGAATTATGCCGGTGATATTAAACCCGATTCTGATTCCAATTCTAATTTCCATAGATGCAGCCCAACCTGCTGAGTTCCTCCAACATTTCATGTGTGTTGCTCTGGATTTCCAACGTCGGCAGAATTTCATGTGTTTATATTTACAAAACGTTTTTCATGTCCCCTGAGAGGACAGATAATCAATATCCGGAAAGATGGTGAAGTCATTAGAACTAGGATTTGAAACAACAGATCTTGAATCAGATCTATTATCACTGCCTTCTATAATTTAAAATGTGTTGTTTTGCACAGTAGTACAGTGCAGAGACATAAAATTGCTATAAATTACAAAACAATATTTATTACTTATTTATTATCAATTTTTTGTCTTTCTTCTCGTTTTGTATTTGTGTACATTGTTGTCTTTTGAACATTGGTTGTTTGTCCAGCTTTGTTTAGTGTAGTTTTCATTGATTCTATTGTGTATCTTTGTATTTACTGTGAATGCCTGCAAGAAAACAAATCTCTGGGTGGCATATGGTGACAAATATGTACTTTGATAATAAATTCATTTTGGACTTTGAAAATAAATAAATACTAAAAAATGGAGTGGGATGGTGTTCATGAACCATTCAAAATTCCGATGGTAGAAGGGCAGAAACCATTTCTGAATTGTTTAATGCTGGACTTCAGGCTCCTGTACCTCCTCCCTGACTGTAGTAGCAAGAAGCAAGCATGTCTTGGAATGCTTCACATTCCCATTCGGATATGTCCATACATGGCCTCCTCTACTGCCATGATGAGGCTAAACTCAGGTTGGAAGAGCAACACCTCATATACCATCTGGGTAGTCTCCAGCCCCTTGGTATGAACATTGAATTCTCTAACTTCTGGTAATTCCCTCCTCCTCCCTTCCCTATCCCAATTTCACTCTGCCCCTCCCCCAGCTGCCTATCACCTCCCTCATGGTTCCGCCTCCTTCTACTACCCATTGTGCTTTCCCCTATTCCTTCTTCACCTTTCCTGCCTAACCCCTCCCTGCTTCCCCTCCCCCACACCTTTATCTTTCCCCTTACTGGTTTTTCACCTGGAACCTACCAGCCTTCTTCCCACCCTCCCCCCACCTTCTTTATAGGGCCCCTGCCCCTTCCCTCTTCAGTCCTGACGAAGGGTTCCGGCCCGAAACGTTGACTGATCTTTTCCACGGATGCTGCCCGACCTGCTGAGTTCCTCCAGCTTGTTGTGAATGTTGCTTTGACCCCAGCATCTGCAGAATATTTTGTGTCCTGGAAGGGGAGGATCCTTAATGATGGATTCTGACTTCTTAAGGCACTGATTCTTGATGATGCCCTCACTGGTAGGGAGGCTTGTACCCATGATGGAGATGGCTGAGTGTGTAACTCTCTGCAGCGTCTTGCGATCCAATACCTTGGAGCCTCCATACCAGGCTGTGATGCAGCCAGTCAGAATGCTCACCACCTTACATCTGCGTAACTTTCAGAACTGGAAAGATGTATTTATCCAACATCGGCTCCCGAAAAAATTTTGTGCATTTAATATTTCAGTAATATTTGAGTAATCTTGTAAAGATGTTGCTTGATCAAGCATTCTATGATTCATTATGGTTATATGTAAAAATATATAAATTTCATATGTCATGACTCTACCACGTGATAAATATGCGCCTGGCTTAAAATAAACATGAATTAAAATTTGCATCTCTCAGCTCTCTTGTTTTCCTTTGAATTAGTTTAATGTTTTGAAATTACAAAACCTAATAGTGGCATGAGGCATTTTAAAAACAAACCTGAGCAATGGACACCAATCTGCTGAAGCACTGCAAAGAACAGCAAGTTAAAGTAAAAGCAGTGCAGCACGTGCAGAGAGAGTCATGTTAAAAAAAATCAAAAAAATGGAGGAATTCAGGGTTCATAAACAGTGAATGCAGGATGATAATAATCATTAAAAAAAGCAGAAATAGCTGTCTATATCAGAAAGATAGATGCATTTGATTACATAATATGTAACTGCTTCATGTATACTGAGCTAGTTGAACAGTATTTTGAAGCAAATGAAATAGCCAATGAGAAACAAGTACCAATTTTGCTGAGTGCATTGGATTTAAAGGCATACAGTTTGCTACAAAATTTAAATGCTCCAACCAAACAAGCAGAAATTAGCTTTGCTGATATTGTGAAAGTAATGCAGGAAGATTTAGAACCAAAGCCATTGTTGATTTCAGAATGATTTGGGTTTCAAAAGTGGAATCAAAATGAAGGGGAGTCCATTTCAGCATACGTGGCTGAATTGAAGAGATTGTCTGAGCATTATCTGTTCAATGATGAGCTTAATGATGCACTGAGAGATCACACAGAATGCTGAAGGAACTCAGCAGGCCAGGCAGCATCTATGGAAAAGAGTAAACAGTTAACATTTTGGGCCTAGACCCAGGATCTCAGCCCAAAACATCGACTGTTTACACTTTTCCATAGATGCTGCCTGGCCTGCTGAGTTCCTCAGCATCTTGTGTGTGTTGCTCACATACACCAGACCAATACAGGTTTAAAGGAGAAATTACAACAAAGTGGGATGCATGCAAAATGCATGTCAGGCAGACAAAAATAAATGGACTGCACAGCAACATTCCCTCTAATTTGTAATGACCAGTATTCACAAAAACCATGTGCTGTGTGTGCAATTTTTCCCCCAGTGACAACAATGTGTGTGGCACTGAATTTTTAAGTGGAAGTAAACCTGAAACTATTCTAAGGATAATAAACCATTCCACTTTAAATGAACTAACAGTTCTTTCACACTTCACCCATTTTGCTTCTTTGGAATTCAACACAGTGAATCAATAATTTCTTCAGTAAAAACAGAATAAATACGCCAGGTCTAAAATCTGCAGACAAATCATCGCAAGCTCCATGTTGTCTACACCATCTGTATCAGAAGTGGGAAAAGGAAATATGATCATGAAATATACTTAGCATGCCAACGAGGTAGAGGGTCACAGCCTTTTGTGCGCAGTTTAAATTCCTTTTGTGCTAGTAACAAAAGATGTGTGCACGCGCACACTCACTCACCTTAGAGGGACTATTGCTTTGCAGCAAAGAGAAACAACTAAAGAGCCAAGTTGCAGCTTCAAAAGGAGCACTAATGCTGCTGATGAAAACCTGAGAATGGTGAAAGTGAAACAGGTCTGGGTCCCCTTGAGATTTACAATGTGAAAACGAACCAGAGACAAGCAGTATGGCTTACACCAGAAGTGAATGGCAAATTAATTAAAATGGGATTGCACGCTGGCTCAGCTGCTTCAGTTATTCCACAAGATGAGTTTGAACGGCATTTCAAAGGTACTGAACTGAAGCCTGCAGATATCCAACTCCCGTGAGAATGACATCCATAACAGTGAAATACAACAACCAACAAGCCACATTGGGCTTGTATGTGGTAAAAGCAGGAGGGCCAACATTGTGGAAAAGTGTGTGGTTGAGACAACAACTTGATTGGAGATCCATCCACCATTTACTTACCTCATCCCCTGCAGTAGAGTTAACTGAAAGCGAACTAGGGAAGGTACTACATGATGCCACAGCGGTCCCCATTCTGCACGTCAAGAACCTTTGCCCAACAGAGGGCAAACAGGTGTTGGCGTCCAACCTCTGTGCCTCTGGTTGGAAAGCATATTAGACCAAGGAAGGACCGTATTGGTTGAAGGAATCACGAAAGTGACAAAGGCAGTGGTCTGACTACAACAGTTTTTGTAGGCAACACATCTGAGAATCTGTCTGATATGTAAATCAAGCAATTGTTTGTGAAATGTGGCTTGGTTTTAAGCTGGAACCGTCTTCGGGGAAGTTTCAAGCATTGGGCTTTTGTGAGTATAAAGAACCAGAATCTACTCTGCATGCATTGAGGTTATTGCATGAACTTCAAGAGGGAGACAAAAAACTGCTTGTAAAAGTAGATACAAAGACCAAAGTCCAGCGGGATGAATGGAAGACTAAAAATAAAGGTGTAAATGGAAATACGAAAACAAAAGATTTAGCAGAAGATGCTGTAGATGCAGACACCAAGAGATCAGATCAGAAAGGGATCAATAAAAGGATGATTAAGAGAATGCTCCTACAAGCTAGACGCACCTTCTCAAGACCAAGATGCACAAACTGAAAGAAAAAGGAAGGAGAAGAAAGGTGTCCAGAGCTGTCGGAACAAATTCCTTCAGTCTCAGACACTTTTCTCTGAAGGACCTAAGTGAGAGAATTTTGAATAATTCTGTATTTCAAGAGCATTACTAGCTCTGCTAGACTGGATCATCTGTGCTTGTTTCCTTGGGGCTAAGAGGACTGAAGAGGGTCCTATTAGAAATATACAAAATTATCAGAAGCAGAGACAAGGTAGATGGTAAGAAGTCTCCCTCCGTGGCTGAAGTGTAAGACCAAAGGGCACAGGCTTAAAGTGAGAAAGGAGAGGTTTAGGTGGTATCTGAAGATGAGTCCTCTTTCCAACCTTGAATATACAGCCTGGAGACTCAGTGGACAGGTACTCTCTCAATGTTTAAGAAGCACCTGGACAAGCACTTGATTGCCAAGTATTGTAGACTACAGACTGAGTCAATAGGATTAGTATAGAAGGCTACATGAGGGATAGCATAGATATGTGGGCTGAAGGACTTATTTCTGAGCTGTGTGACTCTATATCTCTATGGCAACCAAATGTATTTAATTACTTGAATTTAAATTACCCTGGGAATATAAATTATGTGCAATACCCTGGTTGAGATTTCTACTGCTATGCAGTGAGGTATTTTTTATTTTGGCAGTTTTCTGCAAACGTAGTGTGTCCTGTTAGTTAGCTTCATAGACTAGTGTTTTGGCTTCCAACAAAGATAAGGAGCCATTTCGTCCAACTTGGAAATGTTGCGTCAGCCAGTCGGGTTTGTCTTAGTAACGTATTGTAACGTTTGGCCCAGTGGGACACAATGGAAGATTCGAGAGAGCTGGGCGGGATCAGATTTCTGAAGGACGGTAGTCTGGTTTGGGCTCTTTTGTTAGGAGATGTGGAAAAGAGCACAAGGGAAGATGCTTGGAGATCCCACCCGAAGGGGATACCCTATTGCAAGGAGTGCTTTGTGCAGATAAATGATTTCAAGGAGGAAGTGCTGATACTTCTAAGATCCACACATCAAAGTTGCTGGTGAACGCAGCAGGCCAGGCAGCATCTCTAGGGAGAGGTACAGTCGACGTTTCGGGCCGAGACCCTTCGTCAGGACTAACTGAAGGAAGAGCTAGTAAGAGATTTGTACTAGCTCTTCCTTCAGTTAGTCCTGACGAAGGGTCTCGGCCCGAAACGTCGACTGTACCTCTCCCTAGAGATGCTGTCTGGCCTGCTGCGTTCACCAGCAACTTTAATGTGTGTTGCTTGAATTTCCAGTATCTGCAGAATTCCTCGTGTTTATAGAAACATAGAAACATAGAAAATAGGTGCAGGAGTAGGCCATTCGGCCCTTCGAGCCTGCACCGCCATTTATTATGATCATGGCTGATCATCCAACTCAGAACCCCGCCCCAGCCTTCCCTCCATACCCCCTGATCCCCGTAGCCACAAGGGCCATATCTAACTCCCTCTTAAATATAGCCAATGAACTGGCCTCAACTGTTTCCTGTGGCAGAGAATTCCACGGATTCACCACTCTCTGTGTGAAGAAGTTTTTCCTAATCTCGATCCTAAAAGGCTTCCCCTTTATCCTCAAACTGTGACCCCTTGTTCTGGACTTCCCCAACATAGGGAACAATCTTCCTGCATCTAGCCATCCAATCCCTTTAGGATTTTATACGTTTCAATCAGATCCCCCCTCAATCTTCTAAATTCCAACGAGTACAAGCCCAGTTCATCCAGTCCTTCTTCATATGTAAGTCCCGCCATCCCAGGAATCAATCTGGTGAACCTTCTTTGTACTCCCTCTATGGCAAGGATATCTTTCCTCAGATTAGGGGACCAAAACTGCACACAATACTCCAGGTGTGGTCTCACCAAGGCCTTGTACAACTGCAGTAGTACCTCCCTGCTCCTGTACTCGAATCCTCCCGCTATAAATGCCAGCATACCATTCGCCTTTTTCACCGCCTGCTGTACCTGCATGCCCACTTTCAATGACTGGTGTATAATGACACCCAGGTCTCGTTGCACCTCCCCTTTTCCTAATCGGCCACCATTCAGATAATAATCTGTTTTCCTATTTTTGCCACCAACTTCTAAGATGACCAGTTTGTTCATGACATTCTTCGAGGAAAGTTCTGCCTGTGGTCAGTAATGAGAATTCTGCACGATGAGTAAAGTAATACACCCAACTACTACAAAAATGAGCTCCAATGTTTATGAGCACATTTAGACTGGTTTAATTGTAATGTGCCCATTTATTTTTTTCCTTCTTTTTCTGTTAGTGGTTTATTGTAGTTGAAAAATTTGTAAATATACTTCCTTTTTCATTTTATGCCAATATACAATCTGTTATTTCCTGGCAAATGATAACCGTTTATGGAGAGTATTTACACAGCATTAACTACAATTAATGTTCCTTAATCAGAACATCCCAACTTTCCTGTTTGGTTGAACCCAGATCATACCGACCCTAGACGTGTGGTACTTATCGAGGGTGCTCTTCTCACTGGTACCCGTGCAATGCTGAGTCCTCTGGCTGTTCGCCAGAGTTAGCTAATGAGCTGAGTTTGTTACAAGCCCAGTGAGAGGGCCGCATCTGTATGTAGGTTAACGCCTGAGGACTCTGGAAGGCAGCCTAATAACATAAGTATAGTGTTCCATGCTCTGTTGGGTAGTAGGAGCAAATATGCCAGAAGATTATGGTTTTATGGCCAATAATACTTCAGAATTAGTAAGAAGACATCTTATTTCATGAGCATAGCCACAGTGTCCTATGTCTTTACTGAATTATACAACCTGTTGACCTGGCCTGATTTGCAAATCCCAAACACTGGAGGTTCTGCAGATGCTGAAAATCCAGAGGCATGCATAAAATCCTGGAGGAACTCAGCAGGTCAGGCAGAATCTATTGAAAGGAGTAAAGATTTAATGTTTCAGGCCAAGACACTACATCAGGACTGGAAAGAAAAGCCAGAAAGATCCCAGGTGGCACAGTTCTCATTCTATTAAAGGGCAAAATTTGGAAAGAATGGACCCCACAAACTAGTAATATTCTCCCAGGTAATCTAAAGTACAATGTGGTGCAACCTACAATCAAACAATATATTGACTGAGCTGCCAACATGATGCTGCACAGAGTCACTGCCAAATAAGCAAGCCACAAATCTGTCTCCCTACGTCATTATATTTCTCCTTCTATAGTCACTCAGACCTTCTGTTTTTTTCAGGTACCTACTGAGACCAATTACTGTCTTCCTGAGTCAGTGCTAGCATCTTAAATCTCCTGCAGATATCCACCATCAACACATTGTCCATGTATTATTAAAACAACATGCCAATTTTCAACAGGAAGTGTCACTGAGAACACAAGAAGTCGAATTCCTTACTTTCACCACCTCTGCCCTACACTGGGATTTGCGGAGGAGACTAATAGGGAGAGATTTATACTGAAAACAGCTGTCACCATTTAGTTGGTAAGCAGTTCTACTAACCAGACATTCTGTGTTCTCTTACTTACCAACCCACTTCCCCACGTCCGCTTTATATGCACGTATGGATGAGTCATCAGACTTGAATCCATATTCTCAGTGTTTGCAACCTGACACATTTTGTAGCCCTGTGCAAATTGACTTTTTTTTAATGTGGATTGCGACTTCTTCACAAGTTGCTTTGCAAGAACTAAAAACGGATCAAAAATCCTGGAAGATGACAGATGGTGCAAAACCTGAGGGTGTCAATAGAGGGCATGATCACAGAATCCTGCAGTCCTGGCACAGCAGGAAGCCCATTGGTCCATTGTGTCCCCGATAGCTCCATGTAGATTAATCCGACCAATTTCCTGATCTTTATTCCATTATTATTCACCAAATTGGATGGCATCACTTCTTTCCATATTATAATCAACCAGGCCCATAAATGTTTTTATTTAAAGGAGAGAATTATTCTTCCCATTTAATCCAAAATAACATTTGTCATGTCACCAAAGACTCTAGCAAACTTCTGGAGACTTATGGTGAAAAACATTTTGACTTGTTGCATCACAGCCTGGTATGGAGGTTCCAAGACACAAGACTGAAAAAGGCTGCAGAGGGATGTAGCCTCAGCTCCATCACGGGCACAACCCTCCCAACCATAGTGCGCATGCGCCGGTCGTGCATGCAGCCTGCTACAGCCGTCCCGATCAGTATTCTTACCTTTTTCTTCTTACTTTTTAACTTACGTTATTTTTTGTATTTTTTTCCTCATGGTAACGCGTCGAAGCTGCACCCTCTCTAACCTGCTGGTAGTGAGAGTTTTATTTGGGTTTGTAGCGCTGGAAATAGTTACATTCCGACACATCTCATTAGTGGGGCAGAAGCATGGTTGCATTGTTTATTCCAGGGACCAGCTGCTTGCACTTATGCCGGCTGGTTTAGGGAACAGAGCGACGGACACCCCTGCTGAAATCTGGAGAAAAACACACAGAGGATGCAGAGGGGGATCACAAAGTCGAGGAAAGAGGACCGGGTCGAGACAACAGAGACTTATGGAGCAGAGGAGTTCGGTGGGTAATAAAATGGACGAGTTCACGGCGCTAGCCAGGAGTCAGAGAACATTTCGGGAGAGCAGTGTTATGTGTTTCACTGGAACCGGGCTACACGAGGACATAGCCGACCAAAACTTCTCCATGGACGGCTTCCAGACCATTCGGGCTGACCAGAAATGCACTGAGAGTGGTAAGCGTAAAGGAGTTGGGGGCTTACTGTTCTGGCTAACAACGGATGGTGCAATCCGGGTCATATTACGATCGAGGAATGTGTTTGTAGACCGGATATTGAACTTTTTACTGTTGGACTTCGGCTATTTTCCACCGAGATACAACACTGGGAGGCACGGGAGGTCGTTCCTGCCTGTGGCCATCGAACTTGCAGCTCCTCCTGTGGAGGGTCAGACATCCTGAGCCAATAGACTGGTCCTGGACTTATTTCCAACAGGCATAGTTTGCATATTGTTGTTTGATTGTTTGTGGTTTTTGTATTTCTATATTCACGCTCTATTCTTGATTGGTGCGGGTGTAATGAAACCCAATTTCCCTCGGGATCAATAAAGTATATCTATCTATCTATCTGTCTATCTATCACCATGGAGGACATCTCCAAATAGCGGAGCCTCAAGAAGGCAGCATCCATCAGTAGGGACCCTCGCCATCTTGGACATGTCTTCTTCTCCTTGCTGAAGGGAAGGGGCGGCACAGCAGCGCAGTGGTCAGCACAACACTTTACAGTATCAGGGGCCGGGGGTTCAATTCCCGCCACTGCCTGTAAAGAGTTTGTGCGCTCTCTCCGAGACTGAGTGAGTTTCCTCCGAGTGCTCTGGTTTCCTCCCACAGTCAAAAGACAAAGTGGTTGGTCAGTTATTTGGTCGTTGTAAATTCGGTCCCACGATTGCTGGGGGGCGGGGGTGGGTGCGTGGCTCAAAGGGCCAGAAGGCCAACTCTGCGCTGTATGTCAATAAATAAACAAACACTGCCATTGGGAAGAAGGATCAGAAACCAGAAGATCCACACTCGATGTCTTAGGAACAGTTTCTTCCACTCTGCTGTCAGATTACTGAACGGTCCATGAATCCATGATTACTACCTCACTATTTGTCTTTTGCGCTACTTACCTATTTATTTGTCTATTTACCCATTTGTTATTGCAACTTAGAGTAATTTGCTATGCCTGAATTTTACTGCTTCCACAAAACAACAAATTTCACAACTAACGTCGGGGACAATAAACCTGATTCTGTTTCCATATATATTTTAGCTCCCTGACTCACTCAGCTTTCTGTTGATCCCTGTCCAATTACCCCATGCATTTATGACCCAGTACAGACCGTGATGAGTGAAGACTGAAAATGGGACTACCAGTTGATGACAGTATTGAAGAGGAAATTCTAGCTGCAATATTTGCCCTCATGATTTAGCCACCATTAATCATTAGGACAGGAACTTGGATGCCCTGAGAAATATTTGGGATTGGGACTGAATTTAGCATGAAGAATTCTTTCAATTAATTTCTAAGTATCACTAGATCACAAGTCCATCAGACCGGAAACGATCATCTAAAGGTCAATAGATATTTCCGAGTAAATTTCACTTTTACAGGTTCTTTGTTATTATCCAGATCTCTTGCACCAGACATATTATGATTCTAGGATCACTTTTGAGGTCCCTAGTATTTAATTTTTCACGAGCTCAGTACGTGCGAAGAATTTAAATAACCCAAAAGTGACTGCATTATAGATGCCCACCAGGATGACTTGAGGTCATTTGATTAAGTTGCCAATAAATGACATAAACAGTTTGTTCTTATTATCATAACGAATAGGTATAGTGAAAATCTGAGTTAATGTACAGAAAAGTAACAGGCACAAAATTTTACTATTCAGCTGATAATACAAGGCATTGATTATTAATATGATGCATACATTTGCATAATCTTATTTTAATACAGTAATATTCCTTCCTTCTTTAATTTTAGTCCTATTATAACTTAACTCTATAACTAATTGCAAACACTTCCCAAAGATGTGAATACATGTCTTTATACACTCAATGGCCACTTTATTAGGTACATGTGTGCCCATGCTCGGTAATGCAAATATCTAATCTGTCAATCATGTGGCAGCACCTCAGTGCATAAAAGCATGTAGACATGGTCAAGAGGTTAAGTTGTTGTTCAGGTCAAATATCAGAAAGGGAAAGAAATGTGATCTAAGTAACTTTGACCATGGAATGTTTGTTGGTGCCAGATGGGGTGGTCTGAGTATCTCAGAAACTGCTGATCTCCTGTAGCTTTCACACACAGCAGTCTCTGGAGTTTACAGAGAATGGTGCGAGAACCTAAAAACATCCTTTGAGCAGCAATTCCTGTGGGTGAAAATGCCTTGTTAACGAAAGAGGTTGGAGGAGAGTGGCCAGACTGGTTCAAGCCGCCAGTAACTCAAATAACCACGTTACGACAGTGATGTGCAGAAGAGCTTCTCTGAGCCTTATAGTGGGTGGGCTACCGCAGCAGAAGACCATGAACGTACACTCACTGGCCATTTTATTATGTACAGGTGGTATCTAACAAAGTGGTAACCGAGTGTACATAGAACTGTACTGAGTTTTAAAATGTGCTTTAACACGTTCTGCTATCTTTCACAAGTAAGTTCTTGTTAATTCATTGACAACATACATTCCTCATTGCCCTTGAAAACATAATGGCAAGCTGCCTTAGTGTGTCTAATAAAGAAAAATATAAAAGATTATCTTTTTTGTCATGTACATCAAAACATACAGTGAAATGTATCCTTTGGCATCAAATCAAATCAGCAAGGATCATGTTGAGGGCAGCCCAGAAGTGTTGCCAAGCTTCCAGTGCCAACATATCATACCCACAACTGACTATTCCTAAACCTAACTGTATGTCTTTGGAATGTGGGAGGAAACCAGAGCAGGCAGAGGAAACCTACACACGCATGGGGCTGTTGAAGAGGGAGTTTCTGGATTTAGTGACAGTGATGAGAAACAACAGAATGGTGTATGATATAGAGGAGAATTTGTGCTGCTGGTGTTTCCAGTGTGTCCATGACCTCTATCTACTGATGTTTTTGAGGCATAACTCCAAGAAGTGGTGGATACAGTCTTGTCCATCACAGGAAAAGCACTGTCCACCATTGAGCACATTTGCAAAGAGCATCTGTGTCACAACAAAGCAGCAACCATCGTCAAGACCGTGCACTCTTCTTGTTGCTGCCATCAGAAAGGAGGTACAGGAGCCTTAGATTCCACACCACCAGGTTCAGGAACAGTTCTTATCCTTCAATCATCAGGCTCCTGAACCAGTGTGCACAACTTCAGTCACCTCAACACTGAACTGATCACTGAACACAACCTATTGACTCAATTTCAAGGACACTACAAGTCATTCTCAGTACTATTTACTTATTTACCATATTTATTATTATTAGTGGTAGTAGTTTATACTTGTATTTGCACTAGTTGTCTTCTTTTTGCACATTGCTTGCTTGTCAGTTATTTGCTTGTAGATAGTTTTTTACTGATTGTATACTATTTCTTTGTTCTACTATGAACACCTGCAAGAAAATGAATCTCAGGATAGTATTTGGTGACATATGAGTATTTCGATAATAAATTTACCTTTACCTTTGAACTTTGGGTTACTCTCTGAGTAGCTCCAGTGAGTAACTTCAGTGCATTTCGTAAGTCCCCCGAAACTGCAGTCACAGATTTCAGACGGTAGAGGGAAAAGGTGCTGTCATTCAAGTGGATGGCTTTGCCCTTGAGCTTCTCGACAGTTGTTGGAGCTGCACCCATCGAGTCAGTTTGAGAGTATTCCATCACATGCCTGATTTGTGCCTTGTGGAAGGGGAAAAGGCACTAGGAAGTCAGCAGACGAGTTCCCCCCCCCCCCATTGGTGAGAGTAATTTGAGCCCAAATATACTTTCCTTTTACCAGATGCTCAAAAGAAAACTGCAAGGTTATGCACTTTGATGATTCCTGCACATGGGGTATTGCAATGCGGAAGACAGAAACTTGCTGGATGTCAAAAGAGGGTTCTCCTGACCTCCTGCTTCATCGGTGAACCCTGGGGTACAGCTGTGTTGGGCAGAGCTGAGGACCTAGATTTATTCCATGTCTGGAGTCTGAGCTTAACTCAGTTACAATAACACATTTTAAAAAAGGCATTTTGACAGGTACATGGGTAGGAAAGGCTTTGAGGAATATGAGCTCTAGCTTAGACGTTTCTGTGCTGTTTTGTTCTGTGATCCGGACTCTAGCTTGTCCACAATAACTTGAACTGGATTGTCAGCCTGAAAGGAAATAGTGAGTGAAAAAAATGCGTTGTGTTACTCCAGATTTACACCTGCAAAATCTCTTATGTCACCATAATGAGTGAAAAAGGTGTTTGTTTCTTCCTTATTTTAATTACTATGAATGTTTTTTTCTCGGTAGGCACGTGGTCAAGCGGTTAAGGCATTCGACTAGCGACCTGAAGGTTGTGAGTTCGAGGCCCAGCCGAGGCAGCATGTTGTGTCCTTGAGCAAGGCACTTAACCACACAGTGCTCTGCGACGACACTGGTGCCAAGCTGTATCAGCCCTTCCCCTTCCCTTGGACAACATCGGTGTCGTGGAGAGGGGAGACTTGCAGCATGGGCAACTGCCAGTCTTCCATACAACCTTGCCCTGGGCTGCACCCTGGAGAGTGAAGACTCTCCAGGCGCAGATCCATGGTCTCGCAAGACTAATGGATGCCTTTATGTTTATATAAAAGATTTTAATTAATTTGTATCACTTAAATAGGTTTTTAAATAAATGCATTATTTTGATTGTATTTGTAACTATTTTTTAAATTATTTAAATCTATTTCAGCTGTTTGTAGTCGTTAATGAATGATGCAAAGTTCATTCCACACTAACATGTGGAAGCAAACGTTGGACAATATCGAAGCAAAATGAGGGGAGACGCAAAGCTGCAGAAATGTATTTTTGAGAAGAATGATGAAAATATCACAGAAAGACAGAGTAACAAATGAGGAAATGCTGCGAAAAGCCGGAATAAGAAGAGAGCTGATACCATCAATCAGGAAATGGCAGCTGGAATTTCAGGGACATGTACTGAGGAAAGAGAAGTTTGAACATCTTGCAGTGATGGGAGAAACAAATGGAAGAAAAAATTGTCGTCGACGGTGCATGACATTCATGAGTTATATCAAGGGATGGACCGGCAAAAGTCTTGAGGAGCTTATTAGAACTTCTCAGATTAAAGACAGATAAATGACCATGATCACGCACGTCATAAGACACGGCATATAATGATGATGAAGATAGTTGTCAATGATTATCAGAGGTATTAGAGAGAGTAGAAACAATAGCTTAAACAGTTAAGGACTCCCTGGCTACAGGGCCTCAGGTGCAGCCATCTGAGGGCTAGTAGACACTCATGGACAGTTACATTTCATTGGACAGCTGCTACAGTGAGACCTAGAATTTGATTGGATCAAGGTGGAGAGGTCGGTGGGGGGGAGCTATAAAGGCGTGCTGAAATGATCATACAAGGGTTGAGTACAAAGCACAGGTCGTATCAAGCAGGATCTTGTCCAAAATTTGACTGAACTTACTTTAACCAGATGGGGCAAACAGATCTATTCATCAATCTGTGACATTAGGTGCATTTTCAGACTGAGAGAAACATCATATACGAATCAATTTATATACTAATTAACCCTATGGCAAAAATACAGATTAATACATTAATCACAAGAAATTTGGCCGATGCTAGAAATCCAAAGCAATACACACAAAATGCTGGAGGAACTCAAAAGGTCAGGCAGCATCCATGTAAATTAATAAACAATCGATGTTTTGGACCAAGACCCTTCTTCAAAAGAAGAGGGAAGATGCCAGAATAAAAAGGTGGGGGTAGTTAAAGGAGGATTAGCTAAAAGGTGATAGGTTAACTCAGGTGGGTGGGAAAGGTGAAGGGCTGGAGAGGAAGGAATCTGACAAGAGAGGAGAGTGGACAATTGGAGAAAGGGAAGATGGAGGGACACCAGGGGTATGTGATAGGCAGGTGAGAAAAGGTAAGTAAATCAATAAATTTACTGTTTGGTACAGGCATGGATATTATCATATACTGCAAAGTGGAACATTCTGTTACTAAAACAGAAGTGTGTATAATCCAATTGCCTACAAGGTAAGTAGACACACTCTGAGAATAATTAGAGGCTAACTCTTGTCAAGCATTCCTTGCAGTTAACTAGGGATTAGTTAATTTCTTGTAGATTTTCTTGGAAGTCCTTGGCCAAACTGAAAATACAAAAGTAAATTAAATACTTTCTTTTACTTGGCCTCGAGATAAAGACAGCGTTGTGGGCCAGATGGCCTAGTCTGTGCTGTACTGTTCTATGTTCTATGTACTTCTGTTTTTTTTTATATCCTTTTGCATCGATAACAAACATCTTGAAGCACAAGAGATTCTACAGATGCTGGAAATCTTGAGAAACACAGACAAAATACTGTAAAAACTGAGCAAGTCAGGCAAAATCTATGTAGAAAAATAAACAGTTGACATTTTGGGCCTAGACCCTTCATCAGGCCTAGTCTTAGCCAATACATCAACTTGTTTGTTCCTCTCCATAGATTCTGCCTGACTTGTAGGTTTCTCCAGCATTTTACATATCATGAGGCACAGTGTATCAAAGTATTGTATTTAAATATATAACTTCTCTATTGTTAATCATAACCTGTAAGATTATCGAGAAGAACTTTTAGAAGGGAAATAACTTTGCACTTGGTTGACAGAGGATATTTCAAGAAGTGATAACAAGAGTGAAGAACAAATGAGATTTATATGTTTAGAGTATTAATCATAGACTCAGTGGCCACACACATTATGAGGTACCTCCTCGACCCAATAAAATGGCCATTGAGTGTTTATTTGCGGACTTCTGCTGCTGTGGCCCATCGGTTCAATGTGTTGTGCATTCAGAGATGCTCTTCTCACACCACAAAACTGGATGATTAGATATTTGCATTAACGAGCAGGTGTACAGTTGTACCTAATAAAGTGGCCACTGGTGCACTTTGAAAGGGGTTGCTCATTACCTAAGGTCATGAACCCTGTGGTTGCTTCTCTTCTCCAATTACAGCAAGAAAAGTGCCTACATGATGTATTTTATTAAATTGCTGCCATTCCTGTCTACTCCCTGCTGTATTTTTGTTGTTATTTCTACAATGAACCCTTGTCTGAACCAATGAAGAAAAAACAAGAATTGTTTTATACCAGGCTCTGCGTGCACAGGTCCTCTACTTGTTTAAGTTATTTGTTAAGTAAATCAAATCTGAGTGCAGGGGAAAGTGTGTATAGTTGTAAATCAGCAGCCATACATAGCTCTGGTAGTTTTCCAGCTCCCTGGAGCAGCTGGGCACAGATGACGCATTCTCTGAAAAATTGGAAGTTTATTAGAATTATAAATCATATTCCTATTGATTCCTTGTGGCATCTAATTCTGGCACCTTGCTTATCCACAGATCATACACTCAGTGGCCACTTCATTATGTACACTTGTACACCTGCTTGTTAATGCAAACATCCAATCAGATAATCATGAGGCAGCAGCTCAAGACATTAAAAAAAGCAGACGTGGTCAAGAGGCTCAGTTTGTGTTCAGAAAAACATCAGATTGGGGAAAAAATATGATCCCAGTGACTTCGTGGAATGATTGTTGGTGCCAGACGGGGAGGTCTGGGTGTCTCAGAAGCTGCTGATCTCCTGGGATTTTCATACACGGCAGTCTCGAGAGTTTACAAACAATGATAAGAGAAACAAAAAAGCATCCAGTGAACAGCAGTTCTGTGGCGAAAAAGTCTTATTAATGAGAAAGGTCAGAGCATGATGGCCAGACTGGTTCAAATTGACAGGAAGGTGACAGTAAATCAAATAAGCACGTGTTACAACACCTCTGTAACAACTGAACACATGACACATCAAACGTTGAAGTGGATGGGCTACAGCAGCAGAAAACCATGAACCACTTCATGGCCACTTTATTGGGTGCAGGAGGAACCTAATATAGTGGTCACTGAGTGTATTTACTGAATTAATGATAGCCATGTCCAATATACCATGTTCTCGATTGCCCTCCCTGAATGGCCCCCACCTCTATTTGCTTTAAGACAATTATCAAAATCTTTGTCTTGGCTTTTGCCTTTTTTTTTGTGATCTCACCCATTCTTTCTTCTTGCCTGTCAGTGGGCTGAAGGTTTGGTGTTTGATGTTCTTGTTGAAGTTTCTCCGTGAAGGCGATCTGTTTAGTTTTGTGTGAGGGAGGAGTTGGGGTGTTTGGAGTTGGCGAGCTTTATGTTTCTTTATTCTTTTTGTGGGGGGGGGGTGGAGAATTGATGTCTTTTCTTTCAACTTTTCTATAGTTTTTCTGTATTTCATGGCTATCTGGAGAAGACAAATCTCAGAGTTGTATCCTGCATACTTACTTTGATAATAAAATGAACCTTTGAACTTTTGTCCATCTGACCCATAGTTCTTGAAAATGGCTCAGTTTTTAATAATATTCCTGTGAACAGCTTTGAGATGTCTTGGCTTTGTGGAAAATGCATGATAATATAAGTTGTTCTTGACAAGATGTCAGGTCAGGGTGCACATTTTGAAGTCTAGCACCAGCATTGAATAGTATTTCAACAACATCTGAAGCCTCAGGCTTTGACCAATGACATGGGCTTTGGGTGGGGAAACAGAAAGATCAATATCCACCAAACAAACCCTTAGATGTCTAAACACAAGATATTCTGCAGATGCTGAAAGTCCTGAGTAACACACATAAAATGCTGGAGGAACTGAACAAGTTAGACAGCATCTATGGAGTGAACATTCCTCTGGTTCCCCTCCTCCTTTCCTTTCTTCCATGGTCCACTGTTCTCTCCTATAAGAATCTTATATCTTCCTCTCCAACCCTTTACCTTCCCACCTAACCCCTCCCAGCTTCTTGCTTCTACCCCGCACACACCAATCCTCCCCCTCATCTAAGGGCTGAGGTCGAAGCATTCGGATAGAGATGGTGCTTGGTACTCGGTGTCGGAGGGCTGATCAGAGCTCGAAGTTTTCGGATGACTCAGAGTCGGACTGTGGTCGGGCATGGCAGAGAAAGTTTTCTTCCCTCTCCCACCTGCGTGAGATGTGGGACTTTCGAGAGACTTTGAACTGTTTTACTGTGCCATGGATTGTTCTTCATCAAGTTATGGTATTGTTGCACTGTTGTAACTATATGTTATAATGATGTGGTTTTGTTAGTTTTTCAGTCTTGGTCTGTCCTGTGTTTCTGTGATATCACACCGGAGGAATATTGTATAATTTCTTAATGCATGCATTACTAAATGACAATAAAATAGGACTGCATGTCCTCATAATCTAATCTAATCTTGTCTCATCGGCCAACTAAATGCTAGTTTGTACTCCTTCCTCTCCATCCACCATCATATTCTGGATTCTGCCACCTTCCTTTCCAGTCCTCATGAAAGCTCCTGGCCCAAAACTGTTCAATCCCCTCTAGTCATGCTGAGTTCCTCCAGCATTGTGTGTGTGTGTGTGTGTGTGTGCTGTCCTTGGATTTCTTTTTAGAGAGATTGCAGTATCGTTTGGATTTTCCTCTCTCAAAGACTCAAATGCAATGATTCACTAGCACTGACAAGATGAAGGGGACAAGATGAACGCGCTGTTCTCATCTATGATTCTACAACGTTGAAGATTCAAATTCTATTCTGAGAGCAAATAAAACTAATTCAGCTTCGGAATTGTCAAGCCTCTTCTGTAACCAACGTTCTGAAAGGAAATGCTACACATTTAAATTTTACAAAATCACAGTCTCAAAAAAAACAGTCTGCACGAGTTTCATTTTAGTGCTATTTCGGTTCTCGGGGGTGGGGGGGGAGCGCTAACTACTGCAATGGTTTGTAGGAGCTTTATCGATCAGCTGAACAATTTTGAGACCAACAAGAAAATCTGAGGGAGGCTTTTTTAATTACTGCCTGCAGGTGTCAAGAGGATCTTGATTTCCATTTTAAGGTTTTTTAAGGATCAAGGTGATCAATTAAATGAAAATAAAATACAGTTTTCACTGGCAAATGATTTCAGGGTATAATTTAACTAATATAGTATTGGAGCAGTGAGAAGCATTTTGTAAAAGGGCATTTTTTTCTGGCCATAAACTACATAGAGTTCAGCCTATCCCTTTGTCTCCTTTCAGTTATCTCTGTGTACCTGCTTTTGGCGTAAAAAACGATCAAAAAGAGGCTTGCATTAAAATAACTATTTCACAAGCTCAGTGCAAACTACAATTCTCCCTACCCAGTGGAGTGCTTTTAAAATACACTCAGTGACATCTTTATTAAGTATCTCCTATACATAATAAAGAGGTCTCTGAGTATATGTTCATTGTCTTCTGCTGCTGTAGCCCATCCACTTCAAGGTTCGATGCACAGTATTGTAGTAATTTTATTTATTGCACTGTATGTCTGCTGCTAAAAAAATCACAGCATATGAGAATGATGATAAACCTGATTCTGATATGGGTCTCCAATGTGGACTGAGAGTGGGAAGGGGGCAGGGAGAGGGGAGGCAGTGGGAAGCACCAGGCCCGCATTCTGTAATGATTAATAAACCTTTTGTTTGAAATCAGGTGACCTTGCCAGGTGTCTCAGGGCTGAGTGACTGCACCTGTGCCACCCCTGCCCCTGGCACTCCTTCTCTGCCACCTGTCACTCGCCCCTCCCGCTGCGCTCCACCCTCGTCATTCCCAACATCCTATGCTCCCGTCAGATTTACAAACTCACTCTCCTCTCCGTGTTGACAAATACAGTACTGTGCAAATGTCCCAGGCACCTAGCTACACAGGTGTACCAAAGACTTTTACACAGTACCTCACCGTACTTGTGATAAAAAAAACTCAACTTGACTTAAAAGGCAGAACAGAGTCAGAGAGCTGACTAATCAACCCCAGCTGAATGTTCCTAGTGCCATGAAATCATCTACATCCATGTGAAAGGGCTGGAGGTCACCACTCGGTTCCACAGGGAGCACCTGTTCTAATATCTAGTGTGTAGAATGTGGGCCATAGTAAGGGAGCAGTACATTTAAGATCCACTTCTGTTTTTATTTTCCTCAAATTGATATAAAACAGTCTGTCAACTTTATCATCAGTTTTACACTACAGCACTATCATATGGGCACGCTTTCAGGAGTCACTCTATTAGGTAGACCAGTACACCTGCTCGTTAATGCAAATGTATAAACAGCGAATCACGTGGCAGCAACTCAATGCATAAAAGCATGCAGACATGGTCAAGAGGTTCAGCTGTTGTTCAGACCAAACATCAGAATGGGGAAGAAATATGATCTAAATGACTCTGACCGTGAATCGATGGTTGGTGCCAGACAGAGTGGTTTGAGTATCTCAGAAACTGCTGATCTTCTGGGAGTTTCAAACTACAGTCTTACAGAGAATGGTGTGAAAAGCAAAAAAAAAAGGAAAAAAAATTCAGTGAGCAGCAGATGTCTGAGTAAAACTGCATGTCAATGAGAGAGGTCAGAAGAGATTGGCCAGACTGGTTCAGGCTGGCAGGAAAGTGACAGTAACTCAAAATAAACCTGCATTACAACAGTGGTGTGTAGAAGAGAATCTCTGACTGTACCACACATCGAACCTTGAAGTGGATGGGCTACAGCAGCAGAAAACCATGAGCATACACCCAGTGGCCACTTTACTAAGTACAGAAGGTACCTAATAAAGTGGCCACTGAGAGTAAATTTGACTGCTTTGAGAAGGATGTATCCAACATACCTATTGTTTGCAAACATGTTGGATGTTAATTTGTTTAGTGATCACTGTCAGCAGCAATGCCACAGCATGCTTCCAATCGCGTGTTTCTGCACCAGTAAGACTTCTTCTCTATCCATTACTGAAAGATCAATGATCTTTATCGCCTTCCTGAAATCTATTGGGAAGAAACAGGTTTAATTCAATGAAACACAGAACTGATGTGACAGGGACTTTCTGTTGTTCCATGCTAGTTAGTCATAGAGTTGTGGAGTGATAAAGCACTACAACTCAGAAACACCTAATCCATGCCAAACTGTTATTCTGCTTCATCCCATTAATCCACACCTGGGCCATAACCCTCCATTCCCATCCTGTCAGCGTACTTTATTTGAACTTCACTTCAATGTTGCAATCAGACCTGCATCCACTCCTTCTGCTGGCAGCTTGATCCATGCTCGCACCACCCTCTGAGAGAAGACACTCCCCCCCAACAATTTCCTCTTAAGTATCTCACCATCACCCTTAAAACCCTATGACCTGTAGTTGTAGTCTCACCCAACCTCAGTGGAAAAAGCCTGCTTGTACTTACGCCATCTATACCCCTCATAATGTTGTATGCCTTTTTCAAATCTCTCCTCATTCTTCTATGCTTCAGGGAGCAAAGTCCTAACCTATTCAAGTTAGGTCTTTATTCTTTGCAGCGAAGAAGGTTGAGGGGGGACTTGATAGAGGTATCTAAAATTATGAGGGGGATAGATAGAGTTGACGTAGTAGGGGAGATTCAAACAAGAGGACATGAGTTAAGAGTTAGGGGGCAAAAGTAACAACATAACATGAGAGGGAGCTTCTTTACTCAGAGAATGGTGGCTGTGTGGAATGAGCTTCCAGTAGAAGTCGTAGAGGCAGGATCGATATAGTCATTTAAAGAAAAATTGGATAGGTATATGGACAGGATAGGAATGGAGGGTTATGGGCTGAGTGCAGGTTGGTGGGACTAGGTGAGAGTAAGCGTTTGGCATGGACTAGAAGGGCCGAGATGGCCTGTTTCCGTGCTGTAACTGTTATATAGTTATATATTCAACATTTCCCTATAGCTCAGGTCCTCAGGTCCTTGCAAGATCCTTGTTACTTTTTTCTATACTCTTTCAATCTTTTATTTGTTTAATTATTTATTGAGATGCAGTGCCAAGTAGGCCCTTCTGGCACTTCATAAGAACATTAGAAATAGGAACAGGAGTAGTCCATCTGTCCTGTCGAGCCTGCTCTGCCAACCAATAAGATCATGGCTGATCTGGCCATGGACTCATCTCCACCTACCTACCTCTTCCCGATAACCCTTAATTCCCCTATGTTGAGCCACAACGCCCAGCAACCACTGATTTAACCTTAGCCTAATCACGGAACAATTTACAATGACCAATTAACCTACCAACTAATATGTCTCTGGACTGTGGGAGGAAACCAGAGCACCTGGAGGGAACTCATGCGGACATAAACTCCTTACAGACAGTGGTGGGAATCGAACCCGGGTCACTGGTAGTGTAAAGCGTTGTGCTAACCACTATGCTATTGTGCTACTTATTGATCTCTTTCCTGAGGGTGTTGATGCTCTTTAATTCCTGTGATGTAGTAACTTCATGCAATGTAAGGTCACACAAAAGAAACTGAAGCAGCTTCCAATTTTTGCTTAGCAAGCAGAACAGGAAATACTCGGGGGCCTCTCCGTCAATTCAGCTACCTGATTGCTGGGCAAGAATATCCCCAGAAGCACTGGAATTAATGACCACTTAATAAAGCATCAGTACCCATGTGTGTTATCTTTTTAACATCCACCAGTAAACTGTATGTACGAGGCTGTCTGTCAGTTGTCATGTGTGACGCCAAGCAGAGCTACCGGACGGATGGTGCTAGTGAGAGAGATAACGGAAGACAATGGAGAAACATTCAAAATGCTAATAAGAGAGAAGAGAGAGATTAACAAGAAAGATACACAATTCAGATATTGACAGACCAGTTGCTTTGAACCTGAACTGTTTTAAGTTTGATGGACAGGTGATACCCCAGCAGGGGGACAAAAAGAGCAGGTTTGCTAAGGCACGACACGCCACGAGACCCTAGAAAGAGCAGTGTGCCCCCACAAGTTGGTGGGAGTTTGGAGGACCAGTTCGCAAGAACCGATCAGAGGCTCACAGGGTGTAAAGATATGATCGGTGGGAACCTGGGTGTGTGTCCGCCCTTGCCTGGGTGCCGGGTTCACCGCGGAAGAACGGTCGTATCCAGAACGGAGGGGTCACAGTCGGTGACCACAGCAGGATTAGAAGACATCAAAAGGTCTGCCTGAAACCAACTGCATCTCTCTCTCTCTCTCTCTCTCTCTCTCCCCCCCACCCAACGGTACAACAGCAGTGACTACTTCGAACTGCACTAAACTGAACTGAACTCTGCTTCACTTAAGACTGATCATTTTACCCCTAGACTGCGACAGAGCTTGGTTGATTCCTATTACCTTAGTTCTGTGTATATGTGTGTATTATCATTGCTAACCTGTTACATTTATACCCTTACGATTAGTGTACTGTATTACTTGTTTCTTTAATAAAACTTTATTAGTTCCTAGTAACTCCAATGAGCCAGACTCCAACGAGCGTTCCATTTCTGCTGGTTTGGCAACCCGGTTACGGGGCACGTAACACAGTGTTCACAGCAACATGCACAAAATACTGGGGGAGCCCAGCAGGTCAGGCGGCATCTATGGAGAGGATAAAAACAGTCAACGTTTTGAGCTAAGACCCTTCGGCAGAAACAAAATCAGAATCAGCACATGGTTTAATATCACTGACATAGTGTACATCATGAAATTGGTTGTTTTGTCGCAACAGTGCGGAGCAATACATAAAAAATTACTTTGTTACAATAAGAAATAAGATTCTTAGCAGTGTGGAAGAACAATGGGATCCGGACAAGCTAGGACTTCACTCTTTGAAGCGAAGGGGTGTGAGAGGTGACTTGATAGAGGTGTACAAGATGATAAGAGACGTAGATCAAGTGAACGGCAGAAACTTTTTCCCAGGGAGGAAGTGGCTAAAAATGAAGAAGTATAATTTTAAGATGATTGAAGAAAAGTAGAGGGAGGATATCTGAGGTAAGTTTTTTTATACAAAAAGTGGTGGATGCATTGAATGTGCTGCCAGAGGTGGTGGTAGAGGCAGATACATTAGGGACAATTAAGAGACTCTTAGATAGGCACATGGATGAGATAAAAGTGGGAAGGAAGGGTTAATTAAATTGATATTAGAACAGGTTAGGGGTCAGCACAACATCGTGGGCTGAAGGGCCTGTACTGTCCATTACTGTTCTATGTTCTATGTTCTAAATGTGCAAAGAAGAAAGCAAATTAGTGAGGTAGTGTTCATGAACCATTCAGAAATCCAATGGCAGAGCGGGAGGAAACTGTTCCTGAACCATTGAGTCCACATCAACAGACTTTTCTACTCCTCAGTCAGGGTGTTAATTTGCTCAGGTAGCATAGTGACTCAGTTAGCGTACAACTACAGCTATCTATAGGATCGAAGGACATACTGTCTGTAAGTGCCGCCCTAGCAGCTGGGAGTTTCGAACTGAAGTAATTAAATAAACCAGGAAATTTAAAAATTCAGCAAGAAACCACAAGGTTGTTGTGAAATTCACCTGCTTCTTTAATGGCCTTCAGAGCAAAGAAACCACCCAGTCTGTACAACCTGTAAGTCCAGACTCGCCAGTGCAGCTGATCATTAGCATTCTTCTGAAACAGTCCAGAAAGCCCAGTCAGAAAAGGCAGTCAATGCTGGATCTGCCTATAATGTCTCACCTGTGACTGAATTAAATGCAAGAATGCCCTCACTGATGTATTGCAGAGCAAAGACTGTAGATGCACTCTTTTAACGCGCATGGATACAGATGGAAGGCCAGTTCCTACTTACTGTAGTATTTGGCATAGCTCTATGTGAAGTTCATATCAGATGCAATTACAAAGCCATATTTTACTAGGAGTTTGAGAAGATCTTGTATGTCATCAAAGACACTCGCAAATTTCTACAGGTGTACCGTGGAGAGCTTCTATCTGGCCTCATCCATCTTGTCTGGGGGAGGGGGCCACCGCACAGGATCAAATTGAGCTTCAGAAAGTTGTGAGCTCAGTCTGCAACTTCATGGGTCCTAACCTCCACAGCATCTAGGACATCTTCAAGGAGCAATACCTCAAAAAGGTGCCATCCATTATTAAGGACCCCCATTCCCCAGAAAATGCCTTCTTCTCATTGCTGCCATTAGGAATGAGGTACAGGAGTCTGAAGGCACACACTCAACATTTCAGAAATAGCTTCTTCCCCTTCGCAATCCAATTTCTGAACGGACATTGAACCCATGAACACTACCTCACTACTTCTTTTGCACTATTTATTTAATTTAACTTTTTAATATATATTTTTACTGTAATTCACTGTTTTTATTATTAGGTAATGCAATGTACTGCTGCCGCAAAACAACAAATTTCACGACATATACCAGTGATCTTAAAGCTGATTTTGATTCTGAAAAGACTCCCGCTGCTGGTTGCCTCCCTCTACACAGTGCTCTTCCTTTTAACATCGAAATAGTCACTGACGTGGTGATACGTAGGCACTGGCAGGATACGGAGCAATTCAATTCTTGTTTCTTTTTACTTAAACTGAATTTTGTTTTCAATATCAATCATGGATCATTTATTATGAAATCAAATATCCTCAACTGAAGGCATTCTCAGGTTGGAAGAGCAACACCTCATACTTCATCTGGGTAGCCTCCAATCTCATGGCATGTAAACGATGTCTCCAACTTCTGGAAATTTCTCCCCTCTCCCTCCTCCTCGCTTTGTCCATTCCCCATTCCGGTGACCATCTCACCCCTTCTCTTCTCCCTATCTGCTCATCACCTCCCCCCTCCTTCCCTTCCTCCCATGGTCCACTCTCCTCTCCCATCAGATTCTTTCTTCTTCAGCCCTTTACCTCTTCCAGTTATCACCTCCCAGCTACTCACTTCGTCCCTCCTCCCCACTCACCCACCTTTCCCCACCCCTGGTGTCACCTGTCACCTTGCATCTTGTACCCTTTCCCCTCTCTACACCTTATTCTGGCTTCTTCCCCCATCTTTTCCAGTCCTGATGAAGGGTTTCAACCCGAAACGTTGACTATTTACTCCCCTCCTTAGATACTACCTGATCTGCTAGCAGATCGTGTTTGTTTCTCTGGATTTCTAGCGTCCACGGCCTCCTCCACTGTCATGATGAGGCCACGCTTAGGTTGAAGGAACAACACCTTATATTCGGTTTGGGTAGCCTCCAACCTGATGGCATGAACATCGATTTCTCAAACTTCCAGTAATGTCCCCCCAACCCCCTCCCCTCATCACTTCCCATCCCCTTTTGCCTCTCTCACCTTATCTCCTTGTCCCCCCCCATCACCTCCCTCTGGTGCTCCTCCCCCCCTTTCTTTCTTCCATGGCCTTCTGTCTCTTTCACCAATCAACTTCCTAGCTCTTTACTTCATCCTTCCCCCTCCAGGTTTCACCTATCACCTGGTGGTTCTCTCTCCCCCCCCAACCCCCACCCGCCCCACCTTTTAAATCTACTCCTCAGCTTTTTTTCCTCCTGCCAGAGGGTCTCAGCCTGAAACGTCAACTGTACTCTTTTCCATAGATGCTGCCTGGCCTGCTGAGTTCCTCCAGCATTTTGTGTGTGTTGCTCTGGATTCCAGCATCTGCAGATTTTCTCTTATCTGCAGAATCTTGTGTGTTTAAAATGCCCTCAAATGTTCACATGCAAAAATAAAAAGTCAGGTATGTTCAAGAATACAACAGCCAATCAACTCCCCATCGGAGGCAAAAGGCTCTGCTTGTGCAGCCCTATTAAGAATCTTGTTATGTTTCTCTCTGCTCAGTGCCACATTCTAAGAACTGTAAAAGAAAAGGACGTTTCGGTGGAGGAAAACACATTATTATTTCCTCATATAATATGCCGCAGGCGTTGGAGTAAAACAAAATATGTTGGAAATCAGGCAGCATCCTTGGAGATAGAAACAGAATTAATGTTTCATCAGAGCTGGGAAATGTACTGTAAAACAAGGAGAAAGATTGCAAAGGGAGGGAGAAAACAAAAGGGATGGTTATGGGATGGCTACCACATCAACAAAGACAATTTAGAGTGTTGTTTATTTTTATGGAGGTTAACTTCATTCTTACTACTTGCCATGTTTCTGCATTTACTCAAGTATTTATTTGTTCCCTTTTTGCTGCTCATATCAATTGTACAATTTCCATTAGTATTCCCTTTAGTAAGAGTTCACCTCAACAACAGCAACAACAAACGGTTCAGTTGGTGTAACAAATATCATAGATCCTCGAGCAACACACACAAAGTGTAGAAGGTACTCAGCAAGTCAGGCAGCATCTCTGGAGAAGGCTAAACACACCCAAAGGGATTTTGGACCTTGGGGCACAGTAGCGTAGTGGTTAGCGCAATGTTTTGCAGTACCAGCGACCCAAGTTCAATTCTCACTGCTGCCTGTAAGGAGTTTGTAAAGCTTCCCCATGACCGCTTCAGTTTCCTCCAGGTGCTCCGGTTTCCTCCCACACTCCAAAGACATACCGGTTGGTAGGTCAATTGGTCTTTGTAAATTCTCCTGAAATTAGGCTAGGATTAAATCGGTGGATTGCTGGGCGGCGCAGCTCGAAGGGCCAGAAGGACATATTCCACACCGTATCTCAATCAATCAATCAATAAATAAATAAAGTAGTTCTCCAATTTTTGGGGAAGCGTGAAGGATTCCTCCTTGTCCTCAAAACCACCTGAAATCTTACGGGCAGAATTCCCAACCTTCTGGAGTTGTTCCACTATGGAAAAAGCACAGGATCATATCCTACCTAGAATCCAGAGTCCAATTGCAGTACAAGAGAGACAGCACAGGAACAATGCATTTGCTGAAGATGGAGGCAAGAATTCTTTGAGAGTCATGAATCATTCAAGTGGGTAAAAAGTGAGTCTGTTTGTTTCCCAGTTGGCTCAGAAAAGTAAACTGGCAAGCAGATGGGCCATTGGTGGAGATGAAGCACTAGAAGTCAGATAGTGACATTTCCTGGAATAGGTGTACACGACTTCACTTACAGAAAAGCTGGGACAAGTTTGGAGACACTTACTGGAGAAATGTCCAGTAAAGCCTGGAGGCATAATGTTGAAAATCAAATCCCTGGAGCTCAGACGCAGAGTCCATTATTTTATTGGCAATCAGCTTTGCAGAAGCTTATAAAGTGTAATTGGGATAATGACTGCCTAGCTGTGATTACTTGCTGAGAAAAGATAAAGGTGTAAAACTTTTCTAATAGAAATCTAGATCATCTTAATATTTAAAAATTGACAGTTGCTGTTTGCAACACATTTGCCTCGTTAGCAGGTGCTGAGAGATAAAACTAATTTTCAGTACAATCCACTTGTGATATAACATTCGGGAAAAAACTCGTGTATGTTCATTACCTTCTGCTGTTGTAGCCCATCCACTTTGAGGTTTGATGTGTTGTGTATTCAGAGACGCTCTTCTGCACACCACTGTTGTAACACATGGTTATTTAAGTTACTGTCACCTTCCTCTCAGCTTGAACTATTCTGGCCATTCTCCTCTGACCTTTCTCAGTATCAAGGCATTTTCTCCCACATAATTGCCACTCGCTGGACATTTAATTTTGTTTTTTTTTTTTTGCACCTTTCTCTGTAAATTCTAGAGAGTATTGTGCATGAAAACCTCAGGAGATCAGCAGTTTCTGAGATACTCAAACCACCCTGTCTGGCACCACCAATGATTCCACAATCAAAGTCACTTAGATCACATTTCTTCCCATTGTGATGTTTGGTCTGTACAACAACTGAACCTTTTGACCATGTCTGCGTGTTTTTATGCATTGAGTTGCTGCCACATGATCGGCTGATTAGATGCTTGCATTAACAAGAAAGTATACTGGTGTACCTAATAAAGTGGCCACTGAGTGTATGTTCCCTGGACCATTGCAGAAACAAAGGAAACCAGGGAGGGAGGGAAACCTAAAGGGAAATATCAGAAACAAGGAAAGCAAATTAATCAGGAATGAAAAAAATTTAAAAACTTGAAAACAAACTGAATTAGAGGTCAGTTTAAGCTTCAGGAGCAAGGATGTGGATGAGTTAGAGGTCAGGCCTCTGCTCAGGATCCTGCATTCCACACTTGAATAATCAATAAGACTGAAAGAGTACAGCGACAATTTACAAGGATGTTGCCAGGACCTGAGGACCTGAGTTATATGGAAACTTCCGGAAGAAGATGGCACCAGTGAACAATGCTACCAGAGGCGACATCCCCAAGACGGGTCACGAAGCAATTCTTTTCTCTTCTTCTATATCTTCTCATTTCAGATATGGTTCTACTACTGTTAGCACCTGTAATCTATATTTTGGCAGTTTGATTTCTGGCCGATCAGGTGACCGGGCGCTTTGCTGTCTCAAAAACTGTTTCACAAGGCTGTGACCAAAGTGTGAGGCGTGGAGAGCAGGAAGCCAGGAGACGGGGCGCGAGCCCATCATCGACCCATCTCTCGCCGATCAAAACGCCGAGGAAGATTGAAATCATCGAGGTGACTGCCGAAAGTGTTCAGCGCCGTCTAACAACCTCGTGCTCACTGCCGCCAGAGATGGTGTCTGCGTGTGGCGGTCTCCCGCTCACTGCTCCTGAGGGTAGGTCCTTGCGTTCAAATAATCAATCTCTCCCTCGATGCTGTCAATGGATCATAGATTTAGGAATCTATGATGTGTTCTAGTTTCTAGTTCTAGTTCTGGTCTCTCTTTTTCCTTAGTATTTTTGGGTGAATTTTGAATCGGGGCGGTCTGCAGATAATGAACACTGAGATGAACTGAACTGGAATCTCCCTTTTGTGTTTTATCTTTGTTTTCACTTTTTTTTTGTTACCATTTGTGCTTGGGGTCAGTTTGATGTTTGATGTTTTTTGAACAGGTTGGTTCCATGGTTCTTTGTTTCATGACTGCCTGTGGGGAAGACAAATCTCAGGGTTGTACACCGCATACATACTTTGATAATAAATGTACTTTGAATCTTTGAAAGTTTCAATGGGTTCGGACTTCATTCCCAGAATGGCTGGAAGACCAAGATTTTCCCTGTAGGAGTGGGATGCAGGGGATTCGTTGCGACATCTACGACCAGTCTATTGAAGAAGATGGGGGTGAGGGGTCACTTCCTCCAACAAGCAATCAAATCCTTGTCAAACGCAGCAGAAGAAAGCAGCAATTGGATTTGGATTAAAAGGAAAGACAACAACTGGGCTGCAAGATGAAGACAGGAGGGTATGGAACTGAGGGGGGTGTATCTGGGACTCCAGGTAGCACCGTTGAGCCCTCTGGAGACGTCGTGGGCTTATCAACGAAACGTCAAAGAAGGAGGGTGCCCACCTGATGACCTCGATGACGTACCTACCCTCCCTTCTTGTCACCACTCCAAGCCCACTGCCAACATCAAGAGTGCCAACTTACCATAGGGATTGAAACATCAAGTCCTAGTAGCTCTACATGGAGCATAGGAGAATGAGGGGAGATTTGAAAGAGGTATACAAATAGAGGTATAGATAGGGTTAATGCAAGCTGAGGTTAGGTGAGACTAGAACTAGAGGTTATAGGTTAAGAGTTAAAGGTGAAATATTTAAGTGGAGCTTCTTCACTCAGAGGGTAGAGGGAGTGTGGAATGAGCTGCCAGTGGAAGTGGTGAATGCAGGTTCAATTGCAACAATTATGGGAAGTGCATGGATGGGAGGGTCATAGTTCAGGTGCAGGTCAATGGGACTGGCAGAATAATGGTTTGGCATGAAATAGGTGGACTTGAAAGCCCGTTTTTGTGCCTTAATTCCTCTATGACCCTCTAACTTTGTTGATAATTAAGGATGGACTCATGGGGTGGAAATTTGTTCGACAAGATTTGTCCTGTTCTTAGCAACAGGACAGAACTAGGCAATTGTTCTTTTTTCGTTTGTTTGTTTTTGTAACTGTAGTGAAGCAAATTGGAACATCTCACTCTCCAGCATGAGTCTGCAATAGTGTGATCCTATAGTCTCTGCTCTCAGAGGTTTCCCATTGGGAATCAAATTGGCTGAAGACAGGCTTCTGGGATTGTGGAGAATCAAACAAAGAAGCCAGGATAGATCATTGACTCAGATCATCTGGTTGAACATGATTGTAAGTGCGGAAGCCAGCTCAACTACCACGAGATTTACTTATTATTTATTGAGAGATGCAGCATGGAACAGGCCCAACGAACCACGTCCCTAGCAACCCACCCACCCTAATCACAGGGCAATTTGCAATGACCAATTAACCTACCAAGCAGTATGTCTTTGGATTGTGGGAGGAAACCAGAGCACCTGGAGGAAACCCACATGGTCACAGAGAGAAAATACAAACTCATTACTTTCTATTTAATTTTTACTGAAATATGGGGCAGAGTAGGCCCTTCTGGCCCTCCAAGCTGTGTTGCCCAGCAACCCCCAGTTAAATCCTTGCCTAATAACAGGGCAATTGGTACGTCTTTGGATTGTGGGAGGAAACCAAAGCACCTGGAGGAAACCCACTCAGTCACGGGGAGAACGTACAGACTCCTTACAGGCAGTGACGGGAATTGAACCCGGGTTGCCTGTACTGCGAAGTGTTGTGCTAACCAAGGGAACCAAGGGAAGGAATGATGGCCACAATTGGTGAGCCATCACAACCATTGAAAGTGAATCCATACTATTGCATCAGTGGGATAAAGTCGTTTAGTTTACCCCATAATGAGAA
The DNA here is from genome assembly GCF_030028105.1 of Mobula birostris. Taxonomy (NCBI): domain Eukaryota; kingdom Metazoa; phylum Chordata; class Chondrichthyes; order Myliobatiformes; family Myliobatidae; genus Mobula; species Mobula birostris. Next base: position 140,186,517 of record NC_092378.1, on the reverse strand, counting down.
TAGTCTCCGTTTCAAACCAGATGACTTGCCAGTGGCATTCTGGATTTTATCTTTAAATATAGTTGATGCCAAACGCTGCTGCAATTGCAGCAGCTCAGTTCTCATAATCAGAAGTTCTTAAATAATAGCCGGAACGTAAAAATAAAATAGCAACATAGAACAACACAGTACAGGTCGGGCCCTTTGACCCATGGTGTGCTGATGTTTTAAGCCCATAAGATATAGGAGCAGAATTAGCCTACTCGGCCTATCAAGTCTGCTCTGCTATTCTATCATGGCTGATTTATTATCTCTTTCAACCCCATTTTCCTGTCTTCTTCCCATAACCTTTGACACCCTGATTAATCGAGAATCTATCAACCCCTGCCTTAAATATACCCAGAGATTTGGCCTCCACAGCCATCTGTGGCAATGAATTCCACAGATTCACCTCTGGCTAAAGACTTCTCTCCTCACCGTTGTTCAAAATGGATGTCACTCCATTCTGAGGCTGTGCACACTGGTCCTAGACTTCCCCCACTATGGTAAGTATCTCCTCCACATCCCCTCTATCTAGGTGATTCAATATTTGATAGGTTTCAGTGAGATCCCTGTCATTCTTCTGAGCTCCAGTGAGTACATTCCCAGAGCGATCAAGTGCTCCTCATAGCTTAACCCTTGCATTCCAGGGATCATTCTTGTGAACCTCTTCTGGAGCCTTTCCAGTGCCAGCATACCTTTTCATAGATATGAGGCCCAAAACTACTCAGAATACTCCAAGTGTGGTCTGACTAATCTCTTATGAATCCTCAGCATTACATCCTTGCTTTTGTCTTCTGGTCCTCTTGGCTAACATTGCACTCACCTTCCTTACCACCAACTCAACCTGCAAGCTAAACTTCAGGGAATCTGGCATGAGGATTGCCAAATCCCTTTCCATCTCTGATTTTTATAAAAATTTTCTCTCCATTTAGAAAATAGTCCACGCCTTTATTTCTTCTACCAAAGTACATGATCATGCACTTTCCTACACTATATTCTATCTGCCACTTGTTTGCCTATTGTCTCAATCTGTCTACAGCCAACTTCTCAACACTACTTGCTCCTAACAGCACACACTAATGCCTTCACCATCATTTTGGGGGATTTTAACCAGGCCAGTCTGAAAAAATCACTAAGCAACTACAATCAACAGATCATTTGCAATACCAGAGGAAACAACACACTGGACCATTGCTACACCACCATCAAGAATGCCTACCGGGCTATTCCATGCCCTCGCTTCGGGAAGTCTGATCACCTGTCTGTACTTCTATTCCCTGAGTATCGGCAGAGACTGAAGACTGCAGCGCCAGCAGTGAGGACCAAGAAGGTTTGGACAAGGGAAGCACAGGAGCGCCTACAGGACTGCTTTGAATCGGTGGACTGGACTGTATTCAGGGATTCATCTTCAAACCTGGATGAGTATGCTGCAGTTGTTACCGACTTCATTAAAACCTGTGTGGATGAGTTTGTGCATACAAAGACTTACTGTACATTCCCAAACCAAAAGCCATGGATGAACCAGGAGGCTAGATCTATGGCACTCAAGTCTGGCGACCCAGGCCTGTACCAGAAAACCAGGTATGATTTGCAGAGGGCTATTTCAAGAGTGAAGAGACAATTTCGAATGAAGTTGGAGGTGACATCGGATGTACGACAACCCTGGCAGGGTTTGAAAGACATTACTTGCTACAAAACAAAACCCAATAGCATAAATGGCAGTGACACTTCACTACCAGATGAACTCAACGTTTTCTACGCCCGCTTTGAAAGGGAGAATATAACTACAGCTGTGACAATCCCTGCTGCACTTGATGACCCTATGATCTCTGTCTCAAAGGCCTATATTAGGCTGACTTTAAAGAGGGTGAACCCTCGCAATGCAGAAGGTCCCAATGGAGTACCTGGTAAGGCTCTGAAAACCTGGCGGGAGTATTCAAGGACATTTTCAACCTCTCACTGCTACCTGTGGAAGTTCCCACTTGCTTCAAAAATGCAACAATTATACTAGTGCCTAAGAAGAATAATGTGAGCTGCCTTAATGACTGTTGCCTTGTAGCACTCACATCGACGGTGGTGAAATGCTTTGAGAGGTTGGTCATGACTAGACTGAACTCCTGCCTCAGCAAGGACCTGGATCCATTGCAACTTGCCTATCATCATAATAGGTCAATGGCAGATGCAATCTCAATAGCTCTTCACACAGCTTTAGACCACCTGGACAACACAAACACCTACGTCAGGATGTTGTTCATCGACTATCGCTCAGCATTTAATACCATCATTCCCACAATCCTAATTGAGAAGTTACAGAACCTGGGCCTCTGTACCTCCCTCTGCAATTGGATCCTCGACTTCCTAAATGGAAGACCACAATCTGTGCAGTTTTATGAAAACATCTCCTCCTTGCTGAAGATTAACACAGGTGCACCTCAGGGGTGTGTGTTTAGCCCACTGCTCTACTCTCTGTATACACATGACTGTGCGGCTAAGCATAGCTCAAACACCATCTATAAATTTGCTGATGATACAATCATTGCTGGTAGAATCTCAGATGGTGACGAGAGGGCATACAGGAACAAGATATGCCAACTAATGTCAGTAAGACGAAAGAGCTGATTGTGGACTTCAGGAAGGGTAAGACGAAGGAACACATACCAATCCTCACAGAGGGATCAGAAGTGGAGAGAGTGAGCAGCTTCAGGTTCCTGTGTGTCAAGATCTCTGAGGATCTAACCTGGCCCTAACATATCGATGCAGTTATAAAGAAGGCAAGACAGTGACTATACTTCATTAGGAGTTTGAGGAGATTTGGTATGTTAACAAATACACTCAAAAACTTCTATAGATGTACCATTGAGAACCTTCTGACAGGCTGCATCACCGTCTGGTATGGAGGGCTACTGCACAGGGATGAAAGAAGCTGCAGATGGTTGTAAATTTAGTCGGCTCCATCTTAGGTACTAGCCTACAAAGTACCCAGGACATTTTCAAGGAGCAGTGTCTCAGAAAGGCAGTGTCCATTATTAAGGACCCCCAGCACCCAGGGCATGCCCTTTTCTCACTGTTACCATCAGGTAGGAGGTACAGAGTCCTGAAGGCACACACTCAGCAATTCAGGAACAGTTTCTTCCCCTCTGCCATCCGATTCATAAATGAACATTGAACCCTTGGACACTACTTCATTTTTTAAATAAATATTATTTCTGTTTTTGCACGGATTTTAATCTATTCAATATACATATACTGATTTATTTATTTATTTATTTATTTATTATTATTATTGTTATTATTATTATTATTATCTTCTTTATTATGTATTACATTGAACTGCTGCTGCTAAGTTAACAAATTTCACGACACACACTGGTGATAATAATAAACCAGATTCTGATTCCTCCACCTATCTTTGTATCATCTGCAAACTTGGCCACAAAGCCATCAATTCCTTCATCCAAATTATTGACACGCAACATGAAAAGAAGTGTTCCCAACACCATTCCCTGTGGAACACCACTAGCCACCAGCAGCCAACCAGAAAAGGTCCCCTTTATTTCAACTCTTTGCCCTCTGCCAGTCAGACAGTCTTCCATCGATATTGGTATCCTCACTGTAATTCCATGGCCTCTTATCTTATTAAGCAGCCTCATATGCGGCACCTTGTCAAAGGCCTTCTGAAAATCCAAATAAACAATATCCTTGTCTTATCCATGTCAATATCCATGTCTTAAGATGTCATGTCTTATTGATCAGTCCTTTGTTGTTTCTCCTGGGTAAGTTTGCTGTTACACCAAGTGCATGGTCTCAGGCATCTCCTCCTACTTTGTTTCATAGCTCATAGATTCTCAAAGCCAGTTGGATTTCTACCTCATGGCTGTGGAGGCCAGGTCATTGGGTGTGTTTAAGGTGGAGGTGGATAGGTTCTTGATTAGTCAGGGCATGAAATGTTACAGAGAGAAGGCTAGAGAATGGGGTTGAAAGGGAAATGTATTGGTCATGGTGAATGGCTCACTTCTGCTCCTATTCTTAAGGTTTTATGTGTATTTTTCAAGTTTCTGAAATGCACTTCCTGTTACTGTGTCAGACTTTTTCCTGTTACGGTGTGTTTTGATTGAATGATGTGGGTATAACTGACGTTGCCAACATGCAGAAATGTCAAATTTCATTGTCTTTCCCTGGTATTAATGGGGCTAACTGACCTTAAAATGGCCTTATTTTAGCCGTCAGAATACCTTCAGGTTTAACCACATGAAAAGAAAATAATTCACACACAAGCAAAGCTTATCGATTAGATATGGCTCCACAGGTCAGGTGTTGGAGGACAAACTGCCTTTCACTTTGGGTCAATGAAATGAATTAGAGTTATTGATTACAACACTTGCTGTAATCAGCAGAATTCCACCGAGAGTGACGCCAGGCCAGGATGGTGCAGGATGAACAGCTGAACGAGAGCAGATAATAGTGACTAAGGCTCCTAGGTTATAGGTGGGGGCAATAGTGGGCCTCCACCTATCACCTCCCAGGCAAGTTATACAGATCTTAAGGTTTTATTGAAACTGCAATAAAAATAATAGTTAAATTAATCTGTTTGAGTAACCAGGTTAATCCTGACAGTACAGAGGGACTCAAGATCACAAGGATAGCGTGCCATCAACAGAATGAAAATTAAACTGCACATCTGTGTGCATGAAAGCACTTGACTAATCCCAAGATTCTACAGCACCAGAAGGTATTCGTGCGAGCTTTAATTGTTCAGAATTTAGACAAAGATTTTTTTTATAATGACATGGAGCAAGAAAATAAGAGCGTTTGCTAATACCCTGGTGTCAGTTGACTACCCATGAGCTATCATTTCAACTTCAGTCAATTTGTATCAACATCTTTTTCCACTAATCTACATTATTTCACATGAAAAACTGCACTGAAATCCAAATATGAATCTATCAAAACACCTGTAATTAGTAAGTACACACTCCAGCAATAGTTGCATTTAACCGGGTGAAAAACAAATGAGATTACGGGCACAGCATCAATATAAATGTGAAAACCAATATGCCATGCTACCTATAGGGATGTCAGAGCCCAAATTTAGAATTTAGAATCAGATTTATTACCACTGACTTCTATGACAGGGGCCGCACCTGCCCATTTACTTCCTCCCTCACCTCCATTCAAGGCCCCAGTTTTTCCAGATGAGTCAACACTTCACCAGCGAATCCAGTGGGGTCATCTACTGTATCCAGTGCTCCTGATGGAACAGCATCCCTCTTTTTATTGACCCTGCACTGATTTTAGCCTGCAAACAGGGAATATTCTAACTGGTTGCATCACAGTTTGGTATGGAGGGGCCACTGCATGGGATCAGAAAAACCTGCAGAAAGTTGCAAACTCAGTCAGATCCATCACGGGCACTAGCCTCCCCAGCATCGACGACATCATTAAAAGACGGCATCCAAAATTAAGGAGCCTCATCACCCAGGTCATTATTTCTTCTCTTTGCAACCATCAAGGAGGAGGTACAGGAGCCTGAAGGCACATACTCAACATCTTAGGAACAGCTTCTTCCCCTCCACCATCAGATTTCTGAATGGACAATGAACCCATGTACGCAACCTCCTATGTTGTTCTCTCTTTTTGCACTCCATATTTAAATTATCATTGTAATTTATAGTTCTTTATTATATATTACACTGTACTGCTGCCACAAAGTTACAAGTTTCACAACATATCATACCAGTGATATTAACCCTGATTCTGAAGATAATGAGCAGTGGTAACTTGGTTTATTATCGTCAGATATAGTGAGGGACAGTGAAAAAATTATTTTGCTTGCCTTCATACAGAACATTTCATTACAAGAATGCATTTACATAGTACAAGGGAAATCAATACCAGTGTGCAGAATAAAGTGTTGATACAGAGAAAGTGTAGTGCCCAGGCAGGCAATAAGGTGCAAGACCATAATCAGGTAGATTATGAGGTCAAGTTTCCATCTCATTGTACTAAGGGACCATCAATAAGCTTATAATGGTGGGGTAAAAGCTGCCCTTGAGCCTGCTGGTACATGCTTCCCTAGACTGTCCAAAATAGACATTGCATTGTACACATCAACTAACTTTTCTCCAGGTGAAAGGTAGAGTTACAGAAAAGTACAGCACAGAAACAGGCCCTTTGGCCCATCTAGTCCATGCCGAACCATTTAAATTGCCTGATCCTATCAACCTGCATGGGGACCATAGCCCTCCGTACCCCTACTATCCACGTACCTATCCGAACTTCTCTTCAACATTGAAATCGAGCTTGAGTGCACCACTTGCACTGGCAGCTCATTCCACACTCACATAACCCTCCGAGTGAAGAAGTTTCCCCTCATGCTCCCCTTAAACATTTCACCTTTCACCCCTAACCCATGACCTCTGGTTGTAGTCCCACACAACCTCAGTGGAAAAAGTCTGCCTGCATTTACCCTACCTATACCCTCATAATTTTGTAAACCTCTATCAAATCTCCCCTCAATCTTCTACGTTCCAAGGAATAAAGTGCCAACCTATTCAATCTTTCCATATAATTCAGGTCCTCCAGACCCTGCAACAACCTTGTAAATTTTCTCTGTACTTTCTCAACTTTATTGACATCTTTCCATTAGGTGACCGAAGCTGCACGCAATTCTGGAGCCGGAGAAATACAGCAGGAGATGGAGCCTGCCCTGAAGCACCGGCTTCCACTAGTGTACTGCTTCTCTGCTGCATCTGCCTTGCTGCTGCCTCAGTTGTTTGTCTGCATCCGTAATGTCACACCGAACAGCCAGACAAGTATTTGTTTACTTCTATTAACTTCCGTATCTCTGTCTGGCACCTGTATTTGCTGGATTTCTTTATAGTACAAAGCAAACAAACGTGCAAGTAAGTGTTGTTCGATGCTTCTACGCATTAATGCATCTGTGTTGTTCATATTCCTTCCCCTTCTCTTTCTGGTTGCGCCACAGTCTCTCATGACCAGGCACCACCGAAACTGACTTGCAAGCAAAGCAGAGTAAAGCGACCTCCTTCACATTACAGAACCCAAATCTGAGATGCAGTCACACTCTGAATGCATCGAGGGTGATGGTGGAAGGGATGCTGTTCCTGTCATGGTTTAATGCTTCCAGGCAAGTTATCACCAATTCTGAAAGGCTCACCAGCGCCATCAACAGGAATATGGTGTGAGCATCAATGTTACGGTCCAACGACACTCACAAAATGCTGGAGGAACTCAGCAGGTCTGTCAGCACCTAGACAGGGAAATAAACAGTCGGCGTTTTGGATTGAGACCTGAAACAGTGACTATTTACTTCTTTCCATAGATGCTGCCTGACCTACTGAGTTCCTCCAGCATTTTGTGTGTGTGTGTGTGTGTGTTGCTCAAGATTACAAGCATCTCTTGTGTCATTGTTTTGTTGAGCAGTGAGTGCATTGTTCAAATACAGATTATTACACACCCAAGAACATCAAGGTACAACAAAAAAAAACATAATGCAGAAGATAGTGTACAGTTAAAAGGTTAAAAAGTAAAGTACAAGGACCAGGACGATGTAGACTGAGTGATCATCTTTTGTGCCTAAGAGGTCCATTCAAGAGTGTTATAAGCTGTCCTTGAGCCTGGTGGTACATGTTCTCAAACTTCTGTATCTTCTGGCCAATGGGAGGAGGGAAAAAACAGGATGACCAGTGTGGGAGGGGTCCCTGGTTATATTAGCTGTTTCCCCGAGGCAGGGAGAAGTGTCAGCAGAATCACTGGAGGGGAGGCTAGATCCTGTGACATACTGGGCTGTGTTCACAACTCCCTGCAATTCCTTGTAGTCTGGGTAGAGCAGTTGCCATACCAACCAGTGATGCATCCGGAAAGGATGTTTTCTATATGGTGTCTCTGTAAAAACTGGTGAGAGTCATTGGGGTCATGCTGAATTTCCTTAGTCTTCTGAGGAAGTAAATTCATTGGTGTACTCTCTTGGCCATAAAGTAAAAGAATTAACATGGCATGTGAAGCATTATCATAAACAGACATTATGATTGCAAGTATGATGACAATAAGCCATTGGAGCAGAATCCTACTGAGTCTACACTGCTATTCCATCATGGCTGATTTATTATCTCTCTCAAACCCGTTCTCCCGCCTGCTCCCTGTAACCTTTGACACCCTTACTAATGAGAACCTATCAACCTCTGCTTTAAATCTACCCAATGACCTGGCCTCCACAGCTTCACCACCCTCTGGCTAAAGAAGTTCCTCCTTATCTCTGATCTAAAGGGACATTCTTGTACTCTGAGACTGTGCCCTCTGGTTCTGGACTCCCCCATTATAGAAACCATCTTCTCCATGTCCACTCTATCTAGGCCTTTCAATAGGTTTCAATACAATCCCCCCCAACCATTCTTCTAAACCCCAGTGAGTACAGTCCCAGATCCATCAAATACTCCTCACATGTTAACCCTTCAATTCCTGGGATCATTCTCATGAACTCTCTGGAACTCTCCGATGCTAGCACATCCTTTTTTAGATAAAGGGCCTAAATTTGCTCACCATATTTCAAGTGCTGTCCGACCAATTCCTTATAAAGCCTCAGAATGACATCTGCCATTTATAATTCTAACATAGCAAAAGAACCTTAACAAAACCAAATGTTCGGAGTGTTATGAATAGAGATTGCAGTTGCAGGTATGATGAAGACCATAAGACCATGATGAATGGTCTGCTGACATAGAAATCAACAGATCCCTGAATGGATTAATGAGATAAAAGTGTATCATTAACCACATACAGTACGTTCAAAGGGAATAATTTATAAGGACGTACACATCAGAAGCTGACATCCAAATGTAATTTCACTGTCTTCTGCTTCTGTTTTTGCCAAAGGGCACCATTATAATAAGTGTTAGAGCAATTGTTTTTATAAATGAGCCATTATCTTCACACTGAAAGTTTATACAATGATGTACGTAATCAATAAAAATCTACAAAGATAGTAAATAGCGAATCACTGGAAAATAACAGTGCATTATGCATGAGGACTTGTGCAAAAATAGCAAGGGTCTGCATGTACTAAATCATTGAAAAACAGATAAAAATACAATATTCAACATTCAGGAAAAGGAGACTACCGAGACAAGTGTTGAAACATCTGTTTACTTTGCATTATGAGAACGTTAATATGGACAATCTTCTACATATTAAACTAACAAAGGACCTGATAACTGCAGATAACTTCAGTAATAACCAATAGTTTTCATTGCCAGATAACCTGCTGCCTATTTCAATTGTCTTATTTGTAGAAACAAGATAAGGAGTATAATTTTGCAGTTTTAATGCGTCAATTACTTGCTAGCCTGTATCAAAGTAGATTTAATGATTGAAATCAGTTTGTTTATTATAATGTGTGAATCTATTTCTTTTAGAGCAGTTGACCCCCATCACAACACTATGTATTGATCTGTTGTCTATGCATGCGCATTGCTCTCTCTCTCTCTCTCTCGCTCTCTCTCTATCACTCTCTCTCTCTATCACTGTCTCTCTCTGTCTCTCTCTCTCTCTCTCTCTCTCTCACTCACTGCAATGTGAATACACCAGTTAAAGCCATCTCCCACCTGCGTGCTTTTATTTAATCAATACGTAGTTGTATACAGACACAACAAATCGGAGACGAGTACAAACCTAAATGTCACAAGATATGAGAAACCGCTCTGACAGTTATGGGACAGAACAGTGAGAGTACAACAGCATGAGAAAGCCATCATGGACGCTAAGGAAGAAACATGTGAGTAACAGTGAAAGACATGCTGCATTTCAAGTGAAAATAATGTTCAGTTGGGAAAGTTGACAAATTTGATAGTGCTAATGAAGGCGATCAGGAAAGGGAAGGATGGAGCCGTTCACGTATGTGGAGATTTCAAGATAAGCAGCAACCCAGAGCTGTGTACTGTGCAGTATCCCCTGCCATGAATAAAAGACGTTTTGGCATCTTTGGCAGGCAGGGAGAGGTTTTCAAAGATTGACTTTGAGCCTATCTGCAAGTGGAGATTGAGGAGCCAAGCAGGAAGCTCCTCACAATCAGTACTCACAAAGGACTGTTCCAGTATAATCATCTCGTATTTGGCATCACATCAGCTCCAGGACTTTGGCAAAGGGCAATGGACTAAGTGCTCCAAGATATCCCAGGAACACAATGTTACCTTGATGACATCATCGTGACTGGCAAAAATGATGAAGAACACCTCCAGAACCTTGGTAAAGTGCTTACCAGGCTGAGTGAGTATGGGCTGCGTGTCAAGAGAGACAAATGTGAGTTTTGCAAGAAAGTAATCTCATATTACGGGCATGTCATTGACAAGCATGGCTTACATAAGTCACAAGAGAAGATTGAAGCAGTGCTACAAACAGCCAAACCGGAAAATGTGTCACAACTCAGGTCATACTTGGGCTTTGTAAACTAGTACCACTGGTTTCTCCCAAACATTGCTACAGTTCTGCAACCATTGAACAGACTGTTTCAGACAGGAGCAAAGTGGGAATGGTCAGAAAGATGTGAAAAAGCATTCAAGGAAACAAAGAGGCTAACAACATCTGGATGAACTGCTCACCCATCATGACCCATCCCTGTCCATCAGACTGATGTGCGATGCGTCCCCTAATGGCATTGAAGCCATTTTGTCACACGCTATGAAAGATGGATCTGAGCATCTTTCTTCAAGATCACTGATGAGTGCAGAATGCAGATTGACTGAGAGGCCCTTAGTCTAGTATGAGGAGTTAAGAAGTTCCACCACCAGCTCTATGGACAAAAGTTTACTCTAGTGACTGATCACCAACCCTTTGTGTCCATTTTCAATCCCAGGAAGGGAATTCCAGTGATGACTGCTACCCAGATATGATGTTGGGCACTATTCCTAGGAGCCCACTCTTATGACATAGAGTTCAAGGGTACCAAACAACACAGCAACACTGATGGCTTCTCATGTCTTCCACTGCTGGCAACTGAAGAAGAAAAGTCTTCATACTGTGACCCAGCAGACATGTTCCACACTGCATTGGTGGACCAGTTGCTGGTAATAAATTCCGAAATACAAAGGGAAAGAAGGAATGATCCAAAATTGTCAAAAGACTATGAAATCACCATGCAAGGATGGCCAGCTCATGGTAACCCTATGTTTCCAGAGTTCTCAGCGAGACGAGACCAACTGTCAGTATGGTAAAGAATGCTGATGTGTGAATCTCGTGTTATGGTTCCCTCTAAACTGTGCATCGTAGTGTCAGAAAATCTGCACGAAGGATTCCTGGGTAAAGTCAAGATGAAGAGTCTCACCCAGAGCTACATATGATGGCAGGGAATAGATAAATAGATTGAAGACTTGGCCAAAGGTTGCTTGGCATGCTAAAAAGTTCAAAATGCACCCCCACTACAGCATTACTCCTAAGGGAATATGAGGTTATGAAAAGGAAATTGAATATTTTGTACAAACACAGTCGTATGTTTCATTAATCTAAAGGAGGAGGAAGTGTAATGTGTGGATCTATTTCTTCTAGAGCAATGAACCCCCCCCCCACTTAGCACACCGTATTGATCTGTTGCTGCACATAGGTTGTTGTCTGCGCATGCACGTTGTTCTCTATATCTCGCTGCAATTTGAATACACCAGTTAAAACCATCTCCCCATGCATGCTTTTATTTAATTGATATGTAGTTGTGCACAATATTTATCTCATCCCGTGTTATAGAGTCCTGGAGCAATAGAGTTAGAAGGTTGTACTGCACAGATATGAGCCAGTGATCACCTTATCCATGCCAATCTTATGTTTATCTGCACAAATCCCATTTGTCTGCAATAGGTCCATATCTTCCATGCGTTGTCTAAATTTCTCTTAAATGTTGATATTGTAGATCATTCCACTACCTCCCCTGGCAGCGAATTTCAGATATCAACCACCCTCTGCACAAGAAATTTTCAGTTCAAGTCCACTTTAAAACTCCTTCCCCTCACCTTAAACCTACCCTCTTGTTCTTCAGATTCTCTTTTCAGAATCTTTTTTATTGGGTTTGTTTATGTTGGAATTGCTGGACTAGTCCATGATGCAACCAACCAGGATATCTTCTACCTTACATCTGTAAAAATTGGTTAGAGTACTTACTTACAAGCTGAATCTCCTTAAGCTTCTAAGAAAGTAGAAGATTTGTGGTAACATCTATATGCTGGGCCCAGGACAGATTGTCCGATGTGTTAATGCCCAAGAATTTGAAGCTAGGAACTCTCACCACTGCTGACCTGGTGGTCTCCAAGAGACACATAGTCTTCTGACTTCCCCTTTCCAAAGTCAACGATGGCTCTCATTCCATGGAGGCATGGAGTTATGGATTTATATAGCACAGAAACAGATCCTTAGTCTCACTGTGCCAACAGCAACCATGCATAACCATCCATCCATGGGTCTCCAGGTGCCCAAGGAGGGCAGTTTAAGAAGCGTGGACACTGCCACTGTGTGGCAGGAAGAGGGTAGCAGAGAAAGACTCGTTGTTTGGTACATGATGTGCTTCTTCCATTTTTCTATTTTGATCTTCCATAAGCTCTTGATGAAGGAATAAACATTTTTAGTTCAAACCAAAGTGTCCAGTTTAAGCTAGGTTCTCACAGGATCCAGTGAAGATGCTACATATTTCCGAAGAAGGCCTGAGATTAAAATAAAGATTATCTTTATTTGTCACGTGTTCATGGAAACATCAAATCATGCAGTAAAATTCATCATTTGCTTCAATGATCAACACAGCCCAAGGATGTGCTAGGGGCAACCTGCTAGTGTCACCATGCTTCTGGCACCAAGATAGCATGCCAGCAACGTATTAACCCTAACCCGTACATCTCTGGGATGTGAGAGGAAATTGGAGCCTCTGTAAGAAATCTGCACAGTCAAGGGAAGAAAGTAGAAACTCCTTACAGATAGCTGCAGGTGCTGAACCCCGAATCTACAGCTGGCGTTGTAAAGCACTACACGAACCGTTACACTCTCCTAAGGAAATCCTTGAGCCTCTTCCTTTGTTCTGCAGGGGAAAGTGTCCATGTTTCAGAAATCTCCATTGGACATAAAAATGGCATGGTCTGCCCAGCAGAATTACTTACTTGCTTGCTTACTTACCTACTGCCTGTTATGCCTTCTGGCATTTAGGGCAGCAATGAAGGCCCTCTGTCTCTGCCTGTCCTTGGCCAAAACCATTTTTGGTCTTGGTCTTTGTGATTTGCAGGTCTTCTTTCATCGTCCACGTAGCTTCCTCTCAGTTTTCACTACAGTCAGCCATGCAAGTCCGGAGTGGAGACTCAGGAATACTATCACACACAGATGTAAAAGGATTCTTCATTGCTGTTCCCATCATAGCCTTCTTTGACCAGTCTGAGTTGTTATCCCTGAGCTGAACCCCCAAACCTGGAAGACCGGTAGGCCACTATTAGTCTGGCCTCTACCCTTTGACCTGTTTGGCATGGGTGACCCTACCAAGAGCCAAAGCATAAACTTCTAGCTCCAGCCAGCATTGGTCTCAGGGTCAATGAGGCATGCAGGCTTCCAAACCACAACAAGGCTGTGGTCACTTTGGGGGGGCCCAATTGTATGTCTCTATGTCATAAGGGCCTTTGGACTGGGAGTGGATACTAACATTGGTTCACTTATCCTTCCAGTGGCTTGGGAGAATTTTGCAGCGACAAAGTCAATGGTTCCCCTGGAATACTTTGCAGTACTTTCCCCAGGCAGTCCAGGCCACAGAGTCACATGGCAGGGCAAGGGGTCACAGTTGCCAGTGGTAACTCAGAAATAAAAACAGAAAATACTGTAAAACAAAAGGTCAGGCAACATCAGCAGGGAGAGAAAAAGATTTGATATTTCTGGTCAATGACCTTTCATTGGCAAAATGACTGTCATATTACCATTGGTTTTCCAACATCTGTTGAAAGCTCATCCACCCAAATGTTGAGATTATAAAACCATATACCTAGAAGCAGAAATAGGCTATTTGGCCCATTGAGTCTGTCCTACCATTCCACATGACTAATTTATTTCCCCTCTCAATCCCATACTCCTGACATCCCGCCCCCATGGAACTTTTGACGCAGTAACCAATCAAGAATCTATTAGTCTCTACTTAGATATGCTCAATGATTTAGGCTTACAGCCATCTGTGGCAATGAATTCCAGAGAAACATCTCCCTCTGGCTAAAGATCATTCTCCTCAGTTCTGTTCTAAAGGGATGCTCTTGTATTCCAAGGCGGCTTTCTCTAGTCTTAGACACCCATACTAGAGGAAACATCTTCTCCATGTCCAATCTATCTAGGACTTCCAATATTCAATAGGTTTCAATGAGACGCTCCCCCTCATTCTTCTAAACTGCAGCAAGTGCAGACCTGGAGCCATCAAATGCGTCTCATGCATTAACCCTTTCATCCTCTGGATCATTCTCATGAACCTCCTCTGGATCCTCTCCAACGCCAGTACATGCTTTCGTAGATAAGGTTCAATAGTTTTATTTAATATCAGAGAACGTATACAGTATACAACCTGAAATTCTTGCTCTTCACAGACATCTATGGCAATGACTCCTCTGCTTGCATCTTTGGAAACTGCTCTATTTCCACCTTCAATATCTTTATCTTTCCCTTTCAGGGTTATTTTGAAGACCCTGACCTGGAGTTACACGTAGGCTTCGGTTCTTTGTGGGAATGGGACCCGTTCTCAGGGTTCCACGACTGGCTGTTATTCGACATGCCACAGGTTTGGCCTGAGAGTCTCGATCATGTTTGGAAGCCTAAGATCTCAGGGCTCTGGAGACGGGTGGATCGAGGGTTGGTGTCACTGCAGGAGACTCGTGTGTCATCGGGGAGGCCGGAAAATCTTTTGCTGTGGGCCCGAAGACCAGGGGTCTTTGCAATCTTCGGATACAGAGCTCGCAAAAGCCACAAAATGGACTTTTAACATCATAAACCAGCAGGTTGTTGTTATGTCTCCAGCTCACTGTGAAAATGGGGGACACCTTCTTCTCCCTTGCCAGGGAGAGAGAGACACTATGGTTTGTCGAGTATTGGATGAAGTGCGAAGCCTTTGGGGTAACTTTGGTCTGTGTCTTTGCTATCGCTTAGCTCACGCTCGTGCTTGGTAGCGGGTGCGCTTTTTGTTTTGCCAGTGGGGGGAGGGGGAGTCATTCCTCGCTGCCGCTTATGCGTGGGAGGGGGGAGCTGGGGGGCTACTTTGGGGTTCTCATGTTTAACTGCTGTTCATTCTTTGGGGCACTTCTCTGTCTTTGTGGATGTTTGTGAAGCATTTCAGGCTGTACATTATATACATTTCTCTGACATTAAATTTGACCTTTGAACCTTTGAACATCCATGAAACAGAAGAAAAACCCCAAAGAATAAATGACAGGAAAATGCTAGAACCCAAAGCCCTCCCTTCCCTCTCCCTTTCCCCACACCTGCCTCAGCAAAAGCATCAGCCCCCCCCACCCACCGTGCAAGCAATAGCAAAGCCCCCAAAGAGGCCATGATCTTGAATCCATCAAAAAATGACTGTTCATCCAACAGTTCGGTTCGACATGCCACAGGCACACGCTCTCTCTTCCAGCCCCCCCCCCCGTCTCTCTCTATCTCTCACTGTCTGTCTCTCTCTCTCTCACAGGGGAGACAGGGTGTATGGCTCCTGTCTCAACAAAAGGGAGACCAGCTCGCTGTTTCAACGTTACAGTCTACAGCATCACCTATTTCGACAGCAGCCTACACTGCTGTCTCAATATTCTGATCTCCCATGATGCCTCAGTCAGCGACACCGGCAACGAATGGAGTTTACCTCAGGGCCGCACCCACAATACTCCAAGTACGGTCTGGCTAAAGGCTTATAAAGCCTCAGCAATACATCTTTGCTTTTATAATTTACTCATTTGGAGATACCGTGCAGAACAGGCCTTTCCGGCCCATCAAACCATGCCACCCTATTTAACCCTCAGGATTAGGAACAAGAACCAGAACCTGCTTTTTCATTTTGCAGCCCATTAGACAGGTTTCACATTCCTGTGTGTGTGTTTTTTTAACTCTGTGAATGAAGACAGATTCAAGCCAACCTTGCAAAGTAGAAGTGAGTTGTCTGAAGGGTCAGCAAGGACCAGTTGGTGTGCGCGCTCCTTCTGGAGCTGGGTGGTGGCTACAAAAAAATAAGAGTGAAAATGATTATTGGAGTCCTGCCCTTTACCTCAAGGGAGCTGGAATTCAAAAATAGGATATAATCATCCAGTTGCACTGAGACTTCATCAAGACTCCATCTGTGTTCAGTTGTACGTGCCACAGTTCAGTGAGGGATTATTAGCCTTGAAAAAGATTTAGTGCAGACTCATCAGAATGATAAAAAAAAACCTCAAACAGTTTCATTATAAAGGCACATTGAATAAACTTGGCTTGTGCTCCATAACTTTGGTTGAAGGGTGATCTAAAGCAGGTGTTTAAAGTAACTAGGGACTTGGGAAAGGCAGAGACAGAATAATTGTTTATTCCAACTCTGGGTGGAGCAGCCAAATGTTAACATTTTTGCTGGATCATTTAGAAGAACATTGGAGATTGCAAATTTGCAGTCTCCTCAGACTGTGGATTCAAAGTATGTTTATTATCAAAGTATGTATAAAGTATACAACCTTGAGATTTATCTGCTGACAGGCAGCCACGAAACAAGAAACACGAAAGAACCTAATTTTTAAGAAAAAAAAAGGCCCAATAACAGTGAGCAAAAAAAAACACACAAATCATACAAGCAATAAAGGAAGCACCAGCATTCAGAACAAAACTGAGCTCGGAAACCCGAAGCCCAGGGCAGACAGAGCAAGCTCATCGCCCCAGTCCATCACACATTGGAGCTAATGACCACAAAGCTCTCAGACACTAACCCCAGAGCAACCGGATACCAGGCTAATTAATACCTTCAGGACCAAGATGACTAGATTTTGACGAAGTGATCCACATCCGTAATCATTTCGCATCAAAGACCAGTTAAAGGAGTGGAGATTGAGGTAAGCTTTTTGGCCATTATTTTGGCACAACAAGCTTGTTCACAATCCTAAGATTTCTCTTTTGATGTTTTTTTAATTCTCTTGCGTAAGAGAAACCTTACTATTGCTAAATATTAAAACATCAATTTAAAAACTAAACTTCTGTTTTCGTTTCTGACATGACATATTAAAATATATCAGGCTGGGCTGCACTAGATCAGGGCTGCTGCCTGGAATCGTTGCCCACAAAGCCCAGAAGGATCAATTATAATGGCCCTCCGTATCCTCAATAGAGCATCAAGGCCCACAGACTTCAGATTCAGACATCCATCCCAACCTGAAACACTCCTAACAGCTGGGAATAAGGCTCAGATTTCAGTCAAAGCTCTTAAATGTTCTGGTAGATTTTTAATATCTCTGACATTTAAAAACTAGATGAAGTTAGTAGGTGAAAATTATAACAGAAATAAAAACACAGATTTGATTCCACCCATGCCTATATAGGCAGCGAGTTCCAGGCTCAGTGCATGTGCAAATATACGGTACTTAATTCCAGGTAAATGCCTGAAAATCAATGGTTCCTTTCAGAAATGCAGGCTGTAACCAGCTAGATTTAACCCTTTGGTTAAAAGGTTGCTACTGTTTCCAACACAGAACGAGAAACCCCATAGTTTAATTTAAATGCCTTGTACAATTCCACTCTAATATTTTCACAAAGCTTCTTAAATTTCATGCTACACACACACACACACACACACAATGCTGGAGGAACTCAGAAGGCCAGGTAACATCTATGGAAAAAAGTAGTCGATGTTTCGGGCCGAGACGGCGACTGTCGTGAAGGATCCCAAAATGACGACTGTACTGGCCTGCTGAGTTCCTCCAGCATTTTGTATGTGTTGCTTGGATTTCCAGCATCTGCAGATTCTCTCTTGTTTGTTCTTGAATTTTATCTCTGTTAGGAAGCAAAGATTTTTCTAGGAGTAAGATGCTGAAGATCATGCCTCAATAATATAATTCTTTCTGCTGACCCGGTGGGCTGTGGGTTCACCCTCCAGTATTTTGAGCATGAAGTGAAGAACAATACAGAGGGAGTATTATGATGCCCAACCTTTGGATATAAAAGATCCTCCAACATTATTTAAAGGGCATGGGGTCTCATCCTCATCAAAGCCATAGCGTGATAGGCAACAGAAACAGGCCCTTTGACCCAACTCATCCAAGTTCAAAGTTCAAAGTAAACATGTTATCAAAGTACATATATGTCACCCGAGATTCATTTTGAGAATCAGGTTTAATATCACTGATACACAATATGTTTTGCAGGAGTACAGTGTAATATATTAAAAACAATAAATTACAGTAAGAAATATATTTTTAAAAAAATAAATTAATAAGTAGTGCAAAAAGAGAGCAAACCAGAGAGGTCGTGTTTATGGCTTGGCTCATTGTCTGTACAGAAATCTGATGGTGGAGGGGACGAAGTGTGTGTCTTCAGGCTCCTGTAACTCCTCTCAGACAGTACTAATGATGCACTATCAATTACTCCAAAAGACTGGAAGTAGAGTAAGTACTGAAAGGCTTTTATTAGCAGTAGAATGTGACCTCCACCATGCTGAGTATCTGCCCTGGACTGAGGGAGGAGCAATGGCACAATCGCCTTTATTCAGGGTACTGTGGGAGGAGCCACAGGAGCAGTGAGCACAGGGACGTGTCCAGACAGGTAACCCAGTTACAACATATATATATGGTTTACCACAAGTAATAAGAAGAGAGCATGTCCTCCATGATCATCATTATGTACCGTGGCGTGTGACGTGGGTGATCATGGTCTTCCGTCTGCATTTAGTCTGCCTGTGGGGAAGACCCCCCCCCCCACTTCACGCTGTTGTTCCTACTCTTTTCGCTAATCACGATCATGATTGCTCTTGGCAAAATTTTTCTCCAGAAGTGGTTTGCCATTACCTTCTCCTGGGCAGTGTCTCTACAAGATTGGCGACCCCAGCAATTATCAATACTCTGCAGAGATTGCCTGCTTGGCATCAGTGGCCGTGTAGCGAGGACTTGTGATATGCTCCGTCTGCTCATATGACCATCCACCCATGGCTTCGCATAACCCTGATCAGGGGGCTAAGCAGGTGCTACACCTTGCCCAAGGGTGACCTGCAGGCAGGCAGAGGGAAGGAGCACCTTACACCTCCTTTGGGTAGAGATGTATCTCCACCCCACCACACCCTCGGTGAAAGGGGTTCTTCATGATGGATGCAAACTTTTAGAAGCATCGCCTTTTGAAGATGTCCTCGATGTTGGGGAGGCTAGTGCGCAAGATGGCACTGGCTGAGTTTGTAACTCTCTGCAGCTTCTTACAATCATTCACATTTCCTTGCAGGTATTCACAGTAGAACAGAGAAATTCAACTGAATCAATGAAATGTCGTTGATGTCAAAACCAAGATTACCATCTAAGCTAGTCTCATTTTCCCCTACATAGCCTAAACCCCTCTGAATCCTTGCTATCCATGTACATGTGCAACTGTCCATTAAAAAAGTTATTGCTAATGCCACAACCACTTTCTCTAGATCCTTGTTCCACATATAAACCATTCTCTGCATAAAGCTACTTCTCAGGTCACCTTTAAAACTTTCCTTTCTCACTTTAAATGTATGCCCTCTAGTTTTTGCTTCCTTCTCCCTGTGAAAAAGTGTGCACGCACCCAAACTATAGTCCTGATAGTTTTATACACTCCTATGAAGTTACGCCTCTGTCTCCTACACTCCAAGAACAAAGTTCTAGCTTGCCCAACTTCTCCCGATAACTAGGTTCCTCCTGATTTACTCACACAAAATGCTAAGGATCTCAGCAGCCCAGGCAGTATCTATGAAGGCAAATAAGCAATTGAGGGACGGGGGGGTAGAGGGGAGCCTGAGAGGCCTGGGTCTGGTGGGAAGTACTGGTAGGAGAAGAGGAGGCGTAGCAGTGAGAAAGGTCTTGGCCTGGACCTAGGGCTGTAGGAAAAGGAGCTGGAGGTGGTAGGCTTTGTGGTTTGGAGGCTGCCTCCAACTCCAGACATGCAGTTGGAGTTTTGTGTGCAATTTTGGGCTCCTTATTTTAGAAAGGATATACTGACATTGGAGAGGGTTCAGAGAAGATTCATGAGAATGATTCCAAGAGTGAAAGATTTACTATATGAGGAACATCTGGCAGTTCTTGGGCTGTATTCCCTGGAGTTCAGTAGAATGAGGGGGGGATCTCATAGAAACATTCTGAATGTTAAAAGACCTGACCAGTTTAGATATGGCAAAGTTATTCCCCATGGTAGGGGATTCTAGGACAAGAGACCATGACTTCAGGATTGAAGGACGTCCTTTTAGAACTGAGATGTGGAGAAATTACTTTAGTCAGAGGGTGGTAAATCTGTGGAATTTGTTGCCACAAGCGGCTGGGGAGGCCAAGTCATTGGGTGTATTTAAGGCAGAGATAGGTAGGTTCTTGATTAGCCAGGGCATCAAAGGGTATAGGGTGAAAGTAGGGGAGTGGGGATGACTGGAAGAATTGGATCAGCCCATAATTGAATGGCAGAGCAGACTCGATGGGCCAAATGGCCTGCTTTTGCTCCTATATCTTATGGTCTTATATACTATCATTTATGTTGCAGATTAATAAAACTCTGGTTAGGCCGCATCTGGAATATTCCATTCAATTCTATTCACACCATTATAGGGAAGATGTGGAGGATAAGAATGACCAGGAGCAGATTATTATTTAAATGGTGAAAAATTGCAGCATGCTGCCGTGCAGAGGGACTCGGGAGTGCTTGTGCATGAATCACAAAAGGTTGGTTTGCAGGTGCAGCAGGCTATCAAGAAGGCAAATGGAATGTTGGCCTTCATTGTTAGGGGGATTGAATTTAAGAACAGGGAGGTTATGCTGCAACTGTACAGGGTACTGGTGAGGCCGCACCTGGAGCACTGCGTGCAGTTCTGGTCTCCATACTTGAGGAAGCATATACTGGCTTTGGAGGTGGTGCAGAGGAGGTTCACCAGGTTGATTCCAGAGATGAGGGGGTTAGACTCTGAGGAGAGATTGAGTCGCCTGGGACTGTACTCACGGGAATTCAGAAGAATGAGAGGAGATCTTATAGAAATATATAAATTTATAAAAGGGATAGATAAGATAGAGGCAGGAAAGTTGTTTCCACTGGTGGGTGAGACTAGAACTAGGGGACATAGACTCAAGGTTCAAGGGAGTAGATTTAGGACGGAGATGAGGAGGAACTGTTTTTCCCAGAGAGTGGTGAATCTGTGGAATTCTCTACCAAGTGAAGCAGAGGAAGCTACTTCAGTAAATATATTTAAGACAAGGTTGGATAGATTTTTGCATAGTAGGGGAATTAAGACTTATGAGGAAAAGGGAGGTAGGTGGAGATGAGTCCATGGTCAGATCAGCCACGATCTTATTGAATGGCAGAGCAGGCTCGACGGGCCAGATGGCCGACTCCTGCTCCTATTTCTTATGTTCTTATTTCTAAGGAAATGGTACAGAAGAGGTTTGCCAGGATTGCTGCCTGGAATAGAAGGTATGTGATTGAAAGAGAGGTTGGACAAATGGATTTGATTATTCTGGAGCCTCAGAGTCTGAGGGGAGACCAGATAAAACTTTATAGAATCATGAGAAGCATGATAGTGTAGACAGCTTTTTTCAGAGGGTCTCATACTAGAGGGCATGCATTGAAGGTGAGAGGAGGGAAGTTCAAAGCAGATGTTTGGAGCAAGTGTTTTTTTGCACAGAGTGGTACACGTCTGGAATGCACTATCAGGGATAGTGGTGGAGGCAGATACAATAAGGGTGTTTAATAGTCTCTTAGACAGGCACACAGAAAATGGACGGGGTATGGACCTTGTGCAGTCAAAAGGGACTAAGTATCATTAATTAGTTTGGCACATCATGGATGAAGGGGTCTGTTGCTGTGCTTTTTTTGGTCTACGTTCATGTTCATCAAAATGTGTTATCAGACCATAGTAGCATTACTGCTATTTCTAACTAATCAAAATACAATGCTTCGAAATGTATTTCATTGGCTGCCAAAAGGCTTTGAGCTGCACTGTTCGTGGGAAATATTTCATGGATGCAGCAATTTATTTTCAGATGTTTCCAATAACGAGAGATACAATAAAGGGTAGGTTTTAACGAAGTGACTCATTGAACCCCACTACTGGGTGGGATAATGGGACAAATTGATGTTCTCTTAACATACATGCTGGAGGAACTCAACAGGTCATGGGGCATCTCTGGAGGAAAATGAACAGTCGACATTTCGGGCCGAAACCCTTCATCAGCCCTGTTCTTTTCCCTCGATAGATGCTGCCGGACCTGCGGCGTTCCTTCAGCACTTCATGGGCTTTGCAGATGTTCTCTGAGTCACTGGGTGTGGAACGAAAGTGCCGGGCTCTTGGGGAGAGGTGAAGGCGGGCGCATCCGGTCCGTCGCGGAGATCGGAGGATCAGATGAGCGTGGTTGGTGTCAGGGACGGGGTAGGAGTTGGTAGTGACCAGTCGTCCCGTTACCTCCCTCTTCACCCGCCGAGATGCAGTTCGCTGCCCTTCCCACTCCACACCCCCGTCCCGTCACTCTCGGAACCTTCCCGGTCCCCTTCATGCCTCCCCCTAACTCTCCATAAGTCCCCCCACCACCCTTTCTCCCGAGGCATCCCGTGTTTTAATGTTCTGTTTGCACTTGCGCTCCTTCCCACTCTCTGCTGGATACTCTAATACAGAAACATTGCGCTCCAAGCTCTGTGTAACCCCTGAATAACCTCAATGAGCTTTCTAGATTTGGCACTGAATGTAACAGGACATAGTTTTCACTTACAAAAGCTTTAATCAAAATAGTATGAAAGATGATCATTTGGTAACATTGATTCGAACTTGTTTTGATTAATGAGCATTTTGCTGAAAATTTGCGGCAAAATACTTCAAAATTGATCAAGGTATTTGCAGCTCTGGTAAGCTTAAATGCAAAGTACTGTTCTGTGCAAAAGTCTTAAGCACATATGTGGCTAGAGTGCCTAAGGCGTTTGCATGGTATTGTATTTGTCAATGTGGGCTGGAGAGCATGTTTGTAAATCTGGTGGGAGGAATGGCGAGGGTGGAGCACCGCGGGATGGGTGCTGGACAGGTGCCTGGGTGGGGGGTAGCGTAGGTGAAGATATACCCAGCCCTGAGACACCAGCAAGATAAGTTGATTCCAAACAATTGGTATATTGATTATTGCAATATGTCTCTGGTGCTTCCTATTCCCTTCCCCTTTTCCCAACCATGATTCCCTTCTCCCTGCCCCCTTCCCACTCTCAGTCCACAACAGAGCTCCATATCAGAATCAGGTTTATCATCACATGAAATTTTGTTTTTATATTTGCATTTAATTTAGATCACTTTTTAGAGATCTGTTTTCACTTTGAGATGAAAATCTTTTTCTCTTGATAGGTGTCAAAAAAGCCAAATTAAAGCCACTGTGATTCAATGTTGTAAAACGATAAAACATGAAAACTTCTGGGGGGGGGGGATGAATACGTTTTATAGGGACTTTATGTGCCTAAGACTTTCACACAACACTGTTGCTAGACTGACCCAGGGGATCTTCAGTTTGACCTGTATTGAGCTCCACAGTGTTAGGTGGCTCATTCAACACGTTTTAAACCTGTGTCTAGTCAATGCTGTGTCGGCCATTTGTCATGGTCAAGCATTCATGTCTTAGAGACAGTTTTGTGGTGACCAGTGCCTGCAGAGTCAAAAATTTATGGCAGAGAGGAGGCGATACATGCTTGTACATCCATCTGAGAAGATATGTTCAGCCTTATCCCATCCCAGTCATTCCTCTTTAGCCTTATTCATTACAGTATTTCATAACTAAATACCTTCCACCTGTAGGAGCCATGTATTGTGCATTTATTTTGTTTATTATGGTAACTAATCGCAATTAATTTAGATCACTTTGTAGAGATCTGTTTTCACTTTGACATGAAAGAGTCTTTTTCTGTTGATCAGTGTCAAAAAAGCCAAATTACATCCACTCTAATTCAATGTTGTAAAACAATAAAACATGAAAACGTCCATGGGGGGAGGTGGGATGAAAACAAAGGGGATAAGTTGTGTACTCATGCTTATTTCGTGGCAGTTTGTAGCTTGGGACGTGAGATGTCATAACTTTGCTGACTGTTGAGATAACGCCTAATATCGCGTCAAGATTGTATGTTTGCTAATTGCTAATAAATGATGGAAATTAGGAATCCGACTCTTTGGAACAACTATTTCTTTGGAGCTGAGGCTGCATCGTGCAAATTTAACAATCCCGTGAGGGTTGCAGACTTGTGGCAGTTGTTTTGATTGTTGGATTAGTTTTTGCTGTACCACCTTTTATGACAATGGGATCCCAAGAAGAACTCAGTCCACAAAAGTGTAAAGGCAACATGTGGCAGAAATACGAGGGGAAGACAAGAAAATGAGCTCTCATTTTCATTCCTGATGGATAAAGGAGTTCTGGGATTTGGAATGGGTGGTGATGAAGGAAGTGCATTTGCATATCCAATGCAGAATGGTGAGATACTTGGGAGGGACTCATACAGAATGTTTCTGTGTGCATTCTGTTAATTTTCAAGGTGGTAAAGATCGCAGGTTTGGGGCGGGGGGGGTGAATGCTAATGAAGAAGTTTTGGTGTGTTGAAGTGTGATTTGTAGACTGTGCGCACTGTAGCCATGGTGTGCCGTGAGGAAAAAACAATGAAAGTTTAGGCAAGGATGCCCATTCTGTGCATCTAATCTATCAAAACACACCCTTTTTTTTAGTCCAGCATTGACCCAATAGGCTGGACAGTTGATTATTTTCAGTGTTCTTTTGTTATGTATAATTTATGTTAATTTAAGTTTATGTGATTTATAATGTACTGTACTACTTCTGCAAAAAGCTAATTTCCATGGCATTTATAAGCTGGGTATATATTCACAAAATAGTAAACATGAACACCCCCTGTGTCATACATTTGATGCTCCCAGCCTTACCATTTAGCAGAATACAGTGCATCACTCAGAACTGTTTTTCTGTTTAAGTCTAAGAATTACATATACGTAGCAATACATTTCAACAATTTGATTTTCTTTAGGAATGGACCAGGATGACACTGAAGGAGAAGCCGTCCTCAAGAACCAGTCAATTGGTGGCTGGGGTTTATTGCAGATTGCTGGATGCACTGGCTTAACTGCCTATATAGTATGGGCAGGCATACTGATGCCTGGTTTCAGGAGGGTACCTCTAAGGTTACAGGTAGGAGTATTCTTAAACAGCTAGCACGAATATTTAGTAAATTTCTCTTCTGTTAAACACCACAGAATTACTTTTAACTTCAGGATAAAATATGCTTATCAAAGTTCAAAATAAATTTATTTTCAAAGTACATATATGTCTCCATATACAACTGTGAGATTCATTGTCTTGCGGGCAAAGTCAATAAATCTGTGAACCATAACAGTATCAATGAAAGTCCTCACCAACTGGGCGTTCAACCAGTGTGAGAAAGACAAGAAACTGTGCAAATACAAAAAGAAAGACGTAATAACAATAAATAAATAAGCAATAAATATTGAGAAATGAGATGAAGAGTCCTTGAAAGTGAGTCCATAGGTTGTGGGAACATTTCAGTGATGGGGCAAGTGAAGTTATCCCCCTTTGGTTCAAGAGCCTGATAGCTGAGGGGTAATAACTGTTCCTGAACCTGGTGGTGTGAGTCCTGAGGCTCCTGTTCACCATCCTGATGACAGCAGCACAAAGAGAGCATGGCCTCAGTGGTGGGGGGGGGGGGGGCACTGATGATGGATGTTGCTTTCCTGCAACAGCATTTCGTGTAGATGTGCTCCATGGTGGGGAGCGTTTTACCCAAGATGGGCTATGTCCACAACATTTGTAGGATTTTCCATTCAATGGCATTGGTATTTCCAAACCAGGTTGTGATGCAGCCAGTCAAAAGATGTTTTAGCTCCACCACACACCTACAGAAGTTTGTCAAAGTTTTAGATGTCATCCGGAGTCTTTGCAAACTCCTATGGAAGTAGAGACACATATTTGCACTTAAGGAACCATTTCCATCTTATGAAAATGGACAGCCCTATTGCAGATTCCTCCCACTATTTATGTCCCTCTTCCATTTTCTCACTGAGATCACAAACTGAGCATGTTGTCCACAAATATGACCTCGTTTGCTAGTAATTTGCTTATTTATTTAAAGAGAGCGTAGAACAGGACCTTCCAGCCCAATGAGTTGCACTGCCCAGCAACTAACCGATTTAACCCTAACCTAATCACAGGATAATTGACAATGACCAATTAACCTACAAACCAGTACATCTTTGGACTGTGAGAGGAAATTGGAGCTCCTAGAGGAAACACACACATTCACAAGGGGTGGGGGGGGGGGTGACGTACAAATTCCTTACAGGTGGCACCAGAATTGAACTCCAAACTCAGGAATGCACTGTGTAATAGCACTTTGTTAACCACGATACTGAAGAAAATCCTTCAAGTGCCCTACCATCCTTTAAAAGTTGCTTCACACAAAAGATGTTTTGGTTCCTGCCCTTAGACTGATCTTTAGTTAACAAGACGTTACTTACCATTCAGTTATAATCATTGAACTGACAGAAAGAAATCCAACCTATCCTAAAATCTATTGTAATCTAAATGGCTTCACAGCCACTGTCCATCATCTAATCTGGCATACGTTTCTCAGGGATAGAAAATTGCTATCAATCAACAGACTAAGGGTTACTCTTCACTATATCTTCCTTTTATGTTTTTTTAAACTAAGTTCTTAACTTAATTTCTTTGGCATGATTTTGAAGTTTTTAAGCTTTTGAAGAAATCAAGATCTTTTGTTAGTGACGGTATTTCAGCAGAATTAGGAAATATGGCTTTATCTTTTACCAGGTGCCGTACATACCTGCAAGCCGCAAGCAAGTGCAGAATGTGATGACGTTGCTTAAAGGCCGGTCTGGCAAGATGGTGGACTTAGGATCAGGTGATGGCAGAATTGTATGTAAAACATTTGGAATAAAAACATCCTGATTCTGCGAGTAGCACGCTATTCAACCTTTGTAATTGGATTTCACAGCATAGAAAATGACAATACCTTAAAGATTTGTTTTTGTAGCCAGATATAATTTGCCTCATTTAGTAAGAGTTACTTAATCATGTTGTTTGATTAACTTTGAAGATGTAGGTTGATGACTTTTGTACAATTTTGAACATGATTCCCAGTTGCCAAAGTGGTAAGCATGTAGTGCCTCAGTTCCTGTCAGTTCTTGAAACAGCCCTCAGGGAATCAGAGATATACTGGAAGCCCATGCACCTCTTTGTGTCTGTGCACAATTACTTGGGTTAATCCCAATCCTCAGCTCTCAGATCATAGTTCTGCAAGTTTTAGTAGATCAAGTGTTCATCCAGGTACCTTGTAAATGTGATGAAAGTTTCCGCCTTGACCACTCTTTCCAGCCGTGAATTCCAAACGTCCTTTCTCTGAATTAAAAGATTAGTCTTCAAAGACCCTTAAAATTATTCTACCTTAGACCTATGCCCCCGGTTCCCGATCTTCCTGCGATACGGAAATAATTTCTTCTTTTTCACCCTTCTCAGCTCCCTCAATATTTTTCAAGGATTAACTTTAATCATCATATACATTTACATGTGTTGGGAATTTGCTGTGGTGTGTTGGTGCCACAGGCAACAAAAAAAAATATTTATAAAGAATTATGTCAAAATAAATTTAAAAGTATAGATATGGAAAAATATGCATAAATACTTAAATGCCAGCATGTATTTACAATATAAGCAGCATTAATATAACAGGTTGTTTTTTTACTAAATTTCTTCCACATCTTCTCTTTCTTGCATGAAAAAGAGCCCCAGCCTCGTCAATCTCTCCTCACACTTTAGATTCTTCAGCTCATTACAGGGCTTTCAATTCTTTCAAACTGCATTCTCCAACCCTCACTCACAGCTGCTGCTTGACCCGCTGAGTTCCAATAGACAATAGGTGCAGGAGTAGGCCATTCGGCCCTTTGAGCCAGCACCACCATTCACTGTGATCATGGCTGATCATCCACAATCAGTACCCTGTTCCTGCCTTCTCCCCATATCCCTTCACTCCGCTATCTTTAAGAGCTCTATCTAACTTTTTTGAAAGAATCCAGAGAATTGACCTCCACTGCCTTTTGAGGCAGAGCATTCCACAGAACCACAGCCCTCTGTGTGAAAAAGTTTTTCCTCAACTCTGTTCTAAATTGTCTACCTCTTATTCTTAAACTTTGGCCTCTGGTTCTGGACTCCCCCAACATTGGGAGTATGTTTCCTGCCTCTAGCGTGTCCAATCCTTTAATAGTCTTATGTGTTTCAATCAGATCCCCTCTCATCCTTCTAAATTCCAGTGTATATAACCCCAGTCGCTCCAATCTTTCAACATATGACAGTCCTGCCATCGCGGAAGTTAACCTTGTGAACCTACGCTGCACTCCCTCCATAGCTACAATGTCCTTCCTCAAATTTGGAGACCAAAACTGTACATAATACTCCAGGTGTGGTCTCACCACGGCCCTGTACAACTGCGGAAGGACCTCTCAATTCCCCTTGTTATGAAGGCCAACATGCCATTAGCTTTCTTCACAGCCTGCTGTACTTGCATGTTTGCTTTCAGTGACTGATGAACAAGGACACCTAGATCTCGTTGTACTTCCTCCAGCAATAGTTTGTAACTTCATTGTAAACCCTAGTCGTAACAGATAGGAACAGAATTAGGCCGCTTGACCCATCGAGTCTGCTCTGCCTTTCCGTTATGGCTGCTTTATTATCTCTCTCAAGCCCACCCTCCTGCCTTTGTACGACATAGGAGCAGAATCTTCTCCAGTTCTGTCAGGTTTGCTAGAACCTTAGTACCTTCTCTATCTGGATAGGAGGTGCAGTAACACAAAGTGGACAATTCTTTTCTCCATTAAATGAAAATGTAACTCCAAGCCAAATGGAAAATATTTTCCCACCAGCCTGATTCTCTACGACACTGCTGATTCATTAAAATTAAAATGATGGTGGATGTTTATATTATAATTAATCTGTTAACCCAGCCTTCTTCAGTATTTTTAAAATATTGGAATATTTTATTCTGTAGCTGCAGGGTGAGTCTTACTTAAAGAGAAAATAGCTTTATTTGTCACATCTACGTTGAAACATGCAATGAAATATGTCTGGATCAGATCAAATCCGTGAGGATTGTGCGTCGAACAGCCCGCGAGTGTCACCATGCTTCAGGCACCAACATAGCATGCCCACAACTTACTAACCTTAACTTGTGCGTCTTTGAAATGTGGGAGGAAACCCATGTAGCCATGGGAAGAATGTACAAACTCCTTAAAGACAGCAGTGGGAATCGAACCCTGATTGCTGTTGCTGTGAAGTGATTGTGTTAACCACGGCACTACCATGCTGCCTTTATTTAGAACCTCACATAGTCCCTTCCCAAGATTATACACCTGGGGGGAATCAATTACCTTATGGTGAATTGTGGGCTTAATTTCACACCCCTGTCAAGAGAAATTTGTTTGAATTTTTCTTGTGCTTAGATCAAGGAAAAAATTTCTAATGCTATACAGGATGCATACTTTAGAGAAAAGGGAAAAGATCAGATGTATTCCCAGGATTACTCAAACACTGAAATTTGTGGTTGATTGCTGTATGGTTCCCTGGCCAGGAAGGCATAATGAAGGGAAGAAGGACATCAATTTGACATCGATTCAGATAAGGAGATAATAGGACAAAGGTAGAGGAAAGGAAGGTAGAGGGGTTCAGGGATTGGAACACAACAACTGGAGACAAGGCTGCTATTGGTGACATGGCACTGTTTGTCGTAATGAGTCGTCTCCCCTCCAACAGGAATATGGGGTGATGTGCTAAAAGGCTTAATTACCCTGGAAACATTGCTGAAATACTCACTGTTCTGCTGGGAATCCCAAGTCTGACCAATGAGATCTAGTGAGCTATTTGATTGCAGCAGTGTATGAGCTGAATGCTGCCTTCTCTGCTTGCACAGAGATATCTCATATCAAGGTTATGCAAGTGAGATTAGGAACAAGAAACGGCCTGCTATTTTATTTTGCAGCCCATTAGACAGATTCCATGTTCCTGTTTTTCTTACCCTGCAAGTGAAGGCAGATTTAAACCAAACTTGCAAAGTAGAAGTGAATTGTTTGAAGGTCAGCAAGGAGCCGTGGGGTTATGTGCTGCTTCTAGAAAACGATGCTAACGAGAAAATAACTGTTGGCATCTTGCCCTTGTGTTGTATTTTAATCTTGCCTTTTTTGTCTACAGGAAATGCCTGGCCCACTCATGAGGGAGTTTTTAATCACGTATCATTCCATTCTGTAGTTCTTGGCTGAATGACTCCTCTAGTTTTAAGGAAAAATAGAGCAAGTCCCTCTTGAGCATTTCCTAGTAACAGTAGTGCTAGCAGAGGTCTATAAGCTGCTCATCTGGTAAACATCACAGATGGAGTGTGACTTGGGATGACTAACACATCGAGTTGCTTTTGCAGTGACCTGTCGTTGACAGTCAACACTTGGCAAACAACAAATTATTTTTTTTTTTCCAAAAATACTTTATTCAGAAATATTACAAAATAAAAATAATTACATACAAGAAAACCATTCGTTGACTGTGAGTCCTTATTCAATACAGTTATTAACAATAAAAGTTTTGCGTTGACTCTCTGTTCATTACAAATGAAAGATGTTAACAACAAATAATTAGAAGAAGCTTGCCGAAGGTTCTTGCATCATAAAATCTCACAGCCCATAATGGGCCACCATTAAGCCTGTATCAGTCTTTTACATAACAGCGTATAATGTAAAGAAATAATCTGGTGCTTGAAAGAGTAACTGTTGGAAATTCATGTAGAATGTGAACTGCTTCATTGTAAAGGCAGAGATCAATATTGCTCAGATCCTCTGGGATAAAGATCCTTGATGGTAACTTCCTGTGGAATGCATTTGCAATAGGCGGTGTTGGCAGACAAATCATTGGGTGTATTTAAGGAAGAAATTAATGGTTTCTTGATTGGTAAAGGGGTTAAGGGTTTTGGGGAGAAGGTGGGAGAATGGGACTGAAAAAAATCGGCATGATTGAATGACAGAGCAGACTTGATGAACAAGATGGGCTAATTCTGTTCCTGTTCATTATGGACTTTCCATGTGGCCTCTCCAAACACCGTAGTGCCACTATGAAAGAGCAGGTGTTGAGTGTCAGCCTAGATCTTTGTCTTCAAGCTCCTAGAGAGGAACTTGAATCTTACCATCTCTAACAGAGAAGAGTATGTCCGCAAATGACCCACAACTGATAATTGCAGTTATCCAAAGCTTATAAGCATGTTGAACAGGATGCTTGTTTAAAATATGGACTCAGGCACAAAGAGCAGTTGGGCTGAATGGTTGCTTCTGTTCAATGAACTGTGAAAGAAAAATTGATGCAGCTGTTAAGTTTCACTTAAATTCGGGATGAGTTTGCTTTTTTTCCCCAAATTCCATTGTAGGTGTGTTTTCCTTGCAGTATTAATTCACCAAGTCCCCTGTATTCCATAGGTTTTGGAAGCTAGCAAGCATGGCTTCCACCCAGCTGTTGGCTACGAATTGAACCCATGGCTCATCAGGTTGTCACAGTTCCACGCTTGGAGAGCAGGCTACCTTGACAAGGTTTCTTATGTGAAACAAGATCTGTGGCAGGTAGATATAAAATCATTTTGACTTATTGAGTGGAAGAGTTCCATCACTTGATAGTAATGATTTTCCTCAAGTTTTCTCAGATTTAAATATGAACTTACAGAAAACACTCTTATCCTGCACTGGTTACTTCTAATTTTTTATGAAAAATGTTTTATTACAATAGACAATAGGTGCAGGAGTAGGCCATTCGGCCCTTCGAGCCAGCACCACCATTCACTGGGATCATGGCTGATCATCTACAATCAGTACCCTGTTTCTGCCTTCTCCCCATATCGCTTCACTCCACTATCTTTAAGAGCTCTATCTAACTCTTTCTTGAAAGAATCCAGAGAATTGGCCTCCACTGCCTTGTGAGGCAGAGCATTCCACAGATCCACAACCTTCTGTGTGAAAAAGTTTTTCCTCAACTCCATTCTAAATGGTCTACCCCTTATTCTTAAACTGTGGCCTCTGCTTCTGGACTCCCCCAACATCAGGAACATGTTTCCTGCCTCTAGCGTGTCCAATCCCTTAATAATCTTATATGTTTCGATCAGATCCCCTCTCATCCTTCTAAATTCCAGTGTATACAAGCCCAGTCGCTCCAATCTTTCAACATATGACATTCCCGCCATCCCTGGAATTAACCCAGTGAACCTCTGCTGCACTCCCTCCATAGCAAGAATGTCCTTCCTCAAATTTGGAGAACAAAGCTGCACACAATACTCCAGATGGGGTCTCACCAGGGCCTTGTACAACTGCAGAAGGACCTCTTTGCTCCTATACTCAACTCCCCTTGTTATGAAGGCCAACATGCCATTAGCTTTCTTCACTGCCTGCTGTACCTGCATGCTTACTTTCAGTGACTGATGAACAAGGACACCTAGATCTCATTGTACTTCCCCTTTTCCTAACTTGACACCATTCAGATAGTAATCTGCCTTCCTGTTCTTGCCACCAAAGTGGATAATCTCACATTTATCCACATTAAACTGCATCTGCCCACTCACCCAACCTGTCCAAGTCGCCCTGCATTCTCATAACATCCTCCTCACATTTCACACTGTCACCCAGCTTTTTGTCATCTGCAAATTTGCTAATGTTACTTTTAATCCCTTCATCTAAATCATTAATGTATATTGTAAATAGCTGCGGTCCCAGCACCGAGCCTTGTGGTACCCCACTAGTCACTGCCCGCCATTCTGAAAAGGACCCATTAACCCCTACTCTTTGTTTCTTGTCTGCCAACCAATTTTCTATCCATGTCAGTACCCTACCCCCAATACCATGTGCTCTAATTTTGCCCATTAATCTCCTATATGGGACCTTATCAAAGGTTTTCTGAAAGTCCAGGTACACTACATCCACTGGCTTTCCCATGTCCATTTTCATAGTTACATCCTCAAAAAATTCCAGAAGATTAGTCAAGCATGATTTCCCCTTCGTAAATCCGTGCTGACTCGGACCTATCCTGCCACTGCTATCCAAATATGCCGCTATTTCATCTTTTATAATTGACTCCAGCATCTTCCCCACCACTGATGTCAGACTAACTGGTCTATAATTGCCTGTTTTCTCTCTCCCTCCTTTCTTAAAAAGTGGGATAACATTAGCTACTGTCCAATCTGCAGGAACTGATCCTGAATCCGAACATTGGAAAATGATTACCAATGCGTCCACGATTTCTAGAGCCACCTCCGTAAGTACCCTGAGATACAGACCATCAGGCCCTGGGGATTTATTAGCCTTCAGTCCCATCAATTTACCCAACACCATTTTCTGCCTAATGTGAATTTCCTTCAGTTCCTCCGTTACCCTAGGTCCTCTGGCCACAATTACATCTGGGAGATTGCTTGTGTCTTCCCTAGTGAAGACAGATCCAAAGTACCTGTTCAGCTCGTCTGCCATTTCCTTGTTCCCCATAATAATTTCACCCATTTCTGTCTTCAAGGGCCCAACTTTGGTCTAACTAATTTTTTCCTCTTCACATACGTAAAGAAGCTTTTACTATCCTCCTTTAAATTCTTGGCTAGCTTACCTTCGTACCTCATCTTTTCCCCCTGTATTGCCTTTTCAGTTATCTTCTGTTGCTCCTTAAAAGTCTCCCAATCCTCTGGATAATAGTGCCAGTAACGTTACAGTAGACTGTCTTATATAAAGTGCACTTCGCACACTATGTTAACCTGTCAATCTTCAGGCTATCTCATTCAGGGAATTGTGCTAATATTATTTTGTGACTGTATGTGCTGGATTGCAGCTACAGTCTACACTGTATGTGACTATATCTACCGTGTTTTGCATCTTCCAGAGGAACAAAGTTTCATTTAGCATTTAGCTGTATACATGTGCATGGTTGAATGACAATAAATTTCAACTTGAAATTGCACCTATGTGAAATTACATTTAGATGCTCATTTTCTTCAGGCTAACAAATTCAAGCATTGTAAAATAATGCAAGTATCATTATGGTAGGTACAAACAGTAAACTTAAAATCTTGTTCTAGAATAGCAAAGGTTTTAATTCTGTCTGTGTGCTACTTTCCTATTTAAGATGAACAGATTTTATAGCGAGAGATATATCAAAAAGCTGAAAGGACCAGCCTTGTGAAGTAACTGATTGGATCAGAAGGGAACTATCAACATTATGTAAATACCTTTTCAAGATTTAATGTTAAAATCTGCCATTGAGAACCATTATGGTCTGAAGTGATGTATAATACACGGAGAACATCTTGGTTACTAGCCCCCGTAATATCCAAGACATCTTCAAGGAGCATGCCTCAGAAAGGCGACGTCCATCATTAAAGACCTCCATCACTTAGGACATGCTCTCTTCTCATTGAAGGAGGTACAGAAGCCTGAAGGCACACACTCATCGATTCAGGAACAGCTTCTTCCCCTCTGCCATCTGATTCCCAAATGGACATTGAGTCCATGAACACTACCTCACTTTTTTAAATATATATTTCTTCTATTTTTTTTGCACTATTTTTAACCTATTTAATATACTTATATATACATAATGTAATTGATTAATTTATTCTTTCTGTATTATCATGTATTGCATTACTGGTGCTACTATGTTAACAAATTTCACAACACATGCCGATGATAATAAACCTGATTCTGATTTTGATTCAGAATGTCAAAATATTTGATTGAAAATTATTGGAACAAAGTTGACTCATTATAGAAGCATCCCACCCATCCTTTATCTGTCTCTGTCTCTGTACTGCTGAACACCTATTTATATCACCAACTTTCAATTCTGAGTAAAGGTCAATGAATTGAAACACTAGCTTTTACTCTCTCAAAAGATGCTCCACATCCAGTATTTTATGCTTTTATTTCAGACTTCCAGCCTCTGTGCTCTTTTAAATTCATCTTGCTTTTCATTATGCAGCATTTTAGTGAGAGGGGCCTTGAGAGACTGGAAAATTACAGGAAATTCGTGGACTATTCAGTAACAAAGTTTTGTATTTAAAATTATTATCCTTATTTTTACAATGATATAAAATACACAAATATTATGCTCAGAAATAATCTCCCAAATATTGATGATAATGGATGTTCTTATTTTTATTAGGTTGATCTGTCACACTGTTCCAATGTAACAGTTTTCCTAGCTCCCAGTGTGGTAAGTGGAATTTTATCATATCTCCCTTTCCGTTCCCTTCCCCCTCCCCCCTCCAACCCCCCTCCCCCTCCAATCCCCCCCTCTAAAACCCCTAACCCTCTCCCCATCTACCTCTATTACTCCTCTCTCCTTTCCCCATGTTCCCAGTACAAATACATACATGTACTTTTTCTCATTCATCCAATTAGAAACTACGTGAGTCTTTACCCAGTATTGTTAGAAGCATTCTTCCAAACATACTGTATATAATGTATGTGACAACATTTTTCTTTATTCCTCTTATTTCATTGTACATTCTCTAATGCAGACCGTAAATCTGTCTTTTAAATCTACATAAATATACAGTAATAAAGTTTTGAGTAGAGGATCCTTGTCATTCTAGTGTGATCTATTGGATTATTCCATATAATTGCTTGTCTCCTTATAGGCAAAGTACTAACACTCATCAGATTCTAGAAGTCAGAAAACAATTTCATTGTAACTTAATTATAGTAGTATCGTTAATAATAGAACTGAATCAAAGGAAAAGATTTATAGTTAATGCTTACCACACCAATCCTCTCAGAATTGAAACAAGAAAGAGATTTCTGCATTCTTAAAATAAAAATAACTTTGTAAAAAGATGATTTTTGTATAAAGCTAAACATACCAAAGGCAAGATGATTCAACCGCGGCTAACTAGAGACGTCAAGGCCAACATAAAAGCCAAAGAGAGGGCATATAATGGAGCAAAAATTAGTGGGAAGTTGGAGGAATGCAAACTTTTAAATACCAACAATAGGCAACTAAAAAGATAATTAAGAAAGTAAAGCTGGAATATGAAAGTAAGCTAGCCAATAATATTAAAGGGGATACCAAAAGCTTTTTCAGATACATAAACTGTAAAAGAGAGGCGAGGGTGGCTATCAGACCATTGAAAATGATGCTGGAGAGGTAGTAATGGTGTACAAGGAAATAGTGGGTAAATTGAATACATATTTTGCATCAGTCTTCACTGTGGAAGACACTAGCAGTATGGTGGAAGTTCCAGGCGTCAGGGGTCATGAAGTGTGTGAAGTTACCATTACTAGGGAAAAGTTTCTTGGGAAACTGGAAGGTCTGGAGGTAGATAATTTACCTGAACCAGATGGTGTACACCCCGGGGTTCTGAAAGTGGTGACTGAGGGGATTGTGGGGGCATTAGCAATGAACTTCCAAGAATCACTAAATTCTGGAAAGGTTCCAGAAGACTGGAAAATTGCAAATGTTGCTCCGCTCTTCAAGAAGGGAGAGATGCAGAAAAGGGAAATTACAGGCCAGTTAGCCTGACTTCAGAGGTTGGGAAGATGTTGGAGTCTATTATTTAGGATGTGATTTCAAGGTACTTGGAGGCACATGATAAAATAGGCCATAGACAATATGGTTTCCTCAAGGGAAAATCTTGCCTGAAAAATCCGTTGGAATTATTTGAAGAAACAGCAAGCAGGATGGATAAAGAATTGGTTGATGTTATGTATTTGGATTTTAAGAAGGCATTTGACAAGGTGCCACACATGAGGCTGGTTAACAAGCCTTGAACCCATGGTATTACAGGGAAGATTCTAGTATGGATAAAGCACTGGCCGATTGGCAGGAGGCAAAAAGTAGGAATAAAAGGAGACTTTTCTGGTTGGCTGCCGGTGGACTAGTGTTGTTCTGCTGGGATCTGTGTGGGGACCAATGCTTTTTAGATTATATGTGAATGACTTAGATGATAGAATTGATGTATTTCTTGCAAAGTTTACCGACAATATGAAGACAGGTGAGAGGCAGGTAACTTTGAGGAAGTAGAGAGGGTACAGAAGGACTTGCATAGATTAGGAGAATGGGCAAAGAAATGGCAGGTGGAATACAGTGATGAGAAATGTATGGTCATGCATTTTGGAAGAAGAAATGAAAGGGTTGACTTTTTTTAAAAGGAGAGAAAATATAAAAATCTAAGGTGCAAAGGGATTTGGGGGTCCATTTGCAGGATTCCCTCAAGGTTAATTTACAGTTTGAGTCTGTGGTGAGGAAGGCAAATGCAATGTTAACATTCATTTCAAGAGGACTAGAATATAAAAGCAAGGATGTAATGTTGAGACTTTATTAAGCACTGGTGAGGCCTTACTTGGAATATTGTGAGTAGTTTTTGACCCCTTAGATGTTCTGAAACTGGAGGAGGTTCAAAGGAGGTTTATGAAAATGATTCCAAGATTGAGTGGCTTGTCATATGAAGAGCATTTGATGGCTCTGGGCCTGTATTCACTGAATTCAGAAGAATGAGGGGTGACCTCATTGAAACCTCTTGAATGGGTGAAAGGCCTTGATAGAGTGTGCATAGAGGGGATATTGCCTCTGGTGGGAGAGTCTAAGACCAGAATAGAGGGGTGTCCTTTTGGAATGGAGATGAGGAGGTATTTCTTTAGCCAGAGAGTGGTGAATCTGTGGAATTCATTGCCACTGGCAGCTGTGGAGAGGTTAAGGCCGAGGCTGATAGATTCTTGATTGGTCAGGGCATGAAGGGATACAGGGAGAAGGCAGGTGATTGGGGCTGATAGGAAAAATAGATCAGCCATGATGATGACCTAATTCTGTTTCTATATCTTATGAGCTTATGGTATTATAACAGCAGTATTACTGAGGGCTTCTACCTGACTACAAATGGGCCCTTGTTCAAAACTGTGACAAATGTTTTCTGAAAGCTGCCCTGGGGGGTGCTGGCTCAGGGTAGGTAAGGTTTGCTCTGACCTGAAGGAGAGTTTGGGGACAACATTAGCTTTTTCTTTGGGTTAGAGTCACAACCACACAGCACAGAAACAAGCTCTTCTGATCCGGTTGACGCCAAGATCCCCATCTGAGCTTATTCCATTTGCAGGCATTTGGCTCACATCCCTCTTAATCTTCCCTCTCCACGTACCTCAACCACTTCCTCTAGCAGCTCATTCTGTAGATTGACCACCCTATGGCTGAAAAAGTTGCTCCTGTTAAATCTCTCCCATCACATGACTGTGCCCTCTAATTCTTAATTTCCCAACCTGAGGAAAAATATGTGCGCTTTCACCCTATCAATAACCCTCATAATTTTATACATCTCTCTGAGATTGCCCTCATCCTCTTAAGCTGCAGTGAGAAAGTCTCAATCTGCACAGCCGCACTCTATAACTCAGACCCTCGAATCTACAGTACTGTGCAAGTCTTAGAGAGACACACACACACACACACACACACACATAGGGAGAGAGAGAGAGAGAGAGTGTGAGTGAGTGAGTGAGTGAGTGCGAGCGAGCTAGGGTGCCTAAGACTTTTGCATGGTATTGTAGTAGTTTTATATATTGCATTATACTGCTGCCACAAGAAAAAAACAAATTTCATGATATGAGAGTGATGAGAAACCTGATTCTGATATGGGGCTCTATTGTGGATTGAGAGTGAGAAAAGGGGCAGAGAGAGGGAGGGGAATTGTGGTTAAGAATAGGGGAAGGAAGGAGGAGGGAACAGGAAACACCAGATAAACATTCTGTAATGATCAATAAACCAATTGTTTGGAATTAAATGACCTTGCCTGGTGTCTCAGGGATGTGTCTGCATCTGTGCCACCCCATCCCCTGCCCCTGGTACGCCTTCTCTGCCACCTGTTCCGAACGCCTCCTGTGACTCTGCACCCTCACCATTCCCGACATCCCTTGCTCCCGCCAGATTTACAAACTTGCTGTCCCCTCCACGTTGACAAATACGGTATTGTGCAAAAATCTTAGGTACCCTAGCTATATGTACTGTATATGCCTAAGACTTGTGCACTACTGTATCTGAAACGGGAGAAAATCTGCAGATGCAGGAAATCCATGCAGGACTCTGAAGGGTCTCGGCCTGAAACGCCAACTGTCCTCTTTTCCATAGATACTGCCTGGCCTGCTGAGTTCTTCCAGTATTTTGTGTGTGTTGCAAACTACTTTATCGGATTATTTATTTAGAGATACAGCACTATAATAAGCCCTTCAGGCCCAACAAGCCCATGTGATCAATTAACAGACTAATCCATTTATCTTTGGGACGTGGGAGGAAACTGGAGAACCCGGACAATTCCATGCAGTCACAAGGAGAGGAAGTAAAAATACTGAGATAGTGTTCATGGGTTCATTGTCCATTCAGGAATCTGGTGGGGGGAGATGAAAGAGAAGCTGTTCCTGAAATGCTGAGTGTGTGTCTTCAGGCTCCTGTACCACCTCCTTGATGGTAGAAATGAGAAGAGGGCATGCCCTGGGTGATGGGTTCCTAATGAAGAATGCCACCTTTTTGAGGCATCACCTTTTACAGGTGTTCTGGATGCTCGTGAGGCCAGTGCCCATGACGGAGCAGACAGAGTGTACAACTTTCTGCAGCTATTTCCAATCTTGTGCAGTGGTCCCTTCTTACCAGACGGTGATGCAACCAGTTAGAATGCTGGTTAGCGGGTTGGTTAGTGAAAATAATTCAAAGATACCTCTTTCTGTGCAGCTTTCTTTACTAGAGGCCAAGCTGTTGTCTGAACTTCCGGAAGACTCCTGGATTGTCGCTGGTCGTTTCCCTTTCCCAAGCTGGAAACCATGCTGCACGGTCGGTGAAGGAGTGGATCGAGCCTGGCTTTACAGTGCCAAAAGACTACGTCAAGAAAATAAATCCCAAATTGCACAGGAAGGAACAGCAGTGTGACAGCAGCTGTCAAACCCTTACTGCAGATGCATGAATTAAAGAAGGGACAGTTATTTTATATTTTTAGCTGCAAGTTGCATGAAAAATAACTTTCATAACCACAGCATTGTTTTTTTTTCAGAAATACATATTTATTAGACAGTACTGCTTTCCAGGTTTAATTGTATCATTCTTCTGTAAAACTTTATCAAATGGAACATTAGTTTCTCCAGGGAAAATGGCATGAATAATTAGGAACTGTAGGAATTGCATTTCTGCAGGATATCCACCAATCTTTCCACACAGTTACAGCAGGCATTTAGAAGAACAGCCCCTGTGGGTTTAAATTGGAATCTATTCCATCAGTTGAGAGTGTAAAGTTTTACAGTATGGGCAAGAAAATGGGGTTTGGCGTTGTGCATTTGGAACGTCCTCATTTTAAAAATGGACTGTTGATGTTCTGCCACCATTCTGTCATTGATAATTCTTCTGAACTAAAGAAATCAAAAGAAGCTTTCCCTTTATTATTCAAAATATATAACTAACCGTTATTGATTTTAGGGATAATAGTTGTAAAAGTGGTTAAGTTAATTGGTAAGGATAAGCAAGAATGACTGAAGCATGATATATTGTAGTTAAGTATTATAGATATGTGACTTAAACTTTTAAGAGTAAACAGCTTACTGACTAGAGTGGTTTATGCAAAGGTTATCCCTCAGACAATAAATTCTTAGATTAATACAAACCCTGAATATGAGTGACAGCGTAATACAGCATTGATACAAACTCTTCAACTCAACTCAACAATGCTAACCAAGTTCCCCAACAAAGCTGTTCGCAGTTACCCATGCTTCGTCCATTTCCTTTTAAGCCAAGGGTTCCCAACCTTTTTTATGCCATGAACCTCTACCATTAACTGAGTGGTCCACGGACCCCAGATTGGGTATCCCTGCTCTAAACCTTTCCACTTCATGTACCTGTCCAAGTTTCTTTTAAATGTTATTGTATCTGCTGCAACCATTTCCTCTGGCATTACACACAAAATGCTGGAGGAACTCAGCAGATCCGGCAGTATCTATGAAAAGAATAAACAGGCATTGTTTTGGGCCAATACTTTTCATCAGGATTCAAAAGGAAGGAGGAAGGAGACCCCTCCACTTCTCCC
The DNA here is from genome assembly GCF_030028105.1 of Mobula birostris. Lineage (NCBI taxonomy): Eukaryota > Metazoa > Chordata > Chondrichthyes > Myliobatiformes > Myliobatidae > Mobula > Mobula birostris. The sequence goes on along the minus strand of NC_092378.1, from coordinate 140,145,207 downwards.
TTTTTTCATTTGTCACTCTGGTTCCCCTCTTATTCCTTCACTTTTTCACCTCTGCCCATCACCTCCATCTGGCACCCTCCTTCCCTTTCTCCCATGATCCACTTAGTTAGTTTCCTCCTCCTTCAGCTTCTCCACCTCCCCCAGAAACCTTTTCCACCTCCCAGCTTCTCACTTTACCCTCCTCCCCCAGAAACCCATCTTCCCCCTCGCCTATCGCCTGCCAGCGTGCTCTCTTCCCCCTCCCCACACTTCGTTATTCTGGCTTCTTCTCCCTTTTCCAGTCGTCAGGGTCATGCTACGACCTTGATCCAAGATCAAAGAGCCTCAAAGATTCCTGAGGTTTTAGAATTCACCAACTAACTGAGAAAAAACAGTTAACATTTCAGGCCAAGACCCTTCACATCATGAGTGTGTGGTTTAGTTTGATTCATTTACTTCTCTTTCCCATAAAAAAGCCAAATAATTTGGTATCAAATTCACTTGCTATATTTTTGTTTATTGGTTGGAGACAGATTTCTTTCCCCAAAAGGCATCAGTGAACTACATGGCTTTGTACAACAGCAGTCAGCATTAAGAGAGTAGCTTACTAATTTCCCAAATTTTGTTTAATTATTTTAATCAAAGTTTCCAAGTGCTGTGGTGAGATTCAAATCTATGTTTCTGGACCAACACAGGTTCTGAATTAGGGTCAAAGCTAAGATGGCGCCGGGCTGCAATTTCTGTTGAGTGTTGAAGTGGGGTTCAAAGATCGTATATATGCATGGGTCCGAGGGAGGAATTAGGCTTTTTTTTTGCTCTTCCACAAAATGCTGGAGGAACACAGCAGGCCAAGCAGCATCTATGGAAAAGAGTACAGTCAACGTTTGGGTCCAAAATGATGTCTGTACTCTTTTCCATAGATACTACCTGACCTGCTGAGTTCCTCCAGCATTTTATGCGTGTTGCTTGGATTTCCAGCATCTGCAAATTTTCTCGTTTTTTTTTTTGCTGCTTTTGTTTTGTTGTTTGTTATGTGGTGTTCTGCCGAGCATTGTGGGCATTCTATGTTGGCACCGGAATGTGTGGCAACACCGTCAGCTGCTCCCCAGCTCACCCCGGGTGTGTTGGTTAACACAAATAACACATTTCCTGTAACTAAACTTGATTCTTGAATCTTTAACTTAACCATGCCCCAGAATGACTTGTCTCTTGCAGTCTCTTACTCATTTTTTGAAGGGTATAATTAGATTTCCACTGGTCACTCAATAATCAATTTTACATACAGATCTTATCTTTCAGTCTTTCTGACATGTTATTTAGTTTGATCTTCTGAACTTAGAGACATGGAATCATTGAAGTAACCTATGAAAAGTTGTTTGACCCATTTGTTTCCAGGTAGTAGGGTAAAATATTCTTGGTAATAGTGAACACTAAGGGAAAAAGTGGCACAACCTTGCGGGCTTTTTGTTCTAAAGGTAATTTTCACATCAGTATTTTTCCCCCTGTTCTTGGATGTGTCGATGTACACAATTAATTTGAGAGAAATTGTTATTCAGTCCGATCGTGGCAGCCCATTCAGTATCTCCTTTTGGCCCACTGTATTGGAAGACCTGCACTGGTATCATCATCATCATCATCATGGCTTGAGTATTGATATGTTTCCATTACATCCAAGTATAGTTGTTGTGGCTGTAGTTGATGTCTGGTGCTGATATATAATGATTTCATCAGATTTCTAATATATAATGCACCACACAGCCTATTGGCCTCCAGTTAGTAATATTTTAAGTACTTTTCTGCTTTCTGTCTTGACTTTAGAACATGGGATCTTGTTTAAAATCTCCGGGGTTGTTAGGGTTTAAGTCAGAAGGAAAGGCTGGAATGCAAGAAAAAGCAGGCAATGTTTTGGGCCAATACTTTTCATCAGGATTTGATGAAAATCCTCTCTCTAGTTCTATTATATCTTCAGTGGCTGCCTTGTCTATAAAACCTGGTGTCTTTTATTTACAATGTTGGTTTTACCTCTACTTTGGCTTTTATTATTTTAATGTATTTTCAAACTTTGACTGTAATTGTTAAGTATTTGTTAGATTATTTTATTGTAGGTTTATGTTGTTTGATTAAGAAAAATTCATTGTGGTCTATTTATTGTTCATCTTGCCAATTTCTCTTTCATTGAAGAATATTTTGAGTTATTGTCTATTTCCCTAGTGTAACTTTTTATTGGAAAGGTTAAAGAATCATAGTTTTTGCTCTTGTTGGAATTATTACACCGTAGGACATAGGAGCTGAGTTAGACCATTCAGCCATTGAGTCTGTTCTGCGATTCAAGCATGGCTGATTTATTTTCCCTCTCAGCCCCATTCCTCTGCCTTCTCCCTGTAAAGTTTGATGCCCTTACTAATCAAGAACCTATTAACCAGCACTTTAAATAAACATACCTAATGACTTGGTCTCCACAACAGTCTGTGGCAATGAATTCGACACATTCACCACCCTCTGGCTGAAGAAATTCCTCCCCACAACATCGTTCTATCCTGAATCTGTGCCCTCTGGTCCTAGACTCTCACACTACTGGAAACATCCATTCTGCCTAGGTCTTTTAATATTTGGTAGGTTTCAGTGAGATTTCGCGCCTCACCCCCCCCAAGTTATTCTAAACAGTCTCAGAGCCATCAAATACTCCTCATATGCTAATAACTATCGTCATACCTCAATCAAATTATTTCAGTTATTGCCATGTTAGTGTGTAAGTATGTGGGATATAAATTCAATAAGACTGCTTACTTTCTGCCTTTCTAAACTTTTTCTGCCACTGTCATAATTTTCAGTATCTGAGTTTCTCTGTCATTCCTTTTGCTGACCTTTGGTATTATTATTCTTAAAATCTGACCTGAGGATTCATAATTCACGACACTTTGGTCTGTGTTCTGTTGTTTCTGGAACTATTGCAACAGTTATTTAACATTTCCTCATTGCTATGATCTCAACTTCTCATTTTATTCAAAATGTTTTGCACTTTTTATTTCATGTTAATTTTGACAATGATAGCATTCTAGTTGTACAGGGAGATGTAATTTTTTATTCATTACAGTTGATTCTGGCTTTTTACTTGCATTTCTATTCATTTCATCAAGAATGGAAAGTTACTGGAATGATCTACATTTTTTGCCCACTTGATTGTCCTTGAGAAATTGGTAATGAGCTGCTGTCTTGAACTGCCACAGTCTTTCTGATGACGATACTCCAAAAATTGCTTTTGGGAGGGAGTTGCTAGATGATGCGCTTCCTAGTTAGAAATCTGAGCAACTTGAGAGTAAACTTGCAGTTTGTCGTGTTGTCACGTTCTTGTTGACCTTGCAGTAGATATGTGATTTGGGAAATACTATGGAAGAAGGCTAGGTGAGTAACTGAGGACTTTCTGTAAATCTTGCAAATAACTTCGTTTAAACAATAAAAGTAAGCAAATAACCTTCAGAACTGAAGTTCACGAAAGTGAGTTCACAGCCAGTTGAAGACCCAGTTAGTTGCAGGCCTATACAGTCCTATATATAACAGCAGAATAGAAGCTGTCCTGGAGCCGGTGATGCATACTTTCGGGCTTTAGTATCTTCTGACTGATGGGGGAAGAGGAGAAAAGAAAGGGTGCTGGGTTGATTAGGGTCTTTGATTGTGCTGGCTGCTTAACAAGGAAGAAATGTAAAGAGAATCTTAAGGGAAAATCTGCAGTTGCTGGAGATCCGAAGCAACACACACAACATGCTGGAGGAACTCAGCGGGACAGACAGCATCTATGGAGAAGAGTAAACAGTTGACGTTTTGGGCTGACACTCTTCTTCAAGACTCATGAAAGGTCTCAGCCTGAAACGGCGACTGTTTATTCTTTTCCATAGATGCTGCTTGACCTGCTCAATTCCCCCAGCATTTTGAGTGTGTTGCTAAAGAGAATCTTGACTTGTGTCACTGGTACTGTCGACTAAAGTAGAGTTGGATTAACTCACATAGTGAGAAGGATTAAGGAGGGTGAGAAATATTTTTCATCAAGTGGAATGGATAACAATCATTAAACATTTGTGGAGGCGACATCACTGTAATTCTGCAGTGGTATAAATTTTTGGGTGGAAGGAGGCAGAAATGATAAGTTAAAGCACCGACTGCAAAATTCAGTGGATAAATCACATCCCACATCAGGCTTGTATGCAATTTATAAAAGAGTGAACAAATTCCATTAGCAGTTATAGATGATCATAAAAGTGCAAGACAGTAAATATTGGAAAGGCTGATGATTGCAGCATACATTGCCCAGTTAGTAAAGATCCAGAAAACTTAAAGACATTCCAATATGCAGTAAAAATAGAAGGTGCTGGAAATGCCTAACAGGTTAGTCAGAATCTGTGAAATAAGAAGGAGACTGAAGACCCTTCATCAGAACTGGCAAAGTAAGAAAAGTTAATTTTGCAAGGGTGGGAGGGAAATGGATAGGACATAGGAAATATCTCTGAAAGGGTGAGGTGGGAGTTGCTGTAGTGATACATTGCTACGTACATTGATAAGGGAACAGAGATAAAAATGGGGCATACATTAGCTGTGAAATGCACAGAGATGGTGCAGTGAACTGAGGACAAAGGAGAATGCCCAGCAGATCAGACAGTGTCTGTAGAAAGTGAGATTCTGTATTAATTTACAATTGGATAACCATTCAGCAGAATTGGCCAGTTTTGATAGTTATCTAAACTAATTTAATTTGTAACTGAGATATTGAATCCTGATGGACTGGACACAATTTATAGGAGGCTGGCATCATAATTGGAGACCATTATAGTTTAACTCAAAAGAAGAATGTAGAAGGAATAGAAATGTAGAAGGCTTTGGAGGCCAAGCCATTGGGTGTATTTAAGGCTAAGACTGGCCCTAAGTTGGCGTGTCTGGCAGTCGGAGGCCTGACAACTGAGACTCCAGGCCAAGAACTGGAGGTTGGAGACCCTGAAGCAGCCTATCCTCTGTGTGTGAGAGGGAAGGAAGAAGCTTGTTTTGCCGTCTTATTTTTGTTGCTTGTGTAGTTCTGACTTATTGGCATGGCATTTTAGCTGTGTGGTGACATTTGCAGGTTTGCCCAAAGCATATCTTTTGGTTGTGTTAGTTAATGCAAATGACACATTTTGCTGTTTGTTTCGATGTACATGTGATAAATAAATGAATTTGAATCTCAGTGTTGTCAAGTGGTCTAGATGGACCATGATAATGCTTTTGCTTGAGTTTACAATGGGCTTCCATCAGAATAGTGCAGAGGACCATGACCAGATGGGTCAGAGTGGAAGACAGATGAGAGTTAAAGTGCAAATAACTGGAAGATCAGGGTCACCTCTGCAGACAGAATGAAAGTTGCTGCACTGAATGGTCACCTATTACCATTTGGTTTCTCCAGTGCAGAGGAGACTGCGTTGTAAGTACCAAATGCAGTACACTGGCTTGGAAAAAGTGCAAGTCCATTGTCACTTTGCTTGAAAGACTGAATCCTTGAATGGTGGAAAGAGATGAATGAAAGAGCTGGTGTTGTACCTCTTGCGGTTGCTCGAGAAAGTACTATGAAAGTGGGAGTGACGGATGAAGACAAGATTGATTTAAGAAATCACAAAAAAAATGGTCCCTGCAAAATGCTGAAATGGGGAGATCAAGGTTATTGTCATCTGACTGTACATACAACCAACGAAACCACGTTCCTCCAGACCACGGTGCACCCACACAACACATATCACACACAGCCCACAAACCAAAATATTATAATTAAGTTAATAGAATATAATTCAAAATGCTCATAGTAAAGTGCAGCGCAGATAAACAGTAAACATCTCACTGTCCTACTGATGAGACCTCGGTGGTGGCAGGGTATTTATTAGTCTCACAGCCTGGGGGCAGAAGCTGTTACAGTCCTAGTCCTGATGCTCTGTACCTCCTTTTTGATGATAGTGGGTCATAGAAATTGTAGGATGGGTGGTAAGTATCCATGTTGAGACTCAGACTGTTGTTCTCACACTACTTGACAAGCCTTATCTGTATGCCAGCTCATCACTGTTGCTGATGAGGACAACCACTACAGTATCAGCAGCTGACATGAGCTAAATCGGGCAGTGCAATCATGAGCAGCGGATTGAGCACACAACGTCGAGGGGCACCAGTGCTCAGCAGGATGTTACAGTGTGTGTCTGGTGGTGGAATCTTGTTAGAACTGATAGAAACTGTGGAATATGATCCATTGAATGTGGAGCTGGTAGAGTGGAAAGTAACAAGTAAGAGAACTCTATCATTGCATTGACCAGGACAATGGCAGAAGATTCTCTGGGTCAGATAATAATGGCAAAAGAGGAAGAGAAGAGTCAGATTGATTTCATGGAGAGAGCTACGTAGAAATGCATAAAAAGTCATGAAATTTTGGGGTTTGATACAAATGCAGGAAGCAGCACTGATACACAGGTAATGAATGGAAGAATACTGCAGCAGGACCAAAGAGAAGATGCTCATCATATCTTACTGGAAGACAGTCACAGCTTGGGCCCATGCACGGTCCCATGACGAAACCTTTAATCTCGAGAAAGTGTATGATAAAGATTATTCTCACATGTACATCGAAGTATGCCATGGAATGGGTTGTTTTGCATCAACAACCCGAGGATCGTGTTGGGACACAAACAAGTATCATCAGCATAGCATGCCCACAACTCACTAACCCTAACCATAGATCTTTGGATTTGGGAGAAAACTGGAGCACCGAGTGGAATGCTACACGGTCATGGGGAGAATGTACAAACTCTTTACATGCAGTGGCTGGAATTGAACCCCAATCAGCGATTGCAGGCATTGTAAAGTGATTGCGCTACCAAAGGTGAAGTAGGAGTTATTCAATGTGAGAACAGGTTCAGGGCATGGAATGCATGTGTTGGTGGAAGGGAACTTGTTGGGCCTCTGTAGATGGAAGAAAGAGAGGGGTGTCAAACCATCCTGATGTAGGTTGGAGATACAAACAATCTGTGATAAAGATTAGGAATTGGAAACCGTTAAAGTGATAGAGGGCATCAGAACTGTCACTATAAACATAATTGGTTAGGGGACTGGACCAGGGAATAAGCATGGAGTCAAAGGAGGAGAACTGGAAGAAAACTTGATCTTTGAGATAGGTGAGAATATAAATTGCCTCTCACCTCCATCGCAGCTGGAAAGCACTCTAATTTAAGATGAGTGGTAGAGTTAGCTTTAAGTCCTACGGGCACTCGGGGTGCAGGTTAGTATGGAAATTGCATTCCCACATGAAGCCCAATGCTCAGGAAACTCTGGAAAAGGCAGGTACTTGGAAGTGGAGAAGGTCAAAATAGAATGCTTTGCTTCACCCTCCCCTGGTCCAACTATGTAGACGCTGCAACCAAGAAAGCTCTCCAATGCCTCTACTTCCGCAGGAGGCTAAAGAAATATGGCATGCTCTCATTGACCCTTACTACTTTTTAAAGACACACCATAGATGTATAATGGCTTGACATTGCTCTGCTCTAAATAAATATAATAAATTGCAGAGTTGTGGATACAGCTCAGCACATCATGGAGACCAATCTCCCCTCTGTGGACTCAGTAAAGCAGCCAGCACAATCAAAGTCCCCATCCACCCCAGACATTCTCCCTTCTCCCCCCTTCCATTGGGCTAATCATACAAAAGCCTGAAAGCACATTCCATCAGGCCAGAGAACAGCTTCTGCCCCGCTGTGATAAGACTATTGAATGGTTCCTTGATTTGATCTACTTTGTTATGATCTTGCACTATATTGCTTTACATGCACGGCACTTTCTCTGTAGCTGTTACACTTCATTCTGCATTCTGTAATTGTTTTACCTTGTACTACCTCAATGCACTGTGTAATGATGTACTGTATGAACATTATACAAGACTAAGCTTTCCACTCTGTCTCATTACATGTGACAATCATAAACCAATTCCAATTGCATATTTAAATATTACTACAAACTTGATTATACAAACTAATTCTCCCAGTCAGTGATCAATTCTTACCAGCTAATGGCTACAACACATTTTCTGTTGATTATCAGCAATCTTATAAAACACCTGAGCTCCAGGCATTGACTTCTTGAGGTAGGAAACAAGGACAAAAAGATGTCTTCAAATTTTTGTATTCAGGAGAAAAACCTAGCACAATAGCAACTGTAATTGCTTTTGCAATCTATTAATTATATGACACATGTTATACTATACCCTTGAGTCAGTTATAGAATTGAAAAATTCAATATAATTATTCCTTAATTGGATAAATTAGCATTGTTGTATAATGTTAATATCCACCAAAAATGAACTAAAATAATTATGAAATAGCCTCAATTTGTTGGGATATGACAGAGAAGAATGGATTGATTTCATTCTGGAATCGAGCATAAATTGCTTGTATCTTGCGACTCAGTGTGAACCATTCAAGATGTCTGCAATGCCGTAATGACTTCAAGTTGTCTATTATTCTGAATGTAAACTTGTTAAAGGCAGTGAGGCAGAAAAATGCATCAAGCTGAATAAAGGCTTAATTTGATAATACATTTCAGAAAGAAATCATTTAATTCAGACATTATCTTTTAACGAATGCTTTTTAAATACTCCAAAGGTGCTTTTTAAATGACTGACTTTAACAAAGGAGATTAAGTACAACTCATCATTCAATATGTTCAGAATCCTGCATCACCATCTGTAAATGTGGGACTAATCAAAGTGCAAATATTCAAAGCTCATTCATTGTCAAAGTATGTATGCAGTATACAACCCTGAGATTTCTTTTCCCACAGGCAGCCACAAAACAAAGAAACACCATGGAACCTGGTCAAAGAAACCATCAAACACCCAATGTACAATAAAAAGAACAAACAGCAACAAATGAGTGGATAACACCCAGAATATTAAACATCAAACTGCAGAGTTCTTGAAGTAGTCTAGGAATGTTCAGTGTAGTTCTGTTCAGTTCAATTTAGCGCTTGTCATTCATTAAATGTAGGCCGCAGAACCAGTCTGCGACAAAGTGTCCTGATCAAAATCATGGGGAAAATAGCAATATAAAAGATGTAACCGGAAACCAGAAACACATATAACATGAACTGCAGGGCCTTCTAAAAATGAGTCCAATCCATACCACACCAATCAAACCAATTAAGAAGTGAACCATACCGATTCAGAAGTGATAAAAAGCATTGGGAATGCCTCTGGAAAACTCTCTTCTGAGAAAGTTGAAGACGCTGGGGATTAATTGAACATTTCAGAAATGAGATTGATAGCATTTTGAGAGGTAAGAAGATTAAGGCTTAAGGAAACAAATTTGGTAAGTACAATTATGATATACACTCAGTAACCACCCGTACATCTCATTAATGCAAATATCTAATCATCCAATCATGTGGCAGCTACTTAATGCATAAAAGCATGCAGACAAGGTCAAGAGGTTCAGTTGTTCAGACTAAACATCAGAATAGGGAAGAAATGTGATCTAAGTGACTTTGACTGTGGAATGGTTGTAGGTGCCAGACAGGGTAGCTTGAGAATCTCTGAAACAGGAGATCAGCAGTGTCTAGTTTAGAGAGAATGGTATGGGGAAAAAAAACACCATCCAGTGAGCGGCAGTTCTAAGGGCAAAATCACCTCATTAATGAGAGAGATCAGAGGAGAATGGCCAGACTAGTTCAAGCTGACAGGACTTTAACAGTAACTCAAATAACTATGCACTATAACAGCGGTGGGCAGAGGAGCATCTCTGAACACAAAACACATTGAACCTTGAAGCACATGGGCTACAGCAGAAGAAGACCATGAACATACAGGAATACACCTAGTGGCACTTTGTTAGGTACCTCCTGTATCTAATAAAGTGGCCACTAAGTGTACATACAATCGGCCTGTGTTCCTGAATGGCTTTCTCTGTGCCTATATATGGTCAATTTGTTTGTAAGTCTGTGGGAACTTATTAATGGGTAGTCTATGGGTAGGAAGTATTAATCTTATTTTATAACAATGCCATGATAATTGCATTACTATGTAAATTCACTAATCCTAATATTTCCAGTGCCTTGAAATAACCATTCAGAAAATTGCTGACAACATTAGGAGTTACTTTACTATTTTTCATATCTGAGGTTCTGGTGTGATTTCTGTGGAGGTTCTTAGCGTTGACCTCTTGATTCTTCATTTCCAACAAGTTTTCTGAGGCGAGTAATTTCCTGCTTGTACCTGAAATTAATTTTTTAAAAAAAGGTTAATTTTGCAATTTCAATAATAACGTGGGCACAGTACAGGCTGAGAGTAAAAAATGCATGGCATTACATAATACACTTATTAAAGATCTTTTTACAGCTTTCTTTATCTAGAAGTAGATCCAACCTGGAAATACAGAAGAGTTGACAGGATAGACCTAAATGATTTTTGCATCACCCTTTATAGTTAATCATAAAAACAAGCGATTATGCAGATGCTGGAAATCCAGATCAAGACATACAATGAGTATTGTGTACAGTTCTGGCCTCCTCATCTTAGAAGGGATATGCTGGCATTGGAGAGGGTCCAGAGGGGGTTTACAAGGATGATTCCAGGAATGAAAGGGTTATCATTTGTTGGCTCTGGGTCTGTGCTTGCTGGAATTCAGAAGGATGGTGGGGGGGATCTCATTGAAACCTTTTGAATGTTGAAAGGCCTAGACAGAGCAGATATGGAAAGGATGTTTCCCGTGGTGGGAGAGTCTAGGACAAGAGGGCACAGCCTCAGCATAGAGGGGCATCCATTCAAAACAGATGTGGAGAAATTCCTTTAGCCAGAGGGTGGTGAATTTGTGGGATTTGTTGCCACGTGCAGCTGTGGAGGCCAGGTCGTTGGGTGTACTTAAGGCAAAGATTGATAGGTTCTTGATTGGACATGGCATCAACGGTTATGGAGAGAAGGCTGAGAAATGGGGTTGAGGTGGAGAAAAAAAAAGGATCAGCCATGCTTGAATGGTGGAGCAGACTCGATGGGCCAAATGGCCTAATTCTGCTCCTATGTCTTATGGTCTTACACAAAATGCTAGAGGAACTCAGCAGGTCAGGCAGCATCTACATAGAGAAATAAACAGTTAGCATTTTGGGCTGAGTCCCTCCTTCAGGACTGATGAAGAATTTTGATCCAAAATGTCAACTGTTTATTCCCTTTCAAGGAACCCAAGGTTTCTGTACCTCAGGCGCAATGATAGTAGTGAGGAAAGGGAATGGTGGGGGCCTTTGATGATGAATGCTGCTTTCTTGCAGCAGTGGCCATGTGAAGGAGCATTGGTGAAGTGTGCTTTACTTGTGACGGATTGGGTTGTGACCACCACAGTCTGTAAGTTTGTATTCACTTTCTTGGAAGAAAACTACAGAAATAATTTGCATCTTGTCATGTTTTTATTAACCTCAGGGCAAATCCACAATTCTGGGTTATAAAGAGTCGTTGTCAGTTGTCTGAATGACAGCACTGTGACCTTTATAGAACCTCCAGTGTCCTTACCTTCTTCAGATTGGTTATCAGAAATCCCTTCCCTCATCTCATTCATCATCAGGATAACTATGATTAAATACTATTTTTTTCAGATTTACATCTCATTTATACATGCTTTAGATTTTATACTTGAATGGTTATATTTCTCATATTTTTTTTATACTGCGGGGAGTATCTTGGATTAAGTCCGTAGTATTCTTAAGTGGGAAGGTGAACATCCAAAAGCCGTGGTCCATGTAGGTACCAATGACATAGGTAGGATGAATGGCGAGGTTCTGCACAGGGACTTCAGGGAGTTTGGTGCTAAGTTAAAGGGCAGGGCCTCCAGGGTTGTGATCTCAGGGTTGCTACCCATGCCATGTGCTAGTGAGGCTGGAACTAGGAAGGTTATACAGTTTAATGTGTGGGTAAGGAGTTGGTATAGGAGGGAGGACATAAGATTTTTGGATCATTGGGCTCTCTTCCAGAGAAGGTGGGACATGTACAGAAGGGACCATTTGCACCTGAACTGGAGGGGGACTAATATCCCAGCGGGAAGGTTTCGAAGAATTACCAAACAGGATAGACAAAGGAGAATCGGTTATTGTGTACTTGGATTTTCAGAAGGCTTTTCACAAGGTGTCACACAAGGCTGGTTAACAAGCTATGAACACATAGTATTACAGGAAATATTCTAGCATGGATAAAGCAGTGGCTGATCGGCAGGAGACAGAGTGGGAATAAAGGGAGCCTTTTCTGACTGACTGCCGGTGACTAGTGGTGATCCACAGGGGTCTGTGTTGGGACTGATTCTTTTCATGTTATATGTAAATGACTTAGATGATGCAATTGATGGCTTTGTTGCAGAATTGCAGACGAAATGAAGATAGGTGGAGGGGCAGGTAGTTTGGAGGAAGTAGAGAGGATACAGGAGGACTTAGATTATGAAAATGGGCAAAGAAATGGCAGATGGAATACAGTGTCAGGAGGTGTATGGTCATGCACTTTGGTAGAAGAAAATAAAGAGTTGACTTATTTTCTAAGTGTAGAGAAAAAGCAAAATAAAAAACTGAGGTGCAAAAGGACTTGGGAGTCCTTGTGCAGGATTCCCTAAAGGTTAATTTGCAGGCTGAGTCAGTGGTGAGGAAGGCAAATGCAATGTTAGCATTCATCTCAAGAGGACTAGAATATAAAAGCAGGGATTTAATATTGAAACTTTATAAAGCAGTGGTGAGGCCCCATTTGGAATATTGTGAGCAGGTTTGGGCCCCTTATCTTAGAAAGGGTGTGCTGAAACTGGAGAGGGCTCAGAAGAGGTTCATGAAAATGATTCCAGGATTGTCTGGCTTGTTATATGAAGAGTGTTTGATGGCTCTGGGCTTGTATTCACTAGAATTCAGAAGAATGAGAGGTGACCTCATTGAAACCTCTTGAATGGTGAAAGGTCTTGAGAGAGTGGATGTGGAGAGGATGTTTCCTAAGGTGGGAGAGTCTAAGACTAGAGGACACAGCCTCAGAATAAAGGAGTGTTGTTTTAAAACAGAGACAAAGAGGAATTTCTTTAGCCAGAGAGTGGTGAATCTGTGAAATTCTTTGCCACAGGCAGCTATGGAGGCCAGGTCTTTATGAACTAATTTCCCCCGGGAACAATAAAGTATGACTATGACTATGACTATAATTAAGGCAGAAGTTGATAGGTTCTTGATTGGTCAGGGAATGAAGGGATATGGGGAGAAGGCAGGAGATTGGGGCTGAGAGGAGAATTGGATCAGCCATGATGAAATGATGGATCAGACTCAATGGGCCAAATGGCCTAATTGTGCTCCTATATCTTATGGCCTTATGGAATTATCATTCACAACAGACAGAAGACAACCTTGTGGGATATGACAATTGGAGAAAATTGGGAAAATAAATATCGATCTACAGACAGAACATTGAACACCACAGCACAGTAAAGGGCTTTTGGCACGTGATGTTGTTCCAGCCTTTTAACCTACTCCAAGACCAGTCTAACCCCTTACCTCTCATATAACTTTCTATTTTTCTTTCATCCATGTGCCTATCTAAGAGTCTCTTAAATGTCCATCATGTATAAGACACTACCACCAACTTGGCTGTACATTCCATGCACCTCTATGTTTTAAAAAAAACTACCTCTGACATCACTTCTATACTTTTCCACTCTCACTTTTAAAGTTCTTCCTCTTATATTAGCCATTATCACCCAGGTGCTGGCTAATGACTCTTAATCATTTTATACAGTTTTATGAAGTCACTTCTCATCCTCTCTCAATCCAGAGAAAAAAGTCCTAGCTTGCTCAACTTTTCCTCATTAAGATATGCTCTCTAATCTAGAGAATGTTCTCGTAAATCTCCCCTATGCCATCAAAAGTTTCCACATCCTTCCTATAATGAAGTGACAAAAACTGAACACATCACTCCAGGTGTGGTCTAAGCAGAGTTTTATAGAGCTGCAACATTACCTCAAAGTCCTTGAACTGTTAAAAGGCCTGAACAGATTAGATATGGCAAAGTTATTTCCCATGGTAGGGGATTTTAGGACAGGAGGGCATGACTTCAGGATTGAAGAACGTCCTTTTAGAACTGAGATGTGGAGAAATTACTTTAGTCAGAGGGTGGTAAATCTGTGGAAATTGTTGCCACGAGCAGCTGTGGAGGCCAAGTCATTGGATGTATTTAAGGCAGAGATAGATAGGTTCTTGATTAGCCAGGGCATCAAAGGGTATGGGGTGAAAACAGGGGAGTGGGGTTGACTGGAAGAATTGTATCAGTCCGTGATTGAATGGCAGAGCAGACTCGATGGGCCAAATGGCCAACTTCTACTCCTATATCTTATGGTGTAACTCAATCCCGTAACTAATGAAGGCTGACAACACACCATATGCTCTCTTAACCACCTTATCAACTTGCACAGCAACTTTGAGAGATCTATGGACTTGGACCCCAAGATCCTCCACACTGCTAAGAACCCCGCCATCAACTTTGTAAAAGGCTAATACATTCAATTCCATCTCTGAAGTTGTGTATTCTGGTTTTACCTGCCCAGATGCTTGTCCACATATTCCTGCAGCTCAGCCAGCTGCTCCTCTGCAATGATGACCCGCGAATTCAACTCAGCGCGCTCACGTTCCAATTCTTCCTATTAGTAAAATCCAGTGTCAAGATATTAACAGTAGTCAAACTCTATGCTTCAGCACAGGGCTTCTATTCCCATTCAAAACGTCTTACAGCAAACAGCGTTAAACCAGTTTTTATTTATATTCATTTGCGGAATATTAACATTTAAACTCAGGGGCCACTTTATTAAGTGCAGGAGGTACCTCATGTTCTGAATGCTCATGGCCATCTGCTGCTGTAGCCCATTCACTTCAAGGTTTGATGTGTTGTGCACTCAGAGATGCTTTTCTGTACATCACTGTTGTAATGTGTGGTTATTTGAGTTACTGTCGCCTTCCTGTCAGCTTGAACCAGTCTGGCCATTCTCCTCTCATTAACAAGGCACCTTCGACCACAGAAATGCTGCTCACTGTGTGTTATTTGTTTTTCGCACTATTGTCTAGAGACCGCTGTGCGTGATTTTCACGAAAGATGCTAACTTCCTAATCACATCTGCTACATTCATGCCCAGATTTTTAATGCATATAACTAAGGTTCCAGTACTGATCCCTATATACCCCACGGACCAGAAGTGTGACTAATGCCTTCAATGTTACATCTGTATCTATTATCTTGAAATATTGGCAGTGCACTATTGGTTTACTGGAAATCTGCTGGTACTCCCCAGTGTGTTCTGCTGCTTTAGAATTGTTATAAACTTCCTCCCTTGTTTCTAATGATGAATTTATTTAAGTAACTTTAATCTGGGTCATTTAAATCTGCCTTAGCTTTTATTTCTGAGAAAGATCTGCTTATCAAGTTGACTAATGGGAATACTGTTCCTTCAAGAAGTTATCGTTCAGATTGCTTAATGCTCATATTGACTTGACACTACTTTAATCTTGTAGATTTAAGCTCTCCTATTGACTCCAGCTACAATGATCGCCTCTGTGATCTGCTTTTAAAAGATTTCAGGTTTTGTATGTTCATTTCATTTTCTCTCTATAGGATTTGTAGAGATCATATTTCCTCTGTCTTGTATGATTTATTCAATAATCCCCATTTAATATATTTCAGCAAGGAGATTTGCCGCTATTGGTGTATAAAATAATCTTCTCCAAGTGATGTCTATTAGTTTTTCTTTGAACTCTTAAAGTTTAACTCTAAAACTATTTAATTGCCCTTTAAATATCTCTGTGCCTCTAATTTAGCTATACTTCATCCCCCTACTCATGGGAAAGACTTCATCTTCCATTTCGTTTATGCTGATGTCAGGTCTACCTGGCATCATGACTCATCTGATTGCTTCCAGGATGGAGAATTATGAAATTGGTACTGCAGTCTAAAACTCTTGTCCTATTAACACCGTGCTAGAGCAACGTTCCTGTTAAGGTAACTTCCTTACTGTCACAAACATTCCCCATTTAACATTATAGGAGTTTAGCACACGATTGATAGTACAAGCCTCGTAACAGTCTGAAGTGCAAATTGGGGTGGCCCTATAGCATGGCGGTTAGCGTAATGCTATTACGGCTCTAGCGATCCAGGTTCAATTCCTGCTGCTGTCTGTAAGGAGTTTGTTCATTCTCCCTGTGACTGTGTGGGTTTCCTCTGGGTGTTCCAGTTTCCTCCCGTACTCCAAAGATGTACAGCTTGAGGGGGATAATAAATCAGCAATGATGGAATGGTCGACCATGATGGGCTGAATAGCATAACCCTGCTCCTATCTCTTATGGGTCAGTAGGTTAACTGGTTACATGGCATTTGGATGGCACAGGCTCATTGGGCTGAAAGGGCCTGTTATTGTACTGTTTCTCTTAATTAAAAAAATTATATTTAATTACATGACCTTGCACTTTCCACTAAAATCAATACATGGGCTTTCACATAAGCCTCTTTTTGTGTTCTTTCTCTACAACCAATGTTGTATTTATTTTTTTTTAAAAAGACACAAATTAATATTTATCTTAATAGAGCTGGCTTTTTGTAGTAGAAATGACAATCGCTTTAACCCATGATTGTAGTTCAGAACCACATTGTATTGTCCGAGAGATGAGGAATGGAATGAACGTGTCAGGACACTGCATCTCATTGAATGGACGGCCATAAAAATTAGAAAACAGAATTTTTCTTGTATTCCTATTCTAAGTGGTGACTATTGGATATTATAATATCTCAGAGACACAAACACATTCCACAATGAGCGGCATCCCAGACCTGTGTGGTAAACGTGAACTCTCTCAGCTGTTTCTTTAGTTCACTCCAGCCTTCATTATCAGATTTGCCACCAGTTTCCAATCTGAAAGTTAACAATAAAACAGTAAATTCGATTTTCTGATTTTTTACTAAAAACAATGACAGAAGATTACGGCACCAAACTGCCTGTATTCAAGGAAGCAGATGGCTGCCCCATCTGCAACGTGCAGGATTTCCCGATGGCCAACCATTTTAACTCCAATCCCCATTCCTATTCCAATATTTCAGTCCATGGCCTACTCTACTGCCATGATGAGGCCACTCGCAGGTTGGAGAAGCAACACCCTATATTCTGTCTGGGTAGCCAACTTGATGGAATGAAAGTTGATTTCTCTAACTTTTTACCTCTTCTCTTCTCACCTGCCTATCACCTCCCTCTGGTCCCTCTTCCTCCCATGGTCCATTCCCATCTCCGATCAGATTCCCCCTTCTTCATCGTTTACATTTTCCACCTGTCATTTCCCGGCTTCTCACTTCACACCCACTTCCCAACCCACATGGCTTCATCTGTCGCATTCTAGTTTGTACTCTCTCCCCTACCTTCTTATTCTGGCTTCTTCCCCATTCCTTTCCAGCCCTGGTGAAGGGTCTTGGCCGAAAATGTCCATTGTTTATTCATTTCCATCGATGTTCCCTGACCTGCTGAGTTCCTCCAGCACTTTGCGTGTGCTGTACCAAACTTGGCTCAAAGTGAATCCTACTTCTTTGCATCTATTCTGCAGCTCTGACTTTTTCTTGGCTGGAAGCATTTTGCTTGAGCTTCCTTAAAAAGTTATTTAATTATTTCCTTGACTATTTCCATGTTCTTAAATTTTCTGAAAGAATTACCTCTCCTCTTCATGTAATTTTCAAATGATATTTTCACATTCACAACATTTTATCAATTGCCTTTTGAGAGGTAAAGGCCTATTTGTTTTATCAATCTAATTCAAAGTGTAGAGCATTTTGCCAGCAGACCATTTTTCCAGCTTATTGGACATGTGCCTGTGTGTTTGATTGTGCAGTCTATTATGCAGGGTAAATTTTCACAGTTAACAGCCTACTCAAACAGCAGAGGCAAGACTCCCAGCCACATCTCCTTGGCAGGGCTATTTCTTCAGAAAAAAGATGCAGTCAGCAGAGTTATAAATGAAAGATATAAAGATAAGCTTTATTTGTTTCATGTACATTGAAACATTGAACGTACAGTGAAATGTGTCGTTTGCATCATAAGAACATAAGAAATAGGAGCAGGAGTCGGCCATCTGGCTTGTTGAGCCTGCTCTGCTATTCAATAAGATCATGACTATCTAGCCAGGGACTCATCGACCTGCCTTTTCCCCAAAACTCTTAA
The DNA here is from genome assembly GCF_030028105.1 of Mobula birostris. Classification (NCBI taxonomy): domain Eukaryota; kingdom Metazoa; phylum Chordata; class Chondrichthyes; order Myliobatiformes; family Myliobatidae; genus Mobula; species Mobula birostris. The sequence continues at coordinate 140,127,007 of NC_092378.1, read as the reverse complement.
TTCCCCTACTATGCAATGCAATGTTGGTCAACGACCAACATAGCCTGAGAATTGTTCTGAGGGCAGCCCACAACTGTCACCATGCTTCCAGCGCCAACATAGCATGCCCACATCTCACTAACCCTAACCGTAACTGCACGTCTTTTGGAAGGTGAGATGAAACCAGAGGAAACCCACGCAGCCACGGAAAGAACACGCAAAGTCCTTGCAGGCAGCAGCAGGAATTGAATCCCGATCACTGAAACTGGTCACTTAAATCAGTCAGACATCGGCTTGTTCCTCACTCTTAGGCTCGGGCCCTGCTGCTGCGAATCACCTTCGAATCCATTCCAGTAAGGGCCAAACATCAGCTCATTCCCCGCACTCGGGCCAGAGCCCCGCTGCCTCGATTCTGCCTGTACCCAGCACAATGCAACTATCCTGCACCTTCAAGACTTCAATTCACACTGTAATAATGCCAGGTCGTGCCAGCGGTTCAAAAGCTCAACTACAAAAGGAAAGTTGCACGCTACTGATTGCCATGACTGCTCCCAAGAAAAGTGTGATTAATAAAATAGTTAGTAGTTTTGTTTGCTGCCAACACCATCTTAAACATGAAATTCAATGCATACAGGCATGGTCAAGAGGTTACATTGTTGTTCAGACCTAACATTAGAATGGGGAAGAAATGTGATCTAAGTGACCTTGGCCATGGAATGATTGTTGGTGCCAGATGGGGTAGTTTGGGAGGGTCCTGACGAAGGGTTCCGGCCTGAGACGTTGACTGATCATTTCCACGGATGCTGCCCGACCTGCTGAGTTCCTCCAGCGGGTTGTGAGTGTTGGGGTGGTTTGAGTATCTCAGAAACTGCTGCTCTCCTGAGATTTTCACGCACAGCAGTCACTAGAGTTTACTGTGAATGGTGCGAAAAAGAACATCCAGTGAGCAGCAGCTCTGTGCGTGCAAGTGCCTTGTTAATGAGGGAGGTCAGAGGAGAATGGCCAGACTGGTTCAAGCTGACAAGAAGGCAACAGTAACTCAAATAACCAAGTGTTACAACGGTGTGCAGAAAAGTATCTCTGAGTGCACAACTTGAAGTGGATGGGTTACAGCAGCAGAAGACCACAAACATCTGCTCAGTGGCCACCTTATTAGGCACAGGAGGTACTGAATAAAGTGGCCACTGAGTGGATGTAACCAGTAAAACTCTATTACACAAAAATAGAAATGCTGGGAGAACTCAACCATTCAAGGAGCGTCTGTGGAGAGATCAAAACCAGTTAACATTTCTCGTTAAAGATCTTTCATCAGAACTGGGAATGATGCTGCTCGACCAGCTGTGTTCTTCTGCATTTGTTTCAGGTTCCAATGTCTACAGTTTTCTAAATTCTACTCATCAAAGGCAGCAACAATCACTAAGCATCCTTCGCATCTGACACATGCCTTCTTCACACTACTACGATCAGGGAGGAGGTACAAGAGCCTGAAGACCCTCCCTCAAAGTTTTAGGAATAGTTTCTGCCCCTCCGCCATCAGATTTCTAAATGGTCCTTGAACTTATTCACTTTCTTACTGCCTATTACACCACTGGTGTTTGGGGCAGCAATGAAGGTCCTTCATCTCTGGCAGTGTTCAGGGCTTCCTTTCCATTTTCACTGCTGTCAGTCATGTATTCCTGAGTCCGCAATGGGACTCGGGAATACCGTTGTACTCAGATGTAGAAGGATTCTTCATTACTGTTTCCGTAACAATTTTGTTTTACCGATCAGGGTTGTTGGCCCTGAGCTGAACCCCACCCCCAAACCCCGAGAACTGGTAAACCACTCTTAGTCTAGCCTCTACCCTTTGACCTGTTGGGCATTGATGACTCTATCAAGAGCCAACTCATAAAGCCCTGTCTTCAGCCAGCATAAGCTCTCTGCGTCATTGACGCATGCAAGCCTCCAAACCCTACGACCATGGTATGCTCCCTTTGGAGGGGTCAATGAATGCTACCTCACCATTCCTCGTTGGCTCCATTTATTTATTTATTTTATATTTTAACTTATAGTATCTTTATGACTTACTGGCACAAAAATAACACAGTTCACGACATATGTTTGTGATAATAAACCTGGCTCTAATTCTGAAGTTTAAGTTTCACCTTATCTCTATAGTTTCCCACTGCAGCAGTGACCTTTTGCATAATATTCAGATTTAACCTCCACCAAGATGACCATGTCATCTTCTTGTAGCTACCTTCGGACAAGAGGTACAGAAGTCTGAAGTCCCTAGGTTCAGGAATAGCTACTTCCCTTGAACTATTTGGTTCTTGAACCAAGTGACATAACCCTAATTGCTAGTGTGGCAACAGTACAACCACTTTGATCAATTTACACTAAAATGGGGATTTTTAATTGTGTTCTTTCTTGTAAAACTTGTGTTTATGTTATTTCCTGTGAATACTGCCTATATGAAGTTATGTGTCTGTGATTCTGCTGCAGGTAAGTTTTTCATTGCACCTGTACACATATAGACATGTGCATGGGACAATAAACTCAACTTTGACTTTGACCTGTAATTTACAAAATTACAGCCCAAACCCCAAGGACTTTAGAGATAATTCTGGGACCTTTTATTCCTTCCTTTCCCTTTCCCCTACACCACCCCTTCTATCCATTCTCCAGAGCACATGCACCAAATTAAACACTGTGCCTCCGAGGATCTTGGGATCAGTCGAACAAGGTTTGACCAAACACAAGAACTGCATGGAGTCCACTAACTCTGATCTAGCCCACACAATCTGTAGATCCAGTTCATGACTTTACTGTTAACGTCCTCCTTTCTGTCTACCATTTGTTCGTTTGTTGTGTGCCATGTCATATATGTGGCGATCATGGTCTTTTCATGACTATGATTGTTCTTGGCAGATGTTCCGACAGAAATGGTTTGCCATTGCCTTCTTCTGGGCATGCCTTTACAAGACGAATGACCCCGCCATTGTCAATACTCTTCAGAGATCGTTTGCCTGGTGCCGGTGGTCACATAACCAGGACTTGTGATATGCACCAGCTGCTCATACAACCATCCACCACCTGCTCCCATGGCTTCACGTGACCCTGATCAGGATGGGAGGGTCTAATCAGGAGCTACACCTTGCCCAAGGGTGACCTGCAGATAGTGGAGGGAAGGAGCACCTTACAGCTCCTTTGGTAGAGACACATCTCCACCCTGCCACCATTACCCATCCCAATTATTAAATAATGTGAAAATTATTTGAGACCGACATCCCTATTCTCGTACAAAGAAATCACTGTGCAAAAAAAATCAAAAATTAAATACCACAACATTGCCAGAAAGTTAAGAATTGGTGCAACACTTACACAAAGGAAGATGCAGCCGGTGCTGAACTCCCACCAAGTCTTATCTAAAAATAAATGCAAATTAAATGAGTAAGCGGACATGAACTGAAATATGTTGTAAAGGAATATGCTCTGGTCATGGTACTAAAACAAGCAAATTGAGTCTAGCGTAATTCATCAGCCTGGTGCCAAGATATGAACCACTCATTGTATAAAATATTTCATTTGTAATCTTTGCAGCCATGAAGATAGTCTTGACTAGAAGATTGGGCAGAGATTTGATAGAGGTACACAAAATGAGAGGTATAGATAGGGTAAATGCAAGCAAGCTTTGCAAGCTTTAGGTAAATGCAAGCAAGCAAGATTGGGTGGGGCTACAACTTGAGTTCAAAGGTTAAGGGTGACAAGTGAAATGCTTAAGGGGAAACTTCTTCATTCAGAAGGTTGTGTGAGTGTGGAATGAGCTGCCAACACAAGTGGTAGATACAATTTCGATTTCAAAGTTTGAAAGGAGTTGGAGGGGTACATGGATGGGAGGGGTATGGAGGGCTATGGTCCCAGTGCAGGTCGATGGGAGTAGGTAGTTTAAATGGGTTGACATGGACTAGATTGGCTGAAGGGCCTGTTTCTGTCCTGTGGTTTTCTTTGACTCTATGACTCTAAAGCATTCATTTAAAATGGTTGCAGGATTATGATTGATTATTGGTTTGTTATTGTCACATGTACAGTGAAAAGCTTGTCCTGTATACTATTTCTATAGATTCCAATCATTACACGGTGCATTGGGGCAAAACAAGGTAAAACAATAATAATGCAGAACAACATGTAAAAGCTTACAGAGAAAGTGCAGCACAAGTAAGCAATAAAGTGCAAGATCATAAACGTAAATTGTGAACTCAAGTGTCCATCTTACCGTACGAGAGATCTATTTAAGAGTCTGATAACAGTAGGATAGAAGCTGCCCTTGGGCCTGGTCCTTTCAGACTTATGTATCTTCTGCCCGATGAGAGAGGGGAGAGGAGAGCTGAGGGGAAGTCCAGGGTGGGTGGGATCTTTCATTACGCTGGCTGCTTTACCGCGGGAGAGAGAAGTATAGCCAGAGTCCACAGAGGGGAAAATGGTTCCTATGATGGCTGAGTTCTGTCCACAACTGTCTGCAGTTTCTTGCAGAAGAGTTGTCATACCAAGCCGTTGTGCTTCCAGATAAAATGCTTTCCATGGTGCAAAAATAAAAATTGGTAAGAGTCAATGAGGAGGTGCTGAATTTATTTAGCCTCCTGAGGAAGTAGAGGCATTGGTGAGTTTGCTTAGCTGTAGTGTCTACGAGGTTGGACCAGAAAAGGCTACTGGTGACGTTCACGCCGAGGAACTTGAAGTTCTCAACCTCAACACCATTAACGCAAACAGGAGCATGTGCACCATCTTCCTTTCTGAAATCAATGGCCAGCTTGTCTGTTTTGTTGACACTGAGGGAAAAATTGTTGTATTACACTATGTCACCAAGCTCTCTATCTTCTTCCTGTACTCCGACTCAATATTATTTGAAATGTGGCCCACTATAATGGTTTCATCTGCAAACTTGTTGTTACAACATTTGGACAGGTACATGGATAAGAAAGATTCAGAGAGATATTGGTCAAAGATGGGGAAATGGGGCTAGATTAGATCATGGTTAGTATGGACCAGATGGGCTGAAGGGTCTGTTTCCATGCTACATGACTCCCTATCTACTACTGCAGCCTCTGTTAGGACATATTCTGGAGTTATGGAACATAGCAAATGTTAATTTCAACAGCAACCAGTCTTCATATCTGAATGAGGATTGTAGATTGAACTTAAAAATGCAGATCACAGTCACAATCACTGTGGGATTGGTTCATGGCATAAGTCATCAATGAACACGCACATAAACACAATCATACATACATAATAGAGAAGAATCGAAAATAGAATGGGCTTCTGACTTAAGGAGAAGATTTCCTTTCCCTTCTCTTTTCCCTGCAGAATTCTCACCTTCTCCTGAAGGTCTCGGAGTTGTCCTTCCAGGCGAGCTTTATCCTCGCGTAATCTGTTCATCTCCTGACTCTGATGGTTCAGAAGTTCACTGTCAGTGATGGCAAAGGTTATTTCTGAAGGACCAGGATCCAGTTCCTTGTTGCCCAATGATAAAATCTGTTCCCGCTGCATTCTGTGCCAAACAAGAATGGATTTAGTTACAGGTGTAATGCTCCTAAGGCAAATATACAGTCATTTCCGCAACCAGAATCATTTTTCTGCAACTTCCTTATCTCATCCCCTCCCGGTTCAAATACAATGAACATTACCACGACATGGTTAACCATTTTTTCAGGAACAAAGATTTCAGTGAAGTCTATTGTAAAGCATATAAATTACATAGAAAACAGAGTCTATTTAGGAACAGAAGAAGCCAAAACTACAGCCACTTTGGAATCAGAGTTTTATCACTGCCACGTGTGGTCCAATTTGTTGTTTTGTGGAAGCAGTATTGAGGACCTTCATTGGTCAGGGTCCACCATGAATGTGGTGTCCCGGCTGTCTATGTGATACACAAGCCAGGATGGTATGATACGGAGAGCAAGCGACTGCCCATTCAGCAGGCTCGCCCTCTCCATGCAGCTGATGAATCCAAAGGAACAGCAGAGATTGTTATAGCTTGGCCCTGGCAGCGTCGCGGTAGTTGTCAGACAGCGTTGAACTCAACTGCTTAAGAGACTCCAGCTCCGGATTTTTCCCTCAGGGTTTACTCCTGAAGCCTTCCCCACGACTGGGTATAACCGCAAGGCAGTGGAGGTCTGAGATCACTTTTCCTTTTCCTAGAGGAGCTGCCCACCATAGCTAACCAGCCCTGTTTGCCTGAAGCAACTGGTTTTAAGGTGCTAGTAACCCGCCTTTGCCCCTTCTCCTGTCAGTAGAAATGATTCTTAGTAGCTAAGTCACACATGAAGGCTAGGAGCTGGAATTGGTTGTCAGAGGCTATTTGAGGTGAACGCCATTGGGAGCATTTAATAGGTAGTGGGAGCTTATCCCTATTACCACCCCCAGCTATAACAACTTCAAAGAAACAAAACATTAAAAATTAGATAGGTAGAGCTAAAGAAGAAGAGTGAGGTAGTGTTACTACACCATTATTCATAAATATGATTACAGAGGGGAAGAACGTGTTCTTATGAAGAACCTCTTCCTATGCATGTGGGACAATCTTTCCAGAAAGATGTTGCAAATGTAAGAGAGATGCACATAAATTATGGGCATTAAATCATTCTTATTCACTTATAATTGTGTAATAAAGTTGATTGGCAGGGAAAGAACCGAATCATCTCCATTTGTCACTGGAATGCAGCCAGGTTTAGACAGTACGAAAGGACCACAGCACGATGGGTATGTAACTGAAGTGAGGCTGCCTGTGCTTTGGTACTGGAAGAGCAGTAAGAGTGAAAATTACAACAGGACAAGAATATTGAATTTCAGAGGAATTAAACCTATCAGGAAGGACAGGGTATTAAAGAATTACTGTGTCAAAGGAACGGGGAGAATTTCTTGTACTTCATGTCACTGAGCAATAATTTATTGTCCCACCTTGGGTTTGGGTCTGGATTTGAGACATACACAATATGTTACTGCAGATGACTGATTACAAATTCTTTGACATAACACAAAGTAGCTGAATCATGGATCCCAACAGTACTATAAGCCAACTAAATTAATAAATCAGAGAAATATTCCCAAATTTCCCACATTAGCAAATCTACTATATTCCCAAATAGTAGAATTTGCCACAATTATTCTTTAACCTGTATGCGATCAGGAGATATTCATGTTTCTTGAACACGTTCTGCATCCTTTTCTTGTAACTTCTGGCTGCCGTAGCCAGCTGTTCCTCTCGCGATCTGTAGGCAGATCGTATGTCCTTGAGCATGCTGTCCACAAACTTCTTCAGGTGAGGTGGGTCTGTTGAGGGTTTAGTGTCATCATTGCTAGGCTTCACTGAATTATCCACATAGTCCTTGCACAGAATATTGGAAGCAACACGCCATTAGTTTTTCCTTCAAATATTTCACATTTCCTTATATAAGACCCAGCGAGATAGATTTCGATAGCAGTGTAATTAATGGTTATGGGAAGAGACAGGTAGGTGGAATTGAGTCCACAGCTAGATTTGCCATGATTTTACTGAAAGACAGAGCAGGCTCGACAGGCCAGAAGGCTTGCTCCTGCTCCTATTACTTATGTTCTTATGATGTAGAACTTCAGTCTGTCTATGCCACCTAAAGAGCAAGTCTATTCCCCATTAACTTCCCCTAGATCCTATTCTTTGAAGACCTAGCCTGGGCCCAATACTGTTAATTGATGCAATTATGAAGAAGGAGTGACAATTATTATATTTCATTAGGAGTTTGAGGAGATTTGGTAGGTCACCAAAAACTCTAGCAATTTTTTTACAGATATACCGTGGAGGGCATTCTGACTGGTGCATCACCACCTGACACAGAGGCTGTAATGTGCAGGATCAAAAAAGGTTGCATAGGGTTGTAGAGTCAGCCATCTCCATGATGGGCACCAGCCACCCCCACCCCAGCATCGAGAACATCTTCAAAAGCAGAATCATGAATGCAGAATCCACCATTAAGGATCCTCATCACCTAGAACACGTTCTCTTCTCATTACAGCCATAACAGAGGAAATACACGAGCGTGAAAATATACATTCAACATTTTAGGAACGGCTTCTTCCCCTTTGCCGTCAAATTTCCGAACGGTCCTTGAACACATGAACACTACCTCCCACACAGACACACACGCGCACACACATTCAGTGGCCACTTTATTAGGTATACCTGTACACCAGCTCGTTAATGCACTAGTCACCTAATAATTGGCAGCGACTCAAAGCCTATAATCATGTGGACATGGTCAGTTCTTGTTCAGACCAAACATCAGACTGGGGGAAGAAATATGATCTAAGTGACTTTGACCGTGGAATGATTGTTGGTGCCAGATGGAGTGGTTTAAGTATCTCAGAAACTGCTGATCTCCTGGGATTTTCACACACAGCAGTCTCTAGAGTTTATAGAGAACTATGCGAAAAGCAAAACATGTCCAGTGAGCAGCAGTTTTATGGGCAAGAACACCTTGTTAATGAGAGAGGTCAGAGGAGAACGGCCAGACTGGGTCAAGCTGGCAGGAAGATTACAGTAACTCAAATAACCACGCATTACAACAGTGGTGTGCAGAAGAGCATCGCTGGGCACACAACATGTCGAAACTTGAAGCGAATGGGCTACTGCAGCAGAAAGCCACGAACATACATCTACTGTACCTAATAAAGTGCAATGGATGTATATTCTTATTGCAAGTTACAGCAATTTTTATGAATTACACTGTACTGCTGACACAAAAGAACAAATTTCATGATTTATGTCAGTGATAATAAACGTGAATCTCCTCTCATTCCCACTACATTCACTCACTATAGTGGCCATTTAATCCATCAATCTGCACGTTATTGAGGTGTGGGATGAAACCGGAGCATCCTGGGAAATCCACGTGCTCAGAGGGAGAACTTGCAAACTCTACGCAGATGACAGTGGAGGTCGGACATGAACCAGGTCGGCGGAGCTGTGAGACAGCAGGATCTACCAGCCGTATCACTGAGCTGCCCCAATAATTCAGACTCCTTTACACAAGCAATCTTAAATAAAAGAATTACACCATTCAATTAACTGCTTACAGTAACATCTTCAATGTAGCGGACAAGTCGCATGCGATATTCTTCACTTAGTTCTTTCAGTCGGAGCTGCAGCTGGGAGTTCTCAGTTTGCATCTCTTTCAGTTGACTCTGAGAACCCAGCAATGCCTATCGGAGATCATAAAAGTAGAATCAAATTATAGAGATTTCTAGGCTTTTTTTGTGTAGTCCATCACAAAGAAAGTTCTCCCCACCATTGAGCACATCTATATGAAACATTGTCACAGGAAAGCAGCATCCATCATCAAAGACCCTCTCCACCCACCACCCAGCTCGCTGCTGCCATCAGGTAGAAGATAGAGGAGCCTCAGGACTCACACCACCAGGTTCAGGAACAGTTATTACCCCTCAACCATCAAGCTCTTGAACAAGAAGGGATAACTTCACTTGCCCCATCTTTGAAATGTTTCCACAACCAATGACCTCACTTTCAAGGGCTCTTCATCTCATGTTCTCAAAAATTATTGTTTATTTATTATTATTATGTCTTTATTTTTTATTTGCATAGTTTGTTGTCTTCTGCACACTGGTTGAATGCCCAAGTCGGGTGGTCTTTCATTGATTCTGATACGGTTGGTATTCTGTAGATTTAGGGGAGTACATTTAGGATGGAGATGAGGAGGAACTGCTTTTCCCAGAGGGTGGTGAATCTATGGAATTCTCTGCCCAATGAAGCAGTGGAGGCTACCTCAGTAAATATACTTAAGACAAGGTTGGATAGATTTTTGCATTGTGGAGGAATTACGGGTTATGGAGAAAAGGCAGGTAGGTGGAGGTGAGTCCATGGCCAGATTAGCCATGATCTTATTGAGAGGCGGAGCAGGCTTGACGGGCAGATGGCTGACTCCTGCTCCTGTTTCTTATCCACAAGAAAATGAATCTCAGGGCTGTAGATGGTGACACATATTTACTTTGATAATAAATGTAACCTTGAACTTTGATATCTTCCTATTTAAAAGAAATGGCAGGCAGATCAGTAAATGTTTTACAGTTACAACGAAGCGCAGTTCCAATGTCATATACAAATTGACCACTGACACCACAAGAGGTGATGAGTCAGTGTCCAGGAGGTTCAATGACAACTACTTCCCTTCAGCCAATCGGTTCCTTGATACAAGCGGCACAGCCCTAAGCACTGCTCCAGCATAGCAACACGACGACTGCTTTGCTTTCCAACGGGCAATTTTGTTGTTCTAAGTGTGCTCGTTCTTGTGTAATTTTTCCGTCTGGTCCGGATCCTGCTGCAAGCTTTGATAGCCTACCTCACTATCCACTATCTCCATCAATCGTGGTGCCCTGGAGGACCGTGTGTGCATGTGAGTGTGTGAGGAGGGAGGAAAGGGACTTGTTTTGCTGTTGTTTTGCCGAACAATGCAGGCATGCTATGTTAACGCTGGAATGTGTGCCAACGTTTGCGTGGATTTTTTTCTGGGAGTTCCAATCTCCATCCACATTCCACCCTACCCACATCGGGGTTGGTGAGTTTTGGCCTTGCTATGTTGTCGCCAGATTCAAGATGATCCTGGCCGGCTGCTCACCAAAGATGTGACACAAAAAGACGCATTTCACCGTGTAACAAACATCAAAGTTGCTGGTGAACGCAGCAGGCCAGGCAGCATCTATAGGAAGAGGTACAGTCGACGTTTCGGGCCGAGACCCTTCGTCAGGACTAACTGAAAGAGCTAGGAAGAGATTTGAAAGTGGGAGGGGGAGGGGGAGATCCAAAATGATAGAAGACAGGAGGGGGAGGGATGGAGCCAACAGCTGGACAGTTAATTGGCAAAAGCGATATGACAGGATCATGGGACAGGAGGCCCAGGGAGAAAGAAAAGGGGGAGGGGGGGAAAAACCATGATCCTCTCATATCCCTTTTGCCAATCAACTGTCCAGCTCTTGGCTCCATCCCTCCCCCTCCTGTCTTCTATCGTTTTAGATCTCCCCCTCCCCCTCCCACTTTCAAATCTCTTACTAGCTCTTCTTTCAGTTAGTCCTGACGAAGGGTATCGGCCCAAAACGTCGACTGTACCTCTTCCTATAGATGCTGCCTGGCCTGCTGCGTTCACCAGCAACTTTTATGGGTGTTGCTTGAAATTCCAGCATCTGCAGAATTCCTCGTGTTTGCATTTCACCGTGTGTTGTGGTGTACACATGATAAATAAAGCACCTCAGCTCTGCCCCCGATTATTGATTCTTCCCCCCCAGAAAATAGTTCCTTCCCATTTATTATGCAATTTAAAAGGGGCATGGAAAATGAAGCAGTTGCTATTGCACAAGATGGAAATACCATCTCTTTATGACTTTAAAAAAAATGTGGGCCCGTTTCCAGCAAGCAGTCTCAACTGACACTTTAACTTGGGATTCAGATCCAGATTGGATGAGTTTATTGTCACATACACCACGGTGGGGTGTGTACGGAGGGGTAGCCCTCTGGAGAAGGGGCTTGTGTCCATTCCAGGGCGGCCCACTTGCCTTTGGTCCCCACTGGACACTCAGCTCTCACCTGTGGCTCCGAGTAGCTGTCTGCACGTGACAACCTGGTACACCGCTTCAACAGGCGGGCGGAACTAGGTGAGGGTAGCCAGCGGGACTCTTACCCCAGTGAATTAGGGACACGTCGGTCCCAGCACGTAAAGTCAGCTCCGGCTGACTGGGTGGACGAGATCTACAGTGAAATCCAAAGGCCAGGAAGATGGTACTGCAATGCTCCGTGGAGAGCGAAGTGTACGACAAGGCACGGAAGGTGTCATGGTCACCCACTGCAACCAGGGGAGACTCCAGTCTGTGACGCTTGTTCGTACCGCTGGACTTGGACTTCTGATGTCAAGGGAGTGGAACTGCCCCAGTGCTTCTCCATTTTGAAAACTCTCCTGCACAGGTTTCCTGTCATTGTCAGACATGATGGGCAAACACCACATCAGGCTGCAGTGAAACTCCTTGCTCACATGAAGCTTATAGAGTAAACAGTGCACATACAGTAATAAATCAGCAGAATTGTTGTTAACTGTAGCAGTGCAAACAGAAATACTGAAATGATAATAATAGAAGAGGTAGAATTAAGGCCTCCAAGAGGACCACAGCCTTGTCATTGCTTGTGGAGGCTTGCATTCCTCAATGACTCAGAGAGCTATGTTGGCTGGAGTCAGGACTTCATGCTTTCACTCTTGGTAGGGTCACCCATGCCAAACAGGTCAAAGGGTAGAGGCCAGATTTAGAGTGGTCCACCGGATCTCCAGGTTCGGGGGTTCAGCTCAGGGCTAACAACACCTGACTAGTCAAACAATATTGTTACGGAAACAGCAAAGAAGAATCCTTCTACGTCTGAGTGCGACAGTAGCCCTGAGTCTCCTCCCAGGACTTGCGTACTGGCAGTAGAGATGAAGGAAGCCCTGAACAACGCCAGAGATGGAGGACCTTCATTGCTGCCCTAAATGCCAGTGGCAAAACAGGCAGTAAGTAAGTAAGAAAAATTAAGGATTCAAGGACGTGGCAGCACCACCAGGAAGGGGTGCGAAAGAAGTGTTTTGTTTGGAAGTCTGCGAGCAGTAAGGAAGTAGCTGTTCTTGACTCCAGTTATCCAGGCTTTTAAGCTCCTGTGTCTTCTCCTAGAAGGTAGAAGAAGGAAAAGGAGATGACCAGGGTGGCAGGAATCTTTTGAAAATACTGTTAGCATGACTAAATAACTTACAGCAACAGTGAGGTTGTCTCCACAAAGGAGAGGGTACAATTGCATTGCAACTCACAAAAACAGACCACTTACCCCATCGGAGCTATATCAATGTTTATATTCAACACCACCTCCTCCTATATTAGTCTGTCTCACCATGGCAACCTAATCAAGGTAACGAGTTCGGCCACTCCAGCCACTCCAAGTACTAGTGAGTTCAACATCCGAGCATCCTTCCACAAGAACAGTTGATTTCACTACTTGTTCATTCCAATTTTTGTTTGAAAGAACTTCACTGAGTCAAACACCATGGAAACATGCCTTTCGGCTCAGCTGGTCCACATCAACCAAGAAACACATCGAAGAACATCCCGTTTGCCTGCAATTGGCCCATGCCACTCTAAACCTCCCCTCTCCTTGCACCTGTCCACATACCTTTTAAACGTTGGATAATTCTGGAATTATTCACAGGTGGAAAATCTTCTCATGACTACCAACAGGGTGTACAGCAGCCTGATGACCCACATGCGGGGTTTTTTTTAAGAAAAGCTTCTTCCCCTCCGCCATTAGATTTCTGAATAGTCCATAAACCCACGAACACTACTTCATTGTGAGTTTATTTATTCTTGTAACTTTTCGTCACTTTTTTATGTCTTGCCACAAAACACCAAATTTCACGATATGTCAGTGATAATAAACCTGATTCTGACTCTAAGACTGTACAGCACAAACCCTACAAAGGTGCATAAGATTAATAAATGTTGGAATAACATTCACATGGTCATGGAAACATAGAAACATTGAAAATCTACAGCACAATACAGGCCCTTCGGCCCATAAGGTTGTGCCAAACATGTCCCTACCTTAGAAATTACTAGACTTACCCAGAGCCTCTATTTTTCTAAGCTCCATGTACCTATCCAAAAGTCTCTTAAAAGACCCTATCGTAGCCGCCTCCACCACCGTTGCCGGCAGCCCATTCCACGCACTCACCACTCCCTGCGTAAAAAACTTACCCCTGACATCTCCTCTGTACCTACTCCCCAGCACCTTAAACCTGTGCCCTCTTGTGGCAACTATTTCAGCCCTGGGAAAAAGCCTCTGACTATCCATACAATCAATGCCTCTCATCATCTTGTACACCTCTATCAGGTCACCTCTCATCCCCATCGCTCCAAGGAGAAAAGGCCAAGTTCACTCAACCTATTCTCATAAGGCATTCCCAATCCAGGCAACATCCTTGTAAATCTCCTCTGCACCCTTTCTATGGTTTCCACATCCTTCCTGTAGTGAGGCGACCAGAACTGAGCACAGTACTCCAAGTGGGGTCTGACCAGGATCCTATATAGCTGCAACATTACCTCTCGGCTCCAAAATTCAATTCCATGATCAATGAAGGGCAATACACCGTATGCCTTCTTAACCACGGAGTCAACCTGCACAGCTGCTTTGAGCGTCCTATGGACTCGGACCCCAAGATCCCTCTGGATCCTCCACACTGCCAAGAGTCTTACCATTAATACTATATTCTTCCATCATACTTGACCTACTAAAATGAACCACTCACATTTATCTGGGTTGAACTCCATCTGCAACTTCTCAGCCCAGTTTTGCATCCTATCAATGTCCCGCTGTAACCTCTGACAGCCTTCCACACCATCTACAACACCTCCAACCTCTGTGTCATCAGCAAACTTACTAACCCATCCCTCTACTTCCTCATCCAGGTCATTTATAAAAATCACGAAGAGTAATGGTCCCAGAACAGATCCCTGAGACACACCACTGGTCACCAACCTCCATGAAGAATATGACCTATCTACAACCACTCTTTGTCTTCTGTGGGCAAGCCAGTTCTGGATCCACAAAGCAATGTCCCCTTGGATCCAATGCCACCTTACTTTCTCAATAAGCCTTGTATGGGGTACCTTATCAAATGCTTTGCTGAAATCCATATACACTACATCTACTACTCTTCCTTCATCAATGTGTTTGGTCACATCCTCAAAAAATTCAATCAGGCTCGTAAGGCATGACCTGCTCTTGACAAAGCCATGCTGACTATTCCTAATCATTATTATATCTCTCCAAATGTTCATAAATCCGGCCTCTCAGGATCTTCTCCATCAACTTACCAACTACTGAAGTAAGACTCACAGGTCTATAATTTCCTGGACTATCTCTACTCCCTTTCTTGAATAAAGGAACAACATACTCAACCCTCCAATCTTCCGGAACCTCTCCCGTCCCCACTGATGATGCAAAGATCATCGCCAGAGGCTCGGCAATCTCCTCCCCCGCCTCCTATAGTAGCTTGGGGTACATCTCATCTGGTCCCGGCGACTTATCCAACTTGATGCTTTCCAAAAGCTCCAGCACATCCTCTTTCTTAATATCTATTTAAATGGCTATTTAACTAGAGGGTGATGAATCTGTGGAATTCATTGCCACAGACACCCGTGGAGGCCAAGTCATTGGGCAAACTTACAGCGGAGGTTGATAGCTTCTTGATTAGTAAGGGTGTCAAAGGGTACAGGGAGAAGGCAGGAAAATGTGGCTGAGAAGGATAATAAATCAGCCACAAGCAAATGGTGGAGCAGACCTTATAAGCTGAATGGCCTAATAATGTCATATGGTCTCAGCACAACAATTCGTTTACTCTTCAATGACTCACCGCTGTCTGCTCTGCCAGTCTGTGCTGTGTGTTTCGAATAGCCCTTTTGGCCTCTTGAAGTTCTTTGCCCAGCTTAACACTGAAACAGAGTTTGCAGTCAGAATTTAAGTTAAGCATATCATAAGCCAGTGGTTTGCAAGCAGTTATACAGCAACAAACTAACAGAACTTTCATTTTAGATCTGCTTGTAGAAGTAAAATATCAACCTTACAGGAAAGCATACACCGGGATATTTGAAGGAGTTACATTATAATAGATATCAAGCTATATTAAAGACCCAATGTTTCTTTTCCTCTCCTAAAACCACAATCAGTTTACTGAGACACTGTTCTCTCTTCTAGATTCCTGATCTCACCGGTGGGAGAAACCACAGAGCTGTTAAACAATGGCATTTTGGGCAGGGTAGATTAACTGCGGTATGAATAACAGTGGACTATCAACCAGTATGATTACTGAACACTGCAAATAAACTGATCTCATCTAATCATAAATCTTTGCCAGTTTGAACATCAGCCCATCATGAGGAGGAATTTCTTTAGCTAAAGGGTAGTGAATTGGTGGAGTTCATTGCTACAGACAACTGTGGAGGGCAAGTCATTGGGTATATTTAAAGCAGTGGTTGACGGATACTTGATTGGTAAGAGCTTCAGAGGTTTCAGGGAGAAGGTGTCACAAAAACTGTGGGTCAACTGTCCAGGAAAAATAACAAGATGGCTTGAGTCGCAAAAATAGATTGAGTTGCTTTTATTTACAAAAATAGTGGAAAAACAAAAACTTGGACATCCACATCAAAGCAAGAAAAAAAAGAAAAAAAAATACAATATATCTACAGCTTGCAATTGTCACCTGTCTGGTTAACAGCCATCCTCAGACTAAACAAAAAACCCAAAGCCTGTCTGTCTGTATCTTATTTTACGGCGGTTGGCATCCAGCTTAATGGTGCATTACCGCCACCCTCTGCTCCAGAATGTGCACTAGACATACATTCTAAATACACACACACACACACACACACACACACACACACACTTCACCCTCCCATCTTTGACCATCCTAGTATCCTATTCCTATTTATTCGTCATATTCTATAAAAAACCCCTGTACCCCTTAAAAACGCTAAAAATACCCGGACTTGTGCTCTCTCACCCATGCCCAGCAACCCTTTTAATGTGAATTCCTGCATCCCCAACTCCCTTAATTTATTTCTCATCATCTCTCTCTGTATCTCATACTTCCTGCAACACAAAACTACATGTTCTACTGACTCCTCTTCCGACATTCCTCACACAATCCTGTCTGGTGTTTCCCTATCATTTTCAATGTTTTGTTTAATGCACAATGCCCCAGCCTTAACCTAGTCCACACAATTTCCTCTCTTCTGTTTCCATTACCTACCCTAGTAACTGCAACACTCTTTTGTATTTGATATAAATGCCTCCCTTTCCCCTCCCTGTCCCATCTTTCTTGTCACATTCGGTTGACTTTTTCCCAGATTACACACTTAACCTCTGCTTTACTGATACTAATGTGCATTTCCACATTTTCTTTCTTTAACGCCCTCTTTGCCAACTCATCCACCCTCTCATTCCCCTTCACCCCTACATGTGCTGGAACCCATAGAAATTTTACCTGACCTCCCTGATTTGCAATCCTTGTAACTAACTGAAGGACTTCATAAAGTACATCTTGCCGACTGTTTGTGTGAAAAGACCTTAAACTTGCTAGAACTGAGGATGAATCTGAACATATCAATGCTTTGACTTTTCTGGCTTTCTGCACCCATTGCAACACAACCAACATCGCCAGCATCTCCACTGTAAACACTCCTAACTTATTAGATGTTCTTCTGCTGATTCCAATTTCTTTTGCTGGTATGACCACCCCAAACCCTGTCACTCCTGTTTCAGGTTCCTTCACACCATCCGTATAAATGTGAGTATAATCACTATACTTTTCCATCACATGACAGTTAAATGCATTTACCAAATCTGTTTTATATCTTCCTTTCCTTTTTACCTCTAACAAATGCCAGTCTATGTCAGGCCATACAAGCTTCCATAGAGCTACAACCGGATAAACTACTGAAGGACTTATCCTCAGATCAAATACTCCACATTCTTTCGCGATATCATTCCCTACCTGACTAAAGGTATCCCTCTGAAACCTCCCATTTTCCCAGCACTCCTGCAACACTCCTTTAGTAGGGTGAGAATCATTGTGCCCCTGCAAGTTAGCCCAGTAGTTTGCCATCAGTTGCATCCTTCTTAGTTCCAAAGGCATTATTCCCATTTCTACCTGTAGGGCTGACACTGGTGACGTTTTAAAAGCCCCACTGCACACTCTCAAGGCCTGAGCCTGAATCACATCCAGTTTCCTTATAAGAGACCTAGCTGCTGATCCATATACTATATTTCCATAATCCAATACAGATCTTACTAAAGCCACATATTCTCTTCAAAGCTGAACAACTTGCTCCCCATTCCCTACCAGTCAAACATCTCATCACATTTATTACTTTTTTACATTTCTCCTCAACTTTCCTGATATGGTCTGCCCATGTTAATCGTGAATCAAATATAACTCCCAGAAATTTAAATGATGCAACCCTTTCTAATTCAACTCCATACATCCTTAACTTCTTCCCTACCTCAACCCTTTTCCTGGTAAAAAATACATATTGAGTTTTGTCTACTGAAAATCTACATCCCCAATCATAACCCCACTCCACCACTTCATCAATTGCTTCTTGTAGTTTCCTGATTATATGGTCCATGTTCCTGCCTCTTTTCCACAAGGCCCCATCATCCGCAAACAGTGACCTACCTATATCCACTGGTACCTTTGTGAAGACATCATTGATCATAATCATGAAAAGTAACGGGCTAATCACACTACCTTGAGGTGTGCCATTTTCCACTATGTACTGTTTTGATAATTCTGATCCAATCCGAACTTGAATTTTTCTACCAAACAAAAAATCTTTAATCCAGTTAAAAACTCTCCCACCAACCCCCATCTTGTGCAGTTTAATTAATAATCCTTCCTTCCACATCATATCATAGGCTTTTTCAATGTCAAAGAACACTGCCACTACTGACTCTATTTGCCTGGGCCTTCCTTATTTCAGTCTCTAACATAATCACTGAGTCCATGGAATTCCTTGGTAACCCGAGGCTTATAACTGCTAAGCCCCTCCCCCTAGACCAACCAAAAGCTGATTAACTCAATTATCTTCCATTTCATACAATCTGAAACTCTACTGCCAGTTCTCACAATAAACACATATACCTCATTATAGGATTCACCATTTCCCGGTTAAATAACTTAAATAAACCCCAAAACTTTACCACAAGGTGAGTAATTAGGTAACATAATCCTTGACCCAGTTAAAGATGGTATTCTCCACCATCAGCACACCTGTGCAGGTGGCTGCCGCCTCTGTATAAGGCAGCTCTGGTTCAGACCCAGTGACTGTGGAGGAGAGAAACGTCAGATTATCATGACACTTCAGCAAAACACTTATTGGAAAGATGAATATGAATAAATTGACCTGAGATAATTAAACTGTGACATAGTGTGTTTCTTTTTTTCCATACCTATTACTGCTAGGGATGAGTGTAAAACTGTGACTGTTGATTTACTGTGGTGCGTGCACTCACCACAATAACAGAGGGGAATAATGTGTGTGGATGAGTGTCTTACTGTGCCATGTGCGGTCTGTAATCAGTGGCGGGCCTTCGTCACAGAAGGCAAGAGAATGGGGGTGAGAGGGATAATAAATCAGCCATGGTGGAATGTCAGTGCAGACTCGATGGGCCACATGGCCTAAAATACTGCTCCTGTGTCTTATAGTCTTATAATGCACTTACATCTGTTCTTCCATTGCATTTTGCTGCTTTGCATGGTTTTGCTTCATTTCTTCTATTTGTTCTTTGATTTGATCCTGGTTTCCTAACAACTAAGGTCAAACCAAGAAGAGGCTTCAGCAATTTTAAGCATTGAGAATGCACAAGGGAAAAAAAAAAGTAATCCTGTTTAGGAATTTCCAAAGGAACAACCAGGGCTCAAAATATTTTAAACTGTAGTACATTTCTAAAGGCATTTTCTCCGGTCTCCCTCCAATTCTACAACCAATGGCTCCACTCCCCCTTTGTATCACCAACAGCCCCATTTGGTTCCAAACCAAATAGTACTTCTTCCCTTAGGGTCAGGTGGTCAACGATGGAACCCTTTGTGTGACCAAGTGAGTGGGTACGTGATCATTGCTATTTACCCACCAATATCCTTTCCTCTATTTCTGGGCAACTTGTAAGGATAATATCATGCAACTAAAAGACGAAAGCATTTCTGGATATATACATTGAGTGGCCACTTTATTAGATACCTGCTGTACCTAATAAAGTGGCCGCAGACTACACGTCCATAGTCATCCGCTCCTGTAGCCCATCCACTTCAAGGTTCGACATGTTGGGCATTCAGAGATGCACTTCTGCACACAACTGTTGTGACGCATAATTATTTGGGTTACTGTCGCCTTCCTGTCAGCTTGAACCAATCTGGTCATTCTCCTCTGACCTCTCTCATTAACAAGGTGTGTTTTGGTTTTTTTTGCACCATTCTCTGTAAACTCTAGAGACTGTCGTGCAAGAAAAACCCAGGCTATCAGCAGTTTCTGAGACTCAAACCATCTTGTCTGGCACCAACAATCATCCCACGGTCAAAGTCACTTAAATTACATTTTCCCCATTCTGATGTTTGGTCTGAACAACAACTGAACCTCTTGACCACGTCTGCATATTTCTATGCATTGAGTTGCTGCCACGTGATTGGCTGATTAGATATTTGCATTAACGAGCAGGTGAACCTATAAAGTGACTGCTGAGTGTGTTCAGAGATTCTCTTCAGCACACCACTAATGTAATGTGTGGTTATTTGAGTTACTCTCCTTGCTCATTTATCATTACTAAAGAAGTGAAAACACACCCTGTTCTAAGACCCTCTGTTTGCTAATTTATTGACAAGCCATGGTACTTGAGAGAGGCTTGCAGTGCAGCACCAAATGTCCTTCAGTTGGAGATGGAACTGTGACTTCCGAGCCTCGATGACAAGGTGTCTTATTTCACACAGGCCTGACAGCGCAAACTTCTACTTACTTGAAGTTCAAATTTTGAAGCTTTTTAAAGAACTAACAGGATTGACTGCTTCAGGATTCACAGGCATATGAATCCAAATGCAGGTGCTGCACAACTGAAATAAAAAAAAAAGGCCTAGTGGGTTAGGCAGCATCTGTAAGGTGGAAACGGTTTCAGCGTGATCAGTTCTGATGAAGTGTCAATGACCCCAAATGTTAAGTCTTCCCATTGATGCTGTTGAGTTATTTCAAATATTTCATGTGTTTATAACATGAATCTACATTAAGTGGTCTCCTTATTAGGTAAATCTGTATATGTGGTCATTAACGCAAATATCTCATCAGCTAATCATATGGCAGCAACTCAATGCATAAAAGCATGCAGGCATGGTCAAGAGGTTCGGTTGTTGTTCAGACCAGACAACAGAATGGGGAAGAAATGTGACCCAAGTGACTTAACCGTGGAATGATTATTGCTGCCAGATTGGGTGGTTTGAGCATCTCAAAAATTGCTGATCTCCTGGGGTTTTCATGCACAGCAGTCTCTGGAACAGAGATTCCTAGCCTGGGCTCCGTGGACCCCTCAGTTATTGGTAAGGCTCCATGGCATAAAAATAGCTGGGAACCCCCGATCAAGAGTTTACAGTGAATGCTGTGAAAAGTTAAAACCATCCAGTGAGCAGCAGTTCCGTGTTTAATGACAGAGGTCAGAGGAGATTGGCCAGACTGGTTCAAGCTGACAGGAAGGTGACAGTAACTCAAATAAACTCGCAGTACAACAGTGGTGTGCAGAAGAGCATCTCTGCATGCACAACACATTGAACCTTGAAGTGGATGGGCAGCAGACTACACTTGGTGCCACTCCCGTACCTGACAAAGTGGCCACTGAATGTAAGTTGCAACGACTTAGCATCATTCAAATGATTTAACACACAGCCTGCTGGAGGAACTCATTGGATCAGACAGCATCGATGGAGGGAGATGGAGAGCCAATGTTTCAGGTCAAGAGCCTTTCTCATGACTCGAAAGGAAGAGGAGAGATATGGCTCATTTTCTTTTGAGTCTATTGGAATTCTAATTTAATCCAGAAATGAGTTACCTTTATGTATTTCAACTGGAGAAATCAATATGAAGCAAGCCAACCTCAAAGTGAAATTGCCATACTATAACATATGAATCCATGCTAGATAACTGCAGGTTCAGATAAATTCTACGTTTTAACAACTTTCAATTAACACTTACATATCTCTCAAGCTTGGAATGCTCGTATTCCTTAACCTCTTCGTTCTTGAGGACCCATAGATGTAAAGGCAAACTGATTAACATCACTGGAAGCTTACTGCCTAAAATACAGCTGACTGGCTGTGAAGATTAATGGTTAATCACAACTGCACAAACTTTCAGAAGTCTCTGTGGACTCCAGCAGAAACTTTTTCTTAGAACAAGGAGTGTACCAAAGTACGATGCTTGCAATTTTGCCTGAAATGTTTGCTCTCATATGTCTAATGGAACCAAAGAATTTTTGGATGTTGGGTTATATAAGGGCTTAGCATGTCAGTGGATCACCAGGGTCTCCTTTACCCCTATTTGTGGCATTTACTGGGAGAATTGTTGAGGATCCTTACCACGCATCCCACAATCTCTTGGACACACTACTGTCAGGAAGGAGATACAGAAGCACCAGGACTAGGACTGCTGGACGGAGTAACAGCTGCTTCCCTCGGGCCGTGAGGCTAATGACACCACCGAGGTCTCGTCACTAGAACAGCAAGCTGTTTACCGTACTGTTTACCTGTGCTGTGCACTACGTGCATTTTGAACTAAATTTTATTAATTTATTTATGGTAATATTTGTTTATGTGCTGTGTGTGTTATATGTTTTATCGGTGCACCATAGTCCAAAGGAAAGTTTTTTCATTTGGATGTATATATGTACACAGATGGTAATAAACTTGAACTTCAACTTAAAGTTGGAATCAGAAGCTAAGACAATACCAAATACCATTTCTTTACAAATTCAGATTAGTTTGTTTCTAAATATTTACCTGATTTCAATATCTTTAGTTAATTCCCTTCATTTTTTTAATAATTAACTGTGATTTTTAATAACTCTTTTGGGTTTCTAAATGTCTTGGTTACAAACCAAGTGCAAGTGACTGGAATTAGTATAGAGAAATACACTCAAAGTTCAAAATAAACTTATTATTGAAGTACATATATGTCACCATATACAACCCTGAGATTTATTTTCTTGTGGGCATTCACAGTAAATACAAAGGACCACAAAAGAATCAATGAAAAGATACAAACAAAATGGACAAACAACCAATGTGCAAAAGACAAATTATGAATACAAAAAAATAATAATAATAATAACCAAATAAACAATAAATATTGAAAACATGAGATGAAGAGTCCTTGAAAGTGAGTCCATGGGTTATCGGAACAGCTCAGCACTGGTTCAAGAGTCTGATAGCTGAGGGGTAGTAGTTGTTCCTGAACCTGGTGGTGTGTGTCCTGAGGTTCCTGTACCTTTTGTATGACGGCAGTAGCAAAAAGAGAGCATGGCCTAGATGGTGGGAGTCCTTGTTGATGGATGCTGCTTTGCTGCATACACATCCACAGACATGACAGGTTGAAGACCCGTGCCAGAGCTTTATAACTCTTACACCTTTGAAGACCTAATCTCAGATTGATAATATACATATAGTACTCTCTAGAAACTACTTACTGGTGGTTATTGAATTAGTACAACTATACAGAGTAAAACAGCACACCAACAAGCTCTTTGCCCAACTTGCCTGTATTTACTTAAACTCCTAAGTACTTATCCAAATGTCATTTAAGTTTTGTTATTTTAACTACTTCAGCCACTTCCTCTGCAAGTTAGTTCTGTCAAGTTGCTCCTCACAACCCTTTTAAGCCTTTCAACTCTCACCTTCAACCTAAACCCTGAGAAAAAAAACTATTTTGTTCACCCTCTCAATGTATAATAATTTTATACACCTCTATAAGATCACACCTCAATCTCTTAAGTTCCAAGGCATATACATACAATTGTACATACTATCCACCTATGATACGCATGTACAATCAATGTACATAGGCTATCTCATGTATTTATATTTTTTTATTACTGGGTTCTTTATCTTCATGTGTTTTTTGTGCTACATCATTACACTTTACACTGGAGTACTGGAAATGACATTAAATAATCTTGAGTCTTGAATCCAGAATAAACTCTTAGCCTGTTCAGCTTCTCCTTATAACCTCAAGTCCTGACGCATCCTTATAGATCTTCTCTGCACCCTTTCCACTTCAATGACGTCTTTCTAATAATAGGGAAACCAACGCTGTACACATTACTCTGAGTGAGAGCTCACCAACTGTCCCAGTTCCTACACTTCGTGCTCTGCCTGATGAAAACCAACATGCTAAACGCCTTCTTCACCAGCCTGTCTACTCTTAAGGAACTTCCAGAAAACTGCATGCTTGCACACGTGGGCCCCTTTGTTCCACAACACTTCCCAGAGCCTGATCTTTCCCATAAATCCTAACCTGGTTTCTCTTCTCTATCTGCACATTAACACTTAGCTGAATTGAAAGCCACTTACTAAGCCCTTTTATCCAGTAGTTCAAGATCTCCTTCTCTAATGTTTGATAGCCTTCCTCACCAGCTATTTTAGTGTCATCCACAATACATATATTTTAGTCCTGTGCAAAAGTCTTAAGCACATACAGCTAGGGTGCCCAAGACTTTTGCACAGTACTGTATTTGTCAACATGGAGTAGAGAGCCAGTTTGTAAATTTGGCAGGAGTAAAGGATGTTAGGAACGGCAAGGATGGAGCGCTGCAGGAGGGGGCGGGTGGGACAGGTGGCAGAGAAGGAGTGCCAGGGGCAGGGGAGCGGCACGGGTGCAGACACACCAGCCCTGCAACACCAGGCAAAGTCATTTGATGGCAAACAATTGGTTTATTGATCATTACACGATGCCTCTTTATTACTTCACGTTCCCTCCCCCTCCCTTCCCCTTTTCCCAATCATGATTCCCCTCTTTCAGTCCGAAAGAGAGACCCCATATCAGAATTAGGTTTATCATCACTCTCATATGTCATGATATTTGTTATTATTTTCACATCAACTGTACGGTGCAATACATAAAATTACTACAGTACCTAGCTATATATATGTGCCTAAGACTTTTGCACAGTACTGTATAAACACTGTGTGCGTGCATATATGCATAAGATACAAGTATACTGTATATAGGTATATATATATATATATATATATATATATGTATAGGTGTGTGAGACGACATGAGCATAGGCATCCCAGTGAATAAAAGTAGCAAAGAAGATTGCCTTCACCTTCTCGTTGCTGAGCCGAGCCACAAGGTCCTTCACTCTGCTCAGCTCTTCTGCAGCTTCGTCATAGATGGCTCGGGATTTCACATACTGGTCCTGTTCTCTGATCAGGGAATTCCTGGAGTTGGCCAAGTTCAGGATCTCCATGCTCAGTTCATCATTTCTGGCAACCTGGAAGCAAACAGGTGCTGTTCATAATCAGCTCGATCCATCAAAGCTTCTGGGAGTCAAAGATCTGTGGTAACTCTTAATAAAACCTTCACCAGAAAAATATAAATTGATTTAAAACTTTAATTCTTCTATTTATGACCATGTCTCTCCAGTCTAGTGTTTAAAATATTTAAGTAATATTTTTAAAACTACCTTTTCTGTTCGTTCCATATATCTGATATTTAAAAACATTTCTAAAGCTTGAATTATACTTGCTTAAACTTTTCTTCCTGCCTAATAAATGGGTTTTAAAACTTTAATTGGCTTTTTATACTTTTTGATATTTTAAAAATTTCATTGTCCTTTTCAAAACCTTTCTCATGTCCAAAACCTTTTAAAAATGTGATTGGTTTTCCTTTACAACCTTGCATTCGATATTAAAATTACATTGAAATAACTTTGTTTCAACTTTTCCTCATATCTGCTATTTAAATAATTTTTTGTAAATTTTCTTGCATTTATATTTCTACATAACAGATTTGCAAAGATTTAAGACAGCTTTAGACCTAGAATTGGTATAGCCCAGACAGTCCTTCCAGGTGAGGCGACACTTCACCTGTGAGTCGGCTGGGTTGATATACTGCGTCCGGTGCTCCCGATGTGGCCTTCTATTGGCGAGACCCGACGCAGACTGGGAGATCGTTTTGCTGAACACCTACGCACTGTCCGCCAGAGAAAGCAGGATCTCCCAGTGGCCACACATTTTAATTCCACATCCCATTCCCATTCTGACATGTCTATCCACGGCCTCCTCTACTGTAAAGATGAAGCCACACTCAGGTTGGAGGAACAACACCTTATATTCCGTCTGGGTAGCCTCCAACCTGATGGCATGAACATCGACTTCTCTAACTTCCGCTAATGCCCCACCTCCCCCTCGTACCCCATCCGTTATTTATTTTTATACACACATTCTTTCTCTCGCTCTCCTTTCTCCCTCTGTCCCTCTGACTATACCCCTTGCCCATCCTCTAGGTTCCTCCCCCACTTTGTCTTTCTCCCTGGACCTCCTGTTCCATGATCCTCTCATATCCCCTTTGCCAATCACCTGTCCAGCTCTTGGCGCCATCCCTCCCCCTCCTGTCTTCTCCTATCATTTTGGATCTCCCCCTCCCACTTTCAAATCTCTTACTAACTCTTCCTTCAGTTAGTCCTGACAAAGGGTCTCGGCCTGAAATGTCGACTGTACCTCTTCCTAGAGATGCTGCCTGACCTGCTGCATTCACCAGCAAGTTTGATGTGTGTTGCTTGAATTTCCAGCATCTGCAGAATTCCTGTTGTTAGCAAGAAATGTTGCCCAGGAGCGTCATTCCACAACCCCCATTCAAACAACGCATTTGCAAAATAAGGACCAATGTGAACACATTGGAAGCAAGCAGCCTCACTTATAGCACACGCAAGATTTAAGATTTACATTCTATGAATGTAGTCCAATAGATTGGAAAGAAATCATTCTCAACTTTATATCAAGCTCAGCAAAAAGATATAATAGTTACTTTTACAAATTTATTTATTCAGGTACAGCGCCCCTTCCACCCCTTTGAGCCACACCGGCCAGCAACCCCCAATTTAACCCTAGCCTAATCACAGGACAATTTACAAGGACCAATTAACCTACCAAGCAGTACGTCTTTGGAATGTGGGAGGAAACAAGAGCACCCAGAGGAAACCCACGCTTTCAAGGGGAGAACGTACAAACTCTTTACATTCAGCAGCAGGAAATGAACCCGGGTCGATGGCACTGTAAAGCGTTGTGCTAACCATTACACTATCATGCCTCCCTATCATTCAACAATATGTCGCTGGAGGAATTGAATACAAAAGTAGAAAAGTTATGTTTCATTTAGTGGGAGATTAGTGAACAACATCTGGACTACTATATTCAATATCATTCTCCCTACCTAGAGGAGGATGAAAATGTGTGTTATTTGCGCGGAGTTTGCAAACCTTGAGCAACACACAGAAAGTCAGCTGGTCAGGCAGCATCTATGGATAGGAATAAACACTCGATGTTTCAGGCTGAGACCCTTCAACAGGACTGGAAATGAATGGGGAAGATGCCAGAATGAAAACGTGGAGGGGAGGGGAAGGAGTACAAGCTGGAAAGTGATAGGTGACACCAGGTGAGGGGGAAGGTGGATGGGTAGAAGAAGGGAGAACAAAGTAAGAAGCTAAGAGGTGATTGGCAGAAGGGGGAAAGAGCTGAAGAAGTAATCTGATAGGAGAGGACAGTGGACAATTGGAGGAGGAGGGGCACCAGAGGGAGGTGATGGGCAGTGAGGAGAAGAGGTGGTCAGAGGGGAATGAAAACTAGAGCAGGAGGGGATGGGAAAGAAGTTACTAGAAGTTAGAGGAATCGATGTTCATATCATCACATTGGAGACTACCCAGATGGACTATGAGTTGGTGCTCCTCCAATCTGAGTTTGGCCTCATTGTAGAAGTAGAGGAGGCCATGGACTGATGCATTGGAATGGGATGTTTGGGTATCTCCCTCGCCCACAGTCACGTTAATTTCTTCCTGCATCCTATGGATGTGCAGGTTTGGAGATTAATTAACTGCGGTAAATTGGCACTGGTGTGTGGGTGAGAGGTAGGATTGTAGCTGGGAATGACGGGAAAATAGGAAAATCAGTGGGAAAATGACAATGTACTGTGGCATAGACACAAATAGGGCAAAATTGTCTTTTGCTTTGTCATAAGGAAACATGTAAAAATGGAAGTTCCTGAGGGTTCTTGATATAGCAGATGTGAAATGGAAGGTTTTGCTTGTGTGAAAATGTATAGTACCGTGAAACAATCTTAGGCACCCTACCTATATATTTGTGCCCAAGACTGTTGCACAGTACTGTAGTAATTTTATGTATTGCACTGTACTGTTGCTGCAAAACAAATTCATGACATATGTGAGTGATGATAAACCTGATTCTGATATGAGTCTCTATTGTGAACTGAGAGTGTGAAGGGGGCAGGGAGAGAGGAATCATGGTTGGGAAAAGAGGAAGGGAGAGGGGAGGGAGAGGGAAGCACCAGAGAGACATTCTGTAATGATCAATAAACCAATTGTTTGGAATCAAGTGACCTTGCCTGGTGTCTCAGGGCTGAGTGTGTCTGTCTGCACCCGCTCAACCCTCCCATCCCTGGCACTCCTTCTCTGCCACCTGTCCCACAACCCTCCAGCGGCACTCCACCCTCACCATTCCCAACATCTTTTGCTCCTGCCAGATTTACAAATTCTCCACGTTGGCAAATGCAGTACTGTGCAAAAAATCTTAGACACCCTAGCTATATATTTGTGCCTAAGACTTTTGCACAGTACTGTAGGAGGTAATGAGTTAATGATTAAGTAAAAAGCTCATCAATTTAAGGTGGAAATTAATTAAACTAAAATTCTCCTGGAGGGTCGGAGCTCTGTTCCTCAAAGGGTGGTGACAGCAGAGTCTTTGAAAAACTTTAAATCAGACATTACTTGACAGACTAGAGGGTGAAAGGTGACTGGGGACCAATGGGCTGAGTGGCCTTCTCCTGTTCCTAATTCATGTTTGTTGAAGATCCTTTGCCCTCTGTGAAACAAGTACTTGATGTACTTCCCACAACTACAACTCAGAGATTGATTTCATTAGTGGACCAGTATCTGATGAAGCCAGTCACTATATAAATGCAGATTGTTGTGCATTTGTAATCTGAGCTGTAAAGAATTAGATATCTTGGAAAAGAAGTCAAATTGTCCTGAGTCTTGTGAAAAGAATGAAGGTTCAAGGGACTGTTTCTATTGACAGATAACCCAGCATGGATAAATTCTTTGATCACAACTTACAACTGTCTCATTACAACTGATTCTACAACCTACAATTGACTCACTACAACTGACTGAACAACCTAAAATTCACTCACTACAACTGACTGAACAACCTACAATTAACTCACAACAACTGATTCTACAACCTACAACTGACTCACGACAACTGATTCTACAACCTGTAACTGTCTCACTACAACTGATTCTACAACCTATAACTGTCTCACTACAACGTACAACTGATTCTACAACCTACAGACTCACTTTCAAGGACACTTTTACAACTCATGTTCTCAGTCATTTTTACACTTCCGCAGTTTGTGTCCTTTCGCTCTTTGGTTGTTTGTCAATCTTTGTTTATCTATGGCAACACACACAAAATGCTGGAGGAACTCAGCAGGCCAGTCAGCATCTACGGAGAAAGAGTAAACAGTCAACGTTTAAGGCCGAGTCCCTTCATCAGGACTTCTTGTGTTTATGCTTTTTTTTTGAAGGTCCTATTGTATTTTTTTTCTGTATATGCCTGCTAAAAATAAATCTCAAAGTAGTATATGGTAACTTTGAATGTCGAGCAGTTGGAGTTGTAATTCACATCTTCGCCCTCACCATGCTGATGGTCAGGGATTTCACACCCCTGAAGTCCACCAGCTGCCCTCTTGTGATTTGCATTCACACAGTTCTCACTGATCTACTAAGTTCCCATGCATGACTGCAAAATACGCTATAACATCTAACCTACTGTCTACCGACAATCAGTCACTGGCTATTGGTATTCATCCAGACTCTGCATATAATCACCGTCAACTCAGAATCAGAATCATGAAATTTGTTACTCTGTGGCAGCCGTATAAAAATATACTATAAATTCCAAATATAAATTATAGTGCAAAGAAAGGAATACTGATAAACAATAATAAAGGAATAACATTCATGGATTGTTCAGAAATTTGCTGGCGGACCAAAACGTTGCATGTAGATCCTCAGGATCTTGTACATCCTCCCCAGTGAGAAGATGGTATGTCTCGGATGATGAGGGTCCTTAATGATGGATGCCACCTTCCTGACTGCCTCTTCAAGATGCCCTTGATGGAGGGGAGGATTGTGCTCATGATGAAGCTGACTGGGTCTGTTGCAGCCTCTTGCAATCCTGTGCACTGCAAGCTGCATTCCAGGTGATAACGTAACCAGTCAGAATCTATATACATTTACAATCTATGTAAATTTCGATTAGATTATGAGGACACTCAGTCCTCATTTACTGTCATTTAGAAATGCATGCATTAAAAAAAATGATACAACGTTCCTCCAGAATGATTATCACAAGAAAAACACAGGACAAACCAAGACTAAAGCTGACAAAACCACATAATTATAACATATAGTTACAACAGTGCAAAGCAATACCATAATTTGATAAAGAGCAGACCATGGGCACGGTAAAAAGAAGTCTCAAAGTCCCGATAAAGTCATCATCTCACACAGGCAGCAGAAGGGAGGAACTCTCCCTGCCATGAACCTCCAAGCGCCGCCAACTTACCGACGCAGCACCTTTGGAAGCACCCAACCGCAGCGGACTCTGTCCGAAAACTTCCAGCCTCCGACCAGCCCCTCCGACACAGCCTCTCCGAGCACCATCCTCTGCCAAGCTCTACGACCCCATCCCGGCCACCGAGCAACAAGCAAAGCCGAGGACTCGGGGCCTTCTCCCCCGGAGATTCTGAACCACACAGTAGCAGCAGCAGTGAAGCAGGCATTTCAGAAGTTTCACCAGATGTTCCTCCGTGATCTCACGTCCGTCTCCATCAAATCAGGATTGTGCACGGCACCCTACTTGACAAATAACAGACATCACCACCAGAGTGGCCGCTGCGAGCTGCGTCGCGCCACCATCTTCTCCTCCTGTCGACTTACATACCAAATCTCCACAAACTGGAGACTTCTGGTTTTCTGGTGTGACTTCTTCATGATTATATCACATGATTGCTTCGTGCTTGGGGCCAGGTTAGATCCTCTGGGAATTTGACACCCAGGAACCTGAAGCTGCTGATCTTTTCCAGCATTGACCTCCCCATGAGGACTGGTACATGTTCTCCCGACTTCCCCTTCCTGAAGCTTACAATCATTACTTGGTCTTGCTGACGTTCAGTGCAAGGTTGTTGCTGCGACACCACTCAACCAGCTGATCGATCGCACTTCTGTAAGCCTCCTTGTTGCCATCTGAGATTGTAACAACAGTGGAGCCATCAGCAAATTTATAGATGGCATTTGAGCTGTGCTTGGATACACAGTCATGAGTGTAGAGAGAGTTGAGCACTGGGCTAAGCACATCCTAGAATTGTGCCTGTGTTGATTGTCAGCAAGGAGAGTATGTTATTACTGATCTGCACTGACTAGGGTCTCCTGATGAGGGAGTTGAGGATTCAGTGGCAGAAGGTGGTACAGAGGTCCAGGTTTTGAAGCTTAGTTATTAGTACTGAGGGAATGATGGCATTGAACACTGATGTGCTATTGATAAAGAGTAGCCTGATATACATCTTGAAGAAGTCTAGGTGCTTCAAAGCAGAGAGCTGAGCCAGTGAGACAATGTCCACTTTAGAGCAGTTGTTTCAGATTCTCCACACTTCCAGCACAGACGTTTACCGTTACCATTTCAGAGTACATCTTTCAAGTAAAAGTCTCTGCAACGATCTCCAGTTGAGAAAAGGTAGCAGCTGAAAGTTAATCATCAATTTACCTAATATGTAACAATTGGAATTGGAATTGATTTATTATTGTCACATGCTGAGGTACGATGAAAAGCTCATCTTGCTTACTGTTCACACAGATCAATTCATTACCCAGTGCATGAAATAGTACAAGGTGCATCAATAAGCGCAGGCCATTATCTAAATGGAGAGAAGGTTTAAACATCAGAGGTACAGAAGGACTTGGGAGTCCTCGTGCAAGACTCCCAGAAGGTTAATTTAGAGTAGAGAAGGCAAATGAAATGTTGGTATTCATTTCAAGGGGAATAGAATATGAAAGCAAGGAGATAATGCTGAGCCTTTATAAGGCACCAGTCAGGCCATACTTGGAGTATTATCAACAGTTTTGAGCCCCATATCTCAGAAAGGATGTATTGTCATTGGAGAGAGTCCAGAGGAGGCTCACAGGATGATTCTGGGAATGAAGGGGTTAACATATGAGATGTGTTTGGCAGCTTTGGGCCTGTACTCTCTGGAATTCAGAAGAATGTAGGGGGATCTCATTGAAACCTATCGAATGTTGAAAGAACTAGATAGTGGAGATGAGGAGAGGATGTTTCCTATGGTGGGGGTATCCAGAACTAGAGGGCACAGCCTCAGAATTGAGGAGTGATCTTTTAGAACAAAGGTAAGGAGGAATATTTTTTTAGCCAGAGACTAGTGAATCTGTGGAATGCTCTGTCACAGATATGGCGAGAAGGCAGGTGTGTGGGATTGAGTGGGATCCGGGATCAGCCATGATGGAATGGCATGGAAGACTCGATGGGCCAAATGGCCTAATTATATTCCTATGTCTTATGGTCTTAATAACAGAATACAGAATAAAGTGTAACAGCTACAGAGAAAGTGCAGTGCAGGTAGACAATAAGGTGCAAGATCGTAGTGAGGTAGTCTGTGAGCTTAGGAATCCATCAAATCATACTCGGAAACCATTCAGTGGTTTTAAAACAGGGACAGAAACTAGTGGTATGTCCTTTCAAGCTTTTGGATTGGCACGGACTAGAAGGGCCGAGATGGCCTGTTTCTGTGCTGTAATGGTTATATGGTTATATGCTTGAGGAGGAGAGAGAATGTCTGGTGTGGGTAGCGTCTCAGATTACTCCTAAGGCAGCAAGAAATGTAGACAGGATCCATGAAGAGGCTGGTTTCTGTGATGTGCATACCTCTGTTCACAACTCTCTGCAGTTTCTTGTGGTCACGGGCACAGCAGCTGCCATGCCAAGCCATTATGCAAAGAGATATGATGCTTTCTATAAACACAAGAGATTTTTTCAGATGCAGCAAATCCAAAGCAACACACCCAAAATACTGGAGGAACTCAGCAGGTCAGGCGCCATCTTTGAAAATGAAGAAACAGTCTACGTTTCAGGCCAAGACCCTTTCTCATGACTGAAAAAGGAGGAGGAAGATGCCAGAATTAAAAGGTGGGGGTGGGGGGAGGGGAAAGAAGACAAGCTAGAGGGTAATAGGTGAAGACAGGTTGGTGGGAGAAGGGGGATAAGGAAAGAGGCTGTGAAGTGATGGGTGGAAAAAGCAAAGGGCTAGTGAATACAATAGAAAAAGGGAATGGACCATGGGAGGAAGGGAAGAAAGAGGGGAACCAGGGGGAGGTGATAGGCAGGTGAGGAGAAGTAGTAAGAGGCCAGAGTGGGGAATAGAAGAGGGGGATGAAAAAAATTGTAGACAGCAGCACATGAAACCTCCCATTCCTGAAGACAATGACCAGCTCTTTTGTTTTGCTTATCTTGGGGGAAAGATTGTTGTCATGACGCCAAGCTCTCTATTTCTTTCTGGTACTCTGACTAGTGAGATATAGCCCACCACAGTGGTATCACCTGCAATGGAGTTGGAGCAGAGTGCCCAGGGAGTAGAGTAAGGGGCTGAAGACACAACCTAGTGTTAAGAAATGGTGGAGGTGTTACTGCCTATCCTTATAGATTGTGGTCTGTTGGTCAAGAAGTCAAGAGTCTTGTTGCAGAGGGAGGTGTTGCTTCCAGGTCTTGGAGTTTAGTGATGGGTATTCTTGGAATTATAGTATTGAAGGTGATGGTGGTATAGTCGACAAACAATAGTCTAACATACCACTTTATTAGGTACATCTGCTTGTTAGAGCTCATTAATGCAAATATGTATTGAATCAGCCAATCATGTGGCAGCAACTCAATGCATAAAAGCATGCAGATATGGTTAAGAGTTTCAGTTGTTATTCAGGCCAAACATCAGAACGGGGAAGAAATGTGATTTAAGTGGCATTGACTGTGGAATGATTGTTGGTGCCAGAAGGGGAGGTTGGAGTATCTCAAAAACTGCTGATCTCCTGGGATTTCCTTGCACAACAGAGTTTACAGAGAATGGTTTGAGAAACTAAAAAAAACATCCAGCAAATGGCAGTGCAGTGGGCAATAGCACCTTGTTTTCCCAGAGGAGGATGGCCAGACTGTTCCAAGCTGAAACTGTCGATGGGAACGTGACTAACTCAAATAACCGCACGTTACAACAGTGGTGTGCAGAAGAGCAACTGTGAATTCACAACACTTCGAACTTTGAACAAATTGGCCACAGCAGGTACCATTCCTGTACCTAATGAAGTGGTCACTTACTATAGGTGTCTTTACTGTACAGTTGCTCCAGGGATAAGTGTGGGACTGGGAAGATGGCGTCCAATGTAGTCCTGCTTCATCAGTAGGTGAATTGCCGTGGGTTGAGGCTGTCTTAGAGGCTGGAGTTAATGGTGCAATGACCAACCTCTCGATGGTAGATGTCAGGGCCACTAGATGATAATCGTGAAGAGACAATACCTTGCTTTCCTTAGATACTGAGATAATAGTGGTCCTTTTGATGTAGGTAGGAACTCCAGATGGAATATGCCTCTACAGAGCAATATGCCTACAACAGCTGCTCTCTCACGTGTAAACACAAATCTCTCCAGTTAATTCAAACTCCAATGCAAGGAATTGTAGAAAAAGATCAAAATAACAATTTAATTTCAGAAAGAGTAACTCACGATCACCTGCCATAACTTAAATATATGGAACTGATTTGTTACAGTACAGCAATTGCAAAATAAACTAATAGCTTCCAGCAACAGAAAAAATGGACAGTGGTGGCTCTTTTCAAAAAAAAAAATCTCATTATTATTGAAGAGGAAAAGGAAAATTGCTTGAGATGGTCCACTTAAGTTCACTGTATTTTCTGGCAACAAAAAAAAATTAATGTTCAGAGTGCTTTGCCATTCTGACAAAAATCTGCTCAAATTGCTTACTCAAGGCACAATGCATAATATCAAAGAACTCCCGTGGACAACTAGCCAAATTCACTCACCTCATTTTCATGCCGTTTCCTTAGTGCCAGATAATTGCTCTTCAGGGCAATGTATTCATCTGCCAATTCCTGACGATTTTTCTCAAGCGCCTTCAGCTGATTCCTCGCCACCTCATAATCATTCACACATCTGTTTTTCTGCCCTTCCAGTTCCACTGTTCTGTGTTCAAGAATTAAAATCTGCGAAGTAGCAACATCACAATGATCGCCGTGAAATGCATCCTGCAAAAACATTGTTTCAGTGTCTTGTGAAAGTAGATGTAGCTATCCAGTGATGCTGGACTGCAATGTTTAACTCCTAGGGCTTCTCTCTTTGGAGTGAAGGAGGATGAGAGGTGATTTGATAGAGGTGTATTAGGTGATAAGAGGCATAGGCATATGGGACAGTCAGCGCCTACTTTGTCGCAATGGCTAATACAAGAGGGCATAATTTTCCGATGATTTGAGGAAAGTATAGGAACACATAAACAGGCCCATTGACCCATCTAGTCCATGCCGAAGGAGGGATGTCAGAGATCTTTTTTTTAAATACAGAGAGAGATAAATGCATGGAATGCATTTGATTGGGAGATCTGACAGATGTATACAAAATTATGCCAGGTATTTTCCACTGAGGTTGGGAGGGACTACAACTAGAATTCATGGGTTAAGGGTGAAAGGTGAAAAGTTTAAGGGGAATATGAGGGTCTTCACTCAGAGGGTCGTGACAATGTGCAACAAGCTTCCAGCGCATGTGGTGCGTGCAACGTTCATTTCAACATTTAAGAGAAGTTTGAGTAGGTACATGGATGGTAGGGTATAGCGGGCTATGGTCCTGGTGCAGGTCAATGGGAGTAGGCAGCTTAGATGGTTCAGCATGAACTAAATGAGCCAATGGGCCTGTTTCTGTGCTGTACTTTTCTATGGCTCTGTGACCCACTACTGCACTGCTAGGGGTGGTGGTAGATGCAGATACATTAGGGACATTTACGATACTCTGAGACACATGGATGAAAGTAAAATGCAGCTCTACATGGGAGGAAAGGGTCAGAATGATCTTGGTGAAGGCTAAAAAGTTGGCACAACATTGTATAGTGTTGTACTATTCCATGTTGAGCTATGATGTTGTGGCCATTACAGAGACTTGGATGGTGCAGGAGCAGGAATGGCTACCTCAAGTGCCAGGCTTTAGATGTTTCAGAAAGGACAGAGAGGGAGGCAAAAGAGGTGGAGGCGTGGCACTGTTGATCAGAGATAGTGTCACGGCTGCAGAAAAGGAGGAAGTCATGGAGGGGTTGTCTACAGAGTCTCTGTGGGTGGAAGTTAGGAATAGGAAGGAGTCAATAACTCCACTGGGTGTTTTTTTTATATATAGACCACCCAATAGTAACAGGGACATCGAGGAGCAGATAGGGAGACAGATTCTGGAAAGGTGTTATAATAACAGGGTTGTTGTGGTGGGAGATTTTAATTTCCCAAATATTGATTGGCATCTCCCTAGAGTGAGGGGTTTAGATGGGGTGGAGTTTGTTAGGTGTGTTCAGGAAGGTTTCTTAACACAATATGTAGATAAGCTTGCAAGAGGAGAGGCTGTACTTGATCTGGTTTTGGGAAATGAACCGGGTCAGGTGTCAGGTCTCTCAGCAGGAGAGAATTTTGGAAATAGTGAACACAATTCTATCTCCTTTACCATAGCATTGGAGAGGGATAGGAACAGACAAGTTAGAGAAACATTTAATTGGAGTAAGGGGAAATATGAGGCTATCAGGCAGGAACTTGGAAGCATATTTTGGAAACAGATGTTCTCAGGGAAACGTACAGAAGAAATGTGGCAAATATTCAGGGGATAGTTGTGTGGTGTTCTGCATAGGTATGTTCCAATGAGACAGGAAAAGGATGGTGGGGTACAGGAACCATGGTGTACAAAGGCTATTGTAAATTTAGTCAAGAAGAGCAGTTTAGGAAAGGTTCAAAAAAACTAGGTAATGATAAAGATCTAGAAGATTATAAGGCTAGCAGGAAGGAGTTTAAGATTGAAATTAGGAGAGCCAGAAGGGGCCATGAGAAGTCCTTGGTGGGCAGGATTAAGGAAATCCCCAAGGCATTTTACAAGTATGTGAAGAGCAAGAGGATAAGACATGAGAGAATAGGATCAATCAAGTGTGACAGTGGAAAAGTGTGTCTGGAACTGGAGGAGATAGCAGAGGTAATTAATGAATACTTTGCTTCAGTATTCACTACGGAAAAGGATGTTGGCAATTGTAGGGATGACTTACAGTGGACTGAAAAGCTTGAGCATGTAGATATTAAGGAAGAGGATGTGCTGGAACTTTTGGAAAGCATCAAGTTGGATAAGTCACCGGGACCGGACGGGATGTACCTCAGGCTACTGTGAGAAGCGAGGGAGGAGATTGCTGAGTCTCTGGCGATGATCTTTGCATCATCAATGAGGACAGGAGAGGTTCCGGAGGACTGGAGGGTTGTGAATGTTGTTCCCTTATTTAAGAAAGGGAGTAGAGATAGCCCAGGAAATTATAGACTAATGAGTCTTACTTCAGTGGTTGGTAAGTTGACAGAGCAGATACTGAGAGGCAGGTTTTATGAACATTTGTAGAGGCATAATATGATTAGAAATAGTCAGCATGGCATAGTCAAAGGCAGGTCGTGCCTTACGAGTCTGATTGAATTTTTTGAGGATGTGACTAAACACATTGGTGAGGGTAGAGCCGTAGATGTAGTGTATATGAATTTCAGCAAAGCATTTGATAAGGTACTCCATACAAGGCTTATTGAGAAAGTCAGGAGGCATGGGATCCGAGGGGACATTGCTTTGTGGATCCAGAACTGGCTTGCCCACAGAAGGCAAAGAGTGGTCGTAGACGGGTCATATTCTGCATGGAGGTCGGTGACCAGTGGTGTGCCTCAGGGCTCTGTTCTGGGACCCCCTACTCTTCGTGATTTTTATAAATGACATGGATGAGGAAGTGGAGAGATGGGTTAGTAAATTTGCTGATGACACAAAGGTTGGGGGTGTTGTGGATAGTGTGGAGGGCTGTCAGAGATTACAGCGGGACATTGATAGGATGCAAAACTGGGCTGAGAAGTGGCAGATGGAGTTCAACCCAGATAAGTGTGAGGTGGTTCATTTTGGTAGGTCAAATATGATGGCAGAATATAGCATTAATGATAAGACTCTTGGCGGTGTGGAGGATCAGAGGGATCTTGGGGTCCATGTCCATAAGACACTCAAAGCTGCTATGCAGGTTGACCCTGTGGTTAAGAAGGCACATGGTGCATTGGCCTTCATCAACCATGGGATTGAGTTTAAGAGCTGAGAGGTAATGTTGCAGCTATATAGAACCCTGGTCAGATGCCACTTGGAGTACTGTGCTCAATTCTGGTTGCCTCACTACAGGAAGGATGTGGAATCCATAGAAAGGGTGCAGAGGAGATTTACAAGGATGTTGCCTGGATTGGGGAGCATGCCTTATGAGAATAGGTTAAGTGAACTCGGCCTTTTCTCCTTGGAGTGACGGAGGATGAGAGGTGACCTGATAGAGGTGTACAAGATAATGAGAGGCATTGATCATGTGGATAGTCAGAGGCTTTTTCCCCAGAGTTGAAGTGGCTAGCACAAGAGGGCATAGTTTTAAGCTGCTTGGAAGTAGGTACAGAGGAGATGTCAGGGGGAAGTTTTTTACTCAGAGAGCGGTGAGTGCATGGAATGGGCTGCTGGTGGTGGTAGTGGAGGTGGATACGTTAGGGTCTTTTAAGAGACTCCTGGATTGGTACATGGAGCTTAGAAAAGTGGAGGGCTGTGGGTAAGCCTAGGTAGTTAGTTCTAAGGTAGGGACATGTTCAGCACTGCTTTGTGGGCCGAAGGGCCTGTGTTGTGCTGTATGTTTTCTATGTTCTATGTTCTAGGTAAAATTGACAGAAACAGCAAAGAATCATGAATATTGAACATTATAAGTTACATCAGTACACACAGGGTCAAATTCCTGTGATCTTTTAGGCTGGTTCAATAGTCAATTTGCCCGAAGCAATTAATCGCTGAGTACAAGCCAGTCCAATCTAATTACTGGCCAGTGCAAGCTTACTAACACACGAGAAATGAGAAAACCAGTGAAAAAAGAGAAATACAAATAAATAAATGTACTAAGTTTTGGGATGTTTATGAAAGATATGAAAAAAATCGTATCTTTTGTAACAATCCCCAAATATTTTCCACACAAAATTGCACATCAATTTTAAAACAGGACCATTTTCTGCTTCGGCAAAATTATATCAGAAAGTAAAGCACTTCTGAAGTGATACTTAAGATAACATCAATTAACCTTGATTTGTAACATATGCAAAAATATTCTCCAGAATAGTATAAAGAGCTTAAAGAGGTTGCATAATCACATAAATTTTCCAAATAAGAGCTGGCAGTGCCCACTTACTTATGAAACAACTAAATTTCACCCATGACGTGCCTTCTTCTCACTTCTACCACCAGAGAGGAGACACAGGAGCCTGAGGATGCACACTCAAAATTTTCAGACAGCTTCTTCCCCTTTGCCATCAGATTTATGTCCAAATAATGAACACTACCTCACTATTTTTTGCTCTTTTTGCACTACTTAATTATACATATGTGTGTATGCGCGTACACGTGCATAGATAGATATATTAATGTATTTCTTATTGTAATTTATAGTTCTTTTAAATATTGCACAAACACCAAATTTCATACCTACAGTATTGTGCAATGGTCTTTACACACACACACACACACACATTTGCAAAAGTTTGGGCACCCCTGGTCAAATTTTCTGTTACTGTGAATAGCTAAGCGAGTAAAAGATGACCTGATTTCCAAAAGGCATGAAGTTAAAGATGACATATTTCTTTAATATTTTAAGCAAGAAAACTTTTTTATTTCCATCTTTTACAGTTTCAAAATAACAAAAAAGGAAAAGGGCTGGAAGCAAAAGTTTGGGCTCCCTGCATGGTCAGTACTTAGTAACACCCCCTTTGGCAAGTATCACAGCTTGTAAACGCTTTTTGTAGCCAGCTAAGAGTCTTTCAATTCTTGTTTGGAGGATTTTCACCCATTCTTCCTTGCAAAAGGCTTCTAGTTCTGTGAAATCCTTGGGCCGTCTTGCATGCACTGCTCTTTTGAGGTCTATCCACAGATTTTCGATGATGTTTAGGTCGGGGGACTGTGAGGGCCATGGCAAAACCTTCAGCTTGCGCCTCTTGGGGTAGTCCATTGTGGATTTTGAGGTGTGTTTAGGATCATTATCCTGTTGCAGAAGCCATCCTCTTTTCATCTTCAGATTTTTTACAGACAGTGTGATGTTTGCTTCCAATTTGCTGGTATTTAATTGAATTCATTCTTCCCTCTACCAGTAAATGTTCCCCGTGCCACTGGCTGCAACACAAGGCCAAAGCATGATCGATCCACCCCTGTGCTTAACGGTTGGAGAGGGATTCTGTTTATGAAATTCTGCACCCTTTTTTCTCCAAACATACCTTTGCTCATTGTGGCCAGGAAGTTCTATACAAAAGGTTCAAAGGAACATCTAAACAAGCCTGATGCATTTTGGAAACAAGTCCTGTGGACTGATGAAGTTAAAATAGAACTTTTGGGCCGCAATTTGCCAAAGGGGGTGTTACTAAGTACTGCCGTGCAGGGTGCCCAAACTTTTGCTTTGGGCCCTTTTTCTTTTTTGTTATTTTGAAACTGTAAAAGATGGAAATAAAAAAGTTCTCTTGCTTAAAATATTAAAGAAATGTGTCATCTTTAACTTTATGCCTTTTGGAAATCAGTTCATCTTTTACTCACTTAGCTATTCACAGTAACAGAAATTTTGACCAGGGATGAGTGTGTGGGGGGGGGTGGGGGGTGGTGTGTGTGTGTGTGTGTGTGTGTGTGTGTGTGTGCGGGGGGTGTGGGGGGGGGTGTGTGTCTGTACATACATACACACACATATATATAGTCTAGTCCCTTTACACCCATGACCGTATTGCCACACACACAGCTCCAATTGCTGATTAAATTTGCAGATGATACGACTTTGATTGGCCTTATTTCTAGCAGTGACAAGACAGTCTGCAGAGGAGAGGCTAACACCCTGACACAATGGTGCCAGGATAACAACCTCTTCCCTCAATGTCCAAAACACAAAAGAGCTGATCGTGGATTACAGGAGGAGTGGAGACAGGCTCACCACCGATCAACATCAATGGGTCTGCAGTTGAGCGGGTGAGTAGATTCAAGTTCCTCAGTATACACATCACCGAAGATCTCAGCTGGACTGTACACACCGGCTGT
The DNA here is from genome assembly GCF_030028105.1 of Mobula birostris. Lineage (NCBI taxonomy): Eukaryota > Metazoa > Chordata > Chondrichthyes > Myliobatiformes > Myliobatidae > Mobula > Mobula birostris. Next base: position 140,085,708 of record NC_092378.1, on the reverse strand, counting down.
GTGGCAACAAAAGCACAACAGTGTCTCTTCCACCTCAGGTGACTGAAGAAGCTCGGCATGAGCCTCCAAATCCTCAAGACCTTCTATAGGGGCACCATTGAGAGCATCCTGACTGGCTGCATCACCGCCTGGTAAGGGAACTGCACCATCATTGATCACTGGGCCCCGCAGAGAGTGGTATGGACAGCCCCGAGCATCTGTGAGCGTGAACTTCCCTCCATTGAGGACATTTACAGCAGCAGGTGCAGAAAGAGGGCCTGGAAGATCATCAGGGACACCAGTCACCCCACCGTAAACTGTTTCAGCTGCTTCCGTCTGGCAAACGGTACCACAGCATTAAAGCCAGGACCAACAGGCTATGGGACAGCTTCTTTCTACAAGCCATTAGACTTCTAAATTCACATGTCTGTACATTGCAATGGAATCATAACACAAAAAATTTTACTCCTTCACGTTGTGGGATGGATGTAAGATTTAAATAAATTAAACCAATTAAATTCAATTTTATATATAAAAGCTTGTCATGACGACGCCCAGATGACACCACCAGGAGTTAAGGACGCGCGCGCGCGCACACACACACATCTATATATACACACACACACACACACACACACAAAACATACATCTATATACACATACATCTATATACAAATACACACACAGACACAAAACATACATCTATATACACATACACATATAGATATATATATGCAAGACTCTCGCACAGTACTGTATTTGTCAACGTGGAGCCATGGAACAGAGAGTGACTTACTGAATCTGGTAAAAGCAAAGGATGCTATAATGGAAGGGGTGTGGGACAGGTGGCAGAGAAGGAGTGCCAAGGGGGTGAGGTGGGTACAGACACACCCAACCCAAGACACCAGGCAAGGTCATTTGACTCCAAACAATTGGTTTATTGATCGTTAAAGAATGTCTTTCTGGTGCTTCCTGCTCCCTCCCCTCTTTCCTTCCCCTTTTCCCACCCACGATTCCCTCTCCCTGCCCCCTTCCCACTCCTAGTCCACAATAGAGACCCATATCAGAATCAGGTTTATCATCACTCACATATGTCATGAAATCTGTTCTATTCTGTGGCAGCAGTACAGTGCAATACATAAAATTACTACAGCACTGTGCAAAAGTCTAAGGCACCCCAGCCTTTGCACAGTACGGTATTCCAGTAATATTGAACCTGATTCTGATTTGAATTCTGAAGTTTGAACCTGATAAAAAGGAAAGAAGACTCGTATTTATCTCACACCTCAGAATATCCCGAGGCACTTCACAGGAAATGAAAAACATTTGGTGGTCTAGGAAAATAGCGGACAATTTGCCAATCTTCCACCATCTGCAATATGACCGAGGGATGCAGGTTCCTTAACGGTGGCACCACTGGTCGACAGAATGTGAAGTCATTTGGCATGCTTTCTTTCATCAATCAGTACAAGGTTTGGGACATAATGTTCCAGATGCATTGACAAGGCCACATTAGGAAACAGCATTTAGTTCTGGTCGCCATGCAATAATATTAATATGGAAAAGGTGCAAAAATATTTACAGGAAAGTTACGAGGACTCAAGGGTTTTAGTTATAAGGAGAGGCTGCATAGGCTAGGACATTTTTCTCTGATGCAAAGGAGGCTGGGGGGGGTAATTTACAGAAAATTATAAAATCATGAGGGACATAGTTAAGGCAAATAGACACAGTTTTACCCTCAAAGTAGGGGACTTCAAAAGTAGATTTAAAACTAAGTTTAAAGTGAGACAGGAAAGCTTTCAAACAGACTAGGCAACTTTTTTCACAGCGTGTGATACCTACATAGTATGAGGCTGTAGTAGAGGCAGGTACAATTATGATATTTTAAAGACATTGGAATAGGAAAGATTCATATGATATGATTCTGTGATAACCACCAGATAATCTACAGTGACACAAGGTATTGGCAAGGTTTGAGCTGGAACTCTATGTCAATGATTTTTCTTGTCAATGGTCTTGATAGAGGGGTAATTTTTGAGATGGACACCAGAGATAATTTGCTGGACTTTTGCCCAACAGTACCATGAGCAGCTGACCTCCATCCGAGGAAACAGCATGGGCCTCAGCTCATCATCTCATCCAAAAAGCATTACCTCCAAGGTGAGATATTCCCTCACAATCTCAATGGAGTCTCACTTAGTTTTGGGGCTCAAGTCTCTGAAGATGGATTTCAACCCACAATCTGCACCTTCGACAAGATTGCTAACCACCAAATCAGAACTGACACCAAGATAGGTGTTACTTAACTGCAATTCAGGATGGCATCTAAAGAAAAAGATTCTGGAGACACAGCCTATTTTTGGATATTAAAAAACTATTTGAAACATTGCCCTTCACTCATATCCCTATTCACTTCACTTGAGTGTTGTTTTATACTTGCATTCCAATTTTCCACCAGTTACTCAGTTCAGTGTTTGCTCTGGGAGCAAAGTGACATTTCTCCCCTATTCCCAGATATTCTCTAGGTGACTGAATACAATTAATGTCCATAAATCAAATTACTTTGATGTATTATCTCTTTCAGTGACTATACACACACAGAGTCAATGAACACTTAACGATCTGAACACTTCTTTTCTCCCCATCAATGGTTAACACTGGGGGGAAATTAAGGTGTAATTCATAGACAAATTTGTCGCAGTGACTGAAGCTGAATGAGATCCAAATCAACTCTTATCAACAGAAGTAATGCAAGGTCTCTCTCCATTTCAGTGGCAGCACTTCTAGTTGCTATGCAACCAACTAACGTCATGGAGAATTTGTTCCTTTCTGCAGACTATAAGCCAGGACTTAAGATCACACTTCCTGCTTCTATTTCTCACTGACGGACCGACCTCTACCTCATAGAGGCCAGGTGGTAGCTCTTCGATACCTCCTTGTATCTATCCCTGGACCATGACCCCAGCAACAAATATGGGGCCACTGTCAACACATCGCTTCAGAAAATCTCCCCTCTGTAGCTTCCAACCTGATAGTGTCTCAATCCCACACTACCTGCTTTTCCACAACATAGAACAGTACAGCATGGGAACAGGCTCTTCAGCCTACAATGACCCTGCTGAATATGGTGCCAATTTAAACTAATTCCATCCATCTGCAGCTGAGCTCCAATCAATGGCCACTTTATTAGGTGCAGGAGTAGAATCTGGTGTGGTCTTCTGCTGCTGTATCCCATCCACTTCAAGGTTCGGCGTGCTGTGCGTTCAGAAATGTTCTCCTGCACACTACTGTTGTAATACGTGGGTATCTGAGTTACTGTCACCTTCCTGTCAGCTTGGACCAGTCTGGTCATTCTCCTCTGACCTCTTGCATTAACAAGGCATTTTTGCCCAAGGAACTGCAGCTCACTGGATGATTTTTATTTTTGCACCATTCTCTGTAAACTCTAGAGCATGGGTTCCCAACCAGGAGTTCACAGATCCCTCAGTTAATGGCCACGGCATAAAAAACTTTGGGAACCCTTGCTCTAGAGACTGCTGTGCATGAAAATCCCAGCAGATCAGCAGTTTCTGAGATAATCAAACCACCCCTTCTGGCACCAACAATCATTCCGCGGTCAAAGTCACTTAGTTTGCATTTCTTCCCCATTCTGATATTTGGTCCGAACAACTGGACCTCTTGACCAGGTCTGCATGCTTTTATGCATTGAGTTGCTGCCACAGGATTGGCTGCTTAGATATTTGTATTAATGAGCGGGTGTGCAGGTGTACCTAATAAAGAAGCCACCGAGTGTATATTCCACCACTTCCTGTCTAAATGCCTCTTAAGAATTGCTATCCTATCTGCTTCCACCCCCTTCCCTTGGCAGAGCATTCCAGGCACACACTACTCTGTGAAAAAAATATGCCTCGCAAATATCATTTGAGCATTCCCCTACTTTCAGACGTTAACACGATGATTCCAGGAATGACAGGCTTCATGTTTAAGGGCGTTTGATGAATCTGGACCTGTACTGTATAGAGTTCGGGAAGATCTCGTTAAAACCTATGAGATATTGAAAGGTCTAGAGAGAGTGGATATAGGGAAGTGGTTTCTGGGTTTCTGAAAACTGGGATGAAGAGAAATTTCTTGAATGAATTTCTGTGGAATTAGTTGTCATGGAGGGCTGTAAAGGCCAAGTCACTGGGTGTATTTAAGGTTGAGATTGGTGGGCTCTGGATTGTTAAAGGGGTTAAGGGTTTTAGGGAAAAGGTGGGCGAATGAGGCTGAAAGAAAAATCAGCCATGACTGAATGATGGAGCAGACTCAAAGTTAAAGTTTCAAAAGTTTGGAATTCCATACCCAAGGAAGATGTCCAGGCACTGAGAATGTGCAAAACAGTTTTTCATAGATAATTTGATATTTGGAGAATGAAGAGGTATGGAATTAGAGTTATAGAATTGCATAAGATACTGACCAAGTTGCCTATGTGAACTAGTGTTTGGCCCATATTCTTCCTTTCCCGTACATCCTACGTTCTGACTGAAGAAATTCTACCTAATTAGATTATGAGGGCACTCAGTCCTCTTTTATTGTCATTTAGAAATGCATACATGCATTAAGAAATGATACAATGTTTCTCCGGAGTGACATCACAGAAAACAGGACAAACCAAAGACTAACGCTGACAGAACCACATAATTATAACATAGTTACAGCAGTGCAAAGCAATACCATAATTTGATGAAGAACAAACCATGGGCACGGTAAAAAAAAGTCTCAAAGTCTCCAAATTCCCGACAGCAGGCGGCAAAAGGGAGAAACTCTGCCATAAACCTCCAGACACCGTCAACTTGCCGATGCCTTGGAAGCAGTCAACCACAGCCGACACTGAGTCCATCCGTCTGAAAATTTCAAGCCTCCGACCAGCCTCCCCCCGATACAGCCTCCTGAGCGCCATCCTCTGCCAAGCGCTTGGACCTACCCCCGGCCACTGAAACATGCAAAGCCGAGGATTTGGAGCCTTCTGCTCCGGAGATTCCAGTTACCACACAGTCGCAGCGGCAGCGAAACGGGCATTTCAGAAGTTTTCTAGATGTTCCTCCGTACTCTTACGTCCGTCTCCATCAAATCAGAATTGTGCACAGTCCCCTACTTGACAGTTTACAGATATCATTCACCGGAGAGGCTGCGCGCGCTGCCATCTTCTCCTCCAATCTCAGTTTTACGTGGATATCCCTTTGTTCTACTGCTAAGCCCTCAGATCTTGGATTCTCCTACTAATGGAATCACTTTTCCGTGCTCACTCTATCCAGGCCCTTCAGTATCCACATTTACATACTATGTAGAGATCATGATTCATTTAGGTAGTTATTTCTACACTTGTTTCTGGGTTGACTTCCAGAACCAGTAATGACTTGTAGCAACTGTGACATTCCCACGGCAGTTACTCGAGGGATCTTCTGTCTGGTAACATCTACCCTGAGAACTTACATAGTATTTTAATCACATCTTACAAAAAAAAGCCAGACACCCGGTACTCCTTGCAGCCATTCACTGCTCCGAAGGTGGAGGGTAAAATTGGCCCTAATGAAGACAGGCTGATTCAGATCACTAATGGAAAAACTTAACTATGGGCCAAGCAACAGGAATCCCTACATTATCACCGTAAAATACACAGATCGCTAACAGCTGAAGGTAATAAAATAGTTATATAACTGGCTTGTGACCACTGAGCTCTAGGGGGCTTAAGCCTTTCCCAGCCCTACCTCAAAGGGTAACCTCCCCTCTCCCTTCCCCTTTTTTCCAGTTCCCCATTCTGACTCACCTCCTACCCCATCTCTTCTCTTCAAATGCCCATCACCTCCCTGTGGTGCCCCTCCTCCTTCCCTTTCTCCCATGGACAACTCCACTCTCCTACCAGATTCCTTCTTCTTCAACCCTTTCCCTTTTACACCTATCACATCCCAGCTTCTTTCTTCATCCATCCTCTCTGCCCATCTTCCTTCCCCCTCAATTGGCTTCATCTATCACCTGCCAGCTTGTACTCCTTCCCCCTCCCCCACCTTCTTATTCTGGCTCCACCTCTTGCTTTTCTAGTCCTGATGAAGGATCTCATCCCAAAATATCAACTGCTTATTCCCTTCCGCAGATGCTGCCTGACCTGCTACATTCCTCCAGCATTTTGTGTATTGCTCTGAATTTCCAGCATCTGTAGAATCTTTTGTGTTTACGTTGAGAGAACAGCCTTTTTTAAACTAACTTCGTCGGCCATAATCCTGAATTTACATTTTTTTAAAAAACTTGATTCACTTTCATTTTCTTAAAGAAAGGTAAAGGAAAACCTCAAGAATACCAACTAGACAATGGCACATTGACGATTCTACTTTGGGAGCATTTTTTATTGACTTTTCTGAGCGGGGAGCCAGGAATGAGAGGAAGCCAGTGCCTTTTACCCAAGATGCCAATGGTTAATACAAGAAGATATACTCTTAAGGTGATTGGAGGAAAGTACAGGAATGATGTCAGAGTGTAGTGAGAACATTTGAACACACTGCCGGGGTAGAGGTGGAGACAGATACAACAAGGGCATTTAAGAGACTCTTACACAGGCACATGGATGAAAGAAAAATGGAGGGTTATATAGGAAAAAAGGGTTAGATTGATCTTGGAGAAGGTCTGCACAACATCGTGGGCCAAAGGTTTTGTACTGTGCTGTACTGTTCTATGTTCTACCTTGTGTGAGGTTGGTAAGAGATGATACAGAAGCAACTTCTCGGCATCATTCCTCTCAGAATCATTTACATCTCAGTAAGGCCACCACTTATTCGTCTAATTTCAAATGATTAACATTCTGGAAATCTTCTTCTCAACACTTCTGAGAAAGCTCCTAGCTGATTTAATGGAGAAGTGGTGAGACAAATTCCAAGAGATCACAGTGATGCAGTGATACACCAGACAATATGAACACTGCTGGAGGAACTCAGCAGGTCAGGCAGCACGTACAGAGGGAAATAAACAGTTGAGATTTCGGACTGAGACCCTTCTGCAGGCATGAAACATCTGCTTATTCGCCTCAGCAGGTGCTCCCTGACCTGCTGAGTTCCTCCAGTAGTTTGTGCGTGTTTCTCAAGGTTTCCAGCATCTGCAGAATCTCTTGTGACAGGGATGGAGAAGGCATTGTAGAGACCTCAAAGGTAGAGTAATGCTTTAAGCTTGTGTCTCGGATCTAGGCTTGCAGATTACCAGAGCCCATAACCAGAATGCCGCCATGCCCCAGGTAAGATTACTGTCACAGGGAATGATTATCAATACAGGAACAATTCCAGAGGAATTGTACTGTGGGGGTTATGTGAACTAGTTATTCACAAACTGAGATTAAAATTCCAGAAACCTAACTTCAACTACTAATACAGCTAGTATTAAAAAATCTGGAATCAAAAGCCTTCCATCAGTCACAATAACCCATGAAGTCACCAGATATTTGCGAAAGCTCATCCGTATAAGAGTCTTAGAGCACTACAACACAGAAACAGTGCCTTTAGCTCATTTAGTCTGTGACAAACTGTTATTCTGCCTAATCCCATTGACCTCCATCTGGACCATAACCTTCCACTCCCCTTTCTGTCCATGTATGTATCCAAAATTCTCTTCGATGTTGAACTCGAGCCCGCATCCACCACTTCAGCTGGCAACTCCTTCCACACTCTCACCACCCTCTGAGTTAAGAAGATCTTTCTTATATTCCCCTTAGACATTTCACCTTTTACCACTAACCCACAACCTCTGGTTCTAGTCCCACCAAGCCTCAGTGGAAAAAACTTGCTTGCATTTACCTTGTCTATACCTTTGATTATTTTGTGTAGCTCCATCAAATCTTATCTCATTCTCCTGCGTTCCAGAGAATAAAGTCCTAACCTTTGCACGGACCTCTGATGTCCTTTGAGCAAGGAAATAATCCTTGCTTATTGATTCTAGACCTAAAGAAATTTGGACTGCTTCACAGTGTTCTAACAAGCCAGATGCTTCAGGGTTAATTAGGGATGGCAATAAATATAGGAGAACACATATAAGACCATTAGATAGAGGACAGAATTAGGCCATTTGGCCCATCTAGTCTGCTCCATCATTTCATCATGACTGATTTATTATCTCTCTCAACCCCATTCTCCTGTCTTCTTCCCATAACTTTTGACACCCTTACTAATCAAGAACCTATCAAACTCTACTTTAAATATACCCAATGACTTAGCCTCCACAGCAATGAACTCCACAGATTCACCACTCTCTGACTAGAGAAATTCATCTCTACTCTAAAGGGACATCCCTCTATTCTGGGACTGTGCCCTCTGGTGCTAAACTCCTCCATCCTGTGAATGAAAATGTACGTGGATGATGAAAATCATACATCTTGATCATCCCTCCATCACAGAGAAGAATAGGTGTGCCATACCTTGTTCTTAAGTTCAAAGTTTTCAGCTTCGTATTGTTCTCGAATCTTGTTTGTCTGAATCTGCAGGTCAATCAAGTCCTTGGAAATCTAGATAGGTAAGAGGAATCTCTGGGAATGAATCAGCAAATTAGTCCAAAAGAGAAGCAGGTTATGCGATTTTGTCAGTACCTCCAGTTGATCTGTCTTTTCATGTGTTTCCCCCTAGCTACCACTCTGTGGTTTTGTATCGCCATGTGCTCCTGTCTCTGCTCCTGCTCTACTTCGGTCCCTGTATTACTGAATATTCTGTCTCTCACCTGTCTCTCATGATTACCTGTATTGCCACCTGTGTCTCATTGTGCTCCACCTATCATCTGCCTCTCTGTTTATTGTCAGTGTATTTCAGCCCTGTGTTTGCACCTGTTTGCTGCCTGTGAATTTTCCTGAGTCTTTCCAGCATTGTATCTATACTCTATCCGTATGAATATTGACACTCCCTGTTTCCCAATTCTGGATTTTGGATTTCTCTGGATGTTTTGATCTCTGCCTGAACTTTGATGCTGACTTTGTTTGTTACTCAATTAATATCACTGTGTGCACAGCACTGGGTCTGCGATTGGATCCCTGCTCCAGTGTCCTTACAGATTTATACAAAAAAATTAAGATTTTTTGAAATCTAACAATTAAGTTCTTACAAACATTAGTGCTCTGCAAACTGCTCAGTATTTGGATTTAAAGTCACAAGGGCCAGGCTGGTGCCATGTTTATTCCTTTTATTTAGGCTGAAGTAAGAAAATAAGAGTAGAAATTCAGTCATGAGGGAGCTGGAGGTTTCAGCCCCTTTACAATGTACAACAATACCTCCTGTAAAAAGTATGTGCAGGAACATCAGTTTAAAATAAGTCCTGCATTGGCAATGCTAACTATAAGCCATTGATCTGTAGAGGCATCAGTGGTAATCATCAAGCCTCTGTTTACACTCATCATACATTAATATAATTTTATTTTCCCTACATTCCCAAAAAACATCCCCAGATTCTGCCACTCACCCACATGCAAAGAGAAATTTACTGTGGCCAATTAAAACACTTGTCTTTGGGATGTGTGAGGAAGCTCATAAGTAAACAGCAGTGGAAGTCAGCACTGGACCTGTCCTGCTGGAATTCTGAAGCAGCAACAAAACCATCTTTACCACCGTACTTTTCCTCAAACCCAAACCTGTCTAAATGTATGAGGATAAATTGTACAAATTAGTAAGAGATTCCCAAGTTGCTAGGTTGCCTCTGGATGTCCAATTGGCTTCCACAGCTCACTGGACGTCCATCAATGCAACCCAAGTCCCAATGCAACCAAATATCTTGATTTCTTCAGGAGGCTAAAGAAAGTTGAGCTCCCCCATCAACTCTGACCAGTTTTTATCGATGCCCTCTATCTGGATGCATAATGGCTTGGTTCAGCAACTGCTCTGTATGTTACTGCAAGAAACTACAGAGAGCTGTGGTCACAGCTCAGTACCTTGCAGAAACCAGCCTCCCCTTAAGGGCTCTGTCAATACATCTCACTGCCACAGTAAACAGCCAGCATAAGCAAAGACCCCACCCACGCCAGACATTCTCTCTCCTTCCCTTTTCAATTGTGCAAAAGATACAAAAGCCTGAAGGCATGTACCAATTTCTGCCCTGTTGTTATAAGACTACCATTCTTATTTTCTTACCTCATCCTAAATAAAGGCTTATAGTTAGCATTGCCTAGTATGATAAAATTACCTCTTGATCTCAAAATCTACCTTGTTATGATCTTGCATCTTGTTGTCTACCTGTACTCCACCTTCTCTGTAGCTGTTACACGTTATTCTGTATGCTGTTATTGTTTTACCTTGTGCTACCTCAATGCACTGTGCGGTGAATTGATCTGTATGAACAATATCTAAGACGAGGTTTTCACCATATCTTGGTACATGTATCAGTAATAAACCAGGTCCAATTCTGAAAAGCTTTCTCCCTGCACTTCAGAAGATCACTTACTTCAGGCTCAAAAAGTGCCTAAATCCCATTTCCTGTCCCTTACTGTCCAAGCATCTGAAGGCTATTTAGAAACTTCTTGGCATCTTTTAAAATCCTCTTCAAGGTGTTTACACACCAATCATTTGTTACTCTCAGCTAGGCTTAAAGACAAGAATACTCACAGAGAATCTAGAATGAGAAGATTAACAGAGGTCACCTTGTTTTCTGGTTCCTTACCAGATCATTAAATCTTTCATATGTGATCCTGGCAGGATTATTAGAGTCTGACCTCCAAGATGTAGAGCATCATGAGCTGAGAGAAATGGTTCCATTTCACTTGGATCAGGTTAATCAGCTCTATGGAATTCAGCGACAACAAAAAGATGACCCAAACCACTTACCGTCCTTCGTCCAGTGCTTTCAGTCCACCCAAAGACATACAGATCGGACTTCAGATGTTCAGAACCTCACCTTCAGTTTCTCCTCCTCGCTAAAGATCAGTTTGGATGAGAGGTCGGTCTTCGACCCGGCTAGTTGTCCCATCTTTCCCTGGAGCTCTCCTAGCTTGGAGTATAATCGTTCATTCTTGTCATGAAGATGTACCTATAGGAACAATGAAATACCAAACCGTGGCAGTGAATAACATTTCCTGACTAGTAACATATAATATTGTTTCTGAAAGGAGATTAATTGCATTTATTTGTGCTTCAATTGTTCTAAATTTGATCCCACCTTTAGCTCTTATTAAAAGCACGATAAACTGTCCAAAGTGTCAACTTCCTATCCGTTCCACATTTACATATTGCAGCATTCACTGTATCCCTATTTATTCATGAACTGGACGTTTGGAAGACCATTTCAAAGCTCTTGGTCTGACCAGACCACATAGGAAAGCTGGTTTCCCTCCCTAAAGGATAGAAGTGGACGATAGTTAATTAACTCTGGCAATGAATTTCACAGATTCACCACTCTTTGGCTAAAGAAATTCCTCCTCATCTCTGTTCGAACGGGACGTCTTTGTATTCTGAGGCTGTGCCGTTAGGTCCTAGACTTTCCCGCTATTGGAACCATCCTCTCTGTCTAGGCCTTTCAATATTCGCGTCGCAGGTGTCAGCAGTCAGCGTTGAACTCAACATTTGACGGCCTTAGGGACTCCCGAAGCCTTCTCCAGGAGTGGGTATAGCCACAAGGCAGTGGAAGTCTGAGACCAGTTTTCCTTCTCCTATATGAGCTGCCAACCATGACTGAGGAGCCCCATTCACCCAAACTAACTGGTTTTAAGGCACCAGTAACCTGCCTTTGCCCCTTCTGTCATTAGAAATGGTTTAGCTGGGCTTAGTCGCTAAACCACACGTGAAGGCCGTGATCTGGACTTGGTTGTCAGAAGCTATTTGAGACGCACGCCATTGGGAACATCTAGTAGGTAATGGGAGTCTATCCACACTATCATCCCCGGTTCTGACAACCTAAGGCACCCCCCACATGATTGGCTGATTTGCCTTGCCTTTCGCCCTTAACTCCTGGTGGAGTTGTTGGGGCACCGTCATGTCAAGCTTTCCACCAATCTGTTCGATTTGTCACGGTTGTGTGCCAGAGCCTGGGTCACCGCAAATGTTTTCCCTGTCCATTCTTTACTGTTGTCCTTCCATTTTTCCCTCTGTCTGCCTCTCCTTCTTTTCCCCTCCACAGTTCCTTGCAGATCGGTCTTTGCAAGGCCACTGGATCTTGTTACGTGGCCGTACCATCTCAGCTTTCTTTTCTTCACTGTTGTGAGAAGGTCTTCATGGGGGCCAATGTGGTGCTGGATGGTCTTGCGGACCTAATTAGATTTATTAACCAACACGTATATCTAATAAAGCGGCCAGTGAGTGCAAATAAATGTCTTTCATATCATATGATAAAGGAAGTGTGTACTATATACTTAAAGAAAGCTGAATTTGATGAAAATAGGACAGTTTAATAAAGTCCTTTAAAGCATTGGCTAGTTTTAGCAATGCATAAAGGAGCACTGACAGTTTCCAAGAATTAATTCTGACTAAAACCCTTACGTTTAAATGCCTAATTCAAACAATCTCAGAAACTTATTAAAAATATAGATTCCAACTATGCTGGAGTAGTTCTCTATTAACAGTGTAATTCAAGGTTTTATTACAACTATGAATGATCGAGCAACACACATCAAAGTTCCTGCCTGGCCTGCTGCGTTCACCAGCAACTTTGATGTGTGTTGCTTGAATTTCCAGCATCTGCAGAATTCCTCGTGCTCGTGAATTATTGAGGTAGATTTTGATGAACTCTTTAATAAATGATCCTTTAGAGTTTACAACAGGCTGAGTTATTGTCAGCCTGTGGATAGGTTTACAATAGGTCAAGGAATCAAAACTTAGCTCAAAGAAAATGACCTAAGTGCTTGCATTCTATGAACAAATTTCAACTGATACAGGGATTTCTCTCTGTTGCAGGCATCTCAAATTGCAGGCACTAGAGATTCCGCAGATGCTGGAAATCTAGAGCAACGCGTACTAAATTCTGGAGGGACTCTTAGCATGTATGAAATGTGTAAACAGTCAATGTTTCAGGCCAAGACCCTTCATCAGCATTGGAAAGGAAGGGGGAAGGCAAAAAAATAAGGAACTAGAGAGCCTATTCTGCGCTGGATCTTGAAAAAGAAAACACTTGAATGTGGCCGTATTGATCCTTGCCTGACTAACAGTCCTGTTCTTCAATGGAAAATATGTTCCGACTCTGAGCTAAATCTATCTGCCTTTCGTTACTGAAATATTTTACACCACACACTATCAGAGCAGTGCTGCCAGGATAATCAAGGACACGACCCACCCAGCCAACAAACTTTTTGTCCCTCTTCCCTCCGGGAGAAGGCTCAGGAGCTTGAAGACTCGTACAGCCAGATTTGGGAACAGCTTCTTTCCAACTGTGATAAAACTGCTGAACGGACCCTGATCCAATCTGGGCCGTACCCTCCAAATATCCGGACCTGCCTCTCGGTTTTTTTGCGCTACCTTACTTTCCATTTTTCTATTTCATATTTATGATTTATAATTTAAATTTTTAATATTTACTAATTTTTTCTATTTTTAATATGTACTCACTGTACACCCATGATTGTGTAGCCAAGTTTCCATAAAACTCAATATATAAGTTTGCTGATGACACCGCAATTGTAGGCTGTATCTCGGGTAATGATGAGTTTGAGTACAGGGAGGAAATTAAGAACCTGGTGGCATGGTGCGAAGACAATAACCTATCCCTCAACGTCAGCAAGGCGAAGGAATTGGTTGTTGACTTCAGAAGGAGTAGCGGACCGCACGACCCAATTTACATCGGTGGTGCGCAAGTGGAACAGGTCAAAAGCTTTAAGTTCCTTGGGGTCAATATCACAAATGACCTGACTTGGTCCAACCAAGCAGAGTTCACTGCCAAGAAGGCCCACCAGCGCCTTTACTTCTTGAGAAAACTAAAGAAATTTGGCCTGTCCCCTAAAACCCTCACTAATTTTTATAGATGCACCGTAGAAAGCATTCTTCTAGGGTGCATCACAACCTGGTATGGAAGTTGTCCTGTCCAAGACCGAAAGAAGCTGCAGAAGATCGTGAACATGGTGCAGCACATCACACAAACCAATCTTCCGTCCTTGGACTCACTTTACACCGCACGCTGTCGGAGCAGTGCTGCCAGGATAATCAAGGACACGACCCACCCAGCCAACACACTTTTCACCCCTCTTCCCTCCGGGAGAAGATTCAGGAGCTTGAAGACTCGTACAGCCAGATTTGGGAACAGCTTCTTTCCAACTGTGACAAGACTGCTGAACGGATCCTGACCCGGATCTGGGCCGTACCCTCCAAATATCCGGACCTGCCTCTCGGTTTTTTTTTTGCACTACCTTACTTCCCATTTTTCTATTTTCTATTTATGATTTATAATTAAAATTTTTAATATTTACTAACTATTTTTAATATTTAATATTTGTAATCCAGGGAGTGTGAAGCGCAGAATCAAATATCGCTGTGATGATTGTACGTTCTAGTATCAATTGTTTGGCGACAGTAAAGTATAAAGTATAAAGTATTATTATGTTAGTAACCCTAATCCACGCGCCTCTCTTGGCCAGAGAATATCATCCTGTGGGTGATCTGACCACCAGCCTCTTGAGGACCTTATCAGCAAAAAGAGATGACTCTCCCTGTCCTTGCGAAGTACTGGGACAGCTATGGGGAACTAAGCAGCAGTTTTCAGAACTGGTGGTTTTGAGTGCCCTTAATGACACGCAGCATGTCATCTAACACTGACAAACTTGTAAAAACGCACATTGGAGAGCATCCTGACCTGTTGCATCATGGCCTGGTAGGGAAAAGCCTACAACAAGTAGTGGATACAGTCCAGTCCATCACAGGAAAACCACCCCCCACCACTGAGCTCATCTACAAGGAGATGCCACAAGAAAGCAGAAGCTATCGTCAAGGACACCAGGACACTCACCATCCAGGTCATGCCGTCTTCTCACTGCTGTCATCGGGAAAGAGGTACCGGGGTACCTCCTTCCACAGCACCGGGTTCAGGAACGGTTATTACCCTTCAACCATCAGCATAGTTAACTTCACTCACCTCAACACTGAACTGATTCCACAACCCATAGACTCACTTTCAATGACTCTACAGCTCGTGCTCTCAATAATACTTATTCTTTGTTCATTATTATTTTTTGTATTTGAACAGTTCCTCTTCTCTTGCACATTGGTTGTTTGTCCATGTCTGTTTGTTTGTAGTTTTTCATTGATTCTATTGTGCTCCTTTGTATCCATTCTGAATGCCCACAAGAAAATGAATCACAGGGTGGTACATGGTGACACTACATACTTTCATTAAAATTTACTTAGAACTTTGAACTTACAAATTGTCAAGCTACCATGTCGAAGAGTTGAAAGCGGTAAGAATTTTAACATTACCCAGAACTTGGCAGCTTTGTTCCCAAAACTCTGGAGATTGTTTTGCCAATGATACTGTGCTGACGAATTCCACAATCTCTTAAGGACTTTAAAAAACCAGCTTCAGGGACCCATGTGCTGACATTTCAAAAACAGCAGAGATGGATTTCAAGGCCAATCTGTTCAGTGATGTTGGTTGAAGGTTAAATATTAGTTCAAGAAAATAACTGACATTTCCTTCTGAGTTTTAACTTCGCTTATACATCTGAACACACTTGGAAAATCTGCACCCACGGACCCAAAACTCATCCCTCACTCCTCATTCAAAGGGATTGCCATTATTGCAAAAACAGAAAATAATGAAAATACTCAGCAGGTCAGGCAGCATCTGTGGAAAGAGAAACAGAGTCCATATTTCAGGTCAGAGACCCCTAGTCAGAATGAAAATAGGGAGAAATGAATTGAATTGAATTGACTTTAACACTTATATCCTTCATATACATGAGGAGTAAAAATCTTTATGTTATGTCTCCGTCTAAATGTGCAATTTATAACAAATAACATATACAACAGGACAGTCAATTGAATACAATTAAATCAGCATGAATTAATCAGTCTGAGGGCCTGGTGGAAGAAGTTGCCCTGGCGCCCTTGTAAGGGGCAGGGTGGGTCTGCACTTTCTATTATTTCTTCAAAAGTTACCCCAGCTTAAAAAAAGTAATCATTCTAAAGTTCCACATCCTGTTGATTATTTCTAAGTTTGGAGCTGACATTTTTCAAGTCTTCACTGACAACAGATGGGTGTTTCAGCACCACTTCTCTACAGTATTACTGAGCATGTCACCAAGAATGCTGAAGTATGACTGATGCTTATTAAAACACCTACTTTGCACAGTCAGCACAGCCAAAAGCAACTCGTGCCAGTGTTAAAGCACATAAAAGTCAGTACTTCACGTGAGTGTGTAAACTTCTGCGGAACAATGACATACACAGCTGAGTGATACTGCCAAACAAGATACAAGGGGAAATGCAGATGGTGGAAATCTGGAACAATGTAGGTCCGATTCCCACTGCTCCCTGTAGTTTTCATGTTTGAATGTTCTCCCTGGGGTTTCTTCCAGGTACTCCGGTTTCCTCCCACATTCCAAGACGGAAAGTACAGTTCGTGATAGTGATTTGTGGGCATGCTATGTTGGCACTGGAAGTGTGGTGTCACTTTCAGGCAGCCCCCAGCACATGGCAAACAATGATGTAAGCAGCGCGTCTTTCACTGTATGGTTTGATGTACCTGTGGCAAACAAAGCCAATCTTTATTTTTTTATTTATTGAGATACAGTGCAGAATAGGTCCTTCTGACCCTTTGAGCTGCACCGCCCAGCTATCACCCCCCACCTGCCCCCACCCCGGATTTAATCCTAGCCTAATCATGGGGCAATTTACAATGACCAGTCAACCTCCCAACCTCCCTGGGAGGAAACTGGAACACTTGGAGGAAATCCCCGGGGTCACGAGGAGAACAAACAAACTAACAAACTCAAACACGAGGAAATCTGCAGATGCCGGAATATCAAGCAACACACATAAAAATTGCTGGTGAACGCAGCAGGCCAGGCAGCAGCCAGGCATCCTGACGAAGGGTCTCAGCCCGAAACGTCGACTGTACCTCTTCCTATGGATGCTGCCTGGCCTGCTGCGTTCACCAGCAATTTTTATGTGCGTTGCTAAACAAACTCACTCTCTATAGGCAGCAACGGGAATTGAACCCGGGTCACATGCACCGTGAAGCGTTGTGCTAGCCACTATACTACCGCGCTGCCAATCTTTAAAAAACTGCTAGAGGATCGCAGGTCAGGTAGCACATAATGAGCAAAATGAACAGTGGCTGTTTCAGGCTGAGGGCCTTCATCAAGACTGGAAAGGAAGGAGGCATAAAAGGAAGGATGAAAGGGTCGGGGAGGGGGAAGGGAGGATGAGCTGGACGTTGATTGGTGAATCCAAGAGAAAGGCAAGAGGGTGGGGGATGGGAGAATTGAATGATGTGAGAAGCCGGGAGGAGATACTGTAGCTGGGAAAGGCAAAAGGGCTGAAGAAGCAGGAATCTGATAGGAGAGGACATTAGTCCGTGTGACGTGGGTAACCAGATGGAGGAAGGACAGGCCGTGAGGGGAGGGGAGGGCCGGACAGGGGAAAGAGAACAGGGTAAAAAAGGATCAGGGAAAACGGGGAAGCTGAACGGTGACTGGAAAAGATTTATTTCTGTATAATTAACTTTACTTTATACTTTATTATCGGCAAACAATTGCTACTAGAATGTACAATCATCGCAACGATATTTGATTCTGCGCTTCCCGCTCCCTGGATTACAAATATTAAATATTAAAAATATTAACAATAGTAAAATATAGTAAATATTAAAAATTTAAATTATAAATCATAAATAGAAAATAGAAAACTGGAAAGTAAGGTAGTGCAAAAAAACCGAGAGGCAGGTCCGGATATTTGGAGGGTACGGCCCAGATCCAGGTCAGGATCCGTTCAGCAGTCTTATCACAGTTGGAAAGAAGCTGTTCCCGAATCTGGCCGTACGAGTCTTCAAGCTCCTGAGCCTTCTCCCGGAGGGAAGAGGGACGAAAAGTGTGTTGGCTGGATGGGTCATGTCCTTGATTATCCTGGCAGCACTGCTCCGACAGCGTGCGGTGTAAAGTGAGTCCAAGGACGGAAGACCGGTTTGTGTGATACGCTGTGCCGTGTTCACGATCTTCTGCAGCTTCTTTCATATAATTAACATATTATAGGGAAGAAAGTTTGGCAATTATTTGGTGGCTTTCATAATTTTAGGATGTCACAAAATGTTTTCTAAAGGAAAGTTTTCAAAGACTTAGTCACTATCATAAATAGAGCAGCAAATTTGCATGCAGTGAGTTCTCACAGACACAGTATCATTTTGATACATTTTAATAGTGTTCATTAAGGGATAAATTTCAATTGCACATTAGAGGAAGCCCTTATTCTTATCTTCAAAGTAGTGCCATAGGATCTTCTATATCTGAGGAGAATTATCTTTGGTTTAGAGTCATAGCATCTGCAATGCATGTTCAATGTCAGATTAAACATAACCTTGTACAGGAACCAAACTCATTACAACAGCAAGAAATATAAATAAAGTCAATTTAGTGTTAAATTGGTACATATATATAGCTAGGGCGCCCAAGGCATTTGCACAGTACTGTATTTGTCAACGTGGGGCAGAGAGCGAGCTTGTAAATCTGGCGGGAGCAAAGGATGTTGGGAATGGCGAGGGTGGAGCGCCGCAGGAGGGGTGTGGACCAGGTGGAAGAGGAGTGCCAGGTGTGGGGGGTGGCACAGGTGCAGACACACCCAACCCCAAGACACCAGGCAAGGTCATTTGACTCCATACAATTGGTTTATTGATTGTTAAAGAATGTCTCGCTGGTGCTTCCCACTCCTTCCCCTTTTCCCAACCACGATTCCCCTCTCCCTGCCCCCTTCCCACTCTCAGTCCACAATAGAGACCCATATCAGAATCAGGTTTATCATCACTCACATACATCATGAGGTTTGTTTTTTTTTCCAGCAGCAGCACAACGCAAGACATATAATGACTACAGTGCTGTGCAGTGGTCTTAGGCACCCTAGCTAAACATATGTGTCTAAGACTTTTGAACAGGACTGTATGAATAGAACCCTTCTACATATAATATAATGAAAGAATATTTTTTTAAATAATGTAAAAATACATCATATTAATTGGAATGGGGTTTGAGTTTTCAGTACTCAACAACAGTATGTTTGGCATTTGATTTAAAACAGTTATGTTCTTTAGCTCGGACTGGTAGCTTACATTTTCATTGGTCAGTCGTCGAATCTGATCCTTGAGGACATTGGTTTTCTCACTCCCAGACTTGGTGCTCATATCCTCGCCAGACTGGTGTAGTAGCACTGAGATCCGTGCCCGGTACTGGGTCAGCAGTGACTACAGTCAATTGGAAAACAGAGTCAAAACACATCTACACCCCACTCACAGCAATTCAGCTCGATCCTACCGGCAAGAGTATGTGAACAGGCTCTTCTGTTGCTATAAACAGTTTTGTTGCTATTGTCTTTGTTACTCTGACTGGCTAGAAGCAAACTTCTCCTTCTTCTGAAGCAAACACCAGGGAGGTGGAGCAGAATGAATGAGCTAAAAGTTCCCAGTTACCCATGAGACAGCAAACCTGCTGCTGGAAGGATTGTGCTACAGACAAAATCTGGCTCAAATTTTTCACGTAAATGATCGTGTCATTAAGAAGGGATCACATAGCACATTCTATTGTGAGGATGTATAATCCTCATAAAAAATACATATCGTGCTGCAACCTAAAACTGTTCACTACAAAACATATTCTTAAAATTAATTCAACCAACACACACACAAAATGCTGGTGAACGCAGCAGGCCAGGTAGCATCTATAGGAAGAGGTACAGTCGACGTTTCGAGCCGAGAAGTTGACTGCATCACCAGCAATGCTGCGTTCATCGGCATTTTTTGTGTGTGTTGCTTGAATTTCCAGCATCTGCAGATTTCCTCATGTTTGCGTTTTTAAATTCACTACTCTTAGAATTAATTCCCATGCCAACAAATTCATCCCACCTCGCTAAGTAGCGGTGTAATGTCTGCAGACGGTACTCTGCCTCAAAGTTCAATACCACTGGCAGGATGAAACAAGCCACTTAGTTCAACTGGTCTGTGCTGGTATTGGGTACACAGCAGCTTTCTCCTAACCTGATTCATCCTTCCTCAATTTCTGCTTCTATTCCTTTCTCTGTCATGGACTTGCCTTACATACTTCTTTGCCAATCATAAACACCTTATCTCCTTTAATGCATAAAAGATAGTTCGATCTCAGTTTTGATTCTGCCCCACAACCAAACAGCCATGACCCTCTGGAAGACAGAATGACAAATATTCATAATCCTCATCTCAATATGAATTATCCTGGAAATATGACACTCTGGTTCTCAACTCCTCTAGCCACAGAAAACAGCCTCACAACATCTGCAGATGCTGGAAATCCAGAAAAGTAAACACACACACACACAAAATGCTGGGGTGATCTCAGCAGGCCAGGCAGCATCTATGTAGAGGAATAAAGATTCAATGCTTTCAGCTGAGATCCTTCATCAGGACTGGAAAGGAAGGACGCTGCCTGAACTGTTGAATTCCCCCAGCATTTTCTGTGTGTTACTCTGGATTTCCAGCACCTGCAAAATCTTTTGTGTTTATGATGTGCTGAGTACCTCCAGCATTGTGTGTGTGTGTGTGTGTGTTGGGTTCTGTGTGTGCGTGTGTTGTGGGTGTGTGACAGACATCCCACCTCTCCCGGAAGTTCCAGGAGTCTCCCTCATATTGATAGTGGCTCCCTGACGCCCGCAAATTATAAACAATATCCCAGAATTTTTTTTTTTGAGAGCGAGCGAGCGAAGGGGGGGAGGGGAGAGAGAGAGGAGGGGGGGGGAGAGAGAGAAAAGAGGGGAGAGTGGAGAGGGGGAATGAGAGAATGAGAATTCTGATTGGTCTCTCTTTGTGCTAAGTAGACCTATCAGTTTTCTCTGTTGAGACTTCTGGCAAAATGCTTGTCTGCCAAGCAAGCCACATCACAGTACAAGGAAAGTTTGCAAAAGAAATAGAAAAGCTATTTGCATTAGCATTTAGCTATTAGCATTGAGACTGCCAACAAAATACTCAGCAAGGAATATATATATGTAAATAGTTTCAATATGTGATCAAATAAATTGTTGTGTTTTTTCATAATCAAATGTCCTGTATACATACACCCTTGGAGGTTGACTGGGGGGGGGGGGGGCGGGGGTAGTGGTGCTACCTCCCTGAAATGACTTTTTGCAGGGTGGGATGTGTGTGTGTGTGTGTGTGTGTTTTGCTCTGGATTTCCAGCAATCTTTTGTGTTTATAATGTGCTGATTTCCTCCAGCATTTGTATTTGCGATTCCATTTTACTGCTCATCTATTTCTGAGCTTCACATTCTCACCACTATCTGATGGGAATCTGTTATATTTATTATAGACAACAGACAATAGACAATAGGTGCAGGAGTAGGCCATTCAGCCCTTCGAACCAGCACCGCTATTCACTGTGATCATGGCTGATCATCCACAATCAGTATCCAGTTCCTGCCTTATCCCCATAACCTTTGATTCCACTAACTTTAAGAGCTCTATCCATCTCTTTTTTGAAAGCATCCAGAGACTTGGCCTCCACAGCCTTCTGGGGCAGAGCATTCCACATATCCACCACTCTCTGGGTGAAAAAGTTTTTCCTCAACTCCGTTCTAAATGGCCTATCCCTTATTCTTAAACTGTGGCCTCTGGTTCTGGACTCACCCATCAGCGGGAACGTGCTTCCTGCCTCCAACGTGTCCAATCCCTTAATAATCTTATATGTTTCAATCAGATCCCCTTTCATCCTTCTAAATTCCAGTCCATACAAGCCCAGTCGCTCCAATCTTTCAACCATCCCGCCATCCCGGGAATTAACCTTGTGAACCTACGCTGCACTCCCTCAATAGCAAGAATATCCTTCCTCAAATTTGGAGACCAAAACTGCACACAGTACTCCAGGTGTGGTCTCACCAGGGCCCTGTACAGCTGCAGAAGGACCTCTTTGCTCTTATACTCAATTCCCCTTGTTATGAAGGCCAGCATGCCATTAGCTTTTTTCACTGCCTGCTGTACTTGCATGCTTGCTTTCAGTGACTGATGTACAAGAACACCTAGATCTCATTGTACTTCCCCTTCTCCTAACTTGACTCCATTTACATAATAATCTGCCTTCCCGTTCTTACCACCAAAGTGGATAACCTCACATTTATCCACATTAAACTGCATCTGCCATGCATCTGCCTACTCACTCAGCCTGTCCAAGTCACCCTGCATTCTCATAACATCCTCCTGACATTTCACACTGCCTCCCAGCTTTGTGTCATTGGCAAATTTGCTAATGTTACTTTTAATTCCCTCATCTAAATCATTAATATATATTGTAAACAGCTGCAGTCCCAGCACTGAACCCTGCGGTACCCCACTGGTTACCGCCTGCCATTCTGAAAGGGACCCGTTAATCGCTACTCTTTGCTTCCTGTCAGCCAGCCAATTTTCAATCCATGTCAGTACTCTGCCCCCAATATCATGTGCCCTAATTTTGCCCACTAATCTCCTATGTGGAACTTTATCAAAGGCTTTCTGAAAGTCCAGGTACACTACATCCACTGGCTCTCCCTTGTCTATTTTCATAGTTACATCCACAAAAAATTCCAGAAGATTAGTCAAGCACGATTTCCCCTTCATAAATCTATGCTGACTCGGACCAATCCTGTTACTGCTATCCAGATGTGTCGTAATTTCATCTTTTATAATTGACTCCAGCATCTTTCCCACCACCGACGGCAGGCTAACTGGTCTATAATTCCCTGTTTTCTCTCTTCCTCCCTTCTTGAAGAGAGGGACAACATTAGCCACCCTCCAATCCACAGGAACTGATTCTGAATCTATAGAACACTGGAAAATGATTACCAATGCATCCACGATTTCTAAAGCCACCTCCTTAAGTACCCTGGGATGCAGACCATCAGGTCCCGGGGACTTATCAGCCTTCAGACCCAACAGCCTATCCAACACCATTTCCTGCCTAATATAAATTTCCTTCAATTCATCCATTACCCTAGGTCCTTTGGCCACTATTACATCTGGGAGATTGTTTGTGTCTTCCCTAGTGAAGACAGATCCAAAGTACCTGTTCAACTCGTCTGCCATTTCCTTGTTCCCCATAATAAATTCACCCGCTTCTGTCTTCAAGGGCCCAATTTTGGTCTTAACTATTTTTTTCCTTTTCACATACCTAAAGAAGCTTTTACTATCCTCCTTCATATTCTTGGCTAGTTTACCTTTGTACCTCATTTTTCTCCACGTATTGCCTTTTTAGTTACCTTCTGTTGCTTTTTAAAAGTTTCCCAATCCTCCAGCTTTCCACTCGTCTTTGCTATATTATACTTCTCTTTTATTTTTATACTGTCCATTACTTCCCTTGTCAGCCACGGCCTCCCCTTACTCCCCTTAGGATCTTTCTTCCTCTTTGGAATGAACTGATCCTGCATCTTCCGCATTATTCCCAGAAACACTTGCCATTGCTGTTCCACTGTCATCCCTGCTAGGGTATTGTTCCATTGAACTTTGGCCAGCTCCTCCCTCATAGCACCATAGTTCCCTTTGCTCAACTGTAATACTGACACTGCTGAGTTTCCCTTCTCCCTCTCAAATTGTAGATTAAAACTTATCATATTATGGTAACTACCTCCTAATGGCTCCTTTACCTCAAGGTCCCTGATTAAATCCGGTTCATTGCATCTGGATTCTGATTATGACTTCTACTTCTGGATCCCCTTACAAGTGGAAACATTTTATGTCCACCCTATCAAAAGCCTTTAAAATTTTAAAATGTACTTTAAGATGACACCCTCAAGACCACAGTGCCATTAAGTCATTAGCTGAATCTTTAGCTAATTTCCCTTTCCACGGTCCTTACCTCTTTTAACGATCAAGTATAAGATTGATCTCAGCTTTGAGTCTGCCCCCTGACTAAACAGCCATAACCCACTAGAAGATAAAACGACACATATTCATAATTTTCTGAGGGAAGAAATGTTTTCCTCATCTCAGTATGAGATGATCCCTTTAATCCCTTATCCTGGAAATATGACTCTCTGGTTCTCAACTCCTCTGGCCACAGAAAACAGCCTCATAATATCTGCCCTCTCAATCCCTCCCAAATGAAATGACCTCTCATTCTTCTTAACTCCAAAGGAGAAGTGCCCATTGGACCGAGCCTCTCTTCACAGCTCTTGGTTCATGTATCAATCTGGACAACTATATTGCTCCTTACAGAAGGAGACACATGTGATGTCTCGCCAAACGGGGATGGCACAGTAGCCTAGTGGTTAGTGCAGCCCGAGTTCAATTCTGCTGTTGTGCCTAAGGTACTGGCAAGGGAAGTGGACTTCACAGGCTCAGCCAACATTTAATTGCCCATCCACAGTCACCCTTGAGTGGCTGGTGGTGAGCTGCCTTCTTGAACGTGGTAGTACTACAGGTGTGGATACATCTACAAGACAGGAGGGAGAGAAGTCCAGGATTTTGACCCAGTGTCAGTGATGGATCAGCGATATATTTCCAAATCAGGACGGCTTGGAGAGGCAGTTGGTTTCCATTAGGTGTCCACAGCTTCCTTGCGGTTGCATGCACCCATTTTCCTTGCCGTTAGATGTGAGCATTTGGGGGATGCAGTCAGAGTAGCTGAGACAAGTAACTATATGGCATCTTGCGTTCAGTCCATACTACTGCTACAGTGCACCAGTGCTGGGAAAGGGTATGTTTAGGGTGGGGTGGATGAGACACCAATCAAGCTGAGAGATTTTTACAGGATTGTCTCAATGTTTTTGAATTTTTTTTGGAATTGCACTTATCAAAGGCAAATCAATAGTTTCAATACTCCCGTTCAATATCGGAGACATGTATGCAATATACATCCTGAAGTTCTTGTTCTTAGCAAATATCCACGAAAATAGAAGAGTGCCCCCACGGAGGAATGATAGTAAAAATATTTGAACCCCAATGCCCCCCTCCTCCACCCTCCGGTGCACAAGCA
This sequence comes from Mobula birostris, assembly GCF_030028105.1. Taxonomy (NCBI): domain Eukaryota; kingdom Metazoa; phylum Chordata; class Chondrichthyes; order Myliobatiformes; family Myliobatidae; genus Mobula; species Mobula birostris. The sequence continues at coordinate 140,060,654 of NC_092378.1, read as the reverse complement.
GCAGCAAAGCAACGACCCTCCCCTCCCCCATTTACTTCAGCAAAAGAAGCATCAGTACCCTCCACCCACCAAGCAAGCAATAGCAAAGCCCCCAAGACCATGATCTGCAGTACAACAAAAACTAATCATTCACCCAACAATTCGACATACCACAGGCTCTCTCTCTCCCTCTAATAAAAGGGAGAAAGAGGTTTCCCCCCCTTTCACAGCGAGAGGGAAGACATAACAAACCAACTCGTTGATTTGCGATGGTAAAGTCTGTCACATCGCTTTTTTCTCCCCTGAGTTCTACGACTCAAGAATAAGCAACAAACTGTCCCCTGCCAATGAGAGAGAGCGAGAGTGCTAGAGAGCAGCGATTCACCGAGGACAGAGCCTCTGAGAGCTGATCTGCTGTTCCTGATGTTTTGTTTTCTCCCATGATGTTTCAGTCAGCAACACCACAGAATCAGCTCGTCCACAGGGCTGCAAAACCTCAGAACCCCAAAGGCACGCTCACTTTCTAGGCCGCATTCTTGGGATTTCGAAAAGCGGCCAGTCGTGAGCCCTCGGGGTGTGATGCATTATAAATAGAGGTCAGACTTTGGGGTGTCAGGAAATGTGAGGAATGCATCATTCCATGTCCCAGAGGGTTGCAGCTGTTCAGTCATGGAGCAAAGACAAAACTGAGATCAAACTAATTTCTGGGCATTAATGGTGGTAAGGATTGTGGAAAGAGAAATTAGCTAAAGGTTGAACTGTGATCTGACTAAATAACCAGCCAGTTTTAAAGTAGGTTCAAAAATTTTAAAGGGGCTTGATGAGGTGGACAAGACTGCAGGACATCTAGCCTCTCACCTCCTCCTATAGCCATATTATCATGGCTGGTTCTGTTGTGTTTCTGGTCAATGGCCATCCAGGATGTTGTTGATTGAACTATAAATGCCAGTGAGTGTCAAGTGCAGATGGTTAAACTCTTGCTGAGATGGAATAATGGAAGGTATGCACTTAAGAGGTCATTCTGATTTTGCAATAGTAGATTCATGGTTTGTATAATAAGATTATAAACAGAGCTATCCAATAGACAGAGACTGCTTCTTGGTAGGAACTTAAAATTGGATCCAAACCGTACAGTGTTGATAGAGTGATAGAAAACTACAGGACAGAAACAGGCCCTTCAGCCCATCTAGTCCATGCTGAACTATTCATCTGTCTAGTCCCATCAACTGGCAGGCACCCAGAGCATAGCCCTTCCATCCATGGACCTATCCAAATTTCTCATAAATGTCGAAATCGAGCTCGCATCCACCACTTACCCTGGCAGCTTGTTCCACACTCTCATCACCCTCTGAGCGAAGAATTTGCCCCTCATGTTCCCTTTAAACAGTTCACTTTTCACCTTTAACCCACGGGCTTGGGTTCTAGTCTCACCCAACCTCAATGGAAAAAGCCTGCTTACATTTACCCAAGATATGAGGAGGCATTGCAAATGAGGAATTCTTCCTCCCCAGCAGAGATTGGAGAAGGATTCAATCACAAACTACCAAACAAAGGTTGCTAAATTCTTCCAAAGAAAGGACATTAAGGTTGTAGAATCTAGGTAGGTAGACAGACAGGCAGGTCGTACATGATCCAACTGGTGCTAGAGGCTAGAAGGCCAAAATGGTCTCTCTCTGTTCCTATGTAATTCAACACACTATTTGTTCATATCTTATAACGTCAAAAGAAATACACATTGGGCCAGTTAAACAGACTGTTGATGTGCTATTACCTGTTTTAGTCTCTAAAAGAGAGTCATGAAGAAAGTCAAGTTTAAAGATTAAGTGTGATTCACAGAGAGAACACTCAAAAAGGGAGATGTGGCTTCCCACTACAAGTCATGGTTAAATGTTGCCACCTTCTGGATATCATTCGCTCTTACACTTTACCAAACAAGTCGCTCAATAATCATCTGTCAAGGGGTACAAATGTCCCAAAAGTCCTGGCTTCCTGAATGGGCAGTAGTGAAGGCAGGGATGGGAGGAACAATTTCCCAGCAGGTGACTCCATGTACAGGTTTGGAGAGCAGATCAATACCACCAACATTCCTCTCAGGACCACGTCCAACAGGTTAAAGGGATGCAAAGGCTTCACCAGAGAAGCAAGATTCAGTATGGGTCTTCACCTTTGCAGCCATCTCAAGGTCACCTTAGCACAATCCTTTCTCTCTGAGTTGCACTGAGATTTTCGTAATTTCCCTCCCCTCTGCTGCAGCTTTCAGCATGCAATTGAAACACATTGCAACATCTCTCCCTGCCTAGTTACATTCATAAGAACATAAGATACAGGAGCAGAATTAGGTCATTTGGTCCATTAAGTCTGCTCTGCTATTTCATCACAGCTGATCCAATTTTCCTCTCAGCCCCAGTCTCCTGCCTTCTCTCCGTATCCCTTAATGGCCTGAAAAATCAAGAACCTGTCAACGTCTGCCTTAAATATACCCAATGAGTTGGCCTCCATGTTGCCTGTAGCAATGAATTCCACAGATTCGCCAATCTCTGGCTAAAGAAATTCCTCCACACCTCCATTCTAAAAGGATGCCCCTCTAGTCTAAGGCTGTGTCCTCTGTTCTTAGACTCTCCCACCATAGGAAACACCTACTCCACAACCACACCAATGATGTCACCCCTCATTCTTCTGAATTACAGAGTAGAGCCGGCTTGCATTTACCCCATCTATTCTCCTCATAATTTTGAATACCTTCTATCAAATCTCCTCTTATTCTCCTGTGCTCCAGAAAATGAAGTCCTAACCTTTTCAACCTTTTCTTATAACTTAGGTCCTCAAGTAACTTTCCTTTCTCATCAGATTCCGTGATCTGTGGCCCTCTGTTCTCACTTCCCAGTTTTTCTCACTATCTCAAAGTTTAAAGTAAATGTATTATCAAAGTAACACATGTCTCAATATACGACCCTGAGATTCATTTTCTTGCAGGCATTCGCAGTAGAACAAAGAAATACAAAAGGAACAATGAAGAACTACACAGAAACAAAGACCGACAAACGACTAATGTGCAAAAAATGCAAACGGCAAATACAAAAAGAAATAATTAATAGATAGACAGATAATGTTGAGAATGTAAGTTCCCACCCTTCCCTCCCATGTCTGGCTCCATTGGCCCATCATCTCCTCCTCAGCTGGGTCCACCTGTTGCTTGCCCCTCACCTCTTTGTACTGGTGATCTCCTCTTTACACTCTCAGTCCTCATGCAACATCGGATATTCCTTTGCCTGCACAGATGATGCTGGGCGCACTGAGTTCTTCCAGTAGCTGTTTTTCTTTGTTTGAATGCCTAGTAACATTCCAATACTTTCCATGGGCAGCTCATTACACCATTTCAAGCTGCAGATACCTACTGCCACTTCAAATACCCTGATGGCTTAACAAAACCTATGCATCGCCAGCCTTCGATAGAGCATCCAACGGATGGTTTCGAGGCTGCAGGAACCAAACAGAACCGTGTTTGCCGATTGCTACACAGCGGATAACATTTTCCCGTGCATACCTCAACAAAGTGGTCATTTAACACAGGGAAATTTTTCACTTGAGAGAGGGAGGCGCACGTTCGTAGGACGGCCGAAAGATGCTGCGGGTCTGGATTAGGGGGCAGGCAGCAAATAACCCGAGTCTTGCAGTTCCCTCCAAACGCATCTTGGGTCAGCTGAGTTAGTTTGGATTCGCTACAGGGCATAAATACAGGAAGAAAGTGATGGACAGACACATTAATTCTTATAATATGTGACAGCGCAAATAGTAATGATAAACTTCTTTTGAAACCATAACCGGTTTGAGATTTATATTTAGATATAGAGCACAGAACAGGCCCTCCCGTCCAATGAGCCACACCACACAGCAAACCACCTACTTAACACTAGCCTAATCATAGAACAATTTACAATGACCAATTAATCTACTAACCAGTACGTTTTTGGAATGAGGGAGGAAACTGGAGCACCCAGAGGAAACCCACGCATTCACAGGGAGAACGTACAAACTCCTTACAGAATTGAAATCTGAACTCTGACCCCCCCCCCCCAAGCTGTAATTGCATCACACTAACCGCTACAGTACCGTAGCACCCCATAAAAATTGTCGGAGCTCTGTCTGTGAGCAAGGGATCAGTACTCTCTGCGGGGAAGAGCTCTGTCTGCTGTCTGACGCTCTGGGATCTGGACATTCTAATTCCTGGTTCTTAAGGCTGGTTTGCATGATTGGAAAATCAAGCAAAACTTTGTCACTGAGTTGAATACAGAAGTATATGAATTTTGCTTCATTTATAAAGGCACAGAGGAGGCCATTTCTCAAGTACTCTGTATGGTATTGGTTTTCTTGCTTTATGATTTATGTTAAAGCATTAGAAACAGTTCTGAGAAGGTTTACAGGACTAAATCTGTGAAGATCACTCCCTAAGCTCAATGTATTGATGCAATTGTGAAGGCATGGCAGCAGCTATATTTCACTAGGAGTTCGTCACCAAAGACTCTTGCAAAGTTCTACAGATGTACTGTGGAAAGCATTCCAACCGGCTGCACCATCATTACTACCGTTCAGGATAGGGTACAGGAGTATGTAGACACATTCAACGTTATAGGAACTGATTTCTGAACGGTCCATGAACTCATGAACACTGCCTCACTATCGTGCTCTCTTTCTGCAGTGCCTGTGTTTTATATTTCTTCTTATAACTTTGAGCAATTTTTTTTATCTTTTGCACTACAAAACAAATTCCCATGACCTGTGTCAGTGATAGTAAACCTGATTCTGATTCTAACATCGTGAATGGGCAAATTGTTTCATAAAGAAAGGCCGGACAGGCTTGGTCTGTAGCTACAAGAATTCAGAACAGTAAGGACAACTACATTGAAACCTCAAAACCCCTCAACTGCCCTAACAGGGTGAACATGGAATGTTCCAAACACGAGGAATTCCGCAGATGCTGGAAATCCAAAGCAACACACACAGGATGCTGGAGGAACTCAGCAGGCCAGGAAGAATCTGTGGAAAAGAGTAAATGGTTGACCAGGACTCTTGAAGTGTCTCAGCCCAAAATGTTGACCGTTTACTCTTTTCCACAGACGCTGCCTGGCCTGCTGAGCATTCTGTGTATGTTGAATGTGGAATGTTTCCCGTTATGACAAAATCTAAAACCAGTAGTTTTCTTTTAAGACAGAAATGAGGTTTAAAAAGATCTCAGAGGGTTGAGAGGCTTTGGAACTCAAATAGGAACTGAAGTACTTTGAACATTTTAAGGCCACGGTAGATGAGATTCTTAAAAAGCAAAGGAGGTAAAATGATAAGTGACAAAGTAGAACTGAGGATGGAATCAGGTTTAAAGTGATTTTATTAAATGATGGTGCAGGCTCCAGGGGTAAATGAGTTGTTCCTGCCCCAATCATATTTTTCTATAAAGCAAGTACAAAGTTGCCATTGAACTACCAGACGAATGGAGCTAGAGGACATTTCTTAAGCACAGTTAACATCAGACACAAGGTAAAGCATATCATGCAGGATTCCAGCTAATAAAGCACCATACGTGGAATATGCATCCTCCAAAAGGACCACAATCTTGTCGTAATTTGGAGGCTTGCATGGAGTGGAGAGCTATGCTGGCTGGAGTCAGGGCTTTATGCTTTCACTCTTATTTATTTCTATAAAATTTATTTAGCGATACAGCGTGACATAGGCTTTTCCAACCTTTTGAGCCATGTGGCCCTGGCAACCCCCCAACAAACCGATTTAACCCTAACTCAATCATGGGACAATTTACAATGACCAATTAACCTACCCCGTAATGTCTTTGGACTGTAGGAGGAAACCAGATCATCCAAAATAAAGCAACGCATTGCACGGGAAGGACGTACAGATTCCTTGCAGATGATGCGGGAATTGAAGTCTGAACTCTGACGCCACTTCTGGCCCTTGGAGCCACACCATCCCAGCAACCCCAGACAACCCCAATTAACCCTAACCTAATCATGGGACAATTTACAACGACCAACTCGCTGACCCGATACATTTTTGGACTGTGGGAGGAAACCGGAGCACCAGGAGAAAACCAACACATTCCACAGGGAGGATATACAGACTCCTCACAGAACGGCACTGGAATTGATCTCCAAACTCCAGAAGACCCTGAGCTATAGGAGCATTGTGCTAACTGCCAAGCTGCTGTGGTGCCCTTTGGTAGGGTCATAAATGCCAAATAAATCAAAGTGTAGAGGCCAGGGTAAGAGGGGTCCACGAGTCCTCTAGGTTTGGGGGCTCACCTCAGGGCTAGCAACCCTGACTAGTCAAACAAAGCTGCTACAGAAACAGCAATGAGGATAAAATTCTTTATTGCTGCCCTAAATGCCAGTGGCATAACGGGCATTAAGTTGGAATGCGTGTAGTGTCAGATGTTTACCTGACATCAGCCTGAAGAAGACTTCTACTTATATTTATGTTTATCGTTTGATTTCACAGACAATAACATACTTTGAAATGCTGTTAATAATCTTTTAATGGACAAACATGGCAACCATTTTCTACTCAATGTGTAATCAATTACTTATTCCTGAGATATAGACCTCAGTGTCAAGGCCGTCAATGTCCATCATAAACTGTGCTTGTATTAACTTCTCAGACTGCTGTACTCTTTCTGGTGAAGGAAAACTCACGCCATTGGGAAGGAAACTACAGACCCAGTGATAGCAAAGGACCAGCAGTTTAGCTCCAGTCAGGATGCTGTGCTATCTGGAAAGGAACCTGTCGGAGGAAGTGGCTTTCCCATGTCCTTCCTGGTGATAAAGTCACAAGTTTGGTCAATGGCTGTTAAACAATGTGGTTCATACACGCCTGCGCATATCTATCGAAATCTTCAGCTCATAATATCCATGGCAACTATCAAGTACCCATCTACACTAATTCCATTTACCAGCATTTGGTTTACTTTCCATTTATCGGTGATTCAAGCGCAGTTCTACTACTTCTCAAGTGTGAGAGTTCACATCTCCATCAGCCTCCTGGGCAGTGCCTCCCAGATTCCAACTATCCTCTGGATCATTCAGTTTCCTCAAATCCCCTCTAAACCTATTCCTTCAAGTTTTAGATCTTGCTGCTATGGGTAGAAGTTTCCTATTATTTACCCCAACTATCTTCATCAGCATGTGATGTGTTGTATGACATGGGGGATCATGGTCTATCCATGACCATGATTGTTTTTGGCAAATTTTTTCTATAGAAGTGGTTTGCCATTGCCCTCTTCTAGGCAGTGTCTTCCCAAGAATGCTGACCCCAGCCATTATCTCTACTCTTCAGCGACTGTCTGCCTGGCGTCAGGGGTCGCATAACCAGGACTTGTGATATGCACCAGCTGCTTGTACGACCATCCACTACCTGCTCCCAATGCTTCACGTGACCCAGATCAGTGGGCGGGTCGGGGGGGAGGGGATGCTAAGCAGGTGCTACACCTTGCCCAAGGGTGATCTGCAGGCTAGCGGAGGAAAGGAGCACTTTACACCTTCTTTGGTAGAGATATAACTCCACCCCACCACTCAACCCTATCTATACCCTTTATAATTTTGTACATCTCTATCAGATGCCCCCCTCAGCCTCCTCTACTGCAAGGGACACAGACCCAACCTGTCCAATCTTTCCTTGAAACCGAAGCGCCCCACCCCAGGCAATATTTTGGTGAATTTTCTCAGCAGCCTCTCCAGTATCATCTTATCCTTCCAGTATTCTGATGACCCTGATCCTTACACAGTGTTCCAGCTATGGCCATTTAAACTACCAGTGTACCTTTGGAATGTGGAATGAAGTTGAAGCAACCAGAGAGTCACAGGAAGAGCTTCAAACTTCACAGTTATTGCACCCAAAGTCAGGAGCTCTTACGTCAAATTTGATCAGAGGGTCAAATACTCTATGAAGTCTATTGGCAATTGTATCCTTCAGTTTAAAACCATTTTGAAATCAATCATATTTTAATTGATCTCAATACACATAAATACTGACAAAGTATCGTTCTCTTCTTACCTGTAGTTAATAACTCTGTCTGGATGTGGTGAACTGGCCAGATCATTCACCACTTGCAAGAAGGCAAGAAGTGGCTTATTAAGCAGCGACCCTTCCTGAAAGTGCAAAGCGTTCTTGTCTTCTGCCAGCACCTCTGCTCCTGGTAGTTTAATGATCTGCAGGGTTGACTTGGTTGGATGGAGCTCGTTTTGGTCTTGCTGCAGTTTTTACATTGAGAAATACAAATCAAGTGTTAGTAAAGAGAGCAGGAAAAGGAGTACGCAACAGTGTATTGTACATGTACAACTTGCAGAAACGTGGTATCTATAGGCAGGGAGAAAGAAAGGATTGCTCTCACAGTATGTTGGGCAGGAAATAGTCAATAAAAGAATGGTTTCCAACTAAACTTTGTCTCACATCCTGCTCAAAACGGCAGTTTTACCAAAATATTCCTTATTTTCAATATTTATTTTTTCTCTTTTTGTAAATTATAGTGTGTTGGCCCGTGGCCAAGTGGTTAAGGCGTTCGTCTAGTGATCTGAAGGTCGCTAGTTCGAGCCTTGGCTGAGGCAGCGTGTTGTGTCCTTGAGCAAGGCACTTAACCACACATTGCTCTGCGAGGACACCGGTGCCAAGCTGTATCGGCCCTTGCCCTTCCCTTGGACAACATCAGTGGCATGGAGAGGGGAGACTTGCAGCATGGGCAACTGTCGGTCTTCCATACAACCTTGCCCAGGCCTGCGCCCTGGAAACCTTCCAAGGCGCAAATCCATGGTCTCACGAGACTAATGGATGCCTATATAAATTATAGTATTCTTTATGTCTTGCATTGTGTTGCTGCCACAAAATAACACATTTTACAACATTGGTCAGTGATAACAAAGCTGATTCTGATTCTGAGTAAGAGTTCAGGGATCTCACCACCAGAAGGTTCAGCTGCGTCACAACAGTGGAATGGTTGGCTGCAGGTCCAAAGTCCGTCACAGCCCCCGTGCGACGTGCCCAACCTTGTCGGATAACAGTGGTGGCATCTGCTGCTGAGGAGACGGTGATATGGCTCAATCCCTGAAAGCCAATATTTTGCAACCTTCAATAGTGCGTTTCCTGCTTTAGCACAAACAACTCTATATTCCTTAGTTCAAAGTGCAGTTATTATCAGTGCATACTATAGACAACCTTGAGAATCATCTCCTTGCAGGCAGCCACAAAACAAAGAAACCCAGTAGAACCCATTTACGAAAAAGACTATCAAGCATCCAACGTGCAGAAGGAAAGAAATTGTGCAAACAATAAAAGTAAGCAAATAACATTCAGAGCTGAAGCTCGCCAAAGCAAGTCGACAACCACGAAGCCAGTCATTGCTGCAGCCAATTCAGTAGCCCATTAGTTACAGGCTACGGTCTCAGGGTTCATGATTTTCATGGTCAGTTGATTCTATGAGCATAGCAACTGCACCTTTATGAATGTACCCTCCTGGGCAGTGCACACAAGCTTTAGAGTAGCAGGGTCCAATCCACTGGAATGTAATAGCCCCTTGTTATAGAACTATGAGCTACAAGGAGAGGTTGGGCGACCTTGGATTGTTCTCTTTGGAGCGTCAGAGACTGACTGGAGACCTGACATAAGTACATAAAGTTGTGAGGGGCTTTGACAGGATAGATAGTCAGTGTCATTTCCCACCCGCTGCCCCGGTGTGGAAATGTTAGATACTACAGGGAATAGCGTTAAGATGAGAGGGGGAAAGTTTAAAGGACTTTTGCAGACAAGTTATGTAATTCACAGAGAGTGGCAGATGCCTGGATTGAGCTGCCAGGGAAGATGGTGGAAGCAGATGCATCCATAATGTGCAAGAGGCTTTTGGATAGGTGCTCGAACGGGCAAGGAACAGAGGCACACAGACCATGGACAGGCAAGATGGGATTAGTTAGATTGGCATGGTCAGCAGAGACATCGTGGGCCCAAGGGTCTGCTCCTGTGCTACGCTGTTCCACATTCTAAACCCCTCATCTCAGGAATTAACATAGTGCATCTCTTTTGGACAGTGCCAGCATACTCTTTATTAAAATAGGGGGGAGGGGGGACCAAAACGGTACCCGGTGCTCCAGGTGTGGCCTCATCAACACCCTGTGCAATTGTAAGAATATTTCCTTATTTCAAAATTCTAAAACCTGCCCCCCAACCCCAATATGTCATTTGCCTTCCGAGTACTTGCTGCGTGTCTGCTACTTTTCTCCCCATCCATGCACAAGAACACTTCTAAATTCTATCCCAAAGAGTCAATACTCTCTTCACAACAGCCCCTCCCACCTATTTTCATACCGCTGGCAAACTTGGATGCCTTGCTCTCTGCTCTTTTCTCATTATTATAAAACATAAGTAATTGAGACCCGAAGTCAGTGCTTAGGGCATATCGCAAGTTTCATCCTATAGCCTGAAAATAAGTCCATTTATTCCACCTCTATCTTCTATACAATAACCAATCTTCAATCTAATGCTAATACACTTTCCCTAATACAAGCTTTTGTCTCGCGCACTAGGCTTAATACTAAATGAAATTGTTTGTTCATTGTGTTCGGTATCGTATGAAGTGGGCAATCAATATCTTTTCATGACCATAATTGTTCTTGGCAAACTTTTCTGCAGAAGTGGTTTGCCATTGCCTTCTTCTGTGCGGTATCTTTACAAGATGGGTGACCTCAGCCATTATCAGTACTCTACAACGATTGTCTACCTGGTGTCAGTGGTCGCATACCAGGATTTGTGATATGCACCTACGACCATCCACCACTGTTCCCACGGCTTCACGTGACCCTGATCAGGGGGCTAAGCAGGTGCTACACCTTGACCAATGGCTAGCGGAGGGAAAGAATACCTTACACCTCCTTTGCTAGAGACATATCTCCACCCCACCACCCTCACTTCATCAAGTACCTTCTGAAGATCCTATTACATTACATCTACTGGTTCTCCACTAATGGCTCTGCTTTTTACAACCTGGATCTGGAACTTTTTTTTTGGATAACTCTGGAAAAAAATTCCAGAGTTCCAAAAAATATGGAAAATTAGTTAAATTACCTTTCAAAGAATTATGTTGATCTTGTTGGATTACATTAACCTTCTCTAAGTGACTAGCTATTACCTCAATGATTATGGATTCCAACATCATAACACAACAGATATTATGCTACCAGAACTTTTGTTACATACTATTTGTCTTGCTCTTTTCTGAATATTGGTGTTATATTTGTGGTTTTCCAATTCGTTGTGTCTCCCTAAAGCTTGACAAAGGTAGGAAAACCATAGCCAAAAGCTCCACTTTGTCTGCAGCTAATTGCTTTAAAACCCTCAGCTGCAGGCCATCTGGACCTGGCAATCTGTCTCCCTGTAGTCCCACTGATTCTTCCAAAACCTTGCCCATCCTGATAGTGATCGGTACAAGTTCTTCCGCACTGTTTGAAACTAGCTCATCAGAAATCTTTGGGATGTTTGCTGTGTCCTCCACCATGAAGCCTGATGCAGAGCATTGATTCAACTTATCTGCCATTTCAGCTGTAAGATCAGGAGTCAATTCCCACTGCTGTCTACAAGAAGTTCTTACGTTCTCTGGGTGCTTTGGTACTCTTCCCACATTCCAAACACGTTCTGGAGTTAGTAGATTGTGGGCATGCTATGCTGGAGCTGGAAGCATGGTGATATTTGTGGGCTGCTCCCAGTGCACCATGGACTGTGTTGGTCATACATTCCACTGTACATTTCAATGCACATGTGAGAAATAAAGCCAATCTGAATTATTAATTCCCATCTCAATATCTAGACACCCAAACTACCATCTTGCTGTTTAGAGATTCATACAGGTCTGGATGTTACTTGGGCCACTTTTTTCTCATGATTAAATTTTCTCCCTGCTTATTGACCTTTTAGCCTCCCACTACTGGGTCTCGTAAGTATCCCACAACTCTAGTCCATCACTAGCCCTTGTCACATTGAATAGTCTACCCTTCGATTTAATGTTTGTCTTGTTCTCCTTTGTTCACTACAGATGATTCATCTCTCTCTGGAATCCCTCTTTCTAAGTGGGATAAATTTCTATTGAGCTTTATGAACTGATAATTTAAATACTGACTGCTGCTCACTCACTGACCTGTTTACCCAATGCACTCCAGACACATACTTATTATTGTCATTCATAATGTAATTCACTTATGAAGGGAATTATCTGCATTTTTCATGATTATCTGCATTTCAGTTGATGCTATGACTGTAGCAACTGCACCTTTATGAAAGTGCCCTCCCGGGCAGTGCATGCTAGCTTTAGAGTAGCAGGGTCCAATCCACTGGAATGTAACAAATCCTTCAGCCCCTCAGCATAAATCTCATACATAGACATCGATAGAGTCCGGGTTGCAGTGACCTGTAAATTTTGCAATTTTGATTTACCTAGAAGAAGAAAAGGAAACAAAATATGTTAGTAACAAAATGATGCATCCAACTAATTTTGGTGAAGGGTGGGCCCAATTTATTGCTTGAAAAACTGGCATGAAAATGCAAAATCTGCACCGCAATACTTTTACCCACTGCAGTCTCAACCGGCAAAGGCTGTCCTGTTAGATTTTAAATGTCTTTTTATCAAATGAATTGCCCTACATGCTTTGAATAACTTCCGCCAGGCGTGCAACCCTGTGAGATCTCTGCTCTCCACTTGCCCTGGTCTTGTGGTTTTTTTATTTATTTATTTAATGAGATACAGCATGAAATAAGCTCAACCAACCCTTTGAGCTGCTCTGCCCAGCAATCCCCCAATTTAATCCTAACCTAATCACAGGATAATTGGTCAATTAACCTACCTACTGTGGGAGGAAACCGGAGCACCCGGAGGAAACTCATGCAGTCACGGGGAGAACGTACGAACTCCTTACTGGCAGTGTCGGGAATTGAACCCAGGTCGCCAGTACTGTAAAGCATTGTGCTAACCACTACGCTACCGTGCCACCCTGGATTACTCTACCACTGGATATCATGCTTTCATCCCATCATACAACACATAAATGGGCTCTTCGGGCAATAATATCCATGGATATTGGGATTCCTCCGGGTGCAGTCTCCTCACACATTCCAAAGACATACGGATTAGGGTTAGTAAATTGTGAGCTTCGGAAGCATGGCGACACTTACAACCTGCCCCCAGCACATCCTTGGACTGTGTTGGTCATTGACGCAAATGTCACATTTAACCATATAACCATATAACAATTACAACGCGGAAACAGGCCATCTCGGCCCTTCGAGTCCGTGCCGAATGCTTACCTCTCACCTAGTCCCACCGACCTGCACTCAACCCATAACCCTTCACTGTATGTTCCAATGTTTTGATGTACAAATAAAGCTAATCTTCAATCTTTATTTTTAAATTTTCAGATACAAGAGAGGTGTTAGAAAGGTACATGAATATGCAGGATTGGAGGGACATCGACCATCGCAGACAGAAGACATTAGTTTAATTAGCTTAATTAGTTCAGCAAACATTGTGTGTGGATTAGTCTGTTCCTGTTCTACATTTCGTTCCCCTGAAGCTTTGGAATTCCCTCAAGCCCTTTGACTTCACTCCAGGAGAAGATTCTCCTTAAAACTTGCATCTTTGAGGAAGCTTCTCATCATCTCTCCTGACATCTAATCTTATGCAGTTTGACTTCAATTTTTGTTTGATGATAACCAATGAAGCAAGTTGGCATGCCCTACTACATTACAGGTGCTATACAAAGGCAAGTCACACTCATGTAAATTTTTGCTACATTTAATGGCCTGGTTCTCGCCAAGTGTCTGACAGAACCCTGCAACTCACCAAAGATGTAATCAATCGTTAGGGGGATGATTGCAAATCGGTCATTCTTTTCTCCAATCAATGTGTATGACTTCCCGGAGTTGGATTCACCAAATACGGCAACACAGGCGTTCATTCCTTCCGTGAACACATTGAGCAGGGGCTCCACAGTCCTGCTGAATACCTCCCGAGTGGAGACCCTCTGGTCAAAGACCTCCTGGAAACTAGAGGATGGAAAACAACCCACTGTGAGGCTGACGAGATGACTCCTGTGTGGCAATGCCCATTGGTCACAGCTGGTAACTTGGGGGGGGGGGAGGTACAGTCAGGGAAATGGGAGAGGACCTCCAAGGGAATGTTAGCTCCAAGCTTGTAGAGCAGAGCTGTTGAGAAGACTGGGAGTTAAGAGTACTCCCTGACACCAAGGTAAAGCTGAGAGGCGCAGGGTCACTTTTCCCTTAACTAGCAAGGGACAAGGTCAACGGGTAGCCAAGGACAAAAGCCTACAAAAAGTAGTGGATACAGCCCAGTCCCTCACAGAAAAAGCCCTTCCAGCCACTGAGCACACCTACAAGGAGTGCAGCCACAATAAAGCAGCATCCATCATAAAGGACCCCCACCTCTCAGACCCTGCTCTACTCTCGCTGGTGCCATCAGGAAGGAAGTACAGGAGCCTCAGGACCCACACCACCAGGTTCAGGAAGTTATTACCCCTCAACATGCAGGCTCTTGAATCAGAGGGGATAACTTCACTCACCCCATTCCTGAACTATTCCCACAACCTACAGACTTTCTTTTTTTTCCATGTGCCTGCGTGCGTGTGCATGTGTCCGTGTCTGTGCGTGTGTCCGTGGTGATGTCTTTTTCATGGCTTTTTTTTATAAGGCGCGGAGCGAGAGAGAGAGACTGTGTGGCATGCCACTCCTCACACAGGCGTTTTCGCAGTATTTTTCCCTTTATTTTACGAGGTCGAGTTACGATCTCGACACTCAACCCAGCACGGATGGAAAGCGTACTCGGGAGCGGACCTGACTGGTTTCGAACCCGGGAACCTCCGCTCCCGGGTCCGGCGCTGATTTCATTGCACCACCAGCCGAACCTATAGACTTCCAAGGACTCTTACTTTCATATTCTCAATACTTATTGTTTATTTATTTATTATTATTATTGTTTTTTTCTTTTTTGTATTTGCACAGTTTGTTGTCTTTTGCACATTGGTTGGTTGCTCATTTTTGTTGTGTGTGCTTTTTCATTAATTCTATTGCGTTTCTTTGTAGTTGCTATGAAAGCCCACAAGAAAATGAATCTCAGGTGATGTACAGTATACGTGCTTTGATAATAAATTTACTCTGAACTTTGATGCTAAGGTCAGGATAAAGGCTGGTGAGAATGACAAGGTTTATTCCGTATAAAATACTCCAGGATTAAAACAGAAATGTGTCGAGAAGTTTTCTTTTATTTATTCTCTGGATGGCTTAATGTCCATTGTTAATATTGCCCCTTAACTGAATGGCTTTTAGTGAGCAGTTCAGAGAACAGTGAAAAATTAATCACATTGCCATGGTGTGGGCTAACTTACAGACCAGCCAAGGCAATGGTAGCAGATTTCCTTCTAAGAAAGGCCATAAAGCCAAATGATGCTTTTTTCTAACAACATAGTTATAGCTTTGAGTTTATGAACATAAATTAGCAGATACTGTGGTGGGATTTGAACTCCTGTCTCTAAACCTTTGTATCTAACCCTGTAATATTTGCTCCTTAATGCACAAGTCTGGAATTCCCACTGAAATCAGTGACATTGTAGTTGTGGCAGGTCAATGTGCTTTTCTTGGTGAAATATTTATATCTTTAATTTCTTGACACCTTAGTTTGGCCATTAGAAGTGTGGAGAAAATGCTCTTTCTTGGCCCTCAGTATACCTGCAGGATGCTCCTCCTAAGGCTGTGTAGATGGTCTTGCCTTCCGATGAGATCTGCAGACTGTGGCCTTGTTCTGGTCTGCGGGCTGGTCGGATCCGGCCCACCACTTCAATATTCATTCTGTAGCCTATAAAGAGTCAGAGATTGGTGCTTGTAAAACATGTCCTCTGAATGGAAGGATGGAGGTTACATAGATCATCTGCTGTTCATTGCCACTCCATTATGTCAGTACTGCAGGGAACCATTCTCTCAGTGCAGTGAACAGGTCATTCAAGACATTCAATGCCTTTAATTGTTTGCCCTCCCCCACCAACTTTTTTCTTTTTCCCCTTTATCTCTTTTTCTCATCCTAATCTCATCCCTTCTCTTCTCCTCTCCCACCCTTATGACCTGCCCAACAGCTCCCTGCACACCCCAGGTTCCCCTCTTCCTTCCCTTTACCCCTCGGTCCGCTGTCCTCTTCTGTTAGATTCCTGAGTAACACACACAAAATGCAGGAGGAACTCAGCCGGACCAAGTCAGGCAGAAGCTATGGAAAGGAAAGGAATTAAAGCTCGACGTTTCAGGTTGAGACCCTTCATCTCCAACCTCCCTCCACCCGCCATCCACCTTCTCATTCTGGCTTCTGCCACCCTCCTTTCCAGACCTAATTGGGTCCTGGTGAAAGATCTTGGACCAGAACGTTGACTTCTTATTCTTCCCCATAGGTGCTGCCTGACCGGTTGAGTTCTTCCAACATTTTCTCAGAGCTGCTCAACATTTCCCTCACATTCCTATCTTTCCTTGGCACAGATCCTGGATGCTGCCATCCAAGACTGCAAACCCAACCAAAATGCCCTGTACACAAAACTCAGTTCTAACTGTGAAGCAGAATTTCTGTTGAGAAGGAGAGCCAGCATAAAATGTACAAGGCATTCCACTGGAGTATGCAGTGTCTGAGGAGTATGAATGCTATTCCACTCTACCTCCCCTCCCAAGCCATTCCCCCTCCCCCAGCCACTTCATTACAGGCTGCATTTTGTGGTAGCACTGTGGCCAAGTTACTGGATTGGAATCCAGAGACCCAGTACATTGCCTACTGTGCCAGCAGAGGACATCTCCCTATCCCTACTCTCATCTCTGGAGCATCTGGACAGTAAAAGTGCCTACATCGGACTATTGTCTATTGACTACAGCTCTACCTTAGTACTATAATCAAAAGCAAACTCACCACCTAACTCTAGGTCCTAAAAGTCTCTGCAATTAGATCCCTGACTTCTTGACCAACAGACCACAATCAGTAAGGACAGGCAGAAAAACATCCATCACAGTTATCCTCAACACTGATGCTACATAAGGTTGCGTTCTCCGAACCCTGCTGTACTCTCCCTACTCCTGATTGTGTGGACGTGTTCTGCTTTCTCTCCACAGATGAAATAGTGGGCCATTTTGCAAATAACAAGGAGTATGGGAAGGAGGCAGAGAACTTAGTAACATGGTGTCATGGCATTCGCCTTCATGTCAGTAAAATAGAAGGGATAGTCATTGACTTCAGAAGGGGGCTGGTTGCAGCGCACATGCTCTTGTCTACATTAATAGTGTGGGTTGAAAGAGTTGAGAGTTTTAAACTCCTAGGAGTCAACATCACCAATAGTCTGTCCTAGTCCAATCACGTAGACATCATAGTCAATACCTCTACTTCCTCAGAAGGCTAAAGAAATTTGGCCTATCAACTCTTCCCAATTTTTACTGATGTAGCATCGAAAGCATTCTATCTGGATGTGTAACGACTTGGTTTGATGGCTCTGTGCCTGCACTTTCTGGAATTCAGAAGAATGGTGGTGGGGGGGGGATCTCATTGAAGCCTATTAAATGTTAAAAGGCCTCAATAGAATGGATGTGGAGAGGATGTTTCCTATGGTGGGGGAGTACAAGACCAGAGGACACAGCCTCAGAATAGAGGGACGCCCATTAAGAACAGAGATGAGGAGGAATTTCTTTAGCCAGAAGGTGGTGAATCTGTGGTATTCTTTGCCACAAATGGCTATGGAGGTCAAGTCATTGGTTATATTTAAGACAAATCTTGATAGGTTCTTGATTAGACAGGGCATGAAGGGACATGGGGTCAAGACAGGAGACTGGGGCTGAGAGGGAAATGGATCAGCCACGGTGAAATGGCAGAGCAGGCTCGATGGGCCGAAGGGCCTAATTCTGCTCCTATATCTGATGAATTTATAGTCTTATTGTACAGCAACTGCTTGACACATGACCAGAAGAAATTGGAGAGAGTTGTGAATGCAGCTTAGGGCCTTGTGGAAACCACTCTCTCCTCCACAGATCCTGCCTACACTTCTCACTGCTTCAGTGAAGCAGCCAGCATAATCAAAGACCCTACCCACCCTAGACATTCTCTCTTCTCCCCGCCTCCATTGGGAAGAAGATACAAAAACCTGAAAACACGTATCAGCAGGTTAAAGGACAGCTTCTACCCCACTGTTACACAACTATTAAATGGTCCCCTAGAACAATAAGATGGACTCCTGGCCTCATAACCTACCTCATTACTTGGTTTACCTGCACTGGACTTTCTCTGTAACTTTTACACTTCATTCTGCATTGTTACTGTTTTACCTTGTTCTACCACAATGCACTGTTTAATGATTGGATCTGTATGAACAATATGCAGGACTTTTACCAAAAATCCAGGGAAGGCTCCACCAGTTTGTAAAATAACAAAGGTAACTCCTTTATTGAAAAAGAGAGAGAGAGACACTGAAAACAGAACATCAGAGACTTGTTCACTCTACCTCTGTCATGAGGAAATTATTGGAAGCTATTATTAAAGATGTTCTAGCAGGGAACTAAGAAAACTTACAGATAATCAAGTAAAGCAAACATGGTTTTGTGAAAAGCCAAATTTATTTGACTAACTTACAGAGTTCTTTACTGAAGTAAAGTGATGTGGATAGAGGGGGAGCACTCGATTTGCTATACTTCGATTTATAGAAGGCATTTGATGAAGTGCTGCATCACAAGCTGGGGAGGAAAATCAAAACTCATGATTTTGGAGGAAACGGGAAAAGGAGAAAGGCCAGGTGGAGAGCAGGAAATGGAAGGGATCAATCAGTCTTTATCTAGTGCTTTGTGCTGACATCCCAATTTTTTTTCCTACAATTTCTGAGTGCACTGAAGTTATGCTTATGAAATTTGCTGACAATACAAACTGGAAAGGTAGGTTGTACTAGGGGACCTAAAGTAATGGCTGAAAAATACATTAAGTGAGTTGCCAATGATAGACAAATAGACCACTAGGTGACCATTTTGGGAGGGAAAATACAAAGGAAACATATCAGCTGAATGATGAAAGACTATAGATCTCTCAGATGCAGAGAGATCTAGCTGTCCTAGAACATGGGTCACCAAAAGCTCATGTGTAGCTAAGACAAGCAAATAGGAAGGTTAACAGAAGGTTATTGTTTATTGCAAGGGAAACGGAATGCAAAAATAGGTCATGCTCAGTTATACAGGGCTTTATATTGTGTACAATACCGATCTCATTATTTAAGGAAGAAAGCAGTTCAGGGAATGATTATAAAACCAATATCTGTGCAGATTCCAAACAAGAGAAAACTTGCAGATGCTGGAAATCCATGCAACACGCACAAAATGCTGGAGGTACTCAGCAGGCCAGGCAGCATCTATGGAAAAAAGTACAGTCAAAGTTTTAGCCCAAAACGCTGACTGTTTACTCTTTTCCATAGATACTGCCTGGCCTCCTGAATTCCTCCAGCATTTTGTGTGTGGTCCTGTGCTGATTGCTTTACAAGGAAAGGTTGGATAGCCTGAAACTGTGTTCACTGAGGTTGACAGGAGCGAGGGCGAATTCAATTCTAACATAGAGAGTCCTGAGAGATCTCAACAGTGTGGATGTGGTGATGATATTTCCTCTTGGGTGAGAATCACTGTTTCAAATTCATGAATCATCTACTCAAAGACAGAGATGGGGTGAAATTGTTTCCTCTCAGAGAGTCTCAAATCTTCCTGAAAGGGCTGTAGAAGCAGATCTGCTCAATCCCGTTAGGGCTACAGAGAGTGAGGGACTGGGCCAGTTCCACTGCAGAGCGTGAGAAGCTGACCAGGTCCATCGCGGGTATGGCTCTCCCCACCATCAAGGACATCTACAAGAGGTGATGTCTCAGGGAAGCGACACCCATCACCAGAGACTCCAACCATCCAAGCCATGCCTTTACACCATTGCTGCCATCAGGCAGGAGTACAGGAGACTGAAGACTTACTCTTCAAGATTCAGCAAAAGCTTCTTCCCCGCTATTGTTGAGTTCTTCAGCCAACGTGACCTTAGGCTCAACTTGCACTAGTGTCACTATGTTTAGTTTTGTTTGTCATCTGTTATGTATAATTAGGTTAAATTAAGCTTATTTATAAGGGTCAGAGCCAGCTCTACTTCCTGAGAAGACTGAGGTCCTTTAACATCTGCCAGAGTATGCTGAGGATGTTCTATGAGTCTGTGGTGACCAGTGCAATCATGTTTGCTGTTGTGTGCTGGGGCAGCAGGCCGAGGGTAGCAGACACCAACAGAATCAACCAACTCATTCGTAAGGCCAGTGATGTTGTGGGGATGGAACTGGACTCTCTGACGGTGGTGACTGAAAAGAGGATGCTGTCCAAGTTGCATGCCATCTTGGACAATGTCTCCCATCCACTACATAATGTACTGGGTGGGCACAGGAGTACATTCAGCCAGAGACTCATTCCACCGAGATGCAACACAGAGCGTCATAGGAAGTCATTCCTGCCTGTGGCCATCAAACTTTACGACTCCTCCCTTGGAGGGTCAGACACCCTGAGCCAATAGGCTGGTCCTGGACATATTTCCTGGCATAATTTACATATTACTATTTAACTATTTATGGTTTTATTTATGGTGCAACTGTAACGAAAACCAATTTCCCCCAGGGTCAATAAAGTATGACTATGACTATGACTATGACTATGACTATATTTGACCTTTACAATATCTTTAATGATATATGTTGCTGCTGCATGAAGCTAATTTCCACGCCATTTATACCCCGGGTACATATGCCCATGACAACAAGCCTGATCTCGAGTTCATGATAAACCAAGAGTGACAAATTGCAGCATTCAGACAGGAATGTGGAGCTGAGGTCACAGTCACATAGGCCATCATTTTATTGATTGGTGGCTTGAGGAGTCCTTATTTGAACCACAAATTCATAATTTGCTTGTCATTGAGGATGGGCAATAAATGCTGGTGTTTGCATGACATGCCATGAACAAACAGGGAGAATATTGAGGCCATTCTCATGGCAAACTGAAGAACTCGGCACAAACCAAAAGCAAAAATTTTACCTCCAACAACAACTCTCTTTGACAACACACTGTCCACTGTGTATGACTAAGATTTAATACAAATATATCCTTACCTTTAAGCCCTAAACATTCCACTGTTTGCAGAAGTTTCAAGTTGTTGTCTCTTATTCTCTGGCTTTCTGTCACTGCAATGTGTAAAATGTGTTCTGCTGTTCCCCTGGCAACACGGGAAGAGAGAGAGAGAGTGCACCACCTCCTGATCTCAGAGGAAGAAATCCAGCCCAGTCCAATTACTGCAGGTTTAGCTGCTCACTGACGCCCTCTAGTCAGGATGATCCATAATCCCAACTGGAAGAGAAAAATCGATGGAAATTACGGGGGAAAGAAACACTTCCAGAGAAGTAGTTAACTTGATTTCAGCCTGTGACTTAACTCTCTGGCCCTGATGTCTCTGCCCAGCAATTCTGTTCAAATTGAGGAAGCAGAAATTACTCATGGAGTAACTTAATAAACTGAGTTAGCAATCTAAAATACAACAGGTTGAAGCACTTGTTTCTCAACTGATGAAGAATTTATATAGTATTATACTTTACATACATTAAATTCTGATCAATCAAATCCAAGTTATAAATAAGTGCTATTTGTTTATAAATAAATAATTATTTACAACAAGACTTCAGAAAAATGCACCCCAAATGCTTGAAGAACTCAGCAGGTCAGGCAACATCAATAGAGACGCAGTATATTATTCTGAAACATCCTGACTGAGTTCCTACAGCATTGTGTGTGTGTGTGAGAGTGTGTTACAGTGGCAGGAATTGAACTTGGGTCGCTGATACTGTAAACCGTTGTGCTAACAACTATACCTCTGCCCCACTCTGATTTGATTGTCTCTGAATATAAGGAACTTTCACCTATTTTCAACCTGCCCTTCTGACTTTGAGAACATACAGCCATCTCATTATCTACCAAAGACCGCCAGGGAATGTTGGGAGCTAATCCACAACAATGCACTGCAGGAGAGTGCAAGTTAGAAACATTGAAAACCTACAGCACAAAACAGGCCCTTCAGCCCATAATGCTGTGCCGAACGTGTACTTACTTTAGAAATTACCGAGGGTTACCCATAGCCCTCTATTTTTCTAAGCTCCATGTACCTATATAGGACCCTGGTCAGACCCCACTTGGAGTACTGTGCTCAATTCTGGTCGCCTCACTACAGGAAGGACATGGAAACCATAGAAAGGGTGCAGAAGAGATTTACAAGGATGTTGCCTGGATTGGGGAGCATGCCTTATGAGAATAGGTTGAGTGAACTTGGCCTCTTCTCCTTGGAGTGACGGAGGATGAGAGGTAACCTGATAGAGGTGTATAAGATAATGAGAGTCATTGATCGTGTGGATAGTCAGAGGCTTTTTCCCAGAGCTGAAATAGCTAACACAAGAGGGCACAGTTTTAAAGTGCTTGGAAGTAGGTACTGAGGAGATGTCAGGGGTAAGTTTTTTACGCAAAGAGTGGTGGGTGTGTGGAATGGGCTGCTGGTGATGGTGGTGGAGGCGGATACGATAGGGTTTTTTAAGAGACTCGTTGGATGGATACATGGAGCTTAGAAAAATAGAGGTTTATGGGTAGGCCTAGATAGTTCTAGGGTAAGGACATGTTCGGCACAGCTTTGTGGGCCAAAGGGCCTGTATTGTGCTGTAGGTTTTCTATATTTCTATGTTCTATGTTCTACCTGTCCAGGAGTCTCTTAAAGGATCTTATCGTATCCACCTCCACCACCGTCACCGGCAGCCCATTCCACGCACTCACCACTCCCTGTGTAAAAAACCTACCCCTGACGTCTCCTCTGTACCTGCTTCCAAGCACCATAAAACTGTGTCCTCTCGTGTTAGCCACTTCAGCCCTGACTATCCACACGATCAATGCCTCTCATCATCTTATACACCTCTATCAGGTCACCTCTCATCCTCCATCGCTCCAAGGAGAAAAGGCTGAGTTTACTTAACCTATTCTCATAAGGCATGCTCCCCAATCCAGACAACATCCTTGTAAATCTCCTCTGCACCCTTTCTATGGTTTCCACATCCTTCCTGTAGTGAGGCGACAAGAACTGAGCACAGTACTCCAAGTGGGGTCTGACCAAGGTCCTATATAACTGTAACATTACCTCTGGGCTCTTAAACCCAATCCCACGATTGCTGAAGGCCAATGCACCGTATGCTTTCCTAACCACAGAATTAACCTGCGCAGCAGCTTTGAATGTCCTGTGGACTCAAACCCCAAGATCCCTCTGATCCTCCACACTGCCAAGAGTCTTACCATTAATACTATATTCTGCCATCATATTTGACCTACCAAAATGAACCACTTCACACTTATCTGGGTTGAACTCCATCTGCCACGTCTCAGCCCAGTTTTGCATCCTAGCAAAGTTGACAAGAATGATTGCTGGACTGATGGGCTTGCAGGGAATAACTGAGCAGAACGATATTATCGTCAGTGCCAGGGATTGGTCACTTAAGAACGTCTTCTCTTAGAGATTTGCACATCTTTGGAATTCTCTCTCCCAGAGCGTGTGTTGGGCTATAAACTGTATCCAAATCTAGGAGAAGTTTTTCAACTGCCAGTGAAATCTCAGTTACGGTGTTCAGACTGACCTTTCAGTAAACTCAAGGAGTCACAAAGCTTCCTGCTGCAACTTTTCTCCTCTCCTGTCACATCCCTTCTTCTTCTGCCCTATGTCGTTTCGACCTATCACCTCCCAGTTTCTTACTTCATGCCCCTCCCCCACCCATCGGGCTTCACCTATCATCTTTCAGCCTGTTCTCCTTCCCCTCTCTCCACCTTCCTGTTCCGGCTGCTCTCCCCTTCCTTTCCAGTCCTGACCGACCCAAAATATCCAATGTTTATTCCTCTCCTTAGATGCTACCTGACCCGCAGAGTTCCTCCAGCAACTAGTCTGTGTTACACTGGATTTCCAGGATCAGCAGAATATCTTGAGTTTATATTGCTCCTGTATCTAGTTCTTATGTGCCTGATTTCTACCAGAGTGAAACTCACTGAGGGAAAACATTGTGTTACACTGCATGGAAAATTTGGCACTGGGCATCCTATTTACATTTAATGTATTTAGCCATGCAGAAAATCCAAAACAATATCAAATCTACATTAAATGAAAACTTAAGTGCAAGAGAAAGACAACAAAAACTATCATTTCTCATGTGAACATAATTTTAGGCACTTTCTATTTCAAACAGGACAGAACTAAATTCAGTACATTTATTTCACCTCGAAACTACAGCATAGCCATCGTGTTTTTACTGGCCATACTGACTGGTGACATACTAGTTTGTAGCTGATTGTGACACACTGTTATGTTACATGGAGGGAGAGCCAAGGGAAAAGAGCCAAAGAGAGGGAGATAGTGGGGGAGGGCGATAAAGAGAGATGAAAGAGGGGCAAAAAGAGAGAAGTGATAGAAAAAGAAGGGGAGGGGGAGAATAGATAGAAAGGGGAGAAAGGGAAGCAAAGGAGAAGGAAAAAGCTGGAAAGAGAAAACAATGTCGACAGGAGGAAGAATGCGAGGAGCTTAAAGGAAAACTGAGACAATGGCACTTAACACAGTTCATTTACAGAATGGAATGCCAGCTCTGGGCAACCAGGAAAGGTAAACATTAAACAGTTTAACAGATTTGTCTAAATAAACCAATATTCACAATATGTAGCAAACTAAACAGTACCCCAGGAGGACATTCTGCAGCTTTTAATAATGTTAACATGTTGAAATCCAACACAAAATGACAGAATCCAAATGAAATCATGAATAAGTATTAGAATTTAGCCTGAATTCATAGGGACGTGCTTACAGAATTATTTCCTTTCCATAACGAGGGCGCATAATGAGATGCTGTAATACATTTGAAACCATTTAGAAACAAAACTTGCAGTTATTAAATATCTGTTATTTTAGAATGATCCAAACATTCTAACAAACACCACACACAAAATGCTGGTCGAACGCAGCAGACCAGGCAGCATCTAAAAAATGCTCTGGCCTGCTGCGTTCCACCAGCATTTTGTGTGCGTTGCTTGAATTTCCAGCATCTGCAAAATTTCTCGTGTTTGTGATTCTAACAAACACTCTTTGTTATTTAATTATTTAAACATTTTCCTAAAACCTCTTCAAGTGTATTCATTGTTGTAATATAGGAAACACAACAGCTGTAAATTAAAACTAGAGTAAAAGAATTTTAACAAAGACGAAGGTCTCGCTCTAATAATTGGAATTTGATTGTGAACAAGGTGGGACAGCTGAAACCTTATTGGTTGAGGACTAACCAATCAGGAGGTATAAATACCACTGGACTAGATGAGCTCAATCATAATCCCTGATGTAGATGGCAGAGTTTGTCATTGATACATCAGTTAAACTCGATACCTGTACCTGGCTGGAGGCCCAGGAAGACTGCCAATTACGCTGTCCATGAGAATTCTTGAACATCTTTAAGTGGCTGTTCAGGCAGTTTGATGATATTGTTGCTTTTGGGTTTCTTGTTTTGTGTCTGCCTGTAAGCAGATGCATCTCAAGGTTGTATAATTTATACACACTTTGATAATAAATATACTTCGAATGTACTGGGCAGCATGCATCCTCTGAACTGGTATCATGCTACAGACAGTCTATCACAGAACTCGCTAGATTCCTTTGGAGACACATCTTCAAGTTAATTTTGCCATCAATTAGTTGTCTGCTTTGGTCTGTGAATAATAAAATGGCGGGAGGAGAGAGAGCAGCGCACCGCGCTGGCGCAGCCCTCCGGTGAAAATGATATCATATCCATTAAATAGGGGCCGTGGACAATTCTGATTTGATGGAGAATGGACGTGAAAGCACAGAGGAACATCCGGAGAAATTTCTGAAACGCTCATTCGCTACTGTCGTTACTGCGTGGTCGGGAATCTTCCGGGGGGTAGGCCTCAAAATCCCTGGCTTTGCCTGCTATTGGCAACCGAGATTGAGGTCGATTCATTCGGACAGAGATGGCGTTCAGTATTCGGTGTTGGAGAGCTGATTCAGAGGCTCGAAGTTTTCGGATGACTCAGAGACGGATTGTGGTCGGACGTGGCAGGGAGAGTTTTTCTTCCTTCTCCCGTCTGCGTGAGATGTGGGACATTTGAGAGACTTTGAACTTTTACTGTGCTCATGGACTTCTTCATCAAGTTATGGTATTGTTACACTGTTGTAACTATATGTTATAATTATGTGGTTTTGTCAGTTTTTTCAGTCTTGGTCTGTCCTGTGTTTTGTGATATCACACCGGAGGAAATATTGTATCATTTCTTAATGCATGCATTACTAAATGACAATAAAAGAGGACTGCGTGTCTTCATAATCTAATAATCTAATCTAATTCTGCATTGTCAATGATACCTCTCCCCTGTAGTTAATTAGGTGTTTTTTACTTTAATAATATCTCTGGTGAGACAGGGACATGCCTGTCCTAGATCGCGTAGTCAGCTCTGGCGGATGAGGCGAATGAGATCTACAGTGATATCCAATGGCCAGGAAGGCAGCACGGCCACGCTCCGTAGAGGGCGAAGGGCTTGACAAGGCACAGAAGATGTTGTGGTCATCCACTGCAACCAAGGAAGACCCCAGTCTGTGACACTTGCCCGTACCACTGGACGCGGACTTCTGAGGTCGAGAGAGTGCAACGGCTCTTCCATTTTTAAAAACTTTCCTTCACAGGTTTCCTGTCATCGTCAGACATGGTGGACAGTCATCACAGAACCTATGGTTACATGGCAGTATTGTAACAATAAAATTCTTAAGTTTATTGATGAGTAACTGAAGACCAACATATACTTTAAAAATTTACAAGTAATACAAAATCATATTAATGAAAAGGTTGATGTATAGGGACTGCCTGATGACTCTCGGCCTCTACTCGCTGGACTTCAGAAGAACGTTGGGGTATCTCACTAAAAACTATTTAGTGTTGAGAGGCCTAGATAGAGAATCAGAATCAGGTTTAATATCACTGGGATGTGTCATGAAATTTGTTCCTTTTCAACAGTAGTACAATATAATACATAATACAAAAAATTATAAACTACAATAAGTTGTATATACAAAAAAATAAATTAAAGATGTAAAAGAATCAGGACGTGTTCATGGCTCATTGTCCATTCAGGAATCTGATGCGAGATGGAAAGAAGCTGTCCCTGAAATGTCAAGTGTGTGTCTTCAGGCTCCTGTACTTCCTCCCTGAAGGTAGCAATGAGAAGAGGACATGTCCTGGGTGATCAGGGTCCTTAATGATGGATGCCGACTTTTTGAGGCATCGCCTTTTGAAAGTGTCCTTGATACTGGGGAGGCTAATGTCCATGATGGAGCTGACTGAGTTTACAACTTTCTGCAGTTTTTTCTGATCCTGTGCCCTGGCCCCTCCATATCAAACAATAACGTTAGAATGCTCTCCACGTTACATCTGTAGAAATTTGCGAGTGTCTATGGTGACATACCAAATCTCCTCAAACCCCTAATGAAGTGTAGTCACTGTCATGCCTTCTTTGTATTGCATCGATATACCTGACCCTGGAGATGTCAGAGATGTTGACACCACCCAGCTTCTGCTTTCCACTTCTGATCCCTCAATGAGGACTGGTGTGTGTTCCCTCGACTTCCCCTTCCTGAAATGCACAATCAACGCTTCGGTCTTACTGACATTGAGTACAAGGTTGTTGCTGTAGCACCACTCAACCAGCTGATCTACCTCGCTCCGGTAGGCCTCCTCGTCACCGTCTGAGATTCTGCAAACAATAGTTGTGCCATCGGCAAATTTATGCTGTAAAATGGTGTTTGCGCTGTACCTAGCCACACGGTGGTGGATGTCGAAAGACTAGAGCAGTGGGCTAAGCACACATCCTTGAGGTGTACCCTTGTTGATTGTCAGTGAGGAGGAGGCAATGTTATTTCCAATCTGCACTGACTGTGGCCTCCTGGTGAGGAAGTCAAGGATCTAGTTGCAAAGAGATGTGCAGGGGACCAGGTTTTGGAGTGATTTGGTTAGAACTTGTGTATTTAATATTTCAGTAATAGAAGGCAGATTATTATCTAAATGGAGTCAGGTTAGGAAAAGGGGAAGCACAACGAGATCTAGGTGTTCTTGTGCATCAGTCACTGAAAGCAAGCATGCAAGTTCAGCAGGCTGTGAAGAAAGCTAATGGCATGCTGGCCTTCATAACAAGGGGAATTGAGTATAAGAGCAAAAAGGTCCTTCTGCAGCTGTACAGGGCCCTGGTGAGATCACACCTGGAGTACTGTGTGCAGTTTTGGTCTCCAAATTTGAGGAAGGATATTCTTGCTATTGAGGGAGTGCAGGTTAATTCCCGGGATGGCGGGACTGTTATATGTCAAAAGATTGGAGCGACTGGGCTTGTATACTCTGGAATTTAGAAGACTGAGAGGGGATCTTATTGAAACATATAAGATTATTAAGGGACTGGACACACTAGAGGCAGGAAGCATGTTCCTGCTGATGAGTGAGTCCAGAACCAGAGGCCACAGTTTAAGAATAAGGGGTAGGCCATTTAGAACTGAGTTGAGGAAAAACTTTTTCACCCAGAGAGTGGTGGATATATGGAATGCTCTGCCCCAGAAGGCTGTGGAGGCCAAGTCTCTGGATGCTTTCAAGAAAGAGATGGATAGAGCTCTTAAAGATAGTGGAATCAAAGGTTATGGGGATAAGGCAGGAACTGGATACTGATAGTGGATGATCAGCCATGATCACAGTGAATGGTGGTGCTGGCTGGAAGGGCCTAATGGCCTACTCCTGCACCTATTGTCTATTGTCTATTTGAGTAATATTGCAAATATCTTGTTTGATTAAGCATTCTTTATCGTTTACATAATTCTTTACAGCTTATATATAAAAGTACGTAAATGGCATATGTCTTCATGTCACCATGTGATATATGCATGTCTCGCTGAAAGTAAAACTAAGAACTCAAATGAGTTATTCCCAGCCCTGAGTTTTCCTTTCAATTAGTTTGTATGTCTTGGAGTTACAAAACTGAGGGTATGATTGTGTTGAACACTGAGCTGTAATCAATAAACAGCAGCCTGACAGTATTGCTGTTGTCCAGTTGATCCGAGGCTGAGTGGAGATTACACCACTGTTGACCTATTGTGGCTTTAGGCAAGTTGCAGCTGGTCCTGGTCCTTACTTAAGCAGGAGTTGATTCTATCCATGACCAATCGATCAAAGCACTGCAGATGTCAGAGCCACTGGGCCATAATCATTGCAGAAACTCATCCTGCTCTTCTTGGGCACTCGTATGATTGTCACCCTTTTGAAGCAAGTGGGAATTTCTGACTATAACAGTGAGAAATCGAAGCTGTCTTTAACTCTCCCACCAGCTGGTTGGCTCAGGTTTTCAGAGCCCTACCCGGTACACCATCAGGGCCTGACACCTTGTAAAGGTTCACCCTCTGGAAAGTGTATTGACATCAGCCTCCGAGACAGATATCGTAGGGTCACCGGATGCTGCAGAGATTTGCATAGATGTAGTTTTATTCTCCCTTTCAAAGCATGCATAAAAAATGTTGAGCTCATCTATGAGTGAAGATTCACAGCCATTCATGATTTTAGGTTTTGCTTTGTAGGAACTAATATCCTGCAAACCCTGGCAGAGCTGGCGTCCATCCCTAACCTCAATCAGAATTGTTTTTTCACTCTTAATATAGCCTTCATAGGTCAGAACTGGACTCCTTGCATAGTTCTGGATGTGGAGAGGATGTTTCCCATAGTAGCATCAAAGACTACGGGGAGAAGGCAGGAGAATGGGGTAGAGGTGGGTAATAAATCAGCCATGATAGAATGGCAGAGCAGAATTGATGGGCCAAATGGCCCAATTCTGCTTCTATGTCTTATGTTCTTATATCAGATACTCTAATTACTGCTTATTTAAGGCAAACTTAGAATTAGTCATCAGAATTAGGTTTATGCCATTAAATCCATGAATTAGAAAGGTAAAAACAGGAAGTTGGCATTTAAATTAATACTATGTAATGCCCTGGTTAAGATTTTACTGCTAATGATGTAGGGTACAGTATTTCATTTAATAGTTTTCTGTAGAAGCAGTGTGTTCTGCTGATTGTTTAGGTCTCAGTTAGAGATAAGGGAGTGTGATGTTCAAATTAGGAATGTTGAGTCCGCCAATCAGGATGATGGAGTTGTGAGGAGGTTCTAAAGAAAACTGGGCGGAGAGGTTTTTGGAACAGACACAGGGGTGGGCCCAGGTCCTTTTGCCGAGAGCTGGGGCAAGACAGGAGGAAGGTGGCTGAGGATGCTGTCCCAGATGCACAGTGTGCTTTGTGCAGATGAAGAGCTTCAAGGAGGAAGGGCCAATACTCCTGTGCGGGAGCCCGTTTGTTGGAGAAGGATCTCGAGTGACTGTCAGAAGGTGGTGTCTGTTTTCACACAGACGATGGGTCCAGTGCTAAAGACAACTTCAACATAAGCTCCAAATTTATGTGCACAGTTGGACCGGGTTAACTGTAATGACCCCTTTTTTCCCCTTTTCTTTTTCCTATAACTGTTCGATAACACTAAAGTTTGTAAATATACTCCCTTTACACAGTGTATGACCTGTTATTTCTTGCTGACGACTAATTGCATGGGGCTAGTATTTACACAGTATTCACACAGATTGGGGTTTGGGTGGTCGAAACATCCCAACTTCCCAGTTAGGGTGGGACCGAAGTCATGCTGACCCTAGACGCACGGTGTTCGAGAACGGTGGTCTTCTCACTGAGTCCAGAGGCTGTTAGCGAGGGGCTAACAAGCCCCTGTTTCTATAGATGCCTGGTAAAAAGGGGTTTCAACTATATAATTAATAGTGTTTACATTAATATAAACAATTAATATTGTGTAATTAATACTGCTTATCTAAATTAAATAGGTCAACAGTAAAAGTCTGAAAGTAAGATGTATACAACTCTAATTTCAGTTTATCTGATTGGATGAGTGATATTAAATTTGTCTAACAAAAATAGAATATATTACTCAATATTCTACTGTGCTTAAGTGTGGCAGTGCTACTATCAACAAGACTTCACCAGTTTTAAGAAAGTTGTATCACTGCCAGATCACAGCCGGAGATAATATTGCTTAAATCCCCTGAACAAGTAAATCTATCATTTCCATACTTACTGACGTGATCCCCTGAACAAATAAAACCATTACTAGTACTCATACTAATATGTTGCTCATTCAACCAATGACGCAACAGTAACCACCACATTTACAGGTGCAAGTTCTCACCTGACCTTTCCTTTTAACCTGATCTTCAAGTGTTTCCAATTTAAAGACTTTTGAATACTTTGTGCAGAAGTGGAGTGAGTGGCGTACCCAGACAGATAGGCAGATTTTTGTTTATGACTCATTGCTATGATGCGCTGATGAATTTCAACAAGCATCAAACATCATATCACAATGGATATGTGTGGTCGCTCATTCTTAAAAATGAACTGGCACGAGGTCACATTAGGGGTGAGCAAATATGAGTTTACAACATTCTGTTTGTGTCATGATGAGTGCTGGCAATGACTGAATCCAGGTGCGGACAAACAGCAGACTCCCATGTAGAGACGGAAACAAGAGTTTATACATAGGAATTTCAACAGGACATGAGTGGATCGACTGAGCAACACCGTGAGGCAAATCATTCTCAGAACAAAGACCAATAGGCGCTAATCTAGAATCCACCTTAAATAATCACAGTATGTGGAAAACCTGTGCCAGTCAAAATAAACTTCACAAGATTAAACAGAAGGCAAGAGGGCTTAACAACTCGAGTTAAGACAACAATTAACAAATACCTCTAGAAAACTCAGAGCCCAGTGCTCTACAGTTTGCTGCACAGGTCCACAGCGCTCGTGACTGTTTAGGCCCTCTGAAGTTTGCAAAGCTAAAAGTCAGAAGATCAGAGAACATAAGGTCATCACACCCCTCAGATACCTTAACCTATCCTTCATTGACAAGATCATCAAACAGAACAACAAATAACTAATTGTGTTAATGAAAACCTCGTGTTGTTTCATGAATACAAAGTAAGACAATAAGTATATCAATCCTTAAACAACCAAAGTTAACTGAATTTAATTATCAAACTATGTATATGTCACCATATACAACTACATTGAGACTCATTTTCTTGTAGGCATTTACAGGAAATTAAAGAAATACAATATAATTTATAAAAAAAGCTATACATAAACAAAGACTAGTAAGCAACCAATGTACAAAAGACAAACTGTGCAAATAAAAAATAAGTAAATAATTTCTGTGTGAGCACGTGGCCAAGTGGTTA
Organism: Mobula birostris; assembly: GCF_030028105.1. Taxonomy (NCBI): domain Eukaryota; kingdom Metazoa; phylum Chordata; class Chondrichthyes; order Myliobatiformes; family Myliobatidae; genus Mobula; species Mobula birostris. Next base: position 140,028,197 of record NC_092378.1, on the reverse strand, counting down.
AGGCATTGGACTAGCTACCTGAAGGTCGTGAGTTCGAGCCCCAGCAAGGCACTTAATCACACATTGTTCTGTGACGACACTGGTGCCAAGCTGTATGGGTCCTAATGCCCTTCCCTTGGACAACATCAGTGTCGTGGAGAGGGGAGACTTGCAGCATGGGTAACTGCTGGTCTTCCATACAACCTTGCCCAGGCCTGCGCCCTGGAGAGTGAAGACTTTCCAGGCGCAGATCCATGGTCTCATAAGACTAACGGATGTCTTAGAAATAATTTCTGAGTAGAGTCCTTGAAAGTGAGTCTGGAGGTTGTGAAATCAGTTCCGAGTTGAGGTGAGTGAAATTATTCACGCTGGCTCAGGATGAGTAACAATATCGCGAATGTTTAAACATTATCCCATTTAGATCTCCTTCAGAGCCATAATTAAGCTCAACAGAATTTCTCCAATGGATTCAAGCAAACACACCTGTTATTAAATGTTTCAATGAATTTTAATAAAACAAATCAAAGCACTGTTTCAGGAAAAGAACCGAGATTTAATCATGTAGTCACAATAAGCTGGATATCAAGAAACGTGAGGCAATTCCACACTAATTGACCACTCCATAGTCTCAAGCTGATATATAAATGAGCTACACTGTACTCAGCTTCTTTATCAACAATGTACTTCATTAAGGAAAATAAGTAGTAGCTCTCCTTCTGAGCCAGAAAATGATAATGACTACCAAACCTCACACTCAATTTCAACGTGCAGCTTAGTACATACCAGTAATGGTTATGCCACAAGATTAGCAGAGTGGGACTGAGCAGATGATGTCAGAACTCCATTACTATGACCTCAGTAACTGTGCTGCCTTACATCAGTGATGACCTCAACATCTTCTAACTTAATAGTCCCTGTGATTATTCTTCTGCATTCAGCTACCATTTTTATTCTACCAAAGTCAAACTGGGTTTAAGATGATTAATTGGATGCTATTCACTCAATCCTTTTCAAGAAAGAATAACTTACAGAACCATTTACTCTTAAGTGTGCTGACACCGGAGAGAGTTCAAAGGAGGTTCACAAAAATGATTCCCGGATTGAAAGGCTTGGCACTTGATGGCTCTGGGCCTGTACTCACTGGAATTCAGGAGAATGGGAGGGGGGGATCTCATTGAAACCTATTGAATGTTGAAAGGCCTTGAACGGGTGGACAGTGGTGGGCAAATCTAAGATCAGAGGACACGGCCTCAGAATAGAGAGATGTCCATTTAGGATGGAGACAAGGAGGAATTTCTTTATCCAGAGAGTGGTGAACCTGTGAAGTTTGTTGCCATAGGTGGCTGTGGAGGCCACGTCATTGGGTATACTTAAGGCAGAGGTTGATAGATTCTTGACTAGTCAGGGCATGAAGGCAGGAGACAGGGGATGAAAGGGAGATGGATCAGCCATGATGAAATGGTAGAGCAGACTCGATGGGCCAAATGGCCTAATTCTACTCCCATATATTTATGTCTTACATTCTGTCAACTATGAAAAGACTTTAAGTCACTGAAAATAAATGTAACCCTTAATTTTCTGTAATACTTTTATAGCAGGTTTACTGGTTACTGATCTTTTCAATAAGGGTTGAAAGAGAGTATAACTGGAGACGGAGAGGATCTGCTTGAAACTTTAGTGTTTTAGCGCAAGGAGATATCCATCCACAGGTGAATTACTAAAGAATGGCACATTCCAAGGTGTAAGAGTAAGAGCCAAGGAATATACTGAAGCCTGATGAAGTCATCCTAGACACCCTGTGAAGAAAAACTATGATATAGACCCATCACAAGATACTGAAAGATTGGGCTCTGTGTAAAGATCTATTAAATGATCCATTGATGGAATGTCTGGACTCTGTACAGTTAATGAATGCCATATTAATATTTTATAACTGTATATTTTATGAATAAAGTATTTGAAAAAAATCCCCTGGTTGCCACTTTACACTTTTTACCTTACTCTCAATTCCACCTGGTTTAGTGCTGTCAGCAAACTTGATAATAATGACATTTTGGTCCCTCAACCGAATTATTGATATAGGCTTTAAATAGTTGTGGTCCAAGTGCACTGATCCCTGCAGTACTTACCCATCATAGCCTGCGAATGATCTATTGCTGTTTATGCTTATAATCAATTCTCGACCAATACCAGTCTATCGTTTCTATTTCCAAGTGCTCTAACTTTGTTGACCTGTGTGGGACCTCAGCAAACATGTTCTGAAACTCAAAGCACACCATATCTACAGACCTCTATTTTGCTAGTCCTATCCCATAGAATTTCAGTAGTTTCGGCAAATGTGATTTTTCTTTCATAAATCAATATTGATTTTACTTGATACTGTTAGTTTTTAATTCCACAAAGTGTTCTGTCCTTATGTATTTTATTATAGATTCAGACATACAGCAATAGGCTAATAAGTTGATAGTCCTCAGTTGTCTGAAGTTAATAAACAGACCTAATACTTTAACAAACAACAGGAATTCTGCAGATGCTGGAAATTCAAGCAACACACATCAAGGTTGCTGGTGAACGCAGCAGGCCAGGCAGCATCTCTAGGAAGAGGTACAGTCGACGTTTCAGGCCGAGACCCTTCGTCAGGACCTAATACTTTAATTTTATTATGCTCAAATATTGAAAAAAACTTAATCTTGTTTTCTAATTCATAAAATGATCTGAAGGTTGAAAAGTAATGGCAAAACTTTAAAGGAATAATACAATGGATCTGTCTTTCCTTGAGAAGTAAAACTCTGCTGGGCAATGGCTGACAAGAGATATTGAGGTTGACATTAGTTCAAAGGAGACTTAAATTTAACAAGAATGATAAGCAAAGATCTGACCATGAAAGTTATGGTGAAAAAACAGGACATAAGAGTAAATTAGCATGGAAGATAATCACATTGTAAGGATTTTTTTTCAAAGCTGATGAAAGGCAGAGAGTTTCCTCTTTTAAAAGCTGGGGGAGCTTAACAAGTCAGGCAGCACTTAGAATCAGAATCAGGTTTATTATCACCGGCATGTGTCATGAAATTTGTTAACTTAGCAGCAGCAGTACAATGAAATACATGACAATGTAGGAAGAAAATAAATAAATAAATCCATTACACTAAGTATGTATATGTATATTGAATAGATTAAAGTAATGCAAAAACAGAAATAATATACACGATATTAAAAAAAAATGAGGCAGCGTCCATTTAGGAATCTGATGACAGAGGGGAAGAAGCTGTGCCTGAGTCGCTGAGTCTGTGCCTTCAGGCTCCTGTACCTCTTACCTGACAGAAACAATGGGAAGAGGGTATGTCCTGGATGATGGGGGTCCTTAATGATGGACACTGCCTTTCTGAGATACCGCTCCTTGGAGATATCGTATGGAGGGGGATAAAAGGAGATCTAGCTCACTAGGGTTGGAGGTCTGTGAGAGTCTGGAAGTCGAGGTCCAAAGGTTAAACCCATAATAGGTTGAGGTCTGACAGTCAAGCTCATGATCGGATGGTTCTGGGTCAATACCTAGAGCCTGTGAAAGTCCGCAAGACAAAACAGAAGATTGAAGTCCAGAGCCTGGTTAATCCAGAGGTAGAGGCCGTCAGGTCAATGTCTAGAGCTCAGTGAGTCCAGAGGAATTGGCCTAGAGGTCAAAGTCGGACGTCCGAGAGTGAAGAGGTAGAGGCCCGCAGGCAGAGGTCTGATATCTGCGAGCCAGCAGTCTGTGTCAGCGACTGGAGGTAGGAGGCCCAGACTCTGCAAGTTTGAGAGTCCTGAACCAAGGTTTGAAGGCCCAGAAGCAGGCTGCACTGGGGATGGAGGCTGTCACTGTGTGTGAGTGGATGGGAAAGGGGCTTATTGTGCTGGTGTAGTCTTGTTTTGTTTTGTTGCTGCAGTTTGTGTTGTTCTGTTCAACATTGTGGACAAGCTATGTTGTGCTGGAATGTGTGGATACATTTGTGGCTGCCCCCAGCACATCGTCAGATTGTGGTGGTTGCTGATGTGAGCAGCGTATTTCACTGGTTGTTTCTAGGTACATGTGATAAATAAATACTGCCAATCTGAATCTGAACCAATGGATATGCAGATAAAATAGACTTGAGGTAAAAGATGATCTTGTTGAATGGTCAAAGATGTTGTGGGGTTATCTAAATCAAAAATCCACAAAAGAACATTCAGGAAGACTAAAATAAGACAGATAAGATGAAGGAGAGTCCTCAGGGATTCTACAGATATGTTAAGAGAAAAAGGATTGCAAGCAACAAAATTGGTCCACTGGAAGACCAGAATGGTAATCCATGTGTGGAGCCAAAACAGATGAGGGAGATCTTAAATGCATTCTTTCATCTGTATTTACTCAGGAGGCAGATACAGAGTCTATAGAAGTGAGGCAAAGCGGCATCAACTTCATGGATCCTGTATAGATTACAGAGGAGAAGGTGTTTGCTACCCTGAGGCAAATCAGGGTGGATAAATTGCCAGGCCCTGACAAAGTATAGCCTCATTTCCTATGGGAGGCATGTGCAGAAATTGCTATGCCCTAACAGAGATATTAAAACCATCCTTAGCAACAGGAGAGGTACCAAAGGATTGGGGGATAACCAATGTTGTTCCGCTGTTTAAAAAAAGCTCCAAACAGAAACCAGGAAATTATAGGCCAGTGAGTCTGACATCAGTTGTGGGAAAGTCATTGGAGGGACCAGGTATATAAATATTTGGATAGACATGGACTGATTAAGGATAGTCAACATGGCTCCGTGCATGGTAGGTCATGTCTAACCAAGATTATAGAGTTTTTGGAGGAAGTTATCAGGACAGTGGATGTTGTCTACATGGACTGTAATTAGGCATTGGACAAGGTACCACATGGGAGTCTGGTCAGGAAGTTTCAGTCACTCAGCATTCAGGATGAGGTAATAAACTGGATTAGATATTGGCCTTGTGGGAGAAGCCAGTGACTGGTAGTAGGGGGATGCCTCTCTAACAGGAGGCCTGTGACTAGCGGTGTGCCACAGGGTCCTTTGTTGCTTGTCATCTATATTAATGATCTGGATGATAATGAGGTCAACTGGATCAGCAAGTTGACAGTGCCACCAAGATTGGGAGTGTGGTGGACAGTGAGGAAAGATATCATGGCTTGCAAAGGGATCTGTATCAGCTGAAAAAATGGGCTGAAAATGACAGATGGAATTCAATGCAGACAAGGGAGAGGTGTTGCACTTTGGTAGAACCAACCAGGGTAGGTCTCACACAGTGAACGGCAGGGCACTGAGGAGTGTGGTAAAACAAGGGGATCAGGGAGTACAGGTCCATAATTTGTTGCTGAAAGTGGCATCACAGGTAGATTGGGTCATAAAGAAAGCTTTTGGCATATTGGCCTTCATAAATCAATGTATTGAGTACAGGAGATGGGATGTTACGTTGAAGTTGAATATGATGTTGGTGAGGACTAATTTGGAGTATTGTGTCTACCTACCTGCAGGAAATATGTAAACAAGAGTGCAGAGAAAATCTACAAGGATGTTAGCAGGTCTGGAGGACCTGAGTTATAAGGAAAGATCGAATAGATTAGGAATTATTCCTTGGAATATAAAAAATTGAGGACAGGTTTGACAGAGGTATACAAAATTATGAAGGATTTAGATAGGAAAAATTAAGCAGGCTTTTTCCACGGAGGTTGGGTGGGACTACAACCAGAGGTCATGGGTTAAGGGTGAAAGGTGAGATGTTTAACAGGAACATGAGGGACAACTTCTTCACTCAGAGGGCCATGTGAGTGTGTGGAATGAGTTGCCAGCTCATGAAGTGCATGAAAACTTGATTTTCAATGTTCAAGAGAAGTTTGGATAGACAGATGGATAGAAAGGATATGGAGGGCTATGGTTCCAGTGCAGGTTGATGGGAGTAGGCAGTTTAAATGGTTTCTGCATGGACTAGATGGGCTGAAAGGTCTGTTTCTGTGCTGTAATTCTCTAACATAAGACCATAAGACATAGAGCAGAGTTAGGCCATTTGGTCCATTGAGTCTGCTCCTCTATTTTGTGATGCCTGTTCCATTTCCCTCCTAACCTCATTCTTCTGCCTTCTCCTCATAACCTTTCACACCCTGACTAATCAAGAATCTCTCAGCCTCCATCATAAATATACCCAATGACTTGGCCTCCACAGAAGCACAGGAGAACAAATTCCACAGATTCACCACTCTCTGGCTAAAGAAATGCCTGCTCATCTCAGTTCTAAATGGACATCCCTCTATTCTGAGACTGTGCCCTCTAGTCCAAGACTCCCCACCATAGGAAACATCCTCTCCACAACCACTCTGTCTGAAACCTTTCAACATTTAATAGGTTTCAATGAAGATCCCTCCCTCCTCGCATTTTTGTAAGTTCCAGCCAGTAAGGGTTCAGAGCCATCAATAGCTCCTCATATAATAAGCCTTTCTTTCCTGGAATCATTCTCATGAACCTCCCCTGAACCCTCTCCAATGTCAACATGTAATTTCTTAAATTAGGGGCCCAAAACTGCTGAGACCTCACCAATGCCTTATAAAGCTTCAGCATTACATCCTTACTTTTATGTTCTAGTCATCTCAAATAAATGCTAACATTTTATTTGCCTTCATCACCAATGACTCAACCTATAAAATTAACCTTTAGGATATTCTGCACATGAGATGCATGCAAACTTGATTTCACTGTGTAAGAGAAGTTTGAATATGTACATGGATGGTAGGGGTACAGAGGACTATGGTCCCAACGCAAGTTGATGGGTGTAGGCAGTTTAAATGGTTTCCCAAGTCCCTTTGCACTTCGGATTTTGAATTTCTTCTCCATTTAGAAAATAGTCATTGCTTTTATTCCTTCTACCATGCATTTTCCAACACTTTATTCCACCTGCGACTTCTTTGTCCATTCTCCTAATCTGTTCAATTCTTTCTGCAGTCTCCCTGCTTCCTCAATACTTCCTGCACTTCTGCCCCCTCCCCCAGCTGCCTATCACCTCCCTCATGGTTCCGCCTCCTTCTACTACCCATTGTGTTTTCCCCTATTCTTTCTTCAGCTTTCCTGCCTATCACCTCCTTGCCTCCCCTCCCCCACCCCTTTATCTTTCCCCTTACTGGTTTTTCACCTGGAACCTACCAGCCTTCTCCTTCCCACCCTCCCCCCACCTTCTTTATAGGGCCTCTGCCCCTTCCCTCTTCAGTCCTGACGAAGGGTTCCAGCCCGAAATGTTGACCCATCTTTTCCACGGATGCTGCCCGACCTGCTGAGTTCCTCCAGCGCGTTGTGAGTGTTCGTGCACCTCCACCTACCTTCGTATCATCCACAAACTTGGCCACAAAGCCATCAATTTCATCATCCAAATCATTGATATGTAGCGAGAAAAGAAGCAGGGTATAAACGTCAAGCTAGCATTGCATAACCTCAGGATAATCAGCCTATCAAGCACTTTTGAAATGCTGTTAAATTTACTACTGGGCAGCCATTTTGCAGATTAGCATAATCCCACAAATAGCAGTGGGGCAATGGCCAAGTAGCACATTTCAATGATACTGTTGGAGACATAAGCATGTAAAAATATTAAACTCAAACTATGGCAGGTATTAGAAAATAACAATTAATAAACAAGTTATTAATTTATTTATGTCTCACTGTATCGATTGAATAGGCCCTTTCAGTCCTTTGAGCCACACCGCACAGCAATCCCCCGGATTTAATGCTAGCCTATCAGGGGACAATTTATAATGACCTACTAACCTACCAACCGGTACACCTTTGGACTGTGGGAGGAAACCAGAGCACCCGGAGGAAACCCACATGGTCACAGGCAGCAACAGGAATTGAGCCCACGTCGCCTGTACTGTAAGGCATTGTGCTAAACACTACATTACCATGCCACCCCGCAGTAGCACATTTCAATGATACACTAGAGATGCAAACATTTTAAAATGCTAAGCTCAAACTATTAATACACAAGTTTCTTTAAGATCAAGAATAATATTCATTTTGGTTCATTAATATTTTCATCATTTAATGCCTAATATTGAATCTGTTTAGAAAAATTATAAAGTAACCAAATGATTCAATTTTTACAGCATCCTGTTGAATTATAAAAATGTCCATCTGACATTCCACGATCTGAAGCCAATCCCTGATATGATGAAAGGCAAAATTAAAGGAGAGGTACTTCTTACTCAGTCAAGGGTAGGGTATTCTTAATCATCATTCCTTTGACACAAATCAACCAAATAACTTGATTTATTTTAATGCTGCTTGCTGTTAATATGGTTTCTTTCTTTAACAGGTGATATTCCTGGCAAAAGATCAGTCCAAACCACTGACATCTTTCTCAATGCCATTTCATCTCATTCGAGAACTTTCCGTTGAACAGGGTATCTTCTCTGCCAATTACATCAAGGGAAAAATTAGTGCTCAGTCTGAAGGTAAGATGTCAAGCAATTCTGCTGCTTGAAAAAAACGTAAAAATGTCCACTCATTCTTAGCCATCAAGGAAGCCACTGTCTTTCTGAGGTGCAAAGGGATTTGGGAAGCCCTCGTGTAGGATTCCCTAAAGGTTAACTTGCAGATTGAGTGGTGGTAAGGAAGGCAAATGCAAAGTTAGCATTCATTTTGAGAGGACTAGAATATAAAAGCAAGAATGTAATACTGAGACTTTATAAGGCATTGGTCAGACCATACTTGTGAGTAGTTTTGGGCCTCCTATCTGAGAAAGGATTTGCTGGCGTTGGAGAGGGTTCACGAGAATTATCCTGGGAATAAAAGGGTTAATGTATGAGGAGCATTTGATGGCTTTGGGCCTGTACTCACTAGAATTTAGAAGAATAATGGGGAATCTTACTAAAACCTAACAAATATCGAAAGGCAAATATTGAGTTGATGTAGAGAGGATGTTTTCTTAGGTGGAGGAGACTAGAACCAGAGGACACAGCCTCAGAATAGAAGAGAACAGAATAGAACAAAGATGAGGAGTAATTTCTTTAGCCAGAGGGTAGTGAATCTGTGTAGTTTATTGCCAAAGGTAGCAGTGGATATATTTAAAGCAGAGCTTGATTGGTAAGTTTATGGGGAGAAGGCAGGAGAATGGGGTTGAGGGGGATGATGAATCAGTTATGATGGAATGGCAGAGCAAACTGGATGGGCTGAATGGTCTAATTCTGCTCCTATGTCTTATGATCAACACAGAGGCCACAGTTGCAGTGATCCTGGCTTCTGACACTCTCCATGGAGTCTACACGTGTTTCCTCTGACTCCAAGGGCTTCCCTGTTGTTGCATTTCTGTGCACATCTCAAGCACTTGCTGTAGGTTAAATGGTCCTAATGTATCTGATGCTAGAAGAATCCTGGTGCTTTAGATAGGTACGGGAGAAAGTAGAGGTTACAAGGAAATAAGTGGGAGAATAGGACTGGTGGGGTTGCTCTGAAAACTGGCATCAACTCAGTGGGCCAGATGGCCTCATTGTATGTTGAATGAAAATATGAAAGGAGAAATCTGAAGGGATCTTATTGACCTAAGTTAGAGTTCTTCATTGTGTGGAAAATTCAAACGCCATTGGAAATGTTGACTCTGCGCTGGGCCAATTTTTCACAAGTAACATGCAATGTCTAGCAAAGAACAGGTTCATCGCAGGTCATCAGTTATGTCAGGATAAGGCCTTGTCGGGCACAGTTGGTAATTTAACTAACTAATAAGTATAAACTGTGCAAGCAATCAGACTTGGAACTGTTCAGAATATCCACTTAGCTGAAGATGTGTGTTACAAACTACTTCTCATGGTTTTGTTTTTTAACCAGGTGGCTGGGAAGGAACAGCAACATTCAAATTGACCTTTTATTCAGGAGGAGCCATCGAATTTGGCAAAGCAGCTGCACGAGTGGCCAAGCATGGTAGGCAAAGGGAATTGTACCAATGTCCCTCAGGGGAGTGGTGCGCATTCCATTCGATTGCTTAGGACAATGGCTATGTCTCAAGAATTAAATGCATCTCAAGAAACACATTTGAATTCTCCCAGCCACACATAGAAAGTGCTGGGGAAGTTCAGCAGGCCAGGTGGCATCCATGGACAAGAGTAAACAGTCGATGTTTTGGGCTGAGATCCTTCATCAGAACTGGAGTAAGAAGGTGGGGGGAGGAGAGGAAAAAATACAAGGTAGTAGGTGATAGGTGAAACTTGTGGGGGGGGGGAAGGGTGAAGTAAAGAGCTGGGAAGTCGATTGGTGAAAGAGATAGAGATCTGGAGAAGGGAGAATCTAACTGGAGAGGACAGAAAGCCATAGAAGAAAAGGAAAGGGGAAGGATACCCTTTGATGTTGCTGGTTATCACTGTTCTATTATAATATGAACCATTGGTAAACACTTCCTGATGTTCACAATCCAACAACTTCCTTCTGTACAGCATCTTTAACAAGGTGAAAATTTCCCATAGCATTTCACGAAAATGTTATCCTGCAAAAATTGAAGCCATAATGAAGGGTCTGGTCTCTCATATTGTCCTCAACAAGTAGAGAAGGCACCCTGTAAAAGTTAGTGAATTAGATGATTTTCTTAAGGACAGGGCAGTAACCTGTCAATCAATATCGATACAAGCTTTTTAAATTCCAGTTTTTTTTCTTAACTTGAATTAAAATCCCAGTTACCATGGTAGAACTCTTTCTCATTTCCACAGGTCAATCAAATCAATAAGTGCAGGAACCAAGATCCTAGCCTAATTACCTAACACTATGCTTTATACTCATGACAGACCTGCTGTGTTTTCAAGAACATTCAGATGCTCAAAAGTTATACCTAGCACATTTTAACTCAAATGCTCCACAAAACTGGATATTGGCACTTTTAGGAAAGTAAACACTTGGAACACTGTAGGAACAAACTGAGAGATCACATGGGGTTGGTGTTCAAAATAACAGGCTATTTATTAAAAACTGGGGCACACCAGAAGACTGGCCAAAGCTGATATACCCGTGCATGAATTTCATACAGTTTTTACATTCTCGGTTGACGAGAAAACCAGTAAAACCACATTTTATTGGCCTGCAATTATCAGGCTCCTGAACTGGCTGCTGGCTTCGTGGCTGTGGACTCACTTTTGCAAACTTCAGTTCTGAATGTTATTTGCTTACTGCATGATTTGTCTTCGACTCCTGCACATTGGCTGTTTGACGATCTACTCATTCTTTAACGGATTCTATTGGGCTTCTTTGTTTCGTGGCTGCCTGTAAGGAGACAAATCTCAAGGTTGATATACGGTATACACACTTCGACGATAAATGTACTTAGAACTTTGATTTTGATAACAGAATGGCGGCCACAGGAAAAGTTAATGAAGTAACAGGCCAGGTCCTGATGACAAAATAAGATGATCATCCACATGTATAACAGTAAATACAATTTTCTATTACAACGATAGGTGCATGCTGCAACGTAATTAGCAAAAGTCCTGAAACCTGATGTTATCGCTGCTGTATTCCAAGTCTCTTCTTCTGTCTGCCGTTCCTTGTTACCACATTAGCACAATCCACATCACTAGTTTCTACTTATTGACCCTCACTATTCCAAGTTTTTTCTTCTGTCTGCCATTCCCTGTTACCACATTAGCACAATCCACATCCCTACTTACTAGTTATTGACCCTCACTATTCTTTCCCCGACAACAAACACCATGAAGCTTAAGGGTATACTTCACTCTAAAATGTTGTATCATGACATTTTCATATGGTGTGTAGTAGTAATCGTGTTGTTGATTCCAATTTTAATTTTGCCTTACAGAGTCAAGAGGCCAATCACCTTACCATCCTGTGGTCTATGCTTATGAAACAATTCATGTGATACCATTAAGAAGCAGAAGCATTTCTAGGCTTTCTGGTCCAATTATAGATGAGAGGACAAATTATGCATATGTTCTTGGGCCACCAGCTCCACCAGGTATGATGGTTTTTAATACTTGGTTGTCAGAGGCTATTTGAGATGCACGCCATTGGGAGTATTTAATAAGTAATGGGCGTTTATCCCCACTACCACCCCTGATTATAACAAATTTAAGAAACCATCAATCTATTACTTCAATTACATCCCTGTTACACATTCTCCATCACATGCCAATCAACCTTTGATTTGCTTACCACATCTTTATGATGTAGGAGGAAACCAGAACATCAAGGGAAAACTACATAGCTATGGGAAGAACATGAAAACTCCTCTCAAGACAGTATCAAAGATCTAGATCGAATCCAGATCACCAGAGCTGTTAGGGATCAGCAATACCTGTCTAATAACAACAGATTCTATTGCACTGTTATAATACTTCTGTATGGTCCCCAAGTATAATAAGATGGACTTGATCTCACAATCTACCTTCTAATGGACTTCCCACCTTATTGTTATCTGCACTGCACCTTTTCTGTAACTGTGATACATTTTTGCATTCTGTTACTGTTTTACTTCTAACACAATGCACTGCCCTGTTGAAAAGTTGTTTTGTAAATAATACTTTTCTTTTGCACTTCTGGTCAGATGCTAATTGCATTTCATTGGATGTGTATCTGTACTCAGCACAATGACAATGAAGTTGAATCTAATCTAACCTAATCTAAATGATCTGTATGGATGGTATTCAAGACAAGTCTTCTTAGCTATAATTCAATTTTGTGACAATGACAAAGCCGCCAGAGAAAGCAGGATCTCCCAGTGGCCACACATTTTAATTCCGCGTCCCACTCCCATTCTGATATGTCTATCCACGGCCTCCTCTACTGTATAGATGAAGCCACACTCAGGTTGGAGGAACAACACCTTATATTCCGTTTGGGTAGCCTCCAACCTGATGGCATTAACATTGACTTCTCAAACTTCCGCTAATGCCCCACCTCCCCCTCGTACCCCATCTGTTATTTATTTATTTCAGAAGTTTTCTGATGACTCTGCCATAGTTGGATGCATCAGCAAGGGAAATGAGGCTGAGTACAGGGCTATGGTAGGAAACTTTGTCACATGGTGTGAGCAGAATTACCTGCAGCTTAATGTGAAAAAGACTAAGGAGCTGGTGGTGGACCTGAGGAGGGCTAAGGCACCGGTGACCCCTGTTTCCATCCAGGGGGTCAGTGTGGACATGGTGGAGGATTACAGATATCTGGGGATAGGAATTGACAATAAACTGGACTGGTCAAAGAACACTGAGGCTGTCTACAAGAAGGGTCAGAGCCGTCTCTATTTCCTGAGGAGACTGAGGTCCTTTAACATCTGTCGGATGATACTGAGGATATTCTACGAGTCTGTGGTGGCCAGTGCTACCATGTTTGCTGTTGTGTGCTGGGACAGCAGGCTGAGGGTAGCAGACACCAACAGAACCAACAAACTTATTTGTAAGGCCAGTGATGTTGTGGGGATGGAACTGGACTCTCTGACGGTGGTGTCTGAAAAGAGGATGCTGTCCAAGTTGCATGCCATCTTGGACAATGTCTCCCATCCACTACATAATGTACTGGTCGGGCACAGGAGTACATTCAGCCAGTTTCTCATTCCACTGAGATGCAACACTGAGCATCATAGGAAGTTATTCCTGCCTGTGGCTATCAAACTTTACAACTCCTCCCTTGGAGGGTCAGACACCCTGAGCCGGTGGGCTGGTCCTGGACTTATTTCCTGGCATGATTTGCATATTATTATTTAATTATTTATGGTTTATATTGCTATATTTTTACTCTGTTCTTGGTTGGTGCAGCTGTAACGAAACCAAATTTCCCTCGGGATCAATATAGTACGACTATGACTATGACTATATACACACATTCTTTTTCTCTCTCTCCTTTTTGTCCCTCTCACTATACCCCCCACCCATCCTCTGGGCTTCCCGCCTCCCCCTTTTCTTTCTCCCTAGACCTCCTGTCCCATGATCCTCTCATATCCCTTTTGCCAATCACCTATCCAGCTCTTGGCTCCATCCCCCCCCCCCCCGTCTTCTCCTATCATTTTGGATCTCCCCCTCCCCCTCCCCCTTTCAAATTTCTTACCAGCTCTTTCAGTTAGTCCTGACGAAGGGTCTTGGCCCGAAACATCGACTGTACCTCTTCCTAGAGATGCAGCCTGGCCTGCTGTGTTCGCCAGCAACTTTTATGTGTGTTGCTTGAAATTCCAGCATCTGCAGATTTCCTCGTGTTCACCTCCTTTATTTGAAGTTATGTTCTTAATTATAATTGTTTTGTTGTCAATCTCCTTGTTTGTTTAAAGCAGATTTCTGCACACAGTCAGCCCGTGACTGTCACCTGTGAACAAATATTAACACCACCTCACAAAGACTAAGAAATCTGTAGAAGAATATTGTTTAAAGAATTCTCATTGTTAGAGATGGAGATATTCTGCAGTTAAATGTCACCATATAATACTCTGCAGGCCTTTCATTTTAGTCAAAATCTTTTGAACTACGAGTGATAATCTCAAAAATCCTTTTGATCTCAAATATTAGCATTATAAATATTATTCTCTTTCCACTGACTCGGCATCCTGCTGAGTGCTTCCAATACTAACTATTTATTTCAGAAGAGTGTACATAAAACTGGCCCAGCCCAAACAACTCTGGAAGCAAGAATACTGGGGGGCGGGGGGGAATAACTAAAAGTTGGAAGCCAGGAGAACAACACCAGTAACAAAATAAATCAAAAATATGCTCAGGAATAAACACCGATTGGGTATAAATATGGCCTGGTAAGCAATAGGGCTTGTCAATTTAATTGGCTAACAACACACAGGAGAAGCTCAACAGATCAAACAGTATCTGAGGGTGGACAGGAGGTGTCGCCGTTTGACTACTCCTTTCCTCTCGACCTGCTGAGTTCCTCCAGCAGATTGTCTGTTGCTCCAGATTCCAACATCCCTTGTGTTTCCAAATCAGTCTCCTGAACCACAGTGGTTAACTTCACTCACCCCAACACTGAGCTACGGACTCACTTTCAAAGACTCTACAACTCATGTTCTCAATATTATTCACATTTGCCCAGTTTGCTTCTTTTGCACATTGGTTATTTGTCCACCATTGTTTGCGTGCAGTTTTTCATTGAGCCCATTATATTTCTTAGTATCTACTGTGAACGCCAGCAAGAAATTGAATCTCAGAGTATTATATGGTGACATTTATGGGTGATAGACACATCTCCACCAAAGGAGATGCAAGGTTCTCCTTTCCTCCACCAGTCTGCAGGTCACTCTTGTACAAGGTGTCGCACCTGCTTCGCCTCCACCCCCCCACCCCCGATCAGAGTCACGCGAAGCAATGGGATGGTCAAATGAACAGTAGGTGCACATCACAAGTCTTGGTTATGCGACCACTGGCACCAGACAGACAATCTCTGAAGCATGTTGATAATGGCTGGGGTCATCCACTTTATTTGAGCCCAGAGGAAGGCAATGGTAAACCACTTCTGTAGAAAAATTTGTCAAGAACAATCAATGTCGTGAGGCCATGATTGCCTACGTCATACGATACGGCAAATAATGATGATGGTGATGATATGCACTGTGATAATAAATTTACTTTGAAATTTGAAATTAAATGGCTAATGGTGTGACACAGAGGCCAGGTGGCAGGAGGCTAATGATGGGAACCAAGTGGAATGGTTTCTAGCAAGGTCATCAGTGGAAGAGAAGGTGGGGCCTTTGGTGGCTGGAATGGAAAGTGCAGGAAGCCCCAGTGATTCCTCCAGATTCCTAAAAGATCATGTTCCGGTACCTTAAAGCTCCAGATTGATGACAGTTGACAGAAGGTCAATGGGTAGATTTCAGGGTTACCCTTTGCTCTGTACCATGTATCTTTTGAATGATTTGTTTCCGACAGGTGGTTATAATGTACCAGCTGCCTTTCAGTATGGATTTCCACCTCCAATGTACTATGGTCAGTATGGATATCCACCTCCAATGTACTATGGTGCCACACAACCACCTCCTTACCTTCCTCCAGCTGGAACACCAGGTAAGAAATCAGTATTGGGCACGGCTTGGGTCATTTCCCCCACAAGGAGAACTTGTCATATAACCCCTTCAGTATCAGCCATACCTGTAATTTCAAGCAAACTGAAAGGGAATTGGATTACAAAGTTTAAAAGTATTTATTCCTGTATTGCTTTATGTAGGATCCATGTATCTATTTTCTGTCTGTCTGTATTGTAATTCATGTTGTGTGTTTATTTTGGGTTATGGTAATTTGTCACTTGAGAGGGCCGTGGTAGAAACAAACGAGCATATCACATATTCACCTGTTTTGCTGTTAGTTTTTACTCTTTGAATGAAATGCTCATCCAAGGCGTATTATTCCTTCTCAAAGGAATTTCAGGGCATTATTCAAGAATCTGACCATTATTTAATACTGAACCAATGAGTCCATAAGGCATAGGAACAGAATTAGGCCATTTGGCCTAGCGAGTCTGCTCCGCTATTCGATCATGGCTGATTTATTTTCCCTCTGAACCTGATTTTCTTGCCTTTTCCCCATAAGCTTCGATGTCCCAACTAGTTACCTATCAACTTCCTCCTTAAATATAGCCGAAAACTTGGCCTTCACAGCTACTTATGGCAACGAATTCCACAGATTCTCCAATCCCTGGCTAACAAAATTGCTCCTTATCTCTGTTGTGAAGAACATAAGACTGTAAGACATAGGAGTAGAATTAGGCCCTTTGGCCTAGTGTGTCTGCTCCACCATTCAATCATGGCTGATTTGTTTTCTCTATGAACCCTATTTTCCTGCCTTCTCTCCATAACCTTTGGTGTCCCTACTAATTAAGTACCTATCAATCTCCTCTTTAAATATATCCAGTGACTTGGCCTTCGCAGCCACCTGTGGCAATGAATTCCATAGATCCACCACCCTCTAGCTGAAGAAATTCCTCCTCACTTCTGTTCTAAAGAAAATCTTCAGGCTCCCCTGCAACAAACGATCACTTTACTGCCTTACTGAACGGAATGTCTATAACACGAAAATAAATCAGTTGTTTATTTGCCTTTTACATCTTTTGGAACTTGCTGTGCTCAGATGACCTGCTCCACTCCAGCACCTCAAAGCTACTTCATTAGCTGACAGGAATTTCTCTTTGCCTGAGGGCAGAAAATGTGAAAATCCAATATGCTCACATACATTTTGCTTATCCTGTATTATAATGTAAACTTATGGGGCAGAGGGTAGTGGAATAGATTTATACCCTGCCTTCACTTCAAAGGCTGGAGGTCAAATTCTGACTGATAATAGGAAAGGACTCTCAAACAGGCCAGTGATAAGGATGGTAAATGAAGTAATTCTGGGTAAATACACTGGACTGAAAGTATTAAAAAGTCAAGAGTGATTCTACAGTTCTGATTTGTAGTGAGACCAGTGGCTATTTGCTCCAGGTTTCTTGAGTTCTGTCGGGACAATCTCAGGGCAGAATGTCAGTACACTGTCTGTGGTGTACTGCACTAACTAGTGGTGTAGGACCCTATATTAATCATTTCACGTGGAATGAATTAGTTACAACTTTTATATCTATCACGCCTTCTTATGGATTAATGAGTATAAATAGGGTAGGATGGCTAGAGTTATGCTTTACAACACCAGTGACCCAGGTTCAATTCACTCAGCTGTCTGTAAGGAGTTTGTAAGCTCTTCCCCTGACCACATGGGTTTCCTGCAGATGCTCTGGTTTCCTCCCACATTCCAAAGACAAACGGCACACACAAAAATTGCTGGTGAACGCAGCAGTCCAGGCAGCATCTATAGGAAGAGGTGCAGTCGACGTTTTGGGCCGACACCCTTCCTATAGATGCTGCCTGGACTGCTGCGTTCGCCAGCAGTTTTTGTGTGTGTTGCTTGAAATTCCAGCATCTGCAGATTTCCTCGTGTTTGTGTTTTTAAAGACAAACGGGTTGGGTTAATTGGCAGCGTGGGATTGTCGAGCTAGAAGGGCCTGTTACCATGCTGTTATCTCTAAATACACATAAATAAATCAATAAACACTAGTTCAAGTTCAAGTTTAATTGTCGTTCAACTCTACATGAATACCCATGAATACAGCCAGATGAGACCCTGTTACTCAAAGGCCAAGGTGCAAAACACAGTGCCAACAGTCATTCACAGCACAGCACATATATAACACACATAAGACAGCAGTAAAATACAGTCACAAAAAAAATAGTCTGAGTCCCTGAGTTCATGAATGTTGCAGCAGTCTGCAGCAAACACAATACTGTACATCTTGTCTTCTGCCGAGTGAGCACTGGAGAGCAGCACCAACTCCAGCATGTTCACCACAGTGCACCACCTCTGGTGAAGCGCAATGACTCTCATGCCTCTCTCAAGCAGGGGACACCACAGTTTGAGGCCTAGTTCTCATGACAACCGAGGCCACACAGCTCTCCAATAAAACAGTAAATCAGACTTGCAGCACTCCACATTACCAATTTCCAACAGGGTCTTACAATCACAAGAAAAGCGACTGAGACAATCACTCGCTGCTAGACTGCACACCACCTTCACACACCAGTGCCTCTCTGATGTGGGCAGCAGCACCATCTGCACCAAGTACAGCTCCTTCAGTTTCTCCACCATCGAGCTAATCGTTATGGCTTCCTTCATACAATTCCTTTTTAAGCAATGGTACGGTCATAGAGCCAAAGAAAGTACGGCACAGAAACAGGCCCTTCGGCCCATCTAGTCCATGCCAAACCATTTAAACTACCTAGTCCTATCACATGCACCCAGACCATTGCCCTCCATACCCCTCCCATCCATGTACCTATCCAGCCTTCTCTTAAACTTTGAAATCAAGCTCGCATGCACCTCTTACGTTGGTAGCTCATTCCACACTCTCTCAACCCTCTGAGTGAAGTTTCCCCTCATATTCCCCCTTAAACTCTTCCCTTTCACACTTAACCCATGAACTCCAGTTTTAGTCCCACCCAACCTCAGTGGAAAAAGCCTGCCTGCATTTACCCTACCTTGTCGCTCCTTGAAAGTGGCTACACAGGTCGATAAGGTGGTTAAGAAGGCTTATGGAATGCTTGCTTTTATTACTCAAGGCAGTGAGTTCAAAAGTTAAGAGGTTATGTTGCAACTTTATAAAACTCTGGTTAGGCCACAACTGGAGTATTGCATACAGTTCTGGTCACCCCACTGTAGAAAGGATGTTGAGGCTTCGGAGAGGGTGCAGAAGAGGTTTACCAGGATGCTGCCTGCTTTAGAGGTTATGTGCTATCACAAGAGGCTAGATAACCTTGGGATGTTTTCTCTGGACCACCAGAGGCTGAGGAGAGATCTGACAAAGATTTACAAGATTATGAGAGGCATAGATGGAATGGACAGAGAGTATCTGTTTCCCAGGAATAAACTAATACAAGAGGCATGCATTGAAGGTGAGAAGGGGTAAATTCAAAGGAGATGCGTGAGGTAAGTTCTTTTACTTAGAGAGTCCTGGATACCTGGAATTCACTGCCTGGTATGGTGGTAGAGGCACATTGGAGGCTTTTAAGAGATGTTGGGATAGGCACATGGATCTAAGGATGATGAAGGGATATGGACATGGTGTAGGTCAGAGGGATTAGGGTTTGGGTGTTTTTGATTTGCTTTTTAACTGGTTTAGCACAACATTGTTGGCTGAATAGTCCGTTTCTATGCTGTACTGTTCTATGTTCTATATTCCTATAATTTTATATACCTCTATCAAATCTGCCCTCAATCTTTTATGTTCCAAGGAATAAAATCCTAACCTATTCATTGCTTCCTTATAACTCAGGTCTTCCAGTCCGGGCAACATCCTTGTAAATTTTCTCTGTACTCTTTCCTGTAGGTAGGTGACCAAAACTGCAGACAATACTCCAAATTAGGCCTTACCAACATTTAGATTCGAAAGATTCAAAGTATATATAAAGTATGCATAAATTATACAACCTTGAGATTCATTTGCTTACTAGCAGCCACAAAGCAAGAAACCCGAAGGAACCCAATTTTTTAAAAAAATGACCAACACCCAACATAGAGAGAAAAAAACAAATCATGCCAACAGCATTCAGAATGAAACTAATTCCTCAATGCTTATACAATTTCAACATTACAATCCATCTCCTGTACTCAATATGTTGATTTATGAAGGCCAGTGTGACAAAAGCTGTCTTTAGAACCCTATCTGCCTGAGACACCACCCTAAGTGAATTATAGACCTGTATTCTCAGATCCCTTTGTTCTACTGCACTCCTCAGTGCCCAAACATTCACTGTCTCAGACCTACTGTTGGTCCTATCAAAGTGCAACACCTCCTACCTGTCTGCATTAAATTCCATCTGCTATTTTACATCCCATTTTTCCCAGCTGTTGCAGATCCCACTGATAGCCTTCCTCGCTGTCCACCACACCCCCAATCTTTGTGGCATCCACAAATTTGCTGATCCAGTTAACCACATTATCATCCTAATCATTGATATAAATGACAAACAATGAGAGACCCAGCACAAATCCCTGCAACACTCCACTAGTCACAGGCCTCCAGTCAGAGAGGCAACCATCTACTACCACTCTCCCACAAAGCCCATGTTTACTGCCTCATCTTGACTGCCAAGTGACTGAACCATCTTCAACAACCACCTATGTGGGACTTTGTCAAATACCTCACCAAAGTCCATGTAGACAACACCCACTGCCTTGCCTTCATCCATTTTCCTGCTAACTTCCTCAAAACTCTCTATAAGATTGGTTAGACATGACCTACCATGCACAAAGCGATGCTGATTATCCCAAATCAGTGCACATTGATCCAAATATTTTGTATCCGACCCCTTAGAATACCTTCCAATAACTTTCCCACTACTGATGTCAGGCTCACCAGCCTATAATTTTCTGGCATTTCTTTAGAGCTTTTCTTAAACAACAGAATAAATTTAGCTGTCCTCCAATCCTCTGTTACTTCACCTGTTGCTAAGGATGATTTAAATATCTCTGCTACAGACCCTGCAATTTCTGCACTTGCCTCCCACTGGGTCCGAGGAAATAACTTGTTGGGCCCCGGGAATTAATTTGCCTGGAGGCATCAAACACCGCCTTCACTGTAATGTGTAAAGGTTCCAAGACCTCGCTGCTGCTTTGAGTTGAAGTTGCGCCACATTAAAGCAGATACCTGCCGATCAGAATTTACTGCGTAAAACAGTTTCTCATCTTCCCTCTTGTCCTTTTAATTGTATCATTTCTGGGAGCCATTCTGTTCTGACAGCACTTCCTCTATTAAAATCCTGAATCATTTTAAAGAGAAACTAATGCATACTTAGTTATTTCATATGACTAGTGAATACCCTGCCACCACTAAGGTCTCGTCTATAGGACAGGGAGCTGTATAATGTTAACTATACTGTTTACTGTTTACCTGTGCTGCGCACTGCATGCATTTTGAATTATATTTTATTAACTTACTTCTGGTAGTATTCTGTTCTATGTGCTGCGTGTGATATAGTATGTTTTCCGGGTGCATCATGGTCCAGAGGAACATTGTTTCGTTTGGTTGTATGTATGTACAGGCAGATGACAATAAACTTAAACTTGAACATTTCTGTTTTCTACCCAGGCATTCCTCCTGTGAATACTGGTTTCGCACTGCCAGCCAACACTGGTTACACATTGTCCCCTCCTATGACCTCTGCAACCAGAAGAGCAGGTAGGGAACTACTCCTGTTTGAGTATTGCTGGTCAAAAACAGACATAGAAAGACAGGCAACAAGAGAATGAAAAGGGGAAATAAGAATTTCATTTATACTCTTGAATTTTACAATTTCAAGAGTTCTGAAGTGCCTCAAAGACAATGCAATACAGCTTGAAGTGGAGTGATTGGTGATGCAATGTTGTAAGTTGGTAATTCGCATCAACAACCTACAACTGGAACATCATAGACACAAGAGATATTGCAGATGCTGGAACTCTTCCGTGACACAGACAAAATGCTGGAGGAACTCAGTAAATCAGGCAGTATCCATGTTTTGGAGTAACAGTCGACATTTTGGACTGACGACCTTTCTACAGGACTGGAAGGAGGCTCAGAGTTCAAAGTAACTTTATTATCAAAGTACGTTCATGTCACCATATACGACCCTGAGATTCATTTTCTTGCAAACGTACTCAGTAAATCCTATAAACAGAATAGAATTAATGAAAGGCCACACCCAACAGGATGGACAAACAACAAATCTGTAAGAGACAACAAACTGCAAATACAAAAGATTTTAAAAAATAATAAATATGCAATAAATATCAAGGACTTGAGATGAATAGTCCTTGAAAGTGGGTCCATAGGTTGAGGGAACAGTTCAGTGATGGGGCAAGTGAAGTTGAGTGAAGCTTCCTCCTCTGGTTCACAAGCCTGATGGCTGAGGGATAATAACTGCTCCTGAACCTGCTGGTGTGTGTCCTGAGGCTCCTGTACTACCTTCCTGTTGGGAGCAGCAAGAAGAGAGTATGTACTGGGTGGTGGGGGTCTCTGATGATGGGTGCTGATTTCCTGGGAAAACGCTCTGTGTAGAAGTGCTCAACAGTGGGAAGGGCTTCACCCATGATGGGCTGCACCACATCCACTAATTTTTGTGGGATTTTACATTAAAGCGTTTTGGTGTTTCCTTACCAGGCTGTGACACAGCCAGTCAACATACTCTCCACTACACATCTATAGCAGTTTGTCAGAGTTTTAAATGTCATGCTGAATTTGCCGCTGGACAATGAGACAGACTTTCAGAGCTCGCAGAGGGATCTGGTCCAGCTGGAAAAACGGGCTGAAAAATGGCAGATGGAATTTAATACAGACAAGTGCGAGGTGTTGCACTTCAGCAGGACAAATCAGGGTAGGTCTTACACAGTGAACCATAGGGCAACACGGAGCGTAGTAGAACAAAGGAATCTTGGAATATAGGTACATAATTATTTGTAAGTGGCATCACAGGTAGGGTCGTAACCAAAAGCTTTTGGCTCATTAGCCTTCATAAATCAAAGTATTGAGTACAGGAGATGGAATGTTATGTTGAAGTTGTATAAGATGTTAGTGAGACCTAATTTGGAGCATTGTGTGCAGTTTCGGTCACCTACCTACAGGAAATGTATAAATAAGGCTAAGAGAGTACCAACAAAATTTACAAGGATGTTATCGGAACTAGAAGATCTGAGTTATAAAGAAAGATTGAATAGATTAGGACTTCATTCCTTGGAACATAGAAAGTTGAGGAGAGGTTTGATAGAGTCCCAATACCATATTATCAGGGGCATAGATGGGTTCAATGCAGGCAGGCTTTTTCCACTGAAGTGGGGGGGCGCTACAACTAAAGGTCATGGGTTAAGGGTGAAAGGTAAAATCTTTAACAGGGGTGGAAATTTCTTCACTCAGGGCTGTGAAAGTGTGGAACAAGCTGCCAGCACAAGTGGTGCACACGAGCTCAATTTCAATGTTTAAGAGAAGCTTATATAGGTACATGGATGGTAGAAGTATGGAGGGCTATGGTCCCAGTGCAGGTCACTGGAAGTAGCCAGTTTAAATTTTTCAGCATGGACTAAATGGGCTGAAGGGCCTGTTTCTGTGCTGTACTTTTGTACGACTATGACTCTAAGGTCCAGATATCATTGTAAACTCTGACAGTCTTCCTCACTGTCCACTACATCCCCAATCTTGGTGTCGTCCACAGATTTGCTGATCCAGTTAACCACATTATCATCCAGATCATTGATGCAGATGAGAAATAACAAGCACCGATCCCTGAGGCACTCTCCTACACAGGCCTCCAGTCTGAGAGCTACCAACTTCTACCACTCTGTGATTTCCCCCACAATGCCAATGTTGAATCCAATTTACTACCTCATCTTGAATGCCAAGTGACTGAAGCCTCCTGACCAACCTCCCACGCGGGACGTTGTCAAACACCTTACCATGTTGTTAACACCCACTGCCTTGATTTCATCCACTTTCCTGTAACTTCCTCCAAAACTTACTTACTTCTGGTAGAATTTTGTTTTATGTGCTGTGTGTGATATAATGTGTTTTCTGGGTACATCATGGTCGAGAGGAACATTGTTTCATTTGCTTGTGGAGTCAGATGACAATAAGCTTGAACTTGAACTCGATATGAAGTCATGGACATCTATGTTTTCTACCCAGACACTCCTCCTGTGAATACTGGTTTCACGCCACCAGCCAACACTGGATATACATCATCCCTTCCTACGCCCTCTGCAACCAGAACAGCAGGTAGGGAGCTACTCCTGTTAACTTATTGGTGGTCAAACAAAAATAGAAAGGGAGGACAATAAGAGAATGAAAAATGAAAATAAGAACAAACAAGAAAAAAATCTTCAGATGCTGGAAATCCAAGCAACACACACAAAATGGTGGAGGAATTCAGCAGGCTAGGCACCGTCTACTGAAAAGAGTACAGTTGACATTTTGGCCCGTGACCCTTCATCAGGACTGGAAAAAGAGATGAGGACTCAGAATTAGAAGATTAAAAGAATTAGAAGTAGGAGGGGAGAGCGAAACACAAAGTGATGGGTGAAACCGGGATGGAGGGGTGGGTTGAGGTAAAGAGCTGGGAAGTTGTTTCATGAAAGAGAAACAGGGTTGGAGAGCAGGGAGGCTGATAGAAGAGGCAGAAGGCCATGGAAGAAAGAAAAGGGGGAGGGGCACCAGAGGGAGCTGATAGGCAGGTAAGGAGATAAGGTAAGAGAGGGAAATGGGAATGGAGAATGTTGAAGAGGAGGCATTACTGGAAGTTTGAGAAATCAATGCTCATGCCATTGGGTTGCAGACTACTCAGACGGAATATAAGGTGTTGCTCCTCTAACCTGATTGTAGCCTCATCGCAACAGTAGAGGAGGCCATAAACTGACATGTTGGAATGGGAACGGGAAGTGGAATTAAAATGGGTGGCCACTGGGAGATCCTACCTTTTCTGGCAAACAGAGCGTAGGTGCTCCATGAAGCGGCCTCCCAATCTGCATCAGGTCACCCTGATATGCAGGAGGCCACACCCAGGAGCACAGGATACAGTAGATGACCCCAACAGACTCACAGGTGAAGTGCTGCCTCACCTGGTAGGACTGTTTGGGCCCCTGAATGGTAGTGAGGGAGGAGATGTAGGGGCAGGTGTAGTTATTGTTCCAGCTGCAAGAATAAGTGCCAGGAGGGAGATCAGTGGAGAAGGGAGTAATGAGGGGAGCGATCCCTACGGAAAGCAGAAAGGGGGTGGGGGAGGTGTGCTTGGTGGTGGGATCCCACTGGAGATGACGGAAGTTACGGAGAATTATGTGGTGGAAGCTGGTGGGGCGGTAGGTGAGGACAAGACGAATCCTATTCCTGGTGGGGTGGTGGGAGGACGGGGTGAGGGCAGACATGTGCAAAATGGAAGAGATGCGGTTGAGGGCATCGTTGATGGTGAAGGAAAATAAGAGCTTCATTTATACAGTGAGTTTTACAATTTCAAGAATGCTGAAGTGCCTCACAGTCAATGCAATACCGCTTGAAGTGGAGCAGCCGTTGCAATGTTGTAATCTGGTAGTTTTCATCGACAGTGACCTACAACTAACACATTATAAACTCAAGAGATTCTGCAGATGCTGGAAATCTTCCGTGACACAGACAAAATGCTGGCAGAATGCAGTAAGTCAGGCAGTATCCATGAAGAAGAGCAAACAGTCAACATTTTGGTTTGAGATCTTTCAAAAGGACTGGAAGGGAAGTTCAAAGTTATTTTATTATCGAAGTGGATACATGTCACTATATACAGCCCTGAGATTCATGTTCTTGTGGATGTGCTCAGTAAATCCAGGAAACACAACAGAATCAATGAAAGGCTGCACCCAACGGGACGGACAAACATTCGATGCGTAAGGGACAACAAACTGCAAATACAAAAAAAGAAGAAAAATAGCAATAATAAATAAATAAATAAGGAATAAATATCGAGAACATGAGATGAAGAGCCCTTGAAAGTGAGTCCATAGCTTGTGGGAGCAGTTCAGTGATGGGGTGAGCGAAGTTACCTCCATTGGTTCAGGGCCTGTTGGCTGAGGGGTAAAAACTGCTCCTGAACGTGGTGCTCCTGGACCTTCTTCCCAATTGCAGTAGCGAGAAGAGAGCATGGCTTGGCTGGAGGAGCCCTGATGACGATGCTGCTTTCCTGCAACAGTGCTCCTTGTAGGTGTGCTCAATGGGGGGGCAAGGCTTTCAGTGAAGGGGGGCAGAAGTCAGAATAAGAAAGTGGGAGGGAGAGGGGAGGGGAGGGGAGGGGGAGTAGTATAAGCTGCCAGGTGATAGGTGAGACCAGGTGAGGGAGAAGTTGGTTGTGTGGGGAAGTGTGGGATGAAGTAACAAGCTGGAAGGAGGTAAGTGGGCAAAACAGACAAAATGCTGGAAGAAGTCCACTCGTCAGGCAGCATCCATGGAGGGGAATAAACAGTCAACATTTCGGGGTGCGACCCTTCATCAGGACTGGACAGGAAGTGGGCAGTAGCCAGAATACGGAGGACAGGGGAGGGAAGGAGTACAAGCTGACAGGTGATAAATGAGACGAGGTGAGGAGGAATACAGAAGTGGTAAAAGGGTGAAGGAGAAGGAATATAAAAGAAGAGGACAAGTGGACCATGGTATGAAGGGAAGGGGGAGGACAATCAGACAGGGGTGATGGGCTTGTGAGAAGAGTAACCAGAATGGGAAATGGAAAAACAGAGAAGAAAGTGGAGGAGAGTTATTACCAGAAGTTGGAGAAATCAACGTCTATGCCATTAGGTTGGAGGCCAGCCTGAATACGAGGTGTTGTTCCTCCATCCTGAGTTTGACCTCGTTGTGATAGTAGAGGAGGCCATGGACAGACATGTCAGAATGGGAATCGGAAGTCGATTTGAAATGGTTAGCCACCATCAGGTGACAATGTGATAATGGCACTATGATCAGATAACCCTGTTGAAATATTTTTGGCAGGTGGGGAGCAGAATGCCAGAGAACTACCGGGATTGCTCCCTCCAAATCCTTATGCTGAAAAGAAAAAAGTAAAGGAAAGATTGGATTCACGTAATGCCTTTCACAACTTTAGGACTGTAAGGATGTCAGATGCAATGAAGTACCTATGGAATGTGTTGATGAGCATTGGAAGTAATTCCTGCCCACCACCTACTTTCTTTATCTTCTGTTTATGTTTGTTTATTTCTTTACAAGTCGCTCAAAGTTGTTTTTTTTCTTTTCCTCAGCTATTCAAACATTCAGTAATGTGTCATCTTCACCAAATGATCTGGTTACTGGTACTTCATCAATGCCAACATCAAGTAAGAAAACGTGCCGAGTTTGACTCCACTGGAGGAACTGTATGCTTTGTAATTCTCAATGCTTAATATTTCAGTGGGTTAAGAGTCACTGACAATCTGGCATTATCCACAGTGCACATAAGGCAAATACAATGCTAGCATTCATTTCAAGAGGACTAGAATTATAGAGGCAAGGATGTAATGCACAGACTTTATGAGGCATTGGTCTGACTACATTTGGAGTACTGTGAGCAGTTTTGGGTCCCTTTGTTTAAGAAGGATGTGCTGGCATTGGAGAGGGTCCAGAGGAGCTTCACGAGAACTATCCTGGGAATGAAAGGGTTAATGTGTGAGGAGCATTTGATGGCTGGAGGCCTGAACTTGCTGGAGTTTAAAAAAATGAGGGAGAATCTCATTGAAACCTACTGAATATCGAAAGACCTAGATAGAGACGACATGGAGAGGATTTTTCCAATAGTGGGAGAGTCTACAACCAGAGAGCACAGATCAGAATACAAGGGTGCCCCTTTTGAATAGAAGAGGGAATTTCTTTAGCCAGAGGGTGGTGAATCTGTGAAATTCATTGTCACAGATTGCTGTGGAAGCTAAGTTGTTGGGTATGTTTAAAAAAGAGGATGAGAGATTCTTAATTAATAAGGTCATTAAAGATTACGGGGAGAAGGCAGGAGAATGGGGTTGAGAGGGAAATGGCAGAGCAGACTCAATGGGAAAAATGGCCTATTTCTGCTTCTATGTCTTATGGTCACATACCAGAACCCCTCACTCCCCACCTATGAACCACTGCATGCCTTTACTCGCATGCTGTCTAAGTAAATATTCTTGTTGACACAAGAAAGGCTGCAGATGCTGGAATGGACCAAACACACGTGCTGGCGTTCACCAGATCAGGCAGCATCTATGGAGGAAAATTAACTGCTGACATTTCAGGCCAAGAGACTTTGTCAGTCCTGTTCCAATAAAACAGCCCAGTAATGGGCTGCCGCAAGATTGTTTTCTCTTCAGGGAACATAACATTCAATGCAAATCAAAATCAGTAGACAAGTTTTAACGTTAAAACAGGTCAGTCCTGATATCTGGCTCTTACACTGATCCATCCAGGTCATCTAAGTCATATGACCCTGGTTTCAGGCTGGAACCCATCACATGAGAGTTAAAATCTTTCTGATTGTTTCCTTCACTGGCCACAGCAGCATTCCTTCAGGAACTCATGTATGTGGGTATTCAGCAGCATGGTTTTCAGAATGTGGTTATTGTCATGTTTTGTGCTCCAGAAATTAACCAAAAGAAACACACGGAAGAGCCAGGGTTACTCATGTCTGGCTTTGTTTGTACTTTCGGTGAGGCTCCCACCCATGACGTGGGGGTATCATAGCGTTTGCCATTCACGCACTTCTACATATGATCCATCATAAGTTATGTAAACAAAAAAGAATGCTTAAATAATATATTCATAATATTACTGAATATTAAATACACAACAGTCATTATTTTACAAAATGGAGGCACAGGTGTGAGGGGTGAGAGGATCCTCCTAAAACAGTGTTCCTAACTTCCCACCATCTCAAATTTGCTCTCTTTGCAATTTACCTTGCTGGAGTCTCACCACCATGCATTTCTGATCAGTTCTATTAATTATCCTTAATGAAGTTTATCTTGTAATTAGTGACAGATCAACTCTTTCTCCTCAGCTCACTCCATGCTCTCTAGCTAAGTGTGAACAATGGCTGAATGGTGCTCTGTGAAGCTTTTGATTCCCTCAAGACACCCCTACTCTCCCATTGCACGTATACAGTACATACAATGGCTGATATATATGTTAAGCAATTACTGTAACTAGAATATAAAAGCATAGAGGTAATGTTGAGGCTTTATAGGGCATTGGTGTATTGCTAGCAGTTTTGGACCTTGTAGGAGAAAGGATGTGCTGGTATTGGAGAGGGTCCAGAAGAGATTAATTAGAATTGTCCCATGAATGAAAGGGTTTGTACACACCGGCTTTTAGGAGAGTGCGTTTTGGTGAGGTGGGGGGTAGTTGGTGGAATCTCATTGAAACCTACTGAAAGGCTTAAATAGAGTGGATGTGAAGAGGATGTTTCCAATAGAGGGTCAAGGACCAGAGGGCACAGCCTCAGAATATAAATACGTCCATTTAAAACAGACATGAGGAGGAATTTTTGTAGCCATAGAGTGACAATCTGTGAGATTCATTAGCACAGACTGTTGTGGAGGCCACATCATTGGGTATATTGGATATATTTAAAGCAGAGGTTGATAGTTTCTTGATTAGTCAGGGCATCAAAGGTTACAGAGAAAAGACAGGAAAATGGGATTGAGAGGGATAATAAATCAGCCATGATGGAATGGCAGAACAAACTCAGTGGGCCACATGGCCTAATTCTGCTCCTATGTCTTATGGTCTTTTCAATATTTACATCACCAGCATTGGTGGAAAAGGATAGCTTGTTGAGGCTAATATATTTCCGCCAGTGTAATAATTGCGTGAATACCAAGGAACCACTACACACATTTATACTCAAGTGTAGCAATGTTTTATAAGCTTTGAATATGCATAATATTAACGTTATCACCTTCTGAATTGGCAATCCCTCACCAACACGCAAAACCTTTGCTGAAATATTTCTTTGACACAATATAAAATAAAAAATACTTTCCCCACATTAATTAACTTAAATCAGTTTTTATTCACTATACTGATGTTTCTTTAGGCTGGCCATCTTGAGCTTACGGAAAGACTTAGACCACAAGACCCAGAAGAGAATCAGGATAATTGGCCCATCAAGTCCGCTTTACCATTCTATCATGGCTGATTTATAATCCGTCTCACCCCATTCTCCTGCCTTCTCCATGTAACTTTTGACGCCCTGTATAATCAAGAACCTGTCAGCCTTTGCTTTAAATATACCCAATGACGTGACTTACACGACAGTCTGTGGCAATGAATTCCACAGATTGACCTCACTCTGGCTAAAGAAATTCCTCCTCATGTCTGTTTTAAATGGATGTATTTGTAATCTGAGGCTGTAGTCTCTAGTCCTCTTCTCTCCCACTGCTAGAAACATCCTCTCCATCTCGACTCTATCTCAGCTTTTCAACATTCGATAGGTTTCAATGAGATTCTCCCTCATTTTTCTAAACTCCAGTGAATACAGGCATTTGCAGGGAGCTAGGGCTTTACTCTTTGGAGGGGAGGAGGATGAGAGGAGACATGATAGAGGTGTACAAGATAATAAGAGGAATAGATAAGAGTGGATAGCCAGCGCCTCTTCCCCAGGGCACCACTGCTCAATACAAGAGGACGTGGATTTAAGATAAGGGGTGGGAAGTTCAAGGGGGATATTAGAGGAAGTTTTTTTACTCAGAGAGTGGTTGGTGCGTGGAATGCACTGCCTGAGTCAGTGGTGGAGGCAGATACACTAGTGAAGTTTAAGAGACTACTAGGCAGGTATATGGAGGAATTTAAGATGGGGGCTTATATGGGAGGCAGGGTTTGAGGGTCGGCACAACATTGTGGGCCGAATGGCCTGTACTGTGCTGTACTATTCTATGTTCTATGTTCTATGTTCTATTTTGCAGCTGCCATTCTAAAATTCTGGTCTTGTAACTAGTGTTGCAACAAATGCAATGTGCAGCATTGTTTATGCCTGTTTGTTTTCATTTCCAAGGTGACTTCAATCCACCCATTTCTTCAATGCAAAACATTCCTCCCTGGCGTACAACCATCGAGGAGTCCCAACACGTTTCTCTTACCGCTGAACCACCAGGTAAGATGGCACTTGGTTTCACTTCCATTACGGAAAGAATAGGGCCACAGAACAGTGCAGCACGGAAACAGACCTTTGCCCATCTGGTCCATGCCAACCACAGCATCCTCCCTGCAAGTTCCAGTCACCCACCTTCAGCCCATAATCCACCAACCCCTTCCCTTCTATGTACCTCTCCAAATGCCTCCATTCATTCATTCATTATGTACCGTGTCATAGGATATGGGCGATCATGGTCTTCTGTCTGTCTTTAATCTGCCTGTGTGGTAGACCCCTTCACGGTGCTGTTTTTTCTCTTTTCTTTATCCGTGACCATGATTGTTCCTGGCAAATTTTTCTCCAGATGTGGCCTGCCATTGTCTTCTTCTGGCAGTGTCTTTACAAGACGGGTGATCCCAGCCACCAACAGTAGTCTAAGGGATTGTCTGCCTGGCATCGCTGGTCACATAACCAGGATTTGTGATATATACCAGCTGCTCATACGACCATCCACCACCATAGCTTCCCGTGACCCTGACTGGGGGTGAGCCATGCAGGTGCGATACCTTGTACTAGGGTGGCCTGCAGTCTACTGGATGGAAGGAGCGCCTTACACCTCCTTTGGTAGAAACATATCTCCACCCCACCACCCTAATGCTTCTTAAGTGCCTCTTAAATGCTGCAATTGTGGCTGCCTCAACTACTTCCTCCGGCAGCTCATTCCAGACACTCACTATCCTCTCTGTGAAGAAGCTGCCTCTCAGATCCATTCTAAATCTCTCCTCTCTCATCTTGTATCTGTGGCCCCTAAGTCTTGACTCCCCAACCCTATGAAAAGAACAAAATTTGTCCACACTATCCAAACACCTCACGATTTTATAAACTGCCATGAGGTCTTTACTTATTCTCCTACACTCCAAGGAATAAGGATCCTGTGTGGCCAACCTCTGCCTATTTCTCAGACCCTCTAGTCCAGACAGCATCTTCACAAATTTCTTCTGCACTCTCTCCAGCTTGACAATTTCTTTACTATAACATTGAGCCAATTCTGAATCCACCCTGCTAACTCCCCCCGAATCACATGCAACCAAACTTCCACATCAGCCTGACATGTGTGATCCTGACCAAGGCTTTACTAAAGTCTATGCGGACAGCTCTACCTTCATCTGTCTACTTAGTTACTTCTTGGAAAAACTCCAAAATGGTTTGTCAGGCATGATACATTTTTGGATCTTTTCAAAGAGGGAACTAAGGCAGGTTTGACACTGAGACAATGTTTTGCTGAAATGCATACTGCTTTGGTATAATATCAAAAACAAACATTCTCTGGATTAATAATCTTAGATCTGTTTTTGTTCAACTATTCTGATTTTTTTTTTGTCTGGCTTCTTGAACTTGCAGAAGAATTTTTTAGCTGTCATTTTAAAATTCTGACCTTTCAACTAGTTTTAACTGGTTGTTTAACTAACAACATGCACAGCCTGCAGCATAGCTAATGTCCAGGCGTTCTTGCTTCCAAGGTGATTTCAACCCATCTATTTCTTCACTGCGAAACCATTATGCACCTCCGTGGCATTCAACCATTGAGGACCCTCCACAGGTTTCCCCTGCAGCCGAACCGCCAGGTAAGGTGACACTCTGTCTCGCTTCCTTTACCAGAAGAAATAGAGTCCTAGAATAATAGAGTAGGGGAGCAGGCCCTTCGGCCCTCTGGTCTAAGCCAGCCTTAGCGTCCTCCCTGCTAGTACCAGTTACCTGTGATTGTCCATAACTCTCTAAATCCCTCCTCTGCATGTACCTATCCAAATGCCTCTTAATTACTGTGATTGTACCAGCCTTATCCACTTCTTCTAGCAGCTCATTCCAGTGCTCACAGCGTGCTCTATAAAGAAGCTACCCATGAGGTCTCCTTTAAATCTCCCTCCCCTCCTTCTGTACCTGTGCCCCCTAATTTTGGACTCCTCCACCCTGGGGAAAAGACTATGACCTTCCAGCTTATCCATACCCCTCAAGATTTTATAAACGTCTGTGAGGCCGACCCTCATATTCTTGCATCCCTGAGAATGAAGATCCAGTGAGGCTACCCCTTCCCTTGAACTCAGGCCCTCCAGCCCAGGCAGCATCCTCTCATTAATCACTCCTGCACCTTCCCCAGCTTTGACAATTCTTTCCTACAACAGGATGGATAAAACTGTACGCAATTCACCAAGAACAGCCTCATCAGCAACTGATATAACTGCAACATAATGACCTTACTCTTAAACTCGATGCCCTGACTGAAGGCCAGCATGCCAAATTACCCTAGCTACTTGCTCATGTGCTTTCAGCGAACTGTATACTTGTATTCCCAGGTCCCTCATCGGTGTCTTGTCATTCACTGTACAAGTCCTACCCTGGTCTGACTGTCAAAAATGCATCACCTCACACTTATGGGGATAAGGCGGGAAAAGGGTACTGATTGTGGATGATCAGCCATGATCACAGTGAATGGTGGTGCTGGCTCGAAGGGCTGAATGGCCTACTCCTGCACCGATTGTCTATTGTCTATTGTCTATTATCTAAGCTGAATTGATATGCCATTTATCAGCCCATCTCCTGAAGTGATCAAGTTCTCTTTTCACAAATCATTGTAATCGGCTTCATTATTGACATGACCCCCTAATTTATTATAATTAGCAAACTTGCTAATTGTCCCGTGTACATTTATATCCAAATCATTTACACACATAGTGAAAAGCAGATGTCCCAACACTGGTCACAGTCACAGGCCTCCAGTCGGAGAATGAACCTTCAAACATCACCTTCTCATCATCAAGCCAATCCCAAATCCACCTCACTAGCTCCCTTGAAACTCAGGCAACCCTCACCTTGCATATGGGAGCTAGCCAAAGGTCTC
The DNA here is from genome assembly GCF_030028105.1 of Mobula birostris. Lineage (NCBI taxonomy): Eukaryota > Metazoa > Chordata > Chondrichthyes > Myliobatiformes > Myliobatidae > Mobula > Mobula birostris. The sequence continues at coordinate 139,994,233 of NC_092378.1, read as the reverse complement.
ACTAAAGTCCACGTGGACAACATCCTTTGCCCTACCTTCACCTAACCACTTAGCTACCTCTCAAAAAAACTCCAAAAGGTTCGTCAGACATGACAAACCTCTTGGAGTTTTCGAAGAGGTAACTAAGGAAGCCAGTTTAACACTGATACAATTTTCAGAGAGATCAGTGTAAAACCTCCTCCCAAGTCCTCAGATTGGTAGGATGCACTGTATAGTTATGGTGAGATAACCTCACAAAAAGATACATTTGAGGATAAATTGGAGCTGTTATCCATAGTAAGTTCCCACACATCAGAAACTGGATAAAGTGTAGATAGATAGATACTTTATTGATCCCAAGGAAAATTACAGTGTCATAGTAGCATTACAAGCACACAGATATACAAATAATAGAAGAGAAGTAAGAAAGAATAAAAAATAAGTTAACTCAACCAGTCTAACAGGAGGCATTCATCACGTCCCCGGCTATAGGTTGACTCATTATAGAGCCTGATGGCCGAGGGTAAGAATGACCTCAGAGTGCACTTTGGAGCAGCACATTTGTCTTGGTCTATTACTAAAAGTGCTCCTCTGTTCAGCCAAAGTGGCATGCAAAGGGTGAGAAACATTGTCCAGGATTGCCAGGAGTTTCCATAGTGTCCTTTGTTCTACCACAGCCTCCAGTGTGTCCAGTTTGACTCCTGTAACAGAGACAGCCTTTCTAATCAGTTTATTGAGTTAGCATTTCCATGGAGCATTGTGATTTTTATTTTCACTTTAATTCCTGACAAGGCATCAAGGAACTGGAGGATTTTTATTTGTTCCCTTTCACAGCAAAGGAATACAAACTTCAACGATCCACATTCTCAGACTGTGACCGAATGTAATTTTGCAAAGTTTGGAGTTGTCATTTCAACAGAATCTTAAAAATCGAGATGCTTAACCACAGCATCTTGAGTTCTATAAATAAAGAGCTTCCTAACTTCTGTCTGTTGTTTACAGGGATCTCTAGACCCCAAAAGTAGATGTCATCAGGATGGGATTTAATGGTCTTTATCAAGTATGCACAGTGGCACTTGTAGCAGAGTGCTCCATCAGGACTTTTACAACAATTGTGAATGGGAGGGAAGCACAGATGTCAAGCTGGAATATGGACATGCCGGTGGTGAATCCAACGCTTTAGGATAACTAATAAAGGTTTGAACTTTCTTGGATATCTTTACATGATTGCTAATTCTTTTGAACTTTTCAGTAACTGTGCACATATGTAAATGCTTGAAAGCAATACACACTTGTGTAGCAAATCTGCCCCGTGCAGCTATGTGATGTCCCTCAGTCCAATCACTACATCCCAAGTGAGAAAGAATAATGGACCGAAGTTTGCCAACTCAAGCAAAGTGAAATTTCTCTCTGATCCCTGAAGCTGGTCAAGACAAGTTCTAGACGATCACTTGAGTTACATCGTCAAATACTCCAACTTTCTCTTACACACTGATCACTCAGCCAATGCCAGGATTGCAATCACTGACGTTTGCGTGTTTGAAGTATCTCACATCATTATCGTTCTTCTTTTCTGCACCTTGTGGCACATCAGGTGGTGACCTTGCCGTTTCTTTACCATTTGTCTGTTTTTCTTTTATGAGGCCGAGTTGCCAGCTCGATGTCCAACCCAGCACAGATAGAAAGCGTGCACAGAGCCGGCCAGATTCGAATCCAAGGCCGCTCGTCTCGAAGTCCAGTGTGGATGCCACTGCACCTCTGGCTGGCTAGCTCACATCACTCTGCAGACTGGCAACTTGGTCTAAAAGTTAATAACTATATGAAAGGGGAAGACAACTTGTTCCCCACATTAATTTTAAACTGAGCACCTGTATAATTTACGTTTTGTATGTGCACATTCCCTGATTTTTCCTAAATAAACTTATTCAGATGTTCTATGTGCAGAAACATAAGCTAGTATCTTCATTATTTTAAAGCTATTAATCAAATTGGATGGGAGAAACCGCATGCTTCACATAGTGCACTCCTCTATTATTTAATTTTCATGTAAAAGTCAATGCATAAGTACAATATTATAAACTAAAGCTATACTCAAAAACTTTTATAGATATACTGTGGAGAGCATTCTGACAGGCTGCATCACTATCTTGTACGGGGTGGGGGGGGGGGTGGTGTCTAATGCACAGAACTGAAAAAAAGCTCCAGAAAGTTCTAAAATTAGTCAGCTCCATCATGGGTACCTGCCTCCATAGTATCCAAGACATCTTCAAGGAGCGGTACCTCAGAAAGGTGATGTCAATTATCAAGGACCCCATCACCCAGGACATGGCCTCTTCTCATTGTTACCATCAGGAATGAGGTACAGGAGCCTGAAGGCACACGCTTGGTGATTCAGGAACAGCTTCTTCCCCTCTGCCATTCGATTCCCAAATGGACATTGAACCCATGAACACTACCTCACTTTTTAAAAAATATATACTACTTCTGTTTTTGCACTATTTTTAATCTATTTAATATAAATATATACTTACTGTAATTGATTTACTTATTTTTTTCTATTATATCATGTATTGCATTGTACTACTGCCGCTAAGTTAAAAAATTTCACATCACATGCCGGTGATAATAAACCTGATTCTGATTCTGTTTCTAAAGTTGGACTCAATAATACCAGTCATGAACCAATAGTGATCTGTATGAAATAATACCAGCATCCCTTACACAAACTAGGGGAAAACTTTGCCTGACTAATTGTGTAATACTACATTCCGCTGTACGAGCATTTGAAACTCAGAACATTATCTTTTCTTGTACCTATATCAGCGAACCCCTCTTTTATCCCCTCATGTATGGATAGGGCCTTTGATGCATGGCGAGAATTAGGGATACACAGCGTTGGAGACTTATACATACAAGGGATTTCTGCACCACTTTGGCAGCTCCAGGACAAATTCAGATTGCAAAAGAGTCATTTTTTCAGGTATCTCCAGCTAAGACACTATATAAGATCACATCTTTCTGGATTTGAGATGGCAGAACCTGATAAATTAGATAATCATTTAAGATCATGCTTAGGGACAGAACACATCATCGCCTATCTGTATGATGCCATACAAAGCAAGTGTCATACAACAATGGATAATGTTAAAAAAGAGTGGGGAAAAGGAGTTGGGTACAGAGATAGAGGAGGTTATATGGAATGAGGCTTTAGAGTATGTTAACTCTTGTTCCACCAATGTCAGGCATTGTTTAATACAATTTAAAATCCTACATAGACTACATTACTCAAAAGTAAGGATCATAAAATATTCCCAGAGGTGTCCCCAATGTGTGAGAGATGCAAGTCCTCGGAGGTAAATTTTTTACATATTTATGCTCTATGTCCCAGAATACATGAGTATTGGAAGCAAATATTTGAGGTCCTATCGAAGGTACTAAAGGTTCAGATAATACCAGACTCCATTTTAATAATTTTTGGAACTTCTGCAAGGTCAAATAAATCCCAGGCTACCCAGCAACAACTCCCAGCCTATGGCATACTTAATGGAAAGAAACTCATACCGATGTTCTGGAAAAAGGAGGAAACTCCATCACTCAGACAATGGCTGGCTGCACTAATGGATACTCTGCATCTAGAGAGGACAAGATACGTTATCAAGGACGGACTCAAAGAATTTGAAAAAATCTGGCAACCATTACTGTTGTATTTAGAAGAGACCGACAGCTGAACTAAGTGTGGGGGGAGGTAGGACCTAAACAGCACATACGGGAGGGGTGAGGGGAGGGGAGGGGAGGGGAAAGGAGGCGGGGTGGTGGGGTTTCCTTTGCTTTTTGCTTGTTTACTATACAAACTTCATTATGTTGTTATAAGAGAGAAAAGAAAAAAAGCATTGTACTTTAGGACATTGTTGGCTGTGGTTAAGCTGATGTTGCTTCACAATAAATATATTTGAAATACATTCTGCTGTACTGAATGATGCTTGTCAAAGTGTACCCATTCCCAGTGTATTGTTTATCTGTATAGAACATAGAACACCACAGCACATTAAAGAAAGAGATTTTCTTGAATTATTTGTCACATGTACATTGAAACATACAGTGAAACGCATCAAATAAAATCAGTGAGGATTGTTCTGGGCAGCCCACAAGTGTCACCATGCTTCCAGCGCCAGCGTAGCATGCCCATAATCTGAACTATACATCTCTGGGGGAAAATTAGAATACCTGGCAGAAAGCTACATGGCCTCGGGGTGAACATACAAACTCTTTGCAGAGGCGGGAATTGAACCCCAATCTTACAGCTAGTGTTGTAATAGCATTACAGTAACCGGTCCGCTACTATGCTTCCTCAGGCCCTTCGGTCCAGAAATTTGTGCTGACCTGCTCTAAACCTACTCTGTGATCAATCTTACCCAGGAGTTCCTAACCTTTTTATGCCATGGACCAATACCATTAAACAAGAGGCTCAGGAACCCCAGGTTCCTGATCCTGATCTATCCTCTCCATCCTACACAGCCCATATCCCTCCTATCTTTCATTCATCCATATGCATATCTAAGAGTCTCTTAAATGTCCGTAATGTATCTGCCTCTACTACCACCCCGGCAGTGCATTCCACGCACCCATCACCCTCTGTGTAAAAAAAAACTACCTTCAACATTTCCCTAAATTTCCATCCACTCACCTCAAAAGGATTTCCTCTGCTTATAGCCATTGTTACCCTGGGAAAGAGGTGCTGACTGTCCATTTTACCAATGCTTCTTATAATTTTATATGCATACAAAATTATATATGTACCTGCATAATTTTCAACCACTTTCAATAGGATTCAGCCATGGCTTTATTTCCTCTCCCACCGAAGGAACCATTCCCTCCATAGTTCCCCAGTCCATTTTTCCATCTCCACCAGCCATTCTCTTCTTGCCGCCCTTTCCCTTGCAACCATGGAAGATGCAACACCCCTCTTTCCACTACTTCCCTTCATAGTATCCAGGCAACCAATTGGTCCTTCTGGGTAAAGGCGTGTTGGACGGAGATGGTTTGGCTTGGCTGGTTGAGTGGTGTCGCTACAACAACCTCTCACTCAACGTCAGCAAGGCCAAGGAACTGATTGTGGACTTAGGATGGGGAAGTTGTGAGAACACACACCAGTCCTCATTGAGGAATCAGCAGTGGAAAGGGTGAGCAGTTTCACTTTCCTGAGTGTCAACATCTCGGAGGATCTGCCCTGGGCCCAACCTATTGATGCAATCACAAAGAAGGCATACCAGCAGCTATTCCTTCATTAGTAGTTGGAGGAAATTTGGTACATCACCAAAGACTCTTGCAAATTTCTGCAGCTGTGTGGTGTAGAGCATTCTGACAGTTGCTTCACAGCCTGGGAATGGAGCCTCCAATGCTCAGGATCACAATAGGCAGCAGAGGGTTCCATCATGGGAACAACTTTCCCTGCCATTGAGGACATCTTCAAGAGTCAATGCCTCAAGAAGTTGGCATCCACCATCAAAGACCCTCACCATCCAGGGCATGCCCTCTTCACATTACTACCATCGGGGAGGAGCTTGAAGACCCAAACTCAACAAGTAAAGGTCAGCTTCTTCCCATCTGCCATCAGATTACTGATGGTCCATGAAACACTTCCTTATTATTTGTCTTTTGCACTATTTAGTTTTGTAATATGTCTTTTACAATAATGCTGCCACAAAACAACATTCTCTGCCTATGTCAGTGATAATAAACTTGATTCCAATTCAGTGTGCAACATTTTGTGCTCACAGAGTGACCTCCTTCACAAAGGAGGAACCAAACACAGACTGAGCGACCGCTTTGCTGACAACCCCTCGGAGATGCAAGGTCGATATGAGCTTTGAGTTACCCGAGGCTTGAATTCCCTGACCTCTTGTGTCTTTAGTTTCTACATTGCTGCAATGGCGTCCACAGAAACTGAAAGAACAGCATCTCCTCTTCCAGCTCCATACTAAAACATTTGGAACTTCCATCCAATCATAAGGCATTCGGAACTTAATACTGGATTTAAGATTTCAGGCATCAATCCTTTTCATTTATTCATTATTATCTATTTGTTTATTGTTTATTTATTATCTATCTATTTATTGTTTATTTAGAGATACTGTGTGGAACAGACCCTTCCAGCCCAACAGGCCACACCACCCTATAACCCACCTACTTAACACTAGCCTACTCACAGGGCAATTTACAATCACCAGTTAACCTACTAAATGGTACAACTCTGAAATGTGGGTGGAAACTGGAACACCCAAGGGAGCCCTGCGCTCACGGGAAACTTCTGACAGACGGGGTCTGAGTTGAACTCTGAACTCCGACGCACTGAGCTATAATAGCATTGTGCCAACTATTACATTACCATGGTGCCATAATTCTAGACTTAATATTGATCTAAGAATTTCAGGCATCAATTCCCTTGAGCTCTCTTCAGAGATACAGCTGCACCTTTAAGCTTTAATTTGTCTCTTTTCTCTCTCCAACTGTAATTATTCGTAATTAGCTGTAAACTAATTGTTACCTTGACAACTTTGGTCTGCATCCTATCACAGGTCTTCTTTCCTGTCGGCAACATGCACACATTCCCATTTATTTTAAGCTCACTTCTTGGACCAAAGTGTTGCTCACCAGATTTGCTGTTCATCCTGCTCGTTAGGCAAGGTAACGCAGCGGCCAGGGAAGCGCTTTACAGCACCAGTGACCCGGGTTCAATCCCCGCCATTGTCTGTAAGGAGTTTGTGGGTCGTCCCCATGACTGCGTGGGTTTCCACCGGGTGTTCCGCATTCCTCCCACAATCCAAACACAAATTGGTCACAGTAAATTGTCCTGTGATTAGGCTGGGGTTAGATAGGTGAGCTGTTGGGCAATGTGGCTCATTGGACTGGAAGGGTCTGTTCCACACTCCGTCTCCCACTCTAAATCATTTCTGGTATTAGTTTAGAATTTCCGGCATCTGCAGTAATTTTGCTCCCATTACATCCACGTACACTCAGTGGCAACGTTATTAGGCTCAGGAGGTACCTAATAATGTGGCTTGTGGTCTTCTGCTGCTGTAGTCTTTCCACCTCAAAGTTCAACGTGTTGTGCGTTCATAGTTGCACTTCTGCACACTGCTGCTGTAACATGGGGTTTACTTGAGTTACTTTCTCCATCCTGTCAGCTTGAACGAGTCTCCTCTGACCTCTCTCATTAACAAGGCATTTTCACCCACAGAACTGATACTCACTGGATGGGTTTCTTGTTGTTTTTCTCACCATTCTCTGAAAACTCTAGGGACTGCTGTGCGCGAAAATATCAGGAGGTCAGCAGTTTCTGAGATACTCAAACCACCCCACCTTGCACCAGCAATCATTCCACGGTCAAGGTCACTTAGATCACATTTTTTCCCCATTCTGATATTTGGCCTGAACAGCAACTGAATCTCTTGACCGTGACTGCGTGAGTTGCTGCCACATGATTGGCTGATTAAATATTTGCATTAACAAGCAGGTGAACAGGGGTACTTTAATAAAGTGGCCCCTGAGTGTATTCTTTCCTTGCAGCAACATGCCCATTGTCTCATTTATTTTAAGTTCTGATAGTTCAGTCCTCGGCCCAGACTGTTGTTTATGTTTCTCTCCTCACCAAGGATGGTGTCCAACCTGCGAGGTGCTTCCAGCATTTCTGATATTTGTTTAGAATTTCCTGCATCTGCAGTTTTCCCCCCCCCCCCCCATTTTATCTACTTAAGATGATAGTTATTTTACTCAGTCCAGGTTTTCCAACATTCACACAGGTCAGGAACCTGTGAACAGTTACACCAACACCTTGTCCCAAGTCATTAAAGATTGTGTGGACCACTGCCCCACACATCGACTCCTACAAGATTAATCAGTGATGGTGTTCATGTAGGATCTGATTCACTATCAGATTTAGAGGACTGTCCTTAAAGGCATTAACTCTGCTGGACACCTACCACAGCAATCAGTATTCGGACTACCAATCTTCACAGCATTTGTTAATGATTTCTGTAAATAAGATGGGATAACCAGAGTTGTATTAACTCTCTGGGATTCAGAAAGTTAAGAGTGATTACATCAACATTAAATAGCAGATGAGAGAAACTACTACCATGGGTCGAGGGGCTTGGGATTCAATAGAATTTTAAAATGAGGTGAGGAATTTATTTTACACTCGTGGGTTACGGGAAGCTTGAAACACTTCAACAAATGGCTTTTGATGTGGACCAGCTGTAAATCTTAAATCTGCAGTGAACAGCTTACTGTTAACTGAAGTAAGCAGAGTTAGGACACAGTTCAGACATTATATCAATTAAAGGCAGACAAAAGACATTATGTGCAATTCCTAACAATCATGAAATGCTTGCAATGAATTATATGGGTGCCATATACATTCTTGATAAGACCATAAGACACAGGAGCAGAATTAAACCATCTGGCCCATCAAGTCTGCAATGCTATTTGATCATGGCTAATTCGTTATCCCTCTCAGCCCCATTCTCCTGCCTTCTTCCATAAACTTTGACGTCCTTACTAACCACAAATCTATCAACCTATTAAATATTCCCAACGACTTGGCCTCCATAACTGTCTGTGGCAATGAATTTCACAGTTTCACCATCCTCTAGTTAAAGCAATTCCTCTTCACCTCTATTCTAAAGGGACGTACTTCTATTCTAAGGCTGGTCCTAGACTCTGTCACTACTGGAAACATTCTCACCACATCCACTCTATCTGAGGCTTTCAATATTTGATAGGTTTCAATGAGATCTTCCCCCTCCCCCATTTCCTCTAAATTCCAGAATAAAATTAAGAATTGGATAAAAGAGCAACAATTGCAAAAACCCTCCTCCGATGGATGTCAGTATCCACACATTAACTAACGTTTGAAAGCCCCTGGCAAGTTTAAAAATTCTAGACACTCCTGTATCTAGTGTCACTTTATGGCATACAATCAGTTTCTGTTCTCTATGTAAGCTAGCTTATGTATTTATATTTATAGCTTTCTTATTATTGCGTTCATTGTCTTATTGTGTTTTTTTTGTGCTGGATTGGATCTGAAGTAACAGTTATTTTGTTCTCCTTTACACTTGTGTACTGGAAATGACATCAAACAATCTTGAATCTTGAATCTAAATGGGGAAGAAGGAAAACTTTCACCCTCTCAGCCGAGAAAGGATTCAGGACAAGGTCCTTGAGGGGAAATAATGTGCTAACTCTTGGAAACATCCAATACCTAGAGCACAGTTTATCAAAAGTGAATTAATAAATCAAACAACATAAATTTGGGTCAATTAATTACACCTCCTATTTAAAATAAATCACTTGTCAGTTCCAAAGTTTTAAAACAGTGCAAATTTTGCCCTGTTATTTCTGGACCTTGCAAGATGGTGCCAGTGAACCATGGTGACGTGCTGCAGACTACGTACAATACTTCTAAATATACCTCTTTTGAATTACTCTCACTGCAATCTGCAGCATGTAATTTCCCTTTAAGCGATGCACTTTTTAATGATACTCATTTGTACACATTAAATAAATCAGGATATCAAGCGATGGCAAACAGAGAGAACAGCAGATAGAGTTTATATTATCAGTTCCAGGAAAATAGATTTCATCCATTACCCTTCAAGTTCCATATACAAAAATAGCACAAAATTCTTGGAAGAACCTTCATTAATCCTTGGTGCTGCAGACCAAAAGGGGGTCAACAAATATGAAGGGAAAAGAAAAAAATAGATAAGAAAAATGAATCTGTGTGACTGGTTTGCCAAATGAGTACCATACAAGCTCTAGTATTGCTTCACACAACCCAGGCAGACATTGGGTGGAATCCAATCTCAAGACAAGGGTGGGAAGTTTTCCTGTACTGAAAAGCAGCAAATGAGTCAGGCTGCTGGCTGCTGATGATTCCAGCTAAAAAGCATACAAAGTCGAAATTAAATGTTGGAAAGTGCTCAAGATGGGTAAAAGTCCTCCTCTATTACAGCAGTGTAATATTCATCCTGGATCATTTCAATTGGGTGGGTTGTGTAATGGGCAATTGTCGCTGTACCTACTTTATCAAAGTTCAGTTTCATCAATTACGCATGTTGACTTTGGAAAAGGACAGAATCTTTGTAACTCAATCATGAGACTGCACAGTTAATATTTAGCATCCATTCCCAATTACACCCTGAACTAAGAGATTGCAAGGCCATTTTGGATAGCCATTAAGAGTCAACCACTGCTGCTTGCCTTTGGCACAGATGAACCTGAGGGGCTAACTACGGATTCCTTGGATAAAGGGCATTAAGTAGACCCACTATCAAAAAGATATCTTGTTTGGAACACACACAAAATGCTGGAGAAACTCACCAGATCAGGCAACATCTATAGAGAGGAATAACCAGTCAACTTTTCAGGCAGTGAGAATCTTACTGAGTTCCTCCTGCATTTTGTGTGTGTTGCTCCAGATTTCCAGCATCTCTTGTGTTTATGATTCCTTGCTTGGAAGGTTGCTGCCATTTGAAATTCGTCTGGGTTACCAAATAGAAACAACTAGCTTTAGAAGCTGTAAACTCAGAAGTTTCATGGATCTCTACATGTCAACTTCCTCCAATGGCATAGGAGGCGCTGCCTTGCTACATTCCTGGAAATTATGGGATGAAGAAAGACACTATATAGGTTCCCAGATTAGCACAGAATGTGCCTGAACCGGTCTAGCTAAATTTGGACCAGGTCTGCCACAGGTTGAAAGTGTGTGTGGGGGTATAGCTCAGTGGTAGAGCATTTGACTGCAGATCAAGAGGTCCCTGGTTCAAATCCAGGTGCCCCCTACTTTATTGTGTACAGTTCTAGTCACCGAATTATAGGAAAGACGTCAATAAAATAGAAAGAGTACAGAGGAAATTTACTAAAATGTTGCCTGGGTTTCATCTCCTAAATTACAGAGAAAGGTTGAACAAGTTAGGTCTTTATTCTTTGGAGTGTAGAAGGGTGAGAGGGGACTAGATAGAGGTGTTTAAAATTATGAGGGGGATTGATAGAGTTGATGTGGATAGGCTTTTTCCATTGAGAATGGGGGAGATTCAAACAAGAGGACATGAGTTGAGAGTTAAAGGGCAAAAGTTTAGGGGTAACGTGAGGGGGAACTTCTTTACTCAGAGAGTGGTAGCTGTATGGAACGAGCTTCCAGCAGAAGTGGTTGAGGCAGGTTCTATGTTGTCGTTTAAAGTTAAATTGCATAGATATATGGACAGGAAAGGAATGGAGGGTTATGGGCTGAGTGCAGGTCAGTGGGACTAGGTGAGAGTAAGAGTTCGGCACGGACTAGAAGGGCCGAGGTGGCCTGTTTCCATGTTGTAATTGTTATACGGTTATATAGGTCCACCTTACCTCCTGCCCCAATCTCTAGCAGCTGGTGCTGATTTGCCTAAATCTTAATTGCAGTCATACTTACTGTACACTAGAGACCCCCAGCAAAAAGCAAAAGATTCTATGACTATTTGAAGGGGATTCTCATTGTGCTCTGTTAGCGGCATTCTCCTGTGTGTTTGTGGAGAATGATTTGTCTTGTGGTGTCGCTCAGTTGTGCCTCCGATGATTGGTTGTCACACCTATCTCTAACCCCTTGTTTTCTTCACTTCCTGGGGAGTGTGCCACTCCTCTGCTTCTGCGTCATGTCATTGCCAGCCCTTACCGTGACTGAGTCTACTGTCCGCCACACCAGGGTTGCGTCGTTGCCGGTTGCCACCGTGACAGAGGCTGCCTTCCTCCACACTTGCATCCAGTGCTGCAAGCCCCCACCGTGAGAGTAATCCTTATTACAGCTTTCAGGGAATTTCCAGATTAAATGTTGTTCGAGTGTTGAAGTCTGTGTGTGTGTGCCAGGTAAAGTTTCCCAATATCTTTCACCATTCATTCCAGCAGCAATGATTCAAGAGTCAGTGGTAAACAGCACAGAAATGGGCCCTTCAAGCCAACTCGTCCATGGCAGTTGCCAACCTTAGCTAGTTCCATTTGCCTGCATTTGACCATCTCCCTCTAAACATTTCCTAGCAATGTATCTGTCTAAAAGTGTTTTAAGAGTTGTAATTGTACCTGCCTCTACCACTTCCTTATTTCACATGCATACCATCCTCTCAGCTTGCCCCTCAGGTCCCTTCTAAATCTGTCCCCTCTCACCACTAGTTATAGATTTCTCTACCCTGGGAAGACAGCTATGTTCCACCTTATCTCTGGCTGTCATAGTCTTTTAAAACTCTGTAAGGTCACCCCTCAGCCTCCTTCGCTCCAGAGAAAGAAGCCCTGGCCTACACAACGATCTTTCCACTGAGGTGAGCGCATGTGCGCGCACACATCTTTTGCTACTAGCACACAAAGGACTTTAATCTGCACACAAAAGGTTGTCGTCCTCTACCCTGTTAAGTATATTTCACCATCATACACAATTGCGTTTCCTTTTCCGGTTTCTGATGTAAACAGTGTTGACAACATGGGGTTTGTGATGATTTATCTGCAGATTTTAGAATTGGCTGACCGATACTGTTTTTATTATAGAGGTTATTGATTCTCTATGCTGAACTCCAAAGAAACAAAGGGTGTGACGCACAAAAGAATTGCTTAATTAAACAGCATAAATGGCTACACCAAAAGCTCATGAGGTCAGGGATGTGCAGTTACGGGAAATATTTATGTACAGTACAGGAATTGGTGTTACCTGCATGTATTGTTGCAACACAAAAGTTGCTGGAGAATTTGCAAGTGGGAAGAAGTGGAGTGAAATTTGGAAACGACTTTTTAAAGTGTCATTCAGCAAGCAAATCACAAATGGACGGTGTGCAAAAGCTCTGGTGAGAAAATTCTTCATTACCCACTATAGGCCTGCTACGTATGTTTTGTGAGAGTGCAGATGAACAAGAGCAAAAATGGTCAATCCCAGGGGAGGTCAAAGTTCTCATTAAGAGTGTTTTCTTAGCGGCTAAAATGAATACATATAAAATTCAGTGCGCACATATTGTTGTCACTGGGCATAAAATTGCACAGCACAAGATTTTTCTGCACACTGGTTATTACTAATTAGAGGGAACATTGCTACAGTGTCTCTCTTTTCAACTCAAACTCTCCAGTCCCAGTAAAGTCTTGTGAATCTTTATTACACCCTTTCTAGCTTAGTCACATCCTTTCTCTAGAATGGTGACCAGAACTGCACACAATTGTACAGGTGCTATCTCACCAGTATCTTGTACAACTTGTACTCAATCCCTTGCTCGATGTATGTAATCATGCCATATGCCTTCTGCACCACCATGTCTACATGAGTCAACACTTTCAGGGAATGATGTAATTGTGCCCAAAGATGTCTGTTATACAGCATTTCCTAAGGCCTTGTCATTCACTACATACACCCAGTTTTGTTGTAACTTCCCAAAGTGCATCTCATTCAACTTGTACATCTGCCATTGCCTTGGCCACATTCCCAGTTAACCTGGAGCCTGAGACAACTTTCTTCACTGCCCAATTTTGATGTCACTCACAAATTTCCTTATGCCATCTATGTTCTCATGGGAATATTTAATGTATATGACAAGCCGCAGGGGAATCAGAACTGACCTCTGCAGCACAACATTGGTCACAGACCTTCAATCTCATAAGCAACCATCCATCACCATCCTCGGTCTTCTCCCACAAAGTCAACCTTGTATCCAATTGGCTAGCTCACCTAGATCCCATGTGATCTGACCTTCTGGGTCAGTCTACAATGCAAGACCTTGTCAAAGCCCTTGCTAAAGTCTATATACACAACACCTTTCACCCCCCTGCCCTCATCAATCTTCTTGGTCACCTCTTCAAAGCTCTCAATCAAACTTTTGGGACACCATTTCCCACCTAATCAGTCCTTGCCTTTCCCTCTAGTAACATTCCCACCAGTGGTTTTTAGCTCACCAGTAATCCCCTGGCTCTTTGTTGCAGTGCTTATAATAATGACCACCCTCCAGTCTTCTGATACCTCATCTGTGGCTAAGGAAGATGCAAAAATCTCTGCCAATGCCCAGCTCTTAGCCAAATCCACCTCCGGCAGTGCTTTGACTCCATTGTTCACATTCCCCTTCTCTCATCTTGCCCCAACTGTTGTTTTTTTTTTCTGTTTCCTCTCCCTCTTTGCCAGCCTCTACCTATCATTCACCTGCCAGTGTTCAAACTCCGCCCTGCTCACTTCCCCTATCCCGCACCACCTACCTGTCATTTTACACCCCTCCTCAATCCACAAATCACCTCAGTTTCCTTTCTTGTCAGTTCCTTTCTCTTCTCCTCTCTGTGCTGGCTATCCTGTTTCTCCACTCTGAGTCCTGTGCAACTCAGAACATCGACAAAACCTTCATCCCAACAATACTGCTCCACTCATTGTGTGTGTTTTATGTTCTATGTTGTTCCAGCAGTTTGTTTGTTGCGCTGGATACCAACTTCCACAGCCTCTTGAGACCACCCAGCAGTTTCTTTCCTTGCGTTCTATGACATCCTAGTGCAGACTTGGCCAGGACCTTGTTCATAATGGAATGATAAACACCCTTCTGACGTATCTTTTCTCAGGACAACTTGGAGACACAAGACACTGCAGATACTGGAACCTGGAGCAACCTGCTGAAGATTCAACCTACTGACTGCCTCCAGCATATTGTTGCTAGGAGTTCACAGTGCTCCCAAACAAGAGGCTCCTGTTAGAAGAGAGTCCATTTAAACTCGTCATGCCAATGCATTGTGCAGACAACAAGGGGCTCTGTGGCTTGTCTGGTCAAAGGACCAGTCTTGTAAATAGGAGATCATGAGTTCAATTCCCAGCTGAATACTTCTGCCGGTGCTGCACTGTAGCAGTTAGTATAGCGCTATTACAGCACCAGCAACCTGATGTTCCAGTTTCATCCCACATTCCAAAGACGTACAGATTAGTAGCTCAATTGGTCACGTGGGTTCGTTGGGCCAGAAGGGGCTGTTGCCGTACTGCAACTCTAAGTAAAATAGTGGGCAGTAGTAAGTATTTCAAGGAGCAACTAGTGGTTCAGCAAACAGCTGGACAGCCATTCATACTGCAGGCTTGACCTCTTTGACAAAGATAAAGGTCAACCGGCATATTCTAGCTCAAGAGTCCAGTTTGGCCATCATTTCAGTGCCCAAATAACCAGTATAAAATAGCTCCTAAAATTGTCAAGAATATGAAACAGTAGTGGAATCACCTTCAAGAACAAGCCAAGAGCATCATTGTAGTGTGCACTGAGCAGACCCTTTGCTCTACTCTCTTTACCCCCATGACTGTATGGCTAGGCACAGCTCCAACGCCATCTGTGAATTCACCAATGACAACACGATTGTTGATAGAATCTCAGATGGTGACAAGGAGGCGTACAGTGATGGGATAGATCAGCTGGTTGAATGGTGTCACAATCACAACTTGTGCACTCAACATCAGCAAGACCAAAGAACTGATTACGTACCTCAGGAAGGGGAAGTCAAGGGAACACATGGCAATCCTCAGCAAGGAGTCAGCAGTGGAAAGGGTGAGCAGCTTCAAGTTCCTGGGCACCAACATCTCAGAGGATTTAGCCTGAGTCCAATGTATTGATGTAATCATGAAGAGGACTTTTCAATGGGTATATTTCATTAGGAGTTTGAGGAGATTTGGTATGTTACAAAGACTCTGACAAACTTCTACAGATGTAGCATGACTGGCTGCATCATTACCTGGTGTGGAGGCTACCATCGGGGGCAGGTACAGGATTATGAAGACCTACACTCAACGTTTTAGGAAGAGCTTCACCCCTCCACACTCAGCTATTCCACTTTACACTATATATTTATTTCATTTTCCCATTTATATTTCATTGTAAGTAATAATATTTTTATGATTTGCACTGTACTGCTGCCAGAAAACAACAAATTTCACATCATATGTCAGTGATGTTGAAGGCGATTGTAATTCTGAGGCATAACCTTCAGCAACATTGGGTCACTGGACCCAATTTCTTCTTTGTTGCTAATGACAACCTGGCACAGTTTTGGCCACCACTTACTCTCCTTCCCAATATTTAGGGATCAAAATAGAAAATTTTGGGCCCAGTCCCCACCCCTCATCTGGAAACATTATCTCTTTCTTTTTCCACAGATGCGGGCTGACTGGCTCTGTGTTTCCTGCACTTTCCATTTTTGTTTTAGATTTACATCAGCTGCAGTCTTTTTGTTTCTAAATTTCAGGGGGAGAGGCTGATAATATAACTCAAACTGTTCCGTACGAACATAATTATTTTCATATCTGTTAGAACATAGAAACATAGAAAACCTCACACAATACAGGCCCTTCCCCTTGGCCCACAGAGTTGTGCTGAACATGTCCCTACTTTAGAAATTACTAGGCTTACCTATGGCCCTCTATTTTACTAAGTTCCATGTACCTATCCAAAAGTCTCTTAAAAGATCCTATCGTACCCGCCTCCACCACCGTTGCCGGCAGCCCATTCCACGCACTCACCACTCTCTGAGTAGAAAACTTACCCCTGATATCTCCTCTGTACCTACTCCCCAGCACTTTAAACCTGTGCCCTCTTGTGGCAATCATTTCAGTCCTGGGAAAAAGCCTCTGACTATCCACACGATCAATGCCTCTCATCATCTTTAAAGTGTTATTCAGGGTAAAGTGCTTATGTTTACGGAGGTAAATACTATTACAGTTCAGTGTGTCCTGACGTGCAGAAATTTTATGGGGTATTTCACTGAACAATGCACAAGGCTTTATAGAAGAATTTCTATCCTATAATTCAGCCCCAGGCCAACATAGAGATAGAAGGTTATGGGTGTCAAGTTTAAAACTTTCTCATAAGTCTGTTGAACATTTTATAAAACCTTAACATATCTTTATTATACATGGAAAATTCTTCAATTTGCTTGTCCATCTTCCCTCATGAAGATTTAAATCTACTTTTTCTGATTTCCCTAACCACTCGAGATGGGGTCAACTGGTTATTCATTAACAGAAATAACAACAGTACAGATCTTGAGCAACACACATAAAATGCAAGAGAAACTCAGTTAGTCAGACAGTATCCACAGAAATGAATAAACAGTCGACGTTTTGGGCCGAGACCCTTCTTGAGGTCTGGAAATGAAGGTTGAAGATGCCGAAATAAAAAGGTGGAGGGAGTGGAAGGAGGATTAGCTGGAAGGTGATAGGTGAAGCCAGGTGGATGGAAAAAGTAAAGGGCTGGAGAGGAAGAAATCTGATAGGAGAGGAGAGTGGATCATAGGAGAAAGGAAAAGAGGAGGGGACCCAGGTGGAGATGATAGGTAGGCGAGAAGAGATAAGAGGCTAGAGTGGGATTTAGAAGAAGAAGGAAGGGTGATGGAAACTTTTTTTATTAGAAAGAGAGATCAATGTTCACGCCATCAGGTTGAAGGCTGCCCAAATGGAATATAAGGTGTTACCTCTCCACCCTGACAGAGGCCTCATCTTGGCACAAGAGGAGGCCGTGGACCAATATGTCGGAATGGGAATGGGAATCAGAGTTGAAATGTTGGGCCACCGGGAGCTTCTTTTGGCCGATGGAGTGGTGGCGCTCAACAAAGCAGTCTTCCAGTTTACGACCTGTCTCACCAATGTAGAGGAGGCCACTTTGGGAGCACTGGATAAAATGGACAACCCCAGTACAAATCTTCAGCGCTTAGGGAGTCAGCTGAGTGTGTATCCAGCAGGAAAACCTACAGCTTGAAGGACCAGAACAAGAACAGAAGATTTTCAAAATCTGAAAAGAACATGTTTGGCACAGCACTGTGGGCCGAAGGTCCTGTATTGTGCTGTAGGTTTTCTATGCTTCTAAAACATGTTTACTAAATAGTAAATGGAAGAGATTCTGCAAACACTGGAAATCAAGAATAACACACACAAAATACTGAAGGTCCAGCAGCATCTATAGAAAAGAATAAAGAATAAAAAAAACAATAAAGAATCAATAAGAATCAATATAATAAAAAATCAGAAAAAGAGGCCACAGTTTAAGAATAAGGGGCAGGCCACTTAGAACAGAGTTGAGGAAAATCTTTTTCATCCAGAGAGTTGTGGATCTGTGGAATGCTCTGCCTCAGAAGGCAGTGGAGGCCAATTCTCTGGATGCTTTCAAGGAAGAGTTAAATAGAGCTTTTAAAGATAGTGGAGTCAAGGGATATGGGGAGAAGGCAGGAACGGGGTACTGATTGTGGATGATCAGCCATGATCCCAGTGAATGGTGGTGCTGGCTCGAAGGGCCAAATGGCCTACTCCTGCACCTATTGTCTATTGTCTATTGTCAATGTTCCGGGCCGAATTTCTTCACCAGGACTGGAAAGGAAAGAGGAAGAAGTTGGGGGAGGGGAAGGAGTGCAAGCTGGAAGGAGAGAAGTGAAGACAGGTGAGGGTAGATAGGTGGGGGAGTGAGAAGAGAAGACAGCTGAGGGGAAGGTAGATAGGTGGGCGAGTGAGAAGTGAAGACAGGTGAGGGTAGATAGGTGGGGGAGTGAGAAGTGAAGACAGCTGAGGGGAAGGTAGATAGGTGGGCGAGTGAGAAGTGAAGACAGGTGAGGGTAGATAGGTGGGGGAGTGAGAAGTGAAGACAGCTGAGGGGAAGGTAGATAGGTGGGCGAGTGAGAAGTGAAGACAGGTGAGGGTAGATAGGTGGGCGAGTGAGAAGTGAAGACAGCTGAGGGGAAGGTAGATAGGTGGGCGAGTGAGAAGTGAAGACGGGTGAGGGTAGATAGGTGGGGGAGTGAGAAGTGAAGACAGGTAAGGGTAGAGGTAGATACGTGGGGGAGTGAGAAATGAAGACAGCTGAGGGGAAGGTAGATAGGTGGGCGAGTGAGAAGTGAAGACAGGTGAGGGTAGATAGGTGGGGGAGTGAGAAGTGAAGACAGGTAAGGGTAGAGGTAGATACGTGGGGGAGTGAGAAATGAAGACAGCTGAGGGGAAGGTAGATAGGTGGGCGAGTGAGAAGTGAAGACAGGTGAGGGTAGATAGGTGGGGGAATGAGAAGCTGGCAGGTGATAGATGTACAACGCGGATCCAGCCCTTCCTGCCCAATGAACTGCGCCACCTAGCAACCCGCCTGTTTAACACTGGCCCCAATCACAGAACAATTTACAATCGCGGACTAACCTAGTAGCCGGTACCCCTTTGGAATGCTGGAGGAAACCAGAGCACCCGGAGGAAACCCGTGTGTTCACGGCAAGGAACACACAAACTCCATACAGATGGCATCAGAATTGAACTCCGAACTCTGAACTCCGACGCCCCAAGCTGTCAAAGTGTAGCATCACGCTTACCGCTGCCGTGGTGTCCCATTACAGCCGGAATTTTAAGTCTGAGGTTGAATGATCTTTATTAATCAAAGCTTTAAAGATCTGAAGATAAGACAAGTTTATGGAGCTACATCTCAGATCAGCCATATTCTCACTGCATTGAAGCACAAGCTTAAAAGGCTCAGTAATCTGTCCCTATTCCTGAAGTTAAGCAATCATCTTCAACTTGAACTGCTGCCAAATCTCTGAATGTACCCGGCTGACATGCCCTATATTGACTTTGTAGTTGCTTAATCAACCCTTGGTCAAAATTGCTGACTCTCCCCTGTTGCATTTAAATTATTTGAGCCGATGTTTTATTCTTAATATGTTAATGTGTGCATCTGCATTGAATTTGGATTATGAATATTTATACAAAGTGGGATGAAATAAATACAAGCTTCAATGTATTTGGAGTGTATTTATAGTAGGCACATCTAAATAACACTTCAACCCTCTTTCAAACTTCCTGCCACTGACTGTAAGGAGTTTGTTTGTTCTCCCCTGTGACCGTGTGAGTTTCCTCAGGGTGCTCCGGTTTCCTCCCACAGTCCAAAGACGTACCAGTTCGTAGGTTAATTAGTCATTGCAAATTGTCCTGTGATAAGGCTAGAAATAAATCAAACATCGCTGGGCAGCACAGCTCGAAGAGCCGGAAGGGCCTATTCCACACTGTAGCTCAATAATTAAATAAATAACTTCTTTTCTACAATTAGAAAAATGCCTTTTATTTTTATTTCAAGTGCTGCATGTTTTTGTGTTTCCATTGCTTTCAACTAGTTTCATGAAAGTAATAAAATAACTGTATTTTTAAAGGCACAATAATCAAGGCACACTTGCAGACCCCAGTCAGTTCAATGGGTAACAACATCTCCTCCACGCTCTCCATCTGCACAGGTGCAGCACAAGGCTGTGAGCTTAGCCCCTGCCCTACTCACTGCGTGGCTAAACACAGCGTCAATGCCATGTTCAAGGTTGCCGATGACATCACTGTCATAGGCCGGATCAAAGGTGGTGACGAATCAGCATACAGGGGGGAGATTGAAAATCTGGCTGAGTGGTGCCGTAACAATAACCTTTCACTCAATGTCAGCAAGGAACTGATTACTGACTTCAGGAGGGAAAAAGCAGAGGTCCTTGAGCCAGTCCTCATCGGAGGATCAGAGGCAGAGAGGGTCAACAACTTTAAATTCCTCAGTGTTTTATTATTTCAGGGGACCTGTCCTGGGCCCAGCACATAAATGCAATTATAAAGGAAGCTCAGCAGCACCTCTTCTTCCTTAGAAGTTTGTAAATATTCGGCATGACGTCTAAAACTTAGACAAACTTCTATAGATGTGTAGTGGAGAGTATATTGACTGGCTGCATCACAGCCTGATATGGGAACGCCCATGCTTTTGAATGGAAAATCTGACTAAAAGTAGTGGATAGGGCCCAGTCAATCCCAGATAAAGGCTTCCCCACCATTGAGCACATCTACATAAAGTATTGTCACAGGAAAGCAGTATCCATCATCAGGGAACCCCACCACCCAGGACATGATCTCTTCTCACTGCTGCCATCAGGAAGAAGGTATAGGAGCCTCAGGACCCAAACCACCTGGTATTTACTATTTAATTATTTATGGTTTTATTACCATTTAATTATTTATGGTGCAACTGTAACGAAAACCAATTTCCCCCGGGATCAATAAAGTATAACTGTGACTATTTACTCCTCAACCATCAGGCTCTTGACCCAAAGAGAATAACTTCATTCAACTTCACTTGCTTATCATTGAAATGTTCCCACAACATGTGGACTTGCTTTCAAGGACTCTTCATCTTATGTTCTCAATATTTATTGTTTATTTATTAATTATTATTATTATTATTTCTTTCCTTTTGTGTTTACACAGTTTGTCTTTTGCTCCCTGGTTGAACACCTAAGTTGGTGCAGTATTTCATTGATTCTATTATTGTTATTATTCTATTATGGCTTTATTGAGTACGCCCGCAAGAAAATGAATCTCAGATTTGTACATAGTTACGTTGTTGCACTTTGATAATAAATTTACTTTGAACCTTGAACTTTGTACTTTGAACAAAGGCACAATAAAATAAAGTTTATTTTATACACTCATTTTCTCCTACTCGTAAAACTTACAGAGCAAAAGATATTTTTAAAAAACAATTGATTTCGGAGGACATTGTGTGTGTGCGCAGTTTTAAGGCCATAAGACAGAGGAGCAGAGTTATGCTATTTGGTCCATCAGATCTGCTCTGCTATTCATCTTTAGCATTTGAGTTTTGGAGGATGAATTCGAAGTATAACAGTAGGATTTCCATAAATGCTAAAGATTGAAGAGATAGGTTTATTGAGATTTGTATGAACAATTTTTGAATACAAATTATTTCATTGGAACTCTGCATTATTTCTTTCTCTGAGGCTGTTCAATCAGTATCTCAAACCTATCCATGTTGTAGGGTAACACCATTTCCTTTATCCTTGCATCTTTGCCATGATAAAGTTATTTTCTTGAATCACTAAAGTAGACCTGTCTCTCTGGATTTCCCTGTCTCATGGCCACTGTCAGCTTACCATTCAGCATTATAGGAAGTAGAAACTATGAGAAGAGAAGGTTTTGTTGTCTCTTTCATCCAGTAAGATTATGGCTGAATAACCTTTAATCCTATTTACCTGTCTGCCATCTTCCCACATCCCCAGTATCTAAAAATAGATCCATCTTGATCCGGAATATTTCAATGATTAGAAACTTCTGAGTGAAGAAGTTTCTCCATGTGTCAGTGCTAAGGAACCAACCCTTTTTATCCTGTCAACATTGGCTCACTAATTCTATTCAATCTCTGCTCTTTAATAGCTGTCTCACCACCAGCATTAGAACATGGAACAGAGAAGATTACTGCTCAGAACAGATCCTTCAGCCCATGATAAGAGGGAAGGGAGGGCATCAGGTAGTGGAGTGCACGCTGTAGCTGTCCCTCTTAACAATAAGTACTCCATTTTGAGTGCTGTTGAGAGGGTGTGGGACGACCTACCTGGGGGAAGCAACAGTGCCACTGAGAGTCTCGAACTGCGGCTGAGAAGGGTAGGGAACGGAAGAGGAGGGGAGCGGTAATAGGGGATTCTATAGTTAGGGGGACAGGCAATTCTGTGGACGTGAAAAAGAAACAAGGATGGTAGTTTGCCTCCCAGGTGCCAGGGTTCGTGATGTTTCTGAGCGCATCTACGATATCCTGAAGTGGGAAGGTGAACAGCCTGAGGTCGTGGTACATATTGGTACCAATGACATAGGTAGAAAAGGGTGGAGGTCCTAAAAGCAGAATACAGGGAGTTAGGAAGGAAGCTGAGAGGCAGGACCTCAAAGGTAGTAATCTCAGGATCGCTGCCTGTGCCACGCGACAGTGAGTATAGGAATAGAATGAGGTGGAGGATAAATGCGTGACTGAAGGATTGGAGCAGGGGGCAGGGATTCAGATTTTTGGATCATTGCGACCTCTTCTGGGGCAGGTGTGACCTGTACAAAAAGGAGAGGTTGCACTTGAAACTGAGGGGGACCGATATCCTAGCAGGGAGATTTACTAATGTTATTAGGGAGGGTTTAAACTAGATTTGCAGGGGGAGTGGGAACGAAGTGAAGAGGCAGAGGATGGGGAGGTTGGAGCACAAGTAGAGACAGCTTGTAGGGAGTTTGTGAGGAAGGATAGGCAGATGTTAGAGCAAAGATACACTCAGCCTGATGGTTTGAGATGTGTCCATTTTAATGCAAGCAGTATCATAAACAAGGCGGATGAACTTGGAGCGTGGATCAATACATGGAACTGTGATGTTGTGGCCATTACAGAGACTTGGATGTCTCAGGAGCAGGAATGGCTGCTGAGTGTGCCAGGCTTTAGATGTTTCAAAAAGAACAGAGAAGGAGGCAAAAGAGGTGGGAATGTGGCATTGCTAATCAGGGATAGTGTCACGGCTGCAGAAAAGGAGGAAGTCATGGAGGGATTATCTACTGAGTCAGTATGGGTGGAAGTTAGAAACAGGTAAGAGGCAATAACTCTACTGGGTGTTTTTTACAGACCCCACCCCCCCAATAGTAACAGAGACATTGAGGAACAGATAGGGAGGTAGATTCTGGAACGGTGGAATAATAATAGAGTTGTTGTGATGGGAGATTTTAACTTTCCTAATATTGATTGGCATCTCCTTAGCGCAAGGGGTTTAGATGGGGTGGAGTTTGTTAGGTGTGTTCAGGAAGGTTTCCTGACACAATATGTATATAAGCCAATTAGAGGTGAGGCTGTACTTGATCTGGTATTGGGAAATGAATCTGGTCAGCTGTCAGATCTCTCAGTGGGAGAGCATTTTGGAGGTAGTGACCATAACTCTGTCTCCTTCACCATAGTGGTGGAGAGGGATAGGAGCAGATAATTTGGGAAAACATTTAATTGGGGTAGGGGGAAATATGATGCTGTTAGGCAGGAACTTGGGAACATAAATTAGGAGCAGATTTTGTCAGGGAAATGCATGGCAGAAATGTGGCAAATGTTCAGGGAACATTTCTATGGAGTTCTGCATAGGTATGTTCCATTGAGGCAGGGAAAGGATGGCAGAGTTAAAGAACCATGGTGTACAAAAGATGTAGGAAATCTAGTTAAGAAGAAAAGAAAAGCTTACAGATGGTTCAAGAAACTAGGTACTGTTAGAGCTCTAGAAAATTATGTTGCTAGGAAGGATCTTAAGTATGGAATTAGGAGAGTCAGAAGGGGCCATGAGAAGGCCTTGGTGAACAGGATTAAGGAAAACCCCAAGGCATTCTTCAAGTATGCGAAGAGCAAAAGGATGAGTTGTGTGAGAATAGGATCAATCAGCTGCGATAGTGGAAATGTGCATGGAGTCAGAGGAGGTAGCGGAGGTACTTAATGAATACTTTGCTTCAGTATTTATCAGGGAAAAAGACCTTGGCAATTGTGGGGATGACTTACAGTGGACTGAAAAACTTATGCATATAGACATTAAGAAAGAGGAGGTGCTTGAGCTTTTGAGAAGCATAAAGTTAGATAAGTCACCGGGACCGGACGAAATATACCCTAGGCTACTGTGGGAAGGGAGGGAGGAGATTTCTGAGCCTCTAGCGATGATCAATAGGGAGGGGAGAAGTATCGGAAGATTGGAGGGTTACAAATGTTGCTCCCTTGTTCAAGAAAGGAAGTAGAGATAACCCAAGAAATTATAAACCAGTGAGTCTGACTTCAGTAATGGATAACTTGTTGGAGAAGATCCTGAGAGGTGGGATTTATGAGCATTTGGAGAGACGTAATCTGATTAGGGATAGTCAGCATGGCTTTGTCAAGGGCAGGTCATGCCTTACGAGCCTGATTGAATTCCTTGAGGATGTAACAAAACACATTGATGAAGGTAGAGCAGTGGATGTAGTGTTAATGGATTTCAGTAAGGCATTTGATAAGGTTCCCCATACACTTCTCAACCCAGCTCTGCATCCTGTCTGCATCCCATTGTAACTGCGTCTTTCTTAACTTCCAACATGCTCCAGCACGTTAGCCTGTTCTACATTAACCTCACGTCACTGTTGAGTACTGAAGGAAAGTATTCATGAAGGATCTCCCCTACCTCCTCTAACTCCAGGCACACATTTTCCCCTTAATCCCTGAGCAGTTTTACCTTCACTTTAATTATTCTCCTATTCTTCACATACGTGTGAAATGCCTTGGGATTTTCCTTAATCCTATTCGCCAAGGCCTTCTCTTGTCCCCTTCTAGCTCACCTGAGTGCATTCTTAAACTCCTTCCTGGCTGCCTTATTACTCTCAAAAGCCCTGTGTGACCTTTGCTTCCAAAACCTTAAGTAAGCTTCCTTCTTCCTCTTGACAAAATGTTGCACCTCTTTTGTCAACCATGGTTCTTTCACCCAATCGTCCTTCCCCTGACTCAATGGGACAACGCTGTCCAGAACCCCATGCATGTGCTCCCTAAACAGCCTCAGATGTTGTTGCCAGGATAAACAAAGGGTTATGTTAAGGTCTCCTGTATGTTTGAAAACTGTTAGAATCTGCAATGCAGAAAGAAATTTTAAATATTTACTCATGCTGCCCATTGGAGTCAAAGTCTAAACTGTAGTGATACTTTAAATAGCTACCTGTCATTGTCAGCATGCTTATGTTCAGTAGTTTAATCCATAAACAGAAAAGACATAACTTTTTTGATTCGTGACCTTAGTTGGGGGATATCCTTCCCTATTCTGGCATCGGAGATCAAACGTGTAAACTGATGATGCACAGAGAGAGTGACCGAGACATGGATGAACAACATAAGCAATTGTGTCTGTCTATAATTCATCTGACTGAAGTATTGTGAAGTTAACATAAATTCAAATTACAGTGGGTAGATTCAAAATGCCACATTCAAAACTGCATATATGTACTTATTTATTCATTCATTTAAACAATCAGCGCTGTAACAAGCCATTTTGGCTCACGAACCCATGCCACCCAATTATACCCAAGTGACCAACTAACCTGTATGTCTTTGGACTGGAGAAGGAATCCAGAGCATCTGGAGGAAACCCATGCAGCCAGAAGGAGAGCATGCAAACTCCCTACAGACAGCTGAGAGAAATAAGTCAAGGTTGCTGGCATTATGAAGCATTAGGCTAACTGTTAAGGTATTGTATGGCCTGCCACTTGACCTCCACATGCACCTGCCCTCGTCAAATGCAGTTTTTATGCAGTACTGTACAAAAGTGTGAGGCACGTACAGTGTGTATAGTTGGTGTACCTCAGACTGCTGCACAGCACTGCATTTCTCAACGTGGAGCAGAGAGCGAGTTTGTAAATCTGGAAGGCGCAAAGGATGTTGGGAATGGTGAGGGTGGAGCGCCACGGGAGGGGTGGGGGATAGGTGGCAGAGAAGGAGTGCCAGGGTCGAGGGGTGGAGTGTGTGCAGACGCACCCAGCCCTGAGACACCAGGCGAAGTAATTTGATTCTAAACATTTTGTTTATTGATCGTTACAGAATGTGTCTCTGATGCTTCCCTCTCCCTTCCCCTTTTCACAACCATGATTCCCCTCTCCCTGCCCCCTTCCCACTCTCAGTCCACAACAGAGACCCATATCAGAATCAGGTTTAACATCACTCACATATGTCATGAAATTAGTTTTTTTTTACATGTGACAGCAGTACCATGCAATAGATAAAGTTACTACAGCTAAGAGAAAATCTGCAGATGCTGGAAATCCAAGTGACACACACACAACATTCCGGAGGAACTCAGCAGGCCAGGCAGCATCTATGGAAAAGAGTACAGTCGACGTTTTGGGCCAAGACCCTTCAGCAGTCCTTGGCCCAAAACGTTGACTATACTCGTTGACTATAGCTGCTGCCTGGCCTGCTGAGTTCCTCCAGCATTGTGGGAGTTACTACGGTACTGTGCAAAAGTTTTAGGCACCCTAACTATATATGTACATATATATATATACATATGCCCAAGACTTTTGCCCAGGACTGTATTATTAGCACATTCCAGGCTGCAGGAGTATGTGCTGAGGGACTCACTGAATTTTGGCACAGCCACAACAAGGGCTCGGTGGGAAAGAACCACAGTGTAGGGTTCATCTGCTACTGGGTTGGGGGAGGAAGACTCTCAATTATTGAAATAGGATACCAGCCCAGAGGGCCATGTAAGTGGCAACAGTCCTATTGATGGATATGTAGGAATGTAATAGGGCAGTACTGAAAGCATCGACTTTGAATGTAAGGATGAAAAAGCATTGCATGATTTATTCTTGTAAATAATACTTGTTATGAATATTGTTGATTTTTATTAAAATAAACATATATATGTTTTTTAGCCTCACAACGACAACTTTTTTCAGGAGTGAAGAAACTTCCCATTCAAGGTTCATCGAGCCGTCCTTTTGAAATGGGAAAGAGTGGAAGGAGATCTGCAAAGAGGCACGATGTGGACTTAATGGGAGATTTCAACTCCTCTAATATTGACAGGGATAATAACAATTTAGGGGCCAAGAAGGAGAAGAAACTTTTGAAATGTGTTTGGAACATGAGCTTCCTTGACTAGAACATTTACATTGTGACACCAAATGAGAGAAAAACACAAGAACACAAGCAAATAGGAGCAAGCACAGATTGCCTGGCCCTTGCATTCATTGTGCTCCTAGTGTCGTCTCATAGTCATAGTCATAGTCATACTTTATTGATCCCGGGGGAAATTGGTTTTCGTTACAGTTGCACCATAAATAATAAATAGTAATAAAACCATACATAGTTAAATAGTAATACGTAAATTATGCCAGGAAATAAGTCCAGGACCAGCCTATTGGCTCAGGGTGTCTGACCCTCCAAGGGAGGAGTTGTAAAGTTTGATGGCCACAGGCAGGAATGACTTCCTGTGACGCTCAGTTTTGCATCTCAGTGGAATGAGTTTCTGGTTGAATGTACTCCTGTGCCCAACCAGTACATTATGTAGTGGATGGGAGACATTGTCCAAGATGGCATGCAACTTGGACAGCATCCTCTTTTCAGACACCACCGTCAGAGAGTCCAGTTCCATCCCCACAACATCTCTGGCCTTACGAATGGGTTTGTTGATTCTTTTGGTGTCTGCTACCCTCAGCCTGCTGCCCCAGCACACAACAGCAAACATGATAGCACTGGCCACCACAGACTCGTAGAACATCCTCAGCATCGTCCGGCAGATGTTAAAGGACCTCAGTCTCCTCAGGAAACAGAGATGGCTCTGTCCCTTCTTGTAGACAGCCTCAATGTTCTTTGACCAGTCCAATTTAATGTCAATTCGTATCCCCAGGTATATGTAATCCTCTACCATGTCCACACTGACCCCCTGGATGGAAACAGGGGTCACCGGTACCTTAGCTCTCCTCAGGTCTACCACCAGCTCTTTCTGTGTACCAGATACCCACAGACTCCCTGATCTTTCAAAAGTTTATTAACCTCCACTTCAATTCCTTCAAATATTCCAGCCTCCAAAATGCTCCGAAGCAGAAGGTTCCAGAGACTTACTACCCTCTAAGAGAAGATATTTCTACATACTCTAGTTTAGATGACCAAACTCTTATTCTGAAACTATTTCCCTTCATTCCCATTGGTGAAAATATCTCAACATCTGCACAAGGCATGAGCTCTTGGGATCCTCTCATGTTTCAATAAGGCCGCTGTTCATTCTTCTGGATAACAAAGAATACGACAGACCCATCTTGCTTTGCTCTCTCAACCGGATAATAATTCTCTCATTCCTGGAAGTATCCTGGTGAATCTCCTTTGGATTGGAGTAGGGGGCCAAAACGGTGGACAATATTCTAAGTATGGCATCACCAACACCCTGTTCAATACATCCCTATTTCCAAACTCCAGCCCCCACACAATAAAAGCCAACATGTCTTTTGTCTTTTTAAATACTTACCACACAAGCCTGATAACATTTTATGATTCAAGCATAAGATCTCTCCATATTACACTCATTTCAAAGTCTCTTTCGATTTAGACAATAATCTGTTTTTGAATCCTTAGATGACTTCACATTTTCCCACATTAAACACCACTTACTGACTTTTCACCAATTTAAACAAATTTTCAACAGTACTGTGTGGAATTCTTAGGTGTAGATATACGTAGGGTGCCTAATACTATTGCACAGTACTGTATTTGTCAATGTGGAGCGGAGAGCAAATTTGTAAGTCTGGTGGGAGCAAAGGATGTTGGGAATGGTGTCGGTGGAGTACCATGGGAGGGGTATGAGTGCCAGGGACAAGGGACACACCCAGCCTTGAGACACCAGACAAGGTAATTTGATTCCAAACATTTGGTTTATTGATCATTACAGAATGTCTCTCTGGTGTTTCCTGCTCCCTGCCAGCTCCTTTCCCATTTTCCCAACAATGATTCCCCTCTCCCTGCCCCCTTCCCACTCTCAGTCCACAATAGACCCACATATCAGATTCAGGTTTATCATCATTCACATATGACATTAAATTTGCTTTTTTGCAGCAGCAGTACAGTGCAATACATAAAGTTACTATAGTTCTATGCAAAGGTTTTAGTCACGCTAGCTACATATAAGTGCCAAACGTTTTTGCACCATACTGTGAATTGCAATATTTTCTTGCATGGATTTGGCCTGGATAATTTGGAATACAATAAATGAACAACAAAAGGCAGTTAAGGAGAAGATAGCTCAGGTGGAGTCTCAGTCCAGGCCTAGGTGGGAAAAAGGTAGGACAACCAAAGACATATTTCACTGTGTGGCAAAAGAGATAGTAAATTAAAGCATAGAGAAAAAGAAAACAGAATTTGTGAGGTGAGTGCTAAGCTATGTATGAGATGTTTGGAGGGCAAGGCCAAAAGTTTCTGAGAGGAGCAGAGAGAGGTAGTGTGTAAGGGCCACTGCAAATGTAAAACAGATTCAAAAATAGTTCAAAGTGAATTTATTATCGAAGTACATATACGTCATCATACACAAACCTGAGATTCATTTTCTTGCAGGCATACTCAGTAAATCCATAATAGACTAATAACCACAATAGAATCAATGAAAGACCGCACCAACCTGGGCGTTTAACCAGGGTGCAAGTGACAACAAACTGTGCAAACACAAAAACAGAAATAATAATAATAATAAATAAATATCGAGAACAGGAGATGAAGAGTCCTTGAAAGTAAGTCCATAGTTCGGGGGCGCTTATCAGATTGGTGATCCAAAGGAAGATCTGCCCGTGGAGGTAGAGAACATGGCCAAGGCACACTCAGTGGCCACTTCATTAGGTACACCTATTCACCTGCTTGTTAATACAAATATCCAATCAGCCAATCATGTGGCAGCAACTCAATGCACAAAAGCATGCAGACATGGTCGAGAGGTTCTGTTGTTGTACAGACCAAACAGCAGAATGGGGAAGAAAGGTGACTATGACCGCGGAATTTGATGTGGTTTGAGTATCTTGGAGACTGCTGACCTCCTGGAATTTTCACATACGTACAATAGTCTCCAAAGTTTACACAGAATGGGGTGATAAAACCAAAAAAAAACATCCAGTGATCAGAACGTCTGTGGACAAAAACGCCTTGCGGTCAGAGGAGAGTGACCAGACCAGTTCAAGTTGACAGTAAGGTGGCAGTAGTTCACATAACCCCACGTTACAACTGCGTACAGAAAAGCATCATTGCATGTAAAACAGGTTGAACCTAGAAGAGCATGGGCTACACCAGCAGAAAACCATAAACTCACAGGACGAACCCAATGAAGTGGCCTCTCTGTGTATAAATGAATACTTTACATCAGCCTTTACTGAGAAGGAGGATGCTACTTTGATCTGAACAAAGGAAGTTGTAGGTGACATATTCCTGGTTAAAAATTGATATTGATACTCAAGGATCAGCTCATTTAAATGGATAAATTACTTAGTCTATACGAGATACAGTTTAGGTTGCTGAGAGAAGTAATAATTGAAATTGTAAAGTATTAACCGTCATCTTCCAAACCTCTATGGATGCAAGGCTGATGTTCAAGGGTGAAGTGCAAATACTTTCTTTTGAAAGAATGTAAGAATAAAGCCAACAACAAGATTAGATTAGATTAGATTAGATTCAACTTTATTGCCATTGTGCCGAGTACAGATACAAAGCCATTGAAATGCATTTAGCATCTGACAAGAAATGCAAAGAATAGTGTTATTTACAAAATAGCTGCGAATAAAAATATACAGCACACAAATATAAAAGTACTGAGACAGTACAATATGGGTGCAATACTGCTTAGCGCTGTGATGAGAGGTTCAGCAGTGTCACAGGCTCAGGGAAGAAGCTCTTCCTGTGCCTGCTGGAGCGGGAGCGGAGGCTCCTGTAGCGCCTACCAGATGGGAGGAGAGTAAAAAGTCCATGGTTAGGGTGAGATGCATCCCTGATAATGCTTTTCGCCCTGCTCAGGCAGCGTTTATGGTAGGTGTTCTCAATGGTGGGCAATTAGGTGCCGATAATCCGCTGGGCAGTTTTCACCACACGCTGGAGTGCTTTGCGGTCCGATACGGGACAATTGCCATACCACACTGAGATGCAGTTGGTGAGTATGCTCTCAATGGTACAGCGGTAAAACTCCGTCAGTATCCTGGGGACAAGCCAATCAGATTAACCTTGGTGGCAGGGAATCTTCTGAAAACAACATACAGACACCAAATTAGCAGTCACTTCAACGAGTGTGGTTCATTATGAACTAATTAAAGGCAAATAACTTGACAGTTGTTCTTTGCAATAGTAAGGAAGATTCATGAGGGAAATCATAACCACAAGAGATTCTGCAGATGCTGGAGAATAGGGAATATGGGAATGAATAATCGATTTTTTGGGGCTGAGACCCTTCATTAGGACTGAAAAAGAAGGGGGAAGAAGCCAGAAAGCCCTTTCCAAAGATGCTACCTGAACTGCTGAGTTCCCTTAGCACTTTGTATGTGTTACTCCACGAGGAAGTTACGGTTGGCGTAGCCTAGTAGTAGTGCGATCACTCAAGTCACATATGATGTTCTCCTAAGGGGTTGTCTATTGGTTGGTCCTCTACCAGGGGCCTGGGAGCTTCAGGGTTTGGCGCAGTAACCTTGCTGTTCCTAGTAGTGCGCTCTTCTGGATCGAGCTCTCTGTTGTTGTTCCCAGGGTATTTTGGAGCCACATTCCCAGTCCAGGTGTCACAGTTCCAAGTGCTCCTATCACCACCGGGATTATTCTGGCCTTAATCTTCCTCATCCTTTCTATCTGCTCCTTCAAGCCCTGGTATTTCTCCAGCTTCTCATACTCTTTCTTCCTGATGGGATTGCCACATCTATTACTATTGCTTTCTCCTGTTGCTTGTCCAGTACTACTATATCTGGTTGGTTGGCCAGTACCTGCTTATCAGACTGTATTTGGAAGTCCCGCCTGATCTTAGCTCTGTCATTCTCCATACTTTTGTCGGTACTCAGAGGAAGAGAACCGGGAACCTCCACTCTCTAGCCTGACGGACTCGGTCAATCGGTGCTCGGAGGGAGAGGACCAGCAGCCGGACAGAGTTTAGCAGTAACTTCGGAGGCCGACACCGGGAGCCGTCTGGGCTCCACAGCACAGAGGTTCAGAGTTCAGGTCTCAGTGGTGATGGCCCGGTAGGGTCCTGGGCTGGACCCCTTGCACTTATGCTACATCAACCCACAAAATGCTCCAGATGAGAGTGAATAATGAGGTGGCCACTGAGTGTATGTTTGTGGTCTTCTGCCACTGTAACCCATCCACTTCAGGGTTTGTTATGTTGTGCATCCAGAGATGCTCTCCTACAGACCACTGTTCTAACGCTTGGCTATTTGAGTTACTGTCACCTTGAACCAGTCTGGCCATTCTCCTCTGATCTCTCGTATTAACAAGGCATTTCCACCCACAGAACTGCCGCTCACAGGGTGGTTTTTGTTTACCGCACTGTTCTTTGTAAACTCTAGAGACTGTTGTGCATGAAAATCCCAGGAGTTCAGCAGCTTCTGAGATACTCAAATCACCCCATCTGGCACCAACAATCATTCCATGATCAAAGTCACTGAGGTCACATTTCTTCTCCATTCTGATATTTGGTCTGAATAACAACTAAACCTCTTGATCACATCTGCATGCTTTCATGTGTTGAGTTGCTGCCACATGATTATCTGATTAGATATTTCCATTAATGAGCAGGTGCATGGGCACACCTAATAAAGTGGCCAGTGAGTGTACAGTCCAATCGCAGGTATCGTCCACACAGCTTTCATTCGAACATTAAAGAAAAGGCACAAGCAACGTTTCATCTTTAATCAAGAGGTGACACAAGAATCAGTTATAAAATTATAGGAAAAACATTTAAATTTAAGAATAATTACGCAAATGGTACCGTCATGTACCACGTTATCACAATGATCTATCCAGCATTTTTTTTTTACATTTGCAGCCTTGACTATTATAGCGAGGTGTTTTCCTAACATTGATTGAACTTTATCATGCTATCACCAGAATATTATCAGGCCAGGAGTTCTTGCTAATGTCAGATGGTTAACCTAATCACAAATGCAAGTTTGAAAGAACTTGGCCTGAATTAGTAAAATGTTTTTGATTGAACAGATGCTATATAATTGTATTGAAGCAAAATCAAACTCATAATTATACAACATGTTTCATAATGTCCGATTTAAAGCCATGAAGACTTTCTGTGCAAGGGTCAGTTTGTGTAACTGGTTCCACAGATTGGGGTGGCACGGTGGTGTAGTGGTTAGCACAACTCCTTATAGCACTGGTGACCCGGGGTCAATTCCCACCGCTGCCTGCAAGGAGTTTGTATCTTCTCCCCTTGACCGAGAGGGTTTCGTCCAGGTGCTCCTGTTTCCTCCCACAGTCCAAAGACAAACTAGTTAGTAGGCTAATCAGTCATTGTAAACTATCCCATGATTAGGCTAGGATTAAATCAGGGGATTGCTGGGCTGTGCAGCTCAAAGGGCTGGACGGGCCTATTCTGCGCTGAATCCCAATAAATAAAATTCTAAAAATTAAAATTATCAGTATGATAAAGAACAGCTGCTCAACTTAAATTACAACTTCTGAGGGTTAAATAATGCACTGGCACCTGTGCCTCTGTCCTTCTTTGTGTCTGTTATGTCCAGATGAGAAACCAGAAGTGACTTGGGCGTAACATCTCATCCAATGACCAAACCTCAGGCAACGCAGTACTCAGCCTTCAGTGGATTGGATTGAACGCACAATCTTCTGACAAACCACAACTCACTTTGCCTTGACATTTGCCCAAACTCTGAATCAAAATCAGAATCAAGTTTCTAATCACCAACGTGTCACAAAATTTCAAAGAGAAGCACATTCCACTCTTCAGCATTCTTGTCCGTGCAACAGATGGGGCACCATTGGGGTTATTACTTTCTTTCATACTTCGTGGAATACGGTTTCAGTGCAGTCACCGAACTTCTTCCAAAGCAACAAAATAGACCACAAGTTACTGCATGTGGGATCTGAGACTCCTTCTGAGCGACATTGAGCCTAGTGTTGAGAAGCTGATAGCACTGTACCAAGCCCATCCATCTCATTGAAAGGTGAAAAGGCAACAAAGTAGTGAATACAAACAAGAGAAAATCTGCAGATGCTGGAAACCTAAGGAACACAGACAAAAAGCTGGAGGAACTCAGCAGGCCAGGCAGCATCTATGGAAAAAAGTACAGTCGACATTTCCAGCCAAAATTCTTCAGCAGTAGTGCATAGTTTGACTTATAATATACACTCTAAAATTGTTGATGAAAATTGTTTTTACTATAATTAAATAAAGAAATAAATGTATTTGTAGCTTTAAATAGATTTGAATAATTTTTGCAATTATTTGTCATGGCTTTAGAATTTGCAGTTCCTATTTTTTTTCACTGTGCATTGTAAATCAAAATTATTCATAGTTTTTTTATATAACAGCCAGAAAAGGAGGGAGCACTGGGGATATGGTCTGGGAGCCAAGGGGGTGGTAACCCAAAAAAGTTTGGGAATTCAAACATGAGAAAACCTGCAGATGCTGGAAATTCAAGCAGCACACACAAAATGCTGGTGGAACGTAGCAGGCCAGGCAGCATCTATAGGAAGAAGTACAGTCCATGTTTCGGGCTGAGACGCTTCGTCAGGCTGACGTTTTGAGCCAAGTCCTGACGAAGCGTCTCAGCCCGAAACGTCGTCTGTACTTCTTCCTATAGATGCTGCCTGGTCTGCTGTGTTCCATCAGCATTTTGCGTGTGTTGCTTGAAAGTTTGGGAATCACCGGTTCCCTATCTAAAGTTTCAACCCTTTCTGAAGTTGACTGTTTCTTTCTCCATAGATGCTGCCCAACTTGCTGAGTGTTTCTGACATTTTGGGCTGTGTTCTGGATTTCCAGCATTGACTGTCATTAGCATAAACTTCAGAGCAATGGGATCAAAGTTTATCAAAATGAAAGCAGTGAGAACTTTATTTCAAGACAAAGCCTTTTGTTCTGCTTTTCTTTTCAATCTTGAATTAGCATGAAATGGAAAATCATGCCAACGCTTTACACATCACGCCTGTACAGATAGGTAATGGGGGTAACATGTTACTTGCATTTGAAAGCATAGCAGCAGGAATAATCTTATTAGATTATCCATTTTGTGGACGGTGAAGTGAAATATAAAACTCATAAATGTTTTACCTTCACTGGCTGGATAAAACTTAATTATGAAACTGTGTATGAACTTAATTGTATTGTCCTTCCTTGGCATAGTTACTCTGTTATTTAACATGTTGGAAAGTTATTCTTCCAATAGAAATGATTCCAAGTAAAGTTATGAAAGTTATTCAAAACTAAAGATGCCAAAATTACTTTTGAGAGGTACTCACTAACTAACATTTCAATATAAATAAACCCCATAAGCAACCTGCCTAAAACAGAAGGGTACAGATCAATTTTATAAATGTAACCTAATAAAGATTAACTGTACTTCCCTCCTCCATGACCTGGATCAACACATTGATGTCATTTGGAGGTTTGTGTGCTTCAAGCGCTCCATCAGGCGATGCCAGCTCAGAGCCACCCATGTTAGAATGGCAGTGGACGAGTTGCTAGATGAAGATTGATCCAACCCTGGCTCCTGAACAGACAGACCCGTGCCTGCCCCTCCTGGGCCGCATCTCATGCCCTACGATACAATAAATTGTACTCCACTGACATGTTTTCAAAGGGTACATGAAAAGAGTCCTCTACATATTGACACAGGGAACTTGTCTAGACACATAGAACATAGAACAGTACAACACAGGAACAGGCCTTTCGGCCCACAATGGTGTGCCAAACCAATTAAGTTAGTAATCAAATGGCCAACTAATCCCCTCTGCCTACACAATGTCCATTTTGTTCTGTTTCTCTCATGATTCATGTACCTATCAAAACATTTCTTAATGCATCTACTATCCCGCTGTTAGAAGATAATTGAACAGCTCCCAGTATGAGAAAAGGGACTCTTGACCTCACAATCTACCTTGCATCTTGTTGTCTTTTTACAAATTTCACCCTCCTCAAGCCCTTAACCCTATTATTCTTATAACTTTGAACAATTACTCTAAACACATGCTCATCGCGGGAGGAGAGAGGCAGCGCACCGTGCGCGTGCACAGCTCTCTGGTGAAAAATGATATCGTATCTGTTAAATAGGGGCCGTGAACAATTCTGATTTGATGGAGAATGGACGTGAAAGCACAGAGGAACATCTGGAGAAATTTCTGAAACGCTCGTTCGCTGCTGTCATTACTGTGTGGTTGGGAATCTTTCGGAGGGTAGGCCTCAAAATCCCTGACTTTGCCTGCTGTTGGCAACAGAGGTTGAGGTCAAATCATTTGCTCAGTACTCGGTGTCGCAGAGCTGATCAGAGCTCGAAGTTTTCGGATGACTCAGAGTCAGATTGTGGTCGGCATGGCAGGGCGAGCTTTTCTTCCTTCTCCCATCTGCGTGAGATGTGGGATATTTGAGAGACTTTGAACTTTTACTGTGCTCATGGACTTCTTCATCAAGTTATGGCATTGTTTCACTGTTGTAACTATATGTTATAATTATGTGGTTTTGTCAGTTTTTTCAGTCTTGGTCTGTCCTGTGTTTTGTAATATCACACCGGAGGAAATATTGTATCTTTTCTTAATGCATGCATTACTGAATGACAATAAAAGAGGACTGCGTGTCTTCATAATCTAATCTAAGGTAATCTGATTCCTTCTGACTATTGTTGGGTACACACACGAGAGAGCCTTTGCATCTTGCTTCTAAATTCTACCCATATGCTCACTGAATGATCCCCCAAGAATGCCATCTCTAAGTACTGCTGTTACATCCCTTTTGTTATCAAAAAGGCTACACCCTTTTCTCACTTCCCTGTACCTCTGTAATTTGTGTAGCATCTGTATCTCTTATCCTGGAATACAGAGCTGTCAGCCATGTTTCTCTTATGGCTGTAACATCAAGGTCCTCAAAGCCAATCCCCTCTCTGAGTGCGTATCCCTTACCTGTTAAACTTCGAGCGTTGAAATAAATACAGTTTAAAAGAGTATTCTTTTCCTTGCCTTTACAGTGCCCCCAGCTATTCTGATTACGAGACTTCTTGCTAGGTATTGCTTTTTCTCATGACTTGCTTTGCATGTGGAAAATCGTGCTTAATAAACCTTTTAGAGTTTTTTTTTGAAGAGGTAACCAAAAAAGGAGATGAGGGTAGGGCAGTTAATGTTGTCTACTTGGACTTTAACTCTGTTCAAAATCACATACAACCATGACTTGGGACTGTGTAAAAGTCTTAGGCACATACAGGATATATATATCTAGGGT
Organism: Mobula birostris; assembly: GCF_030028105.1. NCBI lineage: Eukaryota > Metazoa > Chordata > Chondrichthyes > Myliobatiformes > Myliobatidae > Mobula > Mobula birostris. The sequence goes on along the minus strand of NC_092378.1, from coordinate 139,956,514 downwards.
GCCGAAGACTTTTGCACAGTACTGTAGTAATTTTATGCATTGCACTCCACCGCGGCCGCAAAAAAACGCAAATTTCATGACATATGTGAGTAATGATAAACCAAATTCTGGTATGGATCTCTATTGTGGACTAAGAGTGGAAAGGGGGCAGGGAGAAGGGAATCACGGTTGGGAAAAGGGGAAGAGAGGAGGAGGGATCAGGAAACACCAGAGGGACATTCTGTGATGATCAATAAACCGATTGTTTGGAATCAGATGACCTTGCCTGGTGTCTCAGGGTTGGGTGTGTCTGCACCTGCACCATTCCATGCCCCTGGCACTCCTTCTGCCACCTGTCCCACACCCCTCATGCAGTGTTCCCAACATTCTTTGCTCTCGCCAGATTTACAAACTCGCTCTCCACTCCACGTTGATAAATACAGTACAGTGCAAAAGTCTTTGGTACTCTAGCTATACATATGCGCCTAAAACTTTTGCACGGTACTGCATCATCATTTCTTCTAGGTTTGGTTAACCTCTGGACTTCCATACCCAACAACACTTTGAGAGTATCTTCACCACCACTTCAAGGAGACAACTTACGATTACTTTCTCAAGAGCAATCAGGGATTGGTAATAATGCTGGCCTTCCCAATGGCATCCAAAACACAAAACAGAATTTTAAAAAAATATAAACAAAACTCAACCAGGTAGTGTCACAGTTACCATTATTACAAATACCATTCAATATCGAAAGCCTGAAAGCACATATCGCCAGACACCAATACAAATTTTATCCTGCAGTTATAAGACCATTGTATGGTCCCCCTGTGTGGTAAAATGGATTCATGAACTCATAATCTACCTCATCATGGCCTTGCACATTATTGTCCGCCTGTGTGGCATGTTCGCTGTAAATATACTACTTGATGGCTCGTACCACCTCAAAACACTGTTGTACGGATGGCACGTAAGATAGGTTTTCATTGTTCCTCAGCTCGTGACAATAATAAGCAAGTTTTCCCAATTTCATCATTCAAGGGACACAAAATTGAAAGGTTGCATAATTAATTATTGAGAGCTGGCCAGGCAGAGGTCTTATCGGATCTTTATTAACTGAATGTATCTGGCCTCAAGAAGAACATTCCATTGGCAGCAGCATGTTTTATGGCAGCAAAGTAGCTAAATATTGCTACATGTGGATGTTTTAAGTAAATACTATTGATTCTTTCTTTACTGTGAACCAGATGTTTATTTTTCTGCTGACCTTATTTTGGCTCATTGCCATTTGGTCACTAACACAGTCCACTGATCAGTGAGGGAGTTAAAATAATTATGTATTAAGAAAAGAATGAGACATGTGAAACACCATGCTGAATCAACCTGTGGTCTGAAGCTATCTTATGAAAACTGAAGCTGTGCAGAATAATTCTATTTTCCACCTGCATTATCCAGTCTGGACACAAGACGATTCAGAAAACATACAGTAGGAACAAAATGAGCAAATCTGTGGGTAAGATGCTTATTGTGGTTTTGGGGGGCTGGTGGGGAAGGTGGCTGGAGTTGAAAGTAAGGAGGGTCTTAGTCAATAGCAAGCACAATAGATTTCGGCATTGTGCACAAATTTTTCAGGACTATTTCTTTCCTGCTACGCACTGTTTCACAGTATTTGTCAAAGATAAAAATCCCACAGTTAGCAAGGCCTTGTGAATTATTGAAATGGTGAAGGAACGGTTAGAAAAATACTGCACTAGTCATGGCTAAGAGAGACTTAAAGTATTTAGATTTTAGAAACTAGAATTTGAGGGAATGCAACATTTCTTTTCAAGGTGATGCCTGGAATTTATCTGACACAAGTCCACCTCCATAGAAGGTGCAATTAGATTAAAATTTAGAGACCATAGAGCAATGTTTTTGAAATAATTTGGAATATTTCATGCACATTTGCTTCTGTGGGGATTCTGCCAAGGTGTAATTAGAGACACTGCATCCCGACATTTGAAATCATTAAACACATCACTGGTGTGTTTAAGGCTACCAGTTGGTTCCTAACACACAAAATGGCACACGTTGCGCTCACTACTTCACTAACACGTAAACGCATTGACCATTCTACACCATCACCATTGCACAAGACAGCAATGAGATGAACGGCCTGCTAATATTTTTCACTTCTAATAACTGTGTTTGATGCTGATGCCCAACACCCTGACTATAGAACAAAATCTTTAATAAGACCATAAGGCATAGGAGAGAATTAGATCAATTGGCCCATGGAGTCAATGCTGGCATTCCATCTTGACTGTTTTATTAACCCTCTCAACCCCATTCTCCTGTCTTCTCCCTATAACCAGTATATCCGATGACTTCGCCTCCCCAACCATCTGTGACAATGAATTCTATGAATTCACCACCCTCTGAATGAAAAAAAAATTCCTCCTCATTTTTGTTCTAAAGAGGCGTCCTTCTAGGCCTAGATTCTCCCACTATTGAAAACATCATCCGCAAGTCCACTGCATCTATGCCTTTCATTATTCAGTAAGTTTCAATGTGATACTCCTTCATTCTTCTAAATTGTAGCAGGTACAGGCCCAGAGCCATTAAATGCTCCTCTTATATTAACCCTTTCATTCCTACGATCATTCTTGAAAATTTCCTGTAGACCCTCTCCAATGCCAGCAGATCCTTTCTTAGATACGGGGCACAAAATTGATCATATTACTCTAAAGTGGTCTGACCACTGGCTTAAAAAGTCTCAGCATTACATCCTTGCTATTATATTGTAATCCCATGAAATGAATGCTTTTATCGCATCTGCTTTTCTTACCACTGACTCAACCTGCAAGTTAATTTTCAGGGAATTCTGCACTGATACTCTCTAGTCCCTCTGCACTTCTGATTTCTAAGTGGTCCACGTTTAGAAAATACTCTATGCCTTTATTCCTCTGCCAACGTGCATGACCATACACTTTCCTACACTGTAGTCCATCTGCCACTTTTTGCCCAGTCTCGTAAACTAAGTCCTTCCGCAAACTCCCAGCCTAGTGTTCCCCTAAACTGTTGAAGTAGGACCTCATAGATTAAATCAGTATGCGTGGTGTGCCATTTATTTTTATTTCAATTGTTAAAGATGATCAAAACTGGCAAAATTTATCACAATGATTCTGATAGGACAGTAATTAATCTTAAATTAAGTTTGATTTTTTTTCATATCAAAAGAATTATTCAGGATCTTTTAATAGGAAATGAACAAAACCAATGTGGCCCGAAATAAAAGTACCGTGATCTCCAACAGTGGTATAGAATCCACTCAAATCTTCCACTACTTCCACAAAAAAAACAGAACTGCTACAAAAACTGCATAATAAAAGTTCATGGTTTTTCATTTACACTAGGTGGCCACTGTATTAGGTATAGGAGTAGAAACCTGATGTGGTCTTCTGCTGCTGTACCCCATCCACTGCAAGGTTTGAAATGATGTGCTCTTCTGCATACCATTGTCGTATTATAGTCACTGGGAACACATTTCTTCCCCATTCTATTGTTTGATCTGAACCTCTTGACCATGTCTACATGCTTATATGCATTGAGTTTCTGCCACGCGATTGGCTGATTAGATCCTCGCACTGATGAGCAGGTGTACAGGTGTGGCCACTGACTGTAATTCACATTCAAGCATAAAAGACACATTTTTTAAGGAATAAGTATCTTCAGTAGGATAATCATCACTAACCTATGAATTCCTTTTATTGCCCACAGGATAGGTCCCCGGAACATGTTGTTAAAAGGACAGGGCAAGTTGCAATCTGTTGTACCTTAGCTATAGGATAACGCTCCGGTGTCCAGGAAATTTATTCTGCCCTGCTCTAAGCATTGCCATGATGATCATTATTTGTCTTATTTCAACCAAAGGAACAGGAATATAATATTACCCAAAATCAAATATTTTATGTTTTCTTACTGCATTTTGTGTTTTCTTTTAGAAACTTGCTTTGTTTTGCTTATTGTTTATCTGAGGTTCATTTCGCTGATGGGAACAAACTCACAGTTACCACCAGAGGGACAGACAGATAACAAAAATTTCACATGCCCTCACGTGTGCACATGCACTTTCGATGACTACACTGAAGAACTGAATGTCTACTGCAGCTCTCACAATCTTACCAGCATTCCTAACGATGTACCAACTAATGCCAAAACAGTGTGGTTTGACAGTAACAACTTCACAGTTCTTCCATCCTATGCTTTCAGAAATCTGCCAAATCTGGACTTCCTGAACCTTGAGAAAGGACAGATAGTTAGCATAGACCAACATGCTTTCTATGGTTTGAAGCAACTGGTCCACCTCCACTTGGAAAGGAACAATCTGAAACACCTGACACCAAGAGTATTCCAGCACACTCCAATTCTTGGCTCACTTAGTCTGAACAACAACAACTTTGGCAAAATTGAGGAAACATTATTTTCCAGCCTTTCCCATCTCTGGTACCTGAATCTGGGTTGGAATAATCTTGCAGTGTTGCCTACAGCAAGTTTTCATAATTTGTCTAAGTTAAGGGAGCTTATTTTAGCAGGAAATAGACTTATGTACCTGCAGCCACAACTATTTACCAGCGTGACAGAGCTGAAGGAACTTGATCTGTCTACAAACCTGTTGAGAATTATTAAGAGGAACATCTTTGTGAAACTGCAAAAACTTCAGAAGCTCTATTTGAGTCATAATCAAATCAGCATTATCATGCCTGGAGCTTTCATGGGAATGAAGTCTCTCAGGTGGTTAGACCTGTCCCACAATCGTATTACCATATTGCATGAGGAGACATTTGCTGGGCTCCCAAACCTCCACGTACTTCGAGTGTTCAACAACTCCATCACAAGGTTAAGGCACAAGACCTTCAGAGAACTTCAATTTCTAGAAGAGCTCCAATTTGGGTACAACAAAATTAGAAGTCTTCCTGAGAACATTTTTGAGGGCTTAGTCCAACTAGAAATCCTCACTCTGAATAATAATCAAATACAGGAGATCAGACCAGGCGCATTTGTTGGTCTTTGTGATGTAGCCATCCTTAATCTATCTAGCAACTTCTTAAAGGACTTAGCAGAATACACCTTTAAGGGTCTTTCTAATCTTCATAGTTTGCATTTAGAAAATAATGCAGTCACAAGAATTCAACCCAACATATTTTCTGGACTGATTGGCCTTCGACGACTTTTCTTGCAAAATAATCACATTTCAGTCATTGAGAATCATAGCCTCAGTGACTTAGGAGGGCTTTTGGAACTAGATTTCAGGTACAACAAACTCGTAGAGCTACCTCCTCATGCCTTCACAGGAATATCAAATCTGGAATATCTTCTGTTAAAGTGCAATAAACTTGCAAAAATTCCTGACATCGCCTTTCAACCTCTTCAGCAGCTCTCTTGGCTTGATTTATCAGAGAATTTTATTGAGTTTTTCTACAATCATACTTTTAAGCCACTGACCAGGTTAAAATATCTGAACCTCAAGAACAATTCTTTAAGACATTTCCCAGATCAACTTTTGAAACAGTCATCAGAACTTGAACAATTACTGTTGGATGGTAATAGATGGCATTGCGACTGCTTGTTGAAGTCCCTCAGAGACTACTGTCTGGAGAACCCCCATGTTGTGCCCCGTTACTTTGAATCAACAGTAGAAAGGGATGAAAGCCATACACTTGTGTATACATACAATAACATCACATGTGCAAGCCCACAAGCCATAGCTAGTACAGATCTGAGAGACATCAGCGAGGACTATTTTGTTAACTGCTAACATCAAGCGCAACATGAGATGTTACCTACAATTATCACAGTCAAATTATTCAAGTGGCTATATTGTGATTACTTCATCTTTTACAAGCACATAATATCTGCATAAGCAATTATAACAATACATTAATCAGTTAATGGGGGCCTGACATTTCTGGCCAATATAAATTGTTATTGATGCAATATTTCCTTCAGGTTCAGTAAGCTTATTATAAACACAAGAGATTATGCACATTCTGAAATCCAGAGCAAGAGTCCCAAAATGCTGAAGGAACTCAGCAGGTCAAGCAGCATCTATGGAAGGGAATAAACAGTCGATGTTTCAGGCCGAGGCCCTTCATCAGGACTTAACCTTATTAAAGTTGTGCAAATAATGCTCAGCTGATTGAGCAGAAATAACAATAACTGCACTAACTTGAACATTAAGCAGCATAAAAGGTAGTAAAATGTTTCACAGTGCTCGGGGAAATTATTTTACTGGTTTGGTGAACCAGAAACAGAATTGAAACTGATGGATGTCAGTAGGAACGCAAGAAGAAAATTTAGCCACTTGGCAAATTATATATTTTATGAACAAAATGTTCTACCGAACCAAAATACTGAAAAATGCTGTAAATCTGAAATAAAAAGAGAAAAATTTATAAGTGCTAAGTGGGTCAAAGAGCACTTATAGAGACAAGGAGGCAGCATTTCATGTTTGTGTCTTTCATCAGAATGGGTAAAGATTAAGAACTAGACTTGTTTTAAGATGTCAAGAAATGGGGGAAAAAAATCCAATAAAGTAGATCTGTGGTAGGGTGGGAAATTTAAACAAAAAAACAATGAACAAAGAAACAAAAGATTAATCTAATGGAGACATAAATCTAAGTGTCAAAATTAGTGATATTTAAAGGTTATTCAAAATTAAGCACACATCCCAGTGACACCCAGGACAAATTTTGGATTAGATTATTTCATAAAATTCAGAACATTTTTAAGTCTACCCTTTCATTCGGACTTAAAAGTAAATTTTGACCTCATTACAAATTTAGACAGCCTCTATCTTCTAACCTATCTATCTATGTACATCTCTAAATGTCTTTTAAACATGGCAATTGTACCTAACTCTAGCTTCCGCTGGCAACTCATTCCAGATACCCATCACACTCAGTGTGTAAAATTTTCCCTTTGATCCTTTTTTAAACGCTACCCCCCTCATCTGAAATCCATGTTTTGTTTTGCACTTTCCTACCCTACAAAAGACAAACACTTCATTGTAACGAAAATATACCATCCTTAAACTCCCCCAGACTTTTTAGAAGGCAAATCTTTACCTGCAATAGCCTATCCCAATTCACTTTTGTCTTACCTCAATTTAGGATTTTAATTTGTGGATTAGTCCCATCTTTTTCCATAACTATTTTCAAACTAATAGAGAATTATGGTCTTTAGTTCTGCTTCAATAAAAAATTATATTCTGTATATTCCTGATATCCAACCTATCCCACTCCTCTTTTACCTGGATCTTAAAAAATTATTTGGCCTTTTTGACTCCCAGTCTTAGCTAATCTGATACGTGTACTTTCAGACCTGTATATCTACATATACTCCCTAATCTGCTGAGCATTTCTATCACTTCCTCTTTTTAAAATTTGAGGTTTTAGAAACGTAGACATTTCAGTATATTTCTAAATATAGCAATTCCAAAATCTTTTGAATACGGTTTTTCAATTTTCATCATTTTTATTCTTTGTTCAATGAAACATGAGGTTAGTGATTTTTTTTATGCTAAATTAATGTTCTCTTCAATCCCACCACAGGACTTAAAGGTATCTTTATTTCCTTCACTTGCAAGTACAACAGAGCAGATGCAGTAAAATATTCCTTCAGATGAAACCTCAATTGTAGAAATCAAGCTTCACACTTCTAATCAGTCATTCAGGAAACACAATACCACAGCAATTACATCTTCAGTTCAAATCCACCACTGATGGAGGAGTAAATGTAAAAGCTTGTATAACCACAAAATCACCGGATTATCATTGCAACCCATTTTGTTCATGAACAATCTTTAAGGAAAGTCGATTCCCAATCTGACTGATATGTGGAGCCAGACCTGCACATCTACATGGTTGACTCCTCCTGAATGGCCAACAAATCAGTCAATTCAAGGGAAATTAAGGATGGGCCCACATTGTAAATAAATGAAAGTTAACATCATCTGGAAGAACAGTTCCTATCTGATCATAAGCAATGTCAGTCCATATGTCTCAAATGAACAGCAGGCAAAATAATGTCTCTAATGATCTTTATGTTATAGCACCGATGATACTGCGTGCTTCAATAAGTTTCAATAACTCATGATGCTGCCTCTTGTGAATTTAAAACACTTCAGAAACAATCAATGATTTTTGTTTCCCAATTATAGTATACAAATTAAATTCTACTTTCGAAACAAGCCTTGTGAAAGTGAATTCCTCAGTCACTTGTGGCATTCTTAATAGGAGGTATGCATAAGGCAGTCTATTATATAACATACTATTTTTACATGCACTTCATTCAGAAAAATATCTGAGTATGGAAAATATTAATTGCAGCATTAGATTTGATTTGAAAACTTATTGATTAGGAATCAACTACAGTATGTCTTTAATTCCTGAAGTTTATACTTAAACTCACTATATTGAAATAACTCAAGTTGCTGTGTGAACTAATGTCCTACAGGGTAAATTGGCTGTTAAAAAAATAGGCTAGTTCTGTTGAAGCAGATAACCTCCTGAATCAAGCACTCTTAGGCAACACAGCTATACATAGCTCCTTAACATAGCACCCAGAGCACAATGTCTGCCATTACAGATATTCTTTACTAAAGAGCATCAGGTTACAGATCTTCAAGCACATTCACAAAATTAACAGGGTACAAAGAATTTATTTTTTTTTGCACATTTCAATAAGCACAAATACTGTTCCATATTTATAAAACTTATTTCTGGAATAAATATTGACATCTTGTTATCATATCTCAGGAATGGGTATATTTAATGCTTCTTTTCCCCAATCTCCTATTTCTGCTGTCCAATACAAATATACAAAGAACAATCCTCTGCCCTTACTTTATTTTAGCTATGATTGTGTTCCCTGGAAGTTAAGGATTAAGAGAAAATTTTATCTGAGTTTTTCAAGATATTAGAGGGCAATTGACACTGCCAACAGGGAAAAACTATCTCCAGTCACTAAGGAGTTGAGACAGCATCTAAAAATTAGAGGCTGCTCTTGTGAATGTTAGTATACACTTTACTGCTCTAAGAATTTGTTTGTTTATTTATTGAGATAAAGCACAAATAAGCCCTTCGAGCCGCACCGCCAGCAATCCCCCAATTTAATCGTAGCCTTATCACAAGGCAATTTACAATGACCAATTAACCTACCAACTGGCATGTCTTGGACTAGGAGAGGAAACCCACGCGCTCACAGGGATAATGTACAAACTCCTTACAGGGAGCGGCAGGAATTGAACCCTGGTCACTGGTACTATATTGCATTGTGCGAACCTACACTACCCTGCCATTCGAATGTTGTATAGTATAGAGGCATAAAACCCTCCTCCACAAATACTAGCTGCTCCTGGGTCAATTTGTAATTTTAAATGCAGTATTGATAGATTTTGGTGCATGTTAATTATCAAGAGCTATTAAGTAAAGGAGTTAGCTCATGAGTCAGTGGTAATTCCACTTAATGGAGAAATAGGCTTGAGAGCCTAAATAACCCATTCCTGTTTCTATGGTCATGTATCATGTCCAGAGAACTCATTATCATTGCTTAAAATCTTCTCCACTATTTTATTAATGGCATCGAAGGTTGCACTCTTTGGAAAGGCTTGGATGAAATCTCTACCTTCTTCCAGACTATGTGCCAGTTGAGGATCTAGAGGAACACATCCTGAGTAGAAGAAAATATATGCAATGATATTTCAAAAGCGAAAATGTAAAACTTACATATTCTATCCCTCAACAGAGTTTTAACTAAAGTAATCTTAACAGATACTTATAATGCCCACGAACATTGCTGCTGTAAATAAGAGGAGACAAAAACCCCCTTAGGTTCAAAATTAAACTCAAAAATAATCTGCTGGAGGAACTCAACAGATTGAGCAGGATTTGTTGTGAGAGGGGGATTATTTTCCGTATTAATCCACTGAGTTCCTCCAGCAAATTGTTTGTGGCTCCAGATTCCAGCATCTGCAGTCTTGTGTATCTTACAATTAGTGGATTTGAACTTGTGCTTGTCTGAGTTTCCCCCTTTCCATACAAAATGCTGCCAATCTTGATATAAGTTCAAAGTAAATCTTTTATCAAAGTACATATAGGTTATCATATACTACCTTGAGACTCTTTTTTTCTTGCAGGGATTCACAGGAAAAAGAATTCAATAGAATCTTACAAAAAACTATACATAAACACTGACAAACAATCAATGTGCAAAAGACGACAAACCGCAAATTAAAATAATATTGAGAACATGAGTTGTAAAGAGTTCCTGGAAGTGAGTCTATGGGTTGTATAATCAGTTCACATTAGAGTTAGATTAGTGGTGAAGTTATCCACACCAGCTCAGGAGCCTGATGGCTGTAAGGTAATAATTGTTACCGAATCTAGTGGTGTGGGACCTAAGGCGTCTGTACCACCTGCCTGGTGGTAGTAATGAGAATAGGGCCAGATGGTGCTTCCTTGTGACAACATATCCAAATATTTTTATACAGAATATTATAAGGATAGTACAGTACATTAAAAAAATATTAGCTCACATAAACATAAAACGCGGCATTACCCAGCTTTTCATTTCACTTCACTGGGCAGGAATGTTTTAGGTAGTTTTGTACCATAACCTCCTACTCTCATGTTCTATGCCCTTAATATTTTTATAATCAATATTACAAAATCTGGCACATCAAAAGGCAATCAACAATTAAAATGCGTATTAATAATATACTGAAACCTCCCCAGGGCATTACATGTACCTTCAAAAATACGGAAAAATTTTTAGCCTTGATTTTACTTGGATCCACTGACATTCGCTACAAAAGCAAGCTGTGAACCCAGGGACACACCTCACATAAAAGTGTGGTTAAGAGTTTAGACTATTCAAGGGGTATGACATGCTCACAAGATGCAGAGCTCTAGCAACCCTGGTTAGATCCTGACCAGGGTTTTGACAGTGCAGCATCTACGCTCTCCTGCCCCATGTTTGGGCAGCAGGGATTCAATTGCTGGCCAAATACGAGAGAACAGGTTATAGGGGAATAAGCAGGTGAAGTCAGAATGGCTGGTTTCCTTTGACAGCCAAATAAGACTTATTCAGCCAATAGGAAAAGTATTCAATTCCAAAACTTATTCTCAAAGCCGCACATTCAATCTCACTAAGTTGCAGGCATACAGCACTACTGCACAGAAACAGGCCATTTGGCCCATCTAGTCCATGCCAAACTATTGATTCGCTCTATCCCATTGACCTGTGCCCAGACCATAAAGGCTGATTTATACTTCTGCGTAGTAGCCTTTGCTGTAGCCTACGCAAGAGGCCTACGCCGTTATGAACAGTTATACCTGTGCGTTGGTGTGTTTGCGTCGCTCTACAATTCACCGCCAAAACGCTAGTTGGCGGTGGGGTCTCTATGCCACTGTGTTGAGTTTCTTCGTGTTGAAACTCAACATGAAGAAACTCAAACTTCAAACAATGGCGACTGAAACTGAAGGAGGGTGAATTTTCTGTGCTTGTCCAGCCACAGAGAGACATGGACAAGGAAATATATTTCAAATATTTTCGGATGTCGGCAGGTAGATTTGACAATTTGGTTCATCGTCTCCGACCATTTATTTCGCATCAGTGTACGCACAGTATACTCAGAGACTGGCAATCACCATTCGAGTTTTCGCTTCAGGTGGAAGTCAACAGGGTGCAGCAGCTAGCTACAAACTGGCATCAAGCACAGGGTCCTCCATAATTTCGGAGGTTCTGTAAAGCTTTATGGAAAGCATTGCAGCCAGAGTTCCTTCCCTGCCCTTCAGTCACCCAATGGGAAGCTATTGCAGCGTAGGAGGAAATGCAATGCTACCAAGCGGACCAATCACAGTTGTCGTGGTCTGCGTCGCCACGACGCGTAGTTAAATTTTTGGGGAGGTACGCGTCAGGCTACTGCGTAGATTTGACGCAGAAATATAAATTGGCCTTAACCCTCCCATCCATGTACTATCCAAATTTCTCTTAAATATTGTAATCAAATCTGCATTCACCACTTCCGCTGGCATACTTTCACCACACTGAATGAAGAAGTTCGCCATCATGTTCCCCTTAAGCATTTCATTTTCCACCTTTAGTCCATTATCTCTAGTTCTAGTTCTCACCCAACCACAGTGGAAAAAGCCTGCTTGTATTTACCTTATCTATATCCCTCATATTTTTGTATACATCTATCAAACCTCCCCTTATTCATTAGTAAATAAAGTCCTATCCCATCCAGCCATTTTACAGTATGAGAGTCCCAGTCAACATGTGGAAAGGCAGTGACCTACTAGCACAACCTTATGTTTCTTGCAACAGTCTGCAAACTCTCCACAAATTTGCTCCTCTAAATCCTGTGGCTGTTGGAATCTGTAACGCAAGAGGTTCTGCAGACGCTGGAGATCCAGTGTAACACACACAAAATGCTGGAGGAACTCAGTACATCAGGCAGCATCTATGGAGAGGAATAAAGAGCTGAAGTTTCGGACCAAGAAATCCTCTCCGTAGATACTGCCTGACCTGCTGAGTTCCTTCAGCAGTTTCCTTGAATCTAGCATTCATCAATTGTAAAATTATTAAAAAGCTTATACTTGAATAATAATCAAGATAATTGGCTGATATTAATCACATTCCAAAACTGACAGGTGATTTATGTCTCCATAGTTTATTTCTAGATCTCACCTAGAAATGGAACCCCGGACTGCTCAGCAAGTGCTTCCCCACCTCCTCTGGAAAATACATTAGTGCATTCCTGAAAAATAGTAATTTACCCAAGTCAAGAACCTGAAGCAGATAAACAATGTACCTTAACAAGCCATTAAACAGGAATGAAATTATCAGCATGAGCCATCCTTGCATTGTGAAGTAAACAAACAATTTTGGTATTTTCATAACATGAAAATCTAGAGGGTGACTTTACAGTTTTCCAAGAAATATACTGTTTTGCTTCCTTCCATAAAACAATAGGAAATCAACTGAATGGAGGAAATTTTCCACTTTTCTTGATGAAAGGTATCTTCAAACTATGATAAATGGTTACATGAGCTTTTTAAAATGTTGATCTTGGCCATAATTACCAAGCCGCAAACTCAGGCCCTTAATACAGATGATACATGTTAATTGCAATTCCTTTATGAATATATTAGAATGTAGTAATTTTTCTTCCAAAAATGAGCTTCCACTTTAACCTAATATTCCAAGGCTTTATTTTGTACTCTGTAAAATGCTTAAAATACTACAGTTGCAAAATAAATACTTTCTGTCGGAGAGAATTCTTACTGCAGTATTATTGGTTCAACCAGCTTAATGGAAATACTGCTACGGAGTACCAAAGATCGCTTTAAAGCAATGTCTGGCAGTAACCAATGTCAGCAAAGAGAAGGCCACAATGCAGAAGGTGTTAAATATGTGTTGGCATCTTTGTTTGTACCTTGCTGCTGAATGCAAAATATTCAACGTCGTAAAACACATCCACTGTGACTTAATGAACCCACAGTTCAAAAAAATCAGTCATACTCACTGAACAGTTTGGGCAGACAAAGCCACTCATGTTCTCAATTATTCCAATGACAGGTAATCCAGTTTTCTTACAGAACGTCAATTCCCTTCTTACATCCCCTATAGATACTGCCTATTAATTGAAAAGAAACACTTAGATGGTGCATTCCGCCCAGTATTTAGGTAACACGTACTTGTTTTCAGATAAAGCAAAACATCCTTTTTGATCAATATTTGTTATCAATGATCATAAATGAATGAACCACTTGCTAATATGGATTCGTCACTGTTCATTGAAAAAGACTTCTTTCACCCAATTAAGTGAGCTAGAAATTAAAGAAAAGACAGGTAATGATTATTTGGCACCAATCTTTATATCTTCAAGTCTTCAGCTTCCATGAGAGGGGACAAGGCGAGGGTTTCACTGTTTTGAGGTTCAGTGAAGACATGAACTCTAGAATGAAACATGCTAAGAGCAGTCTAATAGTAGGAGTTAAGAGTAGGGCGCTACAGTAGCATATCAGTTAGCACAAGACTATTACAGCCTGGGATTGGAGCTCGGTGCTCAATTTCCATGCTGTCTGCAAGGAGTTTGTATGTCTTCCCCGTGGGTTTCCTCGGGGTACTCTGGTTTCCTCCCACATTCCAAAGACGTACTAGTTAGTAGGTTAATTGGTTATTGTAAATTGCCCCTTGATTAGGCTAGAGGTAAATAGGTGAGTTGCTGGGTGGTGTGGCTTACTAGGCCAGAAGGGCCTGTTCCACACTGCATCTCCAAATAAAATAAAATATGTCTTATTTAAAGCGGACAGGATACTCCTGAGGAATACTGGTTAGATTGGAATTAGTGAAATATGGAAACAAAGGGACACAGAGATAGGAAATAAAGATTCATCCAATCAATATCTTGTACATTAGTTCTAAAGCAAATAAAAATATAAATTAATTTTTCAGAAGCATTTAGCCGTACCAATTCTGAATTCATTAACATTAAGAATAGAAATAAATTTGAATTGGAAAGGCCAGCCTCAATGTCAAGAGCAAAAACTTTTAATGAAGGAGATCAGTCATAACTGAATATGCTCCAGACCAGGTCTTAGGGAAACTGAAAGGAATGAATCTCTCAATACTTGGTAGAATAACTTCACTTTCTACAGCTACTGGAGGGAAAAGCAAAACAGAAAATAAATGCATATCAGACAGGGTGAAACTGATTTTTGAAATGAAAGGTAGTTAATCTAATACTTATTATTTTAACAGTTTGAAATAACATCAGCCCTGTGGACCTGTTGCAGTTACCACTAGTGGCACTAGAGGGCAGTTCCAACAAAATCTATGACCAAGATCATACTGAGCACCATGGTGAATCCCGTCTAATAAAAAACTTTACAACAATATCCAATAAATTCCTAATTTCTTTAACATTACATTCACTAATAAAGATTAAATGCCAGTTGCATTATTCTACTTCCGTATACATTACAGGTTTCATTGCATGAAATAGAGGAAAAGGAAACATAAGATCCCAGGAATAAAGATATCTCTGAACCAAAAAAAACCCTTAAGACTAGTAAAATATTTCATTACCATGTTTTTCCCCCCTGACAATAGTGGAAAAATAAATTGGATCTAGAGACTACAAATTTTCCACTGTATCTGGAAAATACTGAGCAACATCAATTTTGGGCAGACACAAATATCTCAGCTCCCAAAACTTACTCTGACCAGTATATCAGCTGTATAATCTATCAATTCACAAAAAGGCAAGATATCCAGAAATAAGACAATTGATAACAAAATGACCACAGAATCTGTGTCCATTACAGATCACATTATGATCTACGTCATGAATTTAACTGCAAAGTTTTTCCTCAAGAAACATGATCCAAACATGCATTCTCCATTTTCAGAAGAATCCAAGGAACAGAATAGGTCATGTGGCTCATTCATAAGATCATGACTGATTATTTCCATCTTCTAGCCCAACCCTAGGTAGATAATGGCTCTCTTTGGGACAAAATACATAGTTCACAAGGACAGAATATATTCCTATCTCTCGAGTAAAGAATGCAAGTACCTGATGCATGTAACAATTATTCTACTCTATTTTTAATTATCAGCATTAATTAGCCTAGCTTAATGGGGGAAACACCTTTAAATTCTTTAGAAAATATACCTGAGGCGTCGTAACCAAAAGAGCTCCATCGGGTTTATGTTGACGAAGGGCCTCCACCACTGAGATGTGCTCATCAGAAGTCCCTGGAGGTGTGTCTACAATGAGATAGTCAAGCTCTCCCCACGCCACATCAGAGAGAAATTGCTTGATAAGAGCTAAAAGGAACAAACACATTACCTTTATTTTGTAAACATGGAGAACACTTCAAGCTTCAGTTTAATCTGAGTTTTATGTTCCATTCAGCATTAGTCTATAGACCTGGTCATTTGAAAGAGCCCATCTCAATTTCATGTGAACTTGTTGATACAGCTCTACAAAAAAAAACATAATTTCTGGTCTTTTTGTGGGACTAAATTACAATCTATCCTTAAATGGGACTGCTTTATTGAGCACTTTCGCTCTGTCTACAAAACACAGGATTTCCTGGTGATATAAACCATGATAATTCCAATCCCCATGCCCAATACAATATATGTGTATGTGTGGCATCCGCTACCGCCATGATGAAGCCACTGTCAATTTGGAGGAGAAGCACCTCTAACCTGATGGGATATACACCGATTTCTCTAACTTCAGCTAATTTCTACCCCCTCCATTTTTCATTCCCTATTCTGGTTACCCCTTACCTTGTTTCTTCTCTTCTCCTCGCCTGCCTACCATCTCCCTCTGGTGTCTCACATCCTTCCCTTTCTCCCACTGTCCACTCTCCTCTCACTCAAACCCTCTCTCCCCCACCCACCTACCTTCCTCCTCATCTGGTTTCACCTATCATATGCCAGCTTGTACACCACCCCCACCCCACCATCTTATTCTGGCTTCTTTCCCCTTCCTGCCCAGTCCTGAAAAGGGGTCTCAGCCCAAAACATCAACTCTTTATTCTTTTCCATAGATGCTGCCTGACCTGCTGAGTTCCTCCAGCATTTTGCGTGCGTTACTCTGGATCTCCAGCATCTGTAGAATTCTACAAAATTCTAGCTCAAGTGTATGCTGCATGCTGGCATTCAAGGCCAAACATACCTCAAGGTTAATTGATGGGGCAGGGACTTCATCTCTCTCCAGGAATAGTATATTGCTTCTGAAGGAGCCAGAATTAGCCTGTCACATTGCTCTCAGTAACTTGAGTATGGGGTTAAATTTGGTGATTCAGTTGGGTTTTTTTGTATGTATTTGGCAGGATTCCACAAACAGAACTTGGTCAGGTTTTATCAGTTAACTTCCTTTATTTTACATTTCTAAGCTGTTAGCTTTACAACTTTTTGTCCACACTGATAAGGGAAGCTGCCACTGTAAATCTATACTCAAGTGTAGTTAACCCCTTTTGCAAATAAACAATGTTAACAGAGAGTGCATGGAAGCACGTAACCAGAAATTTTATGTGGGTTTTACTCTTGCAAAACAATGAAGGATGCTTTTGCAGTTATTGCATCATTTTTTTGGTCTTCCATTCGTATTTCACCTTTTCTTCTAACACTGGAGTCTACTTGCCCGTTGGCTCTACGAGAAATGAACAGGTAGGTGGGATGAAGTGAGAAGCTGTGTGGTGACAAGTGGAAAAGGTAAAGCGCTGAAGAAGAAGGAATCTGACAGGAGAGAAGAAGGGACCGTGGGAAAGAGGGAAGAAGGACAGGTACCAGAGGGAGGTGATAGGCAGGTGAGAAGGGGATTAAGAGGGAAGCCTAAATGGAGAATGGAAAAAGAAAGAAATGGAAGGAAGGAGAAATTACTGGAAGCAAGAGAAATCTTTGTTCAAGACCTCAGTAATCCAATCAATCCCATTCCTCACTTATTTCTCTGCAATCTATTTCTACACATGCCTATTAACACCTCCCAATTCTCCTACCATCAGGAAGAAAATACATAAGCTTGAAAGCATGTACCACCAGGCTTAAGGACAGCTTCTATCCCACTGTTATCGGACTACTGAACAGACCTCTTAGGGTACAGTCTACCTCGTAATGATCCTGCACTTTATCGTTTACCTGTACTACATTTTTTTTGGTAGCTTTTACACTTTATTCTGCATTGTTATTTTTTTACCTTATTCTAGCTCAATGATTTGATCGAAATAAACTGAATACAAGACAAGATTTTCACTGCACCTTCGTAAACTAATAATAAACCAATATCATTCATATACATTAGAATCAATTTACACAGACAATTAACCATGAATTTCCCTCAGATGCTCTGAAATCACAGAGAAAACATGTAAATTGCACACAGTCAGCACCAGAGGTCAGAATCAAATTTAGGTCACAGGAGATGCGAGACAGTTGCACATCACCTGCAGCCCCGCTGTGCCACACAAGTTATATCAATGACATCGATAAAATACTTGCCAAATTTCATTGCAATGAGCGGCTCTTCTCTGTATCTTTCATATTACAAGATGAAGAAACTTCTAAGGCCATAATAACAAGCTGTTCACAATGTATGCTGTTACCAAGTTGCAGCTGTTTTAAATTTGGCCAACACATTTATGTCTGTACAGAACGCAAGAAGTACAAAGAGCTCTTCAACAAAATTTGTGGGCTGGCACACATTTGTAAACTTTTGGCTCTCAGTCAGAGCACTAAAACATTATGAATGAATTCTCTATTTATTAATACAGACTGGATGCTCAAATGCTACGCTTGAAGTACAACTGGCTGAACATTCGTTTTAGCAGCCAACTTTGCTGAAAGGGAAATGTCAGTTGAAAAGGAAGCCTTTCAAGCTTCAAAGAAGCTATTATAGCAAGTATCCCCTTGCTTGAATTTTATTCCAGTCATTTCCTAATATCACTACATAGCATGACCAAAAGACAATTTTTCATCAAGAATGGCACGGTGCACTGATCAAAAAGGTCACCAAAATGCTGAAGAAAAGTTTGAACTGATAATAAATCACTTCTAAATTGGTTTCCTCCTGCATTTCAAAGTCATGTGGGTTAGTAGGTTAATTGGTCACAAGGGTGTTCTAGAGCGGCACAGGCTTAGATGGGCCAGAAGAGCTTGTTACTATGCTATAAATCTAAATAAATAGATAGATAGATCACTAATTATTGGACCATAGAGTAGACTGTTCCATTATGCTGTGAAGTAATAGAACATCACCTGTTTTCTTTGGCCCTCTCCATATCACAGCATCATCTGGACTCTCCAAGAGAAAGCCTATTGACATCAAGCACATTGTTTTATTGGTGTCTACATAAACTGGAACCCATCCAGCGTCACACTGGTGCACAGCACTATTGAGAACATTCAGCATCCGGGGGATACTAGGACCACAAAGATCGATGTCCAGAATTCCAACCTGAAATAAAACAAAATCAGCAAAAGTTAAATGAGCAACTTAGAGAGCTTGGCAGTAGAGATTAATTAGACTAGACATTTCAGTCATAAACGAATGCAAGCTTTTATCATTTGCATACAATAAAAGTAAAAGATCATATAAAGGTTTGCAAGATTTCAGATAAACCACTGAAATTATCGATTAAGATCAGGCTCAGGATTATCACAAAAACAGTAAGTAACCGCTCTCTAGCCACCCCTCTCCTCTCTTCCACCCCCAGAGAGCTTTAATGTAACATGGGATGTTTTAAAACACTGCAACTGAAAGAAAAGGAAGTTAATTGGCTAAGTCTTATAAGAAAAGTTAAAGGGTTCCAGTGCCACCACTCCTTTACATTTCACTCTACTTTTCTTTGAATGTTTTAAACCATTATATTTTAAGCTTCACTTTCAACCTCTGAAACAAACTCAACAAAAATAATTGTATCCAATCAGCTAATATATATATATATATATATAAATGATTTGGCATCAGTCATCTGATAGTATTTCATGTTAGCAAACTCTAGTATCCAGATGGAATCCAGGAACAGTAACTTGCCTTAACTGCCCAAATTCCCAACACTGAGTTCCTTGTTTCAATAATATTGGTCATCAAATGTCAGGTTTGCCTATGCCCTAGAAGACCGTTCAAGTACATTGGAAAGAAAGTCTTGTGAACCAGCTGCCTTCCAATTGGATACAGGCTAAAGCCAAAAAAAAAGCTGGAGTGGCCCATTCTGACTATTTGAGAACATTCCATCATTCAGTGATAGTGGCTGGTCTTCTACCTCAAGTTAACCTTCTCAAATTTGCCTATATTCCATACATACATCAGGAGCAAGAGGGTAACTAGGGAAAAGATGGGACCACTCAAGAATAAGGGGGGAACATTTGCTTGGAGGCAGAGCATGTGGGTGAGTTCATTAATGAATACTTTACATCAATATTTACCAAGGAGGAGGACATGGTGGATAGGGAAATCTATGCTAAATGTATTAGTACGCTTGGGTATTTTGAAGTTAAGGAGGAGGTGGTATTGGGTCTCTTAAAGAGCATTAAGGTCAATAGGTTTCCAGGGCCAGATGGGATACACCCTAGATTCTTGAGAGGTGTGTGAAGAGATTGCTGGGGCTTTCACCAATACCCTTATGTTCTCCCGAACCACAGGTGAAGTCCTGGAGGACTGGCAAGTATCTTACTTTGGTCAATCATTGAGGAAGGGAACCAGAGATAATCTTGAAAACTCGGGGACTTCCGGTAGAGCTCATGGAGTGAAGTCGTGTTCTTGACTCGCTCCATTACCTCTGAGTTTTTCTTCTTATGATCAGCTATATTTTAATTAACCATTAAGGCATCGACTTTTACAATATTTTGAAATAAATTGGGCTCTTTGATAATCGGATGCTTTTAAAGTCTGCTATGTCTAAGAATGGAAAAAACGGGAAGGACGGCAAACCTCCGGTTAGACCGAAAGGTACCGATTTCCCTCCGACCGAACCACCGGTGACTTCGAAAGCTATATCGGATCTAATTCAAAGGGAAATTTCAACCTCCATTACGGAGCTGATTCGTGCGGAAATTTCAATTAATTTCCAGAAAATTGCCGATTCAATCGATAAGATTCAAACATCTATTACGGAACATCAGTCGGTTATATCTGATCTTCAAAAATCCACGCAACAAAATGAACTGAAGATGGAGAAAATCGAAGAAACAATTAAGGTAATGAAGAAGAAACTTGACTTTTTGACCTTTAGAAACTCTGACTTAGAATCCAGAATGCGACGGCAGAATCTTCGAATGATTGGGGTGCATGAAGCTGTCGAATCTTCTAACCCTATGAAGTATTTTTCTCAACTTTTAAAAGATGCATTTCCTACTGTACTTCCTGACCAACCACCGTTATTGGATCGTGTTCACAGAGTTCCATCATACTCGTCTAAGTCAGATAAACCTCGGCATGTCATCTTACGTTTTCATTACTTTCGAGACAAGGAGAAACTGTTTCGTTTCGTTCGATCTAAAGGTTACATTGATTTTTTGGATCTTAAGTTCCGATTTGTGGAGGATTTCAGTAAACCAATTCGGGATCAACGGATTCGTTATAGATCTGTGATGTCGGGACTCAACAAGATGGATTTAAAACCAGCGCTGCTTTACCCAGCACGTCTAAGGATTCGTACGTTGGATGGAGCCCTTCGTTTTTTTGAATCTCCATCGGATGCCCAGAGTTATCTGGATCAATTTTCACCCTCAACATCTTAATCGTAATTTTTAACTATCTCCGTTTGATCGGAGGTTGTGAATCTGTCAGCCTTAATTTTTTTTTGCCTTATATGGGCAGAAAAGTTTATTTTTGATTAATTAATATGGTTTCTAAACTTTCTTTCTATCTGCGTCATTCCTTTCTTTTTCCCAGGGGATTCTGGGTGGTTATTCCCTCAGCGTCCTTCTACGTATTTCCTTTGAGGCCTTAAATTTTGTAGTTTTTAAATCTACTTTTTTTGTAGGTTTTCATAACTAGTTTATGTTAATAATTTTATTTCTTTTTTTGTTTATTCATAGGGTCTGGGGTTTGTTGCAGTTTGTTTTATATTTTCTGGCTTTTTCTCTGTTATATTAAGTGTTTGTTTTACTTTTTTATTCTTTTACTGTTTTATAACTAGCTGATCTTTTTTATATTTACACTTTTTTTTTAGGGAGAGTCTATCGGAAGTCATGGGGGTAGTTTTAGTGCTTGCTTCTTTCTGGCTGGTCTGTGTTAGATTTAGCCTTGGGGTCATGGGGTGGGGGGTGGTGGGAGGGGCTTCACGTTTTAGTTTTTTTCTTCTTGGGCTATGTACACTATTGAAGTATTGGTTGCGTTCTCCTTCCCGGTATCTCTTATTTGTTCTGTTCCCTTTCCGGGTTCATGGGTCGAGCCTATCGTCAATCCTCCTTGTTGCGGGTTGACTTTAGGGTTTATGGAGTCTGTTATTAATTTTGTTTCCTGGAATACTAATGGTCTTAACCATCCTATTAAAAGGAAAAAAGTTTTTAAAGTGTTCCGGAGACTTAAAGCACAAATTTTATTTTTACCAGAGACCCATGTGTGGAGGGGGGACAGACTACGTTTTTTTAAATTCTGGAAGGGGACAGACTATGTTTTTTTAAATTCTGAAAGAAACAACAGTTCCATTCGAACTCTAACGCTAAGATTCGAGGCGTCTCTATTTTTATAGACTCCTCAGTTACTTTTATACAACATGATATTATTTCTGATCCGAATGGTAGATTTCTACTGGTTAGTGGTCTACTATTTAATAAAAAGGTAGTTTTGGTTAATGTTTATGCTCCCAATATGGACTGTCCGGAATTTTATAAATCATTATTTAATCAGTTCCCAAATTTGAATGAGTTTTCATTGATCTGGGGCGGAGATCTTAACACCTGTTTATCTCCAGCTTTGGACCATTCGGCTCCTCTACGGACCTTACTGAATAAATCTGCAACTTTGATTAATTCATTCCTCTCTGACTCTGGGTCGACGGACATTTGGCGTTTTCTGCATCCTCCGGAAAAAGATTTTTCTTTTTTTTCACATGTTCACCATTCCTATTCAAGAATTGATTATTTCTTTATTGACTCTCGTCTTATTTCTTCAGTGATTAAATGTGATTATGACTCTATAACCATTTCCGATCATGCTCCACTTAAGCTTTCTATTAAAATTCAGGCCAATACACAAAATAATAGACAATGGCGTTTTAATTCGCTGTTGCTTCAGGACTCGGACTTTGTTAACTTTATGATCTTTTGATCATCAATCTTATGAACAGATTGATCTTTTTTTTAACAATCAACTATACAGAGGATATTTCTGTGAACGTTCTTTGGGATACTTTTAAAGCTTATCTCGTATTCTGCTGCTTTGAGGAAGAAGCTGAAGCAGCAGGAGTTGGTAATTGTGGACAAGATTAAGGAAATTGATAAGAAATATGTTACAGCTCCCTCTGAGGAGTTATATAAACAAAGAACTGAACTTCAAATGGAACACAGTTTATTACTTTCGTCCTCGATTGCAAACCAATTAAAGAAAACAAGAAGTGAATTTTATGTACACAGTGACAAAATTGGCAAACTGTTGGCTAACCAATTGAAGTCTAATTATGCTAAATCTCAAATTAATCAGATTTATAATCAAAATGACCGACTGATACTTGATCATGCGGGGATTAATCAAACTTTCTTTGATTTTTATTCTTCCTTATATCAATCAGAGTCTCCTCGAGACTCTAAATATATTAATGATTTTTTTTAGATAACCTAGACTTCCCTAAGATTTCACAGGATATGTCTTCTATGCTAGATACTCCCATTACCACTGATGAGATTAAGAATGTTATTTCCTCTATGAACCTGGGGAAAGCTCCTGGCCCTGATGGGTTTACCGTAGAATTTTATAAATGTTTTGCACCTTCATCAATCCCTTGGTTCTGTAGGGTTTTCGAGGCTTCATTAAAACTTGGTAAACTTCCCGAATCTTTCAATAGAGCGTCAATTTCTCTAATATTAAAGAAGGATAAAGATCCTGCTCAATGTGCATCTTATAGACCAATATCTTTATTAAATGTTGACTCTAAAATTTTTTCTAAGTTATTAGCAAACAGATTAGAAAAAGTACTTCCTTTTATTATTTCGGAAGACCAAACGGGTTTTATTAAAGGTCGTTACTCTTTTTATAACACTCGCACACTGTTAAATATTGTTTATACCCCCTCACAAAATGTTCCTGAGTGTGTTATCTCTTTAGATGCTGAGAAAGCTTTTGATAGAGTAGAATGGCCTTACTTATTTAAGGTGCTTGAAATGTTTAATTTTAGCTCGAAATTTATATCCTGGATCAAACTGTTATATCATTCTCCTGTGGCTTCAGTCCGTACTAACTCTCTAAGCTCACCTTTTTTCCCTCTTTTTTGAGGTACTCGACAAGGTTGTCCTCTTAGTCCTTTATTATTTGATATTGCATTAGAACCTCTTGCAATTGCCATTCGAGAATCTCCAAATATTACTGGGATAACTCGGGGCTTAAAGTCCCATAAAATATCACTCTATGCTGATGACTTACTTTTATATATTTCTAATCCTCAAAAATCCATCCCTGCTGTTTTAGAGTTATTAGCACAATTTAGTCTCTTTTCAGGTTATAAATTAAATTTTAGTAAGAGTGAACTTTTCCCGATTAATAAACAACTTCCCTTATATCATAACTTTCTGTTTAAATTGATTAATAATTATTTTTCATATCTTGGGATTAAAATTACTTGTAAACACAAAGATTTATTTAAGATTAACTTTTTACCCTTAATTGACCATGGGAGGCTCATCCAGAAGATTAAGATGATGGGATCCATGGCGAATTTGCCGTTTGGATTCAGAACTGGCTTGCTCATAGAAGACAGAGGGTAAAGGTTGAAGGGACTTAATCTATCTGGAGGTCCCTGATTGTGATGTTTCGTAGGGATTTGTACTGGGACCTCTGCTATTTGTGATCTATATAAATGACCTGAATGAATATGTACAGCGCATAGGTGGATTAGTTAATTTGCAGATGATACAAAGATTGGTGGTATGTGGATAGCATAAATGACTGGCAAAGAATACTGATCAGTTACAGATGTGTGTGGAGAAATGGTCGATGGAGTTTAACCTATGTGAAGGTTAATGTGAAGTGTTGCACCTTAATAGGCAGAATATAAAGAAACAGTACAGAGGGATCTTGAGATCCAAGTTTCTAGCTCCCCAACGGTGGCTACACAGGTTGATGGGGCGGTTAAGAAGACATATGACATGCTTGCCTTTATTAGTTAAGGCATTACAAGTCAGGAACCTATGTTGCAGTTTTATAAAACTCTGGCTGTGCTACATCTGGAGTATTGCATACAGTTTTAGTCGCCTCAGTGTAGGAAGAATGTCGAGGCTTTTTGAAAGGGTGCAGAAGAGGTTTACCAGGATGCTGTCTGGATTACAGGCCATGCTTTATAACAAGAGGTTGGACAAGATGTTTTATAACAAGAGGCTGAACAAACCTGGGTTGTTTTCTCTGGAACTGCGGAGGCTGAGGGGAGATCTGATAGAGGTTTATATGATTATGAAAAGCATAGATAGAGCAGGCAGACAGTGTCTTTTTTTCCAGAATTGAAAAGTCTAATATCAGACAGCACTAAGGTGAGAGAGGGTAATTTCAAAGGAGACGAGAAGGGCAAGTTTTTATTTTACATAGAGAGTGGTGGTTCCTTAGGATGCACTGCCTGGGGTGGTGGTAGAGGCCGATATATTAAGGACTTTTAAGAGACATTTAGATAGGCACATGAATGTGAGGAAAATGGAAGGATATGGATATTGTGTAGATATAAGGGATTAGTTATGTCGGCTATTTGAATATTAACTTATTTGGCTCGGAACAACCTTGTGGGCCAAATGGCCAACTCCTGTGCTGTACTGTTCTATGTTCCAAAAATCTGATGAACATAGAGACTGGTGGATTGAAAAGTTAAGGAAGTAGAGTGTGTTACTGGCTCATTTTCTTCTCTCCACAAGAATGCCCTGATCTACTGGGCATTTCCCTCCAGCTCTACAATTCCCAGCTGTACAGCTAGTTCTGGTGTTGTCACTCTCCAACCGGCCTCTTCTACCAATTCTTCGGTTCCTTTGTGTTCTCTTTATCTAATAGCTCCCATCAGCATACCATCCAGGTTCACTTAAACATCTTATCCCAAGGAAACATTGCCTTTACACCCTTTGACTTATCAAACCCTCTTCCACTCTGCACTTTAAAACTGACTTATTTTTTCTCCTTCCCAATTCTGGTCCTTGAACTGAAACGTCAACTGTTTCTCTTTCTACCTACTAAGCATTTCCAGCATTTTCTGTTTCTGTTTCAAATTTCCAGTATCTGCCATTTTTTATTCCAATTTTCACAGACAAGATTTTGATTGTCCAGCATGGCTGAGTTTTCAGTAGAACATTCATTACATTGCTTTTATCTTAATTTAAATCTCCTTACCTTTTTCCCTGCATTCCTCAGCGCTAGTGCTAATTCTGTTGTTATGGTGCTTTTTCCTACTCCTCCTTTGCCAGACAGAACCAGCAGAATATGATCAACAGATCCCAGGTTATCTTTGTGAAAAATTAAAGCACTTGATTAAATAAAGAAACAGGTCAAGACTTAGCCTAGTGTGCAAGATAAATGTGCGTATAGTAATTCCAGTAGCTTAGTAACATTTAGCCCCATGTGTGTTTCATGACTATGACACCAAAAGTACATACAGTGCAATATTTAAATAAGAAATCTCCCCCTCCTGGTGAGAACGTGAACAGGTTTACAGCCTAATAAATCTATTCAAATATTTTATGCAGAATCAAACATTTTATCTTTTCTGGATTGATATTCAACCTAGAATTTTCAGAAGCAAAATATAGTGTAAGTATGTTGGTGTCTACCTGTTTCGATGCTGTATACCTCTACTTTTGAAAAATCTCAGGGCAGATCTGCCCATGTCCAGGCAATATTGTAGGTTTTTGTAAGTAAAAAGGCAGAGATGTTTTAAGTTTAAGGGAAACCGTAATAACACCTTTTTTGTCAATCAAGCACAAAACATAAAGCACAATAAAATCTTCACGTAATTACATCATCACATCAGACCAACCTCTTAAACTGAACCCCAAATCAATGTTGGTGGTTGTGAATTATGTATATGTTTTCACCCATTACATTACCCTACAATACCATGTATTAGAGGCAATGCATTTAAGCTGAAAGAGTAAAAGAGATATGTGGGGCATATTATTTTTATTATTTAGAGATACAACATGGTAATGGGTTATTCTGGTCCAACAAGCCTACACCGCCCAATTACACCCATGTGACCAATTAATGTACTAACCTGTATGTCTTTGGAATGTGGGAGGAAACTGGAGCACCCAGAGGAAACCCATGGGGGCACAGGGGAACATACAAACTCCTCACAGACAACAGTGGAATTGAACTCGGGTCTTGGTAAGTGTTACACTACCGTACCAACCAATAGAGATCCAGCCAGATTCCTAACCTAGGACAGCAAGAGTAGCTGAAATGCTATTTGCCCCAAGGGCTGTACAGTTCAGTGTGCCTAGATCTGAAATAATGAAAGTAGAAGATGTTGGAAATATCAATCAGTATTTGCAAAGAAGGATAGTGTTTGTTTGCTTGTTATGTGCCGTGCTGCATGGGCGATTGTGGGCTTGACCGTGATTGCTCTTCGCAATTTTTTTCTACAGAAGTGGTTTGCCATTGCCTTCTTCTGGGCAGTGTCTTTACAAGACAGGTGACCCCAGCCATTATCGATACTCTTCACAGATTGTCTGCCTAGTTTCAGGGGTCACATAACCAGGACATGCACCATTATGTGTACATCTCTTTAAAATTTAAAATATACAGTTGAAAACACCCTACATCAGGAACAGAAATAGACAGGATAGGAGAGGGAAAACAAAACTAGAACCGAAAGCCCAAAACAAAGTTAACGGGCAACATTTTGCTGACATATTGTAAGTATTTGAAGTCTTGTAAAGTATGAAACAACCTAGACTGAACAAGCCAGATCCAATCGTAAACTCCATCCCCAATGCAATCCAACCAGTATTGTAAATATAGCCACCTCTAAATTGCAACTGATCTGACCAAGGATGAAATCTGATCAAGAGATCATGTAGTAATATTAAGCATATAAAACTATCCCTGAGATGATAATCAAGCTGATAGCCTAAATGGCACCATTTTTAATTGATAAATAGGAACAGCTTTCACTGTTCAGCTTGTCAACAGACTTTTAGTGCAGATTTTTAATCAATACAATTGACTAACATGGCACCCACTTTGTTGGACTGTATCATCTATGAACAGGTAATATCATGGCAAAACAAGGCAAATGAGAAATATCTTAAAGTTATTAAATGAAGCTTTCAGAACATCCAAGAGAAGAAATGTGAATACTCTTGAAAGATGAAGCCAGCCTGTTTGGAGCAGCCATAAATGAAGTTGGGGGTGGAGTTGGAGGAGATGAGGCAAATGTTCTGCACTGAATTATATCCAATTCCATGATTGGAGTATGGCAATTCCATGAATGAACAGGCTTAACCTGATCAGAAATTCCAAGCTACAGTGTAGGCTTCTCATTTCCCCTAGCCTGCTTTTACATTCAGGTGTACTTTATACAAAGTAACACACACACAAAATGCTGGTCAGGCAGCATCTATGGAAATTAATTTAGTCAATGTTTTGGGCTGAGACTCTTCCTCAAGTCTGGAAAGGAAGGGGGAAGATGCCCGAATAAAAAGGCAGAGGGGGGAGGAGAAGGAGGATAGCTAGGTGATAGGTGAAGCTAAGTGGGTGGAAAAGGTTTTGGTCTGGAGAGGAAGGAATCTGAAAGGAGAGGAGAACGGACCATGGCACAATGAGAAGATGGAAGGACACCAAGGGGGAGGCATAACGAGGTAAGAGGCCAGAGTGGGGAATAGAACAAGTGGGGGGGGGGGGGAAGGGAAAAAATTACTGACAGAAGAAAAGGATGTTCTTGCCATCAGTTTGCAGGCTACCCAGACGGAATATGAGGTGCTGCTCTTCAACTCTGAGAGTGATCTCATCGTGGCACAACAGGAAGCCATGGTCCGACATATCAGAACAGGATGGGAATAGAAATTAAAATGGTTGGCCACTAGGGAAATTACACTTTTTGCAGACAGAGCGGAGGTACTCAAGAAAGCGGTACCCCAATTTACGACCAATGTAGAGGAAACCGCATTGGGAGCACCAGATACAATAGATGATCTTTCGCAGGTGAGGTGTTGCGTCATCTGGAAGGAATGTTTGGGACTCTGAATGGAGGCGAGGAACATGTATGGGCAGGCGTAGCAGTTTGGCCACTTGCAGAGATAATCCCCGAAGAGGGAGATTAGTGGGAAAGAATGAATGGACAAAGGAATCATGGAGGGAGCGATCTTGGCAGAAAGTGAAGAGTGGAAGGGAGGTAAAGATGTGCTTGGTGGTAGGATCCCTCTGGAGAAGATAGAATTTGCGGAGGATGATGAGGTGGTAGGTAAGAACAAGAGGAACTCTTTCTGTTTAGGCGTTGGGATAATGGAGTGAGCACATTTGTCTGGAAAAATATAGGCAATGCAGGTGATGGCATAATACAAACTTTATACAAACAGGTGGAAGTGGTATTCAGCATCTCTAGGAAGAGGTACAGTCGACGCTTCAGGCCGAGACCCTTCGTAAGGACTAACTGAAGGAAGAGTGAGTAAGAGATTTGAAAGTTGGAGGGGGAGGGGGAGATCCAAAATCTGCACCTCTTCCTAGAGATGCTGCCTGGCCTGCTGCGTTCACCAGCAACTTTGATGTGTGTTGCTTGAATTTCCAGCATCTGCAGAATTCCTGTTGTTTGGAAGTGGTATTGACTAATATCGTTACTGAAGTTTATAAAGTACCAAAGTACAAGTACGTTCCATTACATGTGAGATTTTTTTTACTCAACCAATGACTTTCAATTTAAAAGCATGAACTCTCCTATCTGGATATGACAAATGTTCAAACATAAAACCGCACAGCAGCTACAGTGACAATAC
Source organism: Mobula birostris (assembly GCF_030028105.1). NCBI lineage: Eukaryota > Metazoa > Chordata > Chondrichthyes > Myliobatiformes > Myliobatidae > Mobula > Mobula birostris. The sequence goes on along the minus strand of NC_092378.1, from coordinate 139,926,853 downwards.
AAATCATCATGGTGCCGGTCAGTGTGTGGCACATGGGCCTTAAAACTCCCAACTAAAACCGGGAAGGGTCGTGGGGAAAAAGCCTACTATAGGTCGGCAAGCAGCTACCATTAATCGTAGTGAGCGTTCCTGTCTATGGCAGTCCCTGCCCCCAGAGGAAACCTCATATTCCCCGTTCTGGATAAGTTTTTACCTTCCGCCGCCTCCATGTTGCCCGCTGCTCCGCCGTGTACGTGCGCGTGACCCGTCACCCGCGGTGTGACGTCACGTCGCGGCGGCGGGCACGCACACTGCCACCTCAGATCGAGCTGTTCCGGCATCAAACCTTGACGGGCTGTCAATGCGGCACGATTGACGCGCACCCTGTCCACTCACCGAGCAGATGGCAGTGACGACTGTTCGAGTGGACGTATAGGAAAGACCTCTCGGTGTGACGGGGCGGGGACTCGTGTGGTTGAAAGGGAGGGGGGGGGGCTGCTCCATGCACAATAAAAACAGTGAGTGGGGGTGTCCGAGCCTTGGCTGGGAGCTGTGCGGCTTCTATTCGCATGTGGCGAATGTCGGGTTATTAACCCAGGTGGGTGACTGTCGGGCACGGGTAGTGACCGGAACGTGGGAGGTTGGTGGGGAACGGTGGTCCTTTCGGCCTGAGGCCTGCGGGTCCGGAGCTGGCTCGTCCCACCCCGGCTGTTTGCCCCCACTCGCTGCCCAGTGCCTCCCCTCATTAGCCCCGCTCACCCTAGGTTTCGACTTCGCCCTCTAACGATCTCAACTTCCTCCATTCCCTTCCTCGATGCCGCGCCTCATTTCTTCTCCAGTCCTCGCCCAACCCTCGGCGGTGATGCCTTTCTGCGAAGCGCTGGTCTCCCTTTCCAAGGGCTAGTGTGCTGCTTGTCACAATAGTACCGACCCCCGCCGCCCCACTACCAGTTTGGTAGAAACAGCAGTGATCGGGTTCGCCCTGCTGATTAACTTGAGGTAAATACCCCGCCCGCCATTTGATTTGCTGTAGGGGTGGGATGTGGCTGGCTGGGTCTTTTGCTGGGGCTGAGTTTTTGTTGCAACGCAAAGTCACCAGCAAACAAATGCTGTGCAAACGAACTGCGCAACGTAATTACAATAATAGACGCTTTCCCTTTCCAATCTTATGCTTTAAGAGAGAAACGTCCTAATTTATGTGAGCGTGATATACATCTACTCAAGTAATCGCTTTGTTGTATATTAAAATATCTGTACATTTACTGATTAACTTGTCCTTGTAACGCAATGAAATACGTGACCCTACTGTTCTCGGTAACGAGGGCACGTTGATGCCTATCCAGGATGGCCCGTGACGTTGAAGTTTTGGTTTGCTTGTTTGTGAAATTAAACGTGATTCCAAGGAAACACAGGTCTAATGCTTACCAAATTGAGAGTGTACTTCAGAATTGGCTAGTTGTATGAGGGGTGATTGGTAAGTTCGTGACCTAAGATAGAAGAAGTCAATTTTACAAAACCTAGCACATTTATTTTTCCTACATTTACACACTTAGTCCAGCGGTCGTGCAGCAGACGCAGACGGATCCCTTCTTTGTAAAAGTCTGCGTCTTGGACCCCCTGAAGTGGTCCACAGCAGGAGTGATTGATAAGTTCGTGCCCTAAAGTAGGTGAGCAGATTTCACTCAGAGTTGAACTGTACCTACATGTAACGCGAGCTGTATAACTTATCTCCTTCTACCTTAAGCCACGAACTTATCAATCACCCCTGCTGTGGACCACCTGGAGGTCCGAGACGCTCTCGTTACATGCGCGTGCAGTTCAACTCTTTGAGCGATAACGCAGAAAGTTTGAAGTTAATAACTCATCTCCTTCTACCTTAGGCCAGGAACTTGTCAATCACCCCTGCTGTGGACCACTCCTACAAAGAAGGGATCCGTATGCTCCACCACGGCTGGACTAAGAAAATGTAGGAAAAGTAAATGTGCTGGGTTTTCTAAAATTGACATCTTCTTTAGACCACGAACTTATCAATCACCCCTGTATATCGCTGTAGGTAAGTCAGTACTGGTAACATAATTGTCTTATTTTTTTTAAGGTTTCAAACTTTATCATACCTTTTAAAATGAAATAATGTAGCATAAAACATTGCCAAATTTCCAAAGCAGAAATACAGGATATCACGTGTAAGAAAAAATCAACTGGTCTTGCACCTTTATGGCTTTGAATCTGCCTCCACCAGCGCATTACCATTTGCCGTGGATTTTTGTTTTAAATCCTATTTTGGTTCTTTTGCTGATCACTTAGTTCTACGTGATTTCATTATTATGAAAGTATTTCAGTATAGGACAAAGGTATCTTGCAGCAATTGTACAGAGCCTTGTTGAGATGACATCTGGAGTGCAGAGAGCATTATTCTGGCCTCCAGACACTTTTTTTAAAAAAAAAAGATGGTTTTCTTGTTATGAAGGGAGTGAAAATTCACATAGAGAGAAGGTTCTCTTCATAATTGAGTAAGCTGAGCTTGTTTTTTCTAGACAAAGAATAATGAAAGGAAATGTCATTGAAACTTGTAAAATTGCTACTTGACTGGATATAAAGAGGATGTTACTCTAGAACCATTGATCTTGCTTTCGCAGTAATTGAAGACTTTTAAAACAAAGGTGGGAAGAAATTTCTTCACATGGTGATGGGTGGAAGGCTCATTCAAAGTAAATGTAATCCTTGATATTGAAGGAATATATTTGAAATTTACTGCAGAAAATATACTGTGGGATGTGATTCTACAATTTATGGACTCTCTTTAAAGGACTCTACAGCTTGTGTTCTCAGTATTTGTTTATTTGCGCATTGGTTGTTTGTAAGCTTTTGTGTGACTCTGTTGTATTTCTTTGTTCTATGGTGAGTGCCAAAGAAAACGAATCTCCAGGTAGTACAGGGTGACTTTAACTCAATGGCCACTTTATTAGTTGCATCCTTCCTGTACCTAATGAAGTGGCCACTGTACGTATGGCTGTGATCTTCTGCTATAGCCTTTCCACTTCACGGGTTCGATGTGTTGTGCATTCAGAAATGCTGTTTTGCACACCACTGTTGTAATGTGTGGTTATTTCAGTTGCTGCCGCCTTCCTGTGAGCTTGAACCAGTCTGGCCATTCTCCTCTGACCTCTCATGAGCAAGGCATTTTAAATCTCAGAATCAGGTTCAATCTCACCGGCATGTGTCGTGAAGTTTAAGTTAGCAGCAGCAGTACAATGTAATACATAATATAGAAAAAATATTAATAAGTAAATCAATTACAGTCAGTATGTATATTACAGGATTTGGAATGTCATATGGCAACTGTGGGCATGTGGCCAAGTGGTTAAGGCATTGGACTAGCGACCTAAAGGTCGTGAGTTTGAGCCCCAGCCAAGGCAACATGTTGTGTCCTTGAGCAAGGCTCATTCCACCGAGATGCAACGCTGAGCGTCATAGGAAGTCATTCCTGCCTGTGGCCATCAAACTTTACAATTCCTCCCTTGGAGGGTCAGACACCCTGAGCCTATAGACCATAAATATTATTTAATTATTTATGGTTTTATATTGCTATATCTATACTCTATCGGTGCAACTGTAACGAAACCCAATTTCCCTCGGGATCAATAAAAGTATGACTATGGCTAAATAGTTAAGTTAATATAGTGCAAAAACAGAAATAATATTTTTTAAAAAGTGAGATAGTGTTCACGGGTTCAATGTCCATTTAGGAACTGGATGGCAGAGGGGGGAAAAAAAACTGTTCCTCAATCGTTGAGTGTGTGCCTTCAGGCTTCTGTACCTCCTTCCTGATGGTAACAATGAGAAGAGGCCATGTCCTGGGTGATGGGGGTCCTTGATAGTAGACAACAACTTTCTGAGGCACTGCTCCTTGAAGGTGTCTTGGATACTGTGGAGGCTGGTACTCAAGATAGAGCTGACTAATTTTACAACTTTGTAGCTTTTTTTGATCCTGTGCAATAGCCCCCCCCCCCCATACCAGCCTGTCAGAATGCTTTCCATGGTACTACTTTAGAAGTTTGATTTCAGTGACAAACCAGTTCTCCTCAAACTCCAAGTGAAATATAACCTCTGTCTTGCCTTCTTTATAACTGCATTGATGTATTGGGACCAGTTAGATCCTCAGAGATCTTGACACCCAGGAACTTGAAATTTCTCACTCTCTCTACTTCTGATCCCTCTGAGGATTGGTTTGTGTTCCCTCATCTTGCCCTTTCTGAAGACCACAATCAGCTCTTTGGTCTTACTGGCGTTGATTGCAGGTTGTTGCTGTGACGCCACTCAACTAGCTGGTGTATCTCACGCCTGTACACACTCTCGTCTCCATCTGAGATTCTGCCAACAAAGAACAGCCACTCACTGGATTTTTTTGGGGGTTTTTTTGTACCATTCACTATAAAATCTAGAGCCTGTTGTACATGAAAATTCCAGGAGATCAGCAGTTTCTGAGATACTCAGACCAGCCCATTTGGCACCAACAATTATTCTATGGTCATAGTCACTTCGATCATATTTTTCCCCCCTTTCTCTTATTTGGTCTGAACAACAACTGAACCTCTTGACCACATCTGCATGCTTTTATTCATTGAGTTGCCCCATGGTTGGCTGATTAGATATTTGCGTTAACAAGTGTGTGTACCTAATAAAGTGGCCACTGAATGTATACACATTTTGATGATAAATGTACTTTAAATTTTGCAATTGTGTTGAGATATAAGATCATCTATGATTTTAAGAAATGACATAATAGTCTCAGAGCCAAATGGCACTTTCCTTCTCTGATATCTTTGTGTTAACTTGCTGGGATCTATTAAACAAGTTGTAAGAAGATGCTTAATAATTGATTGGATGAGTTAATATTTAGTAGTTGGATTTTCAGTAAGCACTAAGTTGTTATAGATAATAGGTTAGATTGCACATCATTGGAGTAATCTGTTGGGCATTAATTGAGGATTCGTTAAAGGACATTTAAGATTAATATTAGTTCTTGTCATATGTACTTTAAAACGTACAGTGAAATGGTTTGTTCGCGTCAATAACTAATACAGCCTGAAGATGTGCTGAAGGATGCAGGGAAACTTCAAGGGATATAGACAGGTTAAGTGAATAGGCAAGGCCATGGTAGATCATGATTTGGGCAAATGAGACCATTCATGTTAGATGGATGAAATAGTAATGCAGTATATCTTTAAATGGTGAGGAATTGGGAGGGTAGCATCCAGGTACTGCAATTAGTAAGTTAAACAGTACATTGCTGTCGTCTTGGATTTCAGTATAAGGATAGAGCTTGCTCAGACTTTTAGTGATCTGGTAGTATCACAGGGAATACTGTGTACGTCAGTTTATCTGTCTAAGGAAGTGTATGCTTTTAATTGAAGAACTGTTGAGAAGGTTTACTTGAACTGAGAAAGGGTGATGGGTTTGAAATTTCTTGCATGTTGAGAGATGAAGTGGTCCACGCTCCTTAAGAATGAGAGGTTATTTCATTGAAAGCTTCAAACTTTACATTGATTTTGCAGGGTTGTTTCAGGGGTGATGCTTTCCTTTGGTGGGGCCTCTAGAACCAGTGGTCTTTCTCAAAATAAGGAGAGGTGAAATCTTTTGTGGAGATGATAGTATTGTTTAGCAGAAGACAATTTGACTCTTAGAGACTGTTCTGCCATTCAGATATTATAACAGGATTTTGTATCCTGTTGCTGAGTATTTTCAAAAGTGAAAGCAAATGTTCAGATATTCATCGTATCAAGAAATAGATGGTTAAGGAAGTGGTGATGAGGTAATAATCAGCCGTGACTTCATTGAATGTAAGAGCAGGCATGAAAAGCTGAATCGCTTGCTCCTATTTCTTTTGTTTGGAGTACCAGTTTCACAGTAATTACACTTCACACTTATAACCAGTGTGAAGAAACAACCTTTTATTACCTCAAATCCCAGTAATTTAGTCCTTTTTATCCTTGTCACTCCACCCCTTTTTATTCCAAGGCATTAGATCTTGAAATCTTTACACATTACTTATCAGAATGCTTTTGGAAGTCCATGTGTGCCATTGACATTTCTCTAATTAACCCTCTGTTTCCTCATTTACAAAAAATAAAGTATAACAGAATATAGAGACTCCCAGATTACAGATGATTTGACTTGGGGAAAATCCAACATTTACTCAAATTGCCCCTTGCATTTTTAAAGAATTTATCAAACTAGCAATAATAAAATGTTTCATGGTATTAATTAAAGGTTAGATGCAGTACATGTTCCAATAGTTTAATTACAGGTCTCAGAATGATTACTAAATAAAACAGAATAATTGTAACAAGAGTATGCTGAACGAATATGGGTAGTTACAGAAAATGGACATTTCTTTAGGAGAAATCTGCTTACAGACAGCTTCAAGAATAGAACCACATACGATTAATTGTGCCTGCATTTCACCAGCATGTGTATTATATTGCTTATGTTTACAAAGTGTATGCATGCAAGCTCACCTTTGATTCTCTGGAACTATTAGTCTTATCCAAGTTTAAAAACTATTTCTTATTCCGATGTTTATCTCTCCCAATCATTTTGAAAATATTCTTTATCCTCCCCAATCAATGATACTTTCCAGTATATACCACCTATCAAATTGATTTAAATGTCACCCTTCTCCAGTACTGGAGAATTTTCCAGTGTCTCCAGCTCCATACATGTACACAGATTTAAAACCCTCCCTTCTACACAGATATCCAGCTGTACATTTGTCTGTTATCCTGCCATTTCTACACTCACTAGCACTTTCTGAGGTCACACTACCTGATCTCATTCCTATTGCCTTAAAGTTCCCCCGCTGTATTTCCCTTTTTCTGCCTATTGTTTCTTCTTGCTCCCAATAAGAATCCCCTGACTCTGGCTGCATTTCATAACAGTATTCCTTCTAACAATACCCAAGAGCTTCTATTAGATCTGTAATGTTTTACTGGGTCCTTAATTCTGTGTTAACTTTAATTATTATCCTGATTGTAGTAGTAATGTATGTAGTTTAAGTACATCAGTGACCTGAATACTTGAGTTGTCAACTTTAATACACTTAATTCGCACTTTAGGTACAGGAGTGTACCTAATAAATTGGCCACAGGAACGGAATCTGGTGTGATCTTGTGCTGCTGTACCCAACCACTTCAAGGTGCGATTATATTGTGCATTCAAAGATACTCTTCTGCACGCCACCGTTGTAACATGTAGTTACTTAAGTTAATATCCCTGTCCTGTCAGTCTGGCCATTCTCCTCTGACCTTTTTAAACAAAGTGTTTATGCCCACAGAACTGACTCTTTTTTTTTTCGCATCATTCTCTGTAAACTCTAGAGACTGTGCATGAAAATCTCAGGTGATCAGCAGTTTCTGAGGTACTGAAACCACCCTGCCTGGCACCTATAATCGTTCTGTGATCAAAGACACCTGGATCACATTTCTTCCCCATTCTGATGTTTGCCCTCTTGACAACGTCTGCATACTTTTATGCATTGAGTTGCTGTCACATGACTGGCTAATTGGATATTTCATTAAACAATTGTACTGGTGTACCTACTAAAGTCACCACTGAGTGTAGTTGGTAGGTAGTTGTTAAGCAAAAACATTTGATACACTGATCTTTTATGGAGTTTTATGTATTGAAGTGCCATGAAACGAATGTTGAAACGCAATCTGAGTCACAAATCAGTTAAGCAAGCTTGAACAATGAAAGTATGTTTTTACATGGAATGCTAGTGCAATGTCATAATAAAAATACAACTGTTACATATTTTAGAACTGGTTTTAAATTTTATCCTTAACTGATCTAAATAAAGTTGATTTTTATTCAATATCTGAACAATTTGCAGTTGCTGCTTGGTTGTATTAACTTTGGGAATGTGTACATTTTGGTATATTTGATTAATTCAGATTTGATTTGTGAATGCATTATTGAGCAAGGAATTCATTATTGCAGTTTTAAATATTGATATGTTTGCACATTAAGAATAGAATTTGCAATCACAGATTTCTAGACATTGGTTTCCATGCTTTGAGGTGGAATTGGTGCTGCAATACCATGGCCTCAATGCTTCCTTGTGCAACTGGGTCCTCCATTTCCCCACTTGTAGATCCCAGTCAGTTCAGATTGGCAACAACATCTCCACAATCTCTATCAGCACAGGTGCACCACATGGCTGTGTGCTTAGCCCCTGCTCTACTCACTTTACACTAATGACTGTGTAGCTAAGCACGTCCCCAATGCCATATTCAAGCTTGCTGATGACACCACTGTTAAAGGAGGTGATTAGTCAGCGTATAGGAGGGAGATTGAAAATCTGGCTGAGTGGTGCTATGACATCAACCTCTTGCTCAATGTCTGCATTGATTATTGACTTCAGCAGAACGAAGCCAGATGTCCATGAGCAAGTCTTCATTGGAGGATCAGAAGTGGAGAGGCAACTTTAAATTCCTTAGTGTTATTATTTCAGGGGACATGTCCTGGGCTCACTATGTAAGTGCAATTACGAAGCTAGCACAGCAGCAACTGCTTTCTTAGGAGTTTGTGGAAATTTGGTAAGACATCTAAAACTTTGGCAAACCTATAAATTTGTGATGGAGAGTATATTAAGTGGCTGAATCACAGCCTGGTATGGAAACACCAATGCCTTTGAACAGGAATTCCTACAAAACTTAGTAGATGGCGCCCAGTCCATCACAGATAAAGTTCTTCCCACCATTGAGCACATCTACATGAAACACTATCACAGGAAAGCAACATCCATCATCAGGGACTTCCACCACCCAGGACGAGCTGTCTTCTTGCTGCTGCCATCGGGAAGAAGGTACAGGGGCCTTGGGATCCACACCACCAGGTTCAGGAACAGTTATTACCTCTCAACAGGGGGCTGCTGAACCTGAGGGGATAACTTCACTTGCCCCATCTTCGAAACGTTCCAACGACTACCCAGTGATGTCCCAAATTACTTGGTCAATGAAGTACTTTTTACATATGGGGTAAGAAAAGCAGCAGCCAATTTTTGCACTGTATGCACCCACAAATAACAAAGCTGAAATGTTGGTTATGGAATGTGGATTGTTGGCATTTTTTTGGTGCTCAGCTCTAAGTCCCTTGAAGGTGGCAGTCAGGAGAATCACTGCAGTCTTTCTGATGATGCACCCTCCACAGCTGCGTCACCAGATAAGGAGTTCCAGACATTAGACCAGTAACCATTTATTTCCAAGTCAGCACTGGAAATATCTCCATCATTTTTCAACATACTCTTTTACATTCACCTACAAAGGTTTAAAGTCTGATCCAATCAGTAAAACTTGCTATTGGCATGATACTGATTTGTCTGCCTAGATATACTTTCTTTTGGTTTTGGGTGTGATGTTTGAGCCCTCAACGTTCTTTCCCAAGTCTGTCAGCAACAGTGTTTTTCTTTGACCTCCAAAACTGGAAAGGAATAAGTCATGTCAATAGCAGTGAATAGTGTATGACTTGTAATTTGGGAAAGGTATTCGGTAAGCTATCAAATGGAGAATGCTGTCTTGGTCATAAAAATATACCATTTACTTCCAGGGACAGGAAATAATAATCCTGTAAATAGTGTATATTTGCTGAACAAAAGATGCCTTTTCATTGCTGACTAAACACTATTGCGCGCTGCTAAGATGGACCTTGAAACAGATTCTTGTGAAGATAAACTTGGTTATTAGACACTTGAGCCTAGATGTTAACTCTCACTTTCCCATCACTATCATTGCACTTTGGGTCAAGTGGGAAAGGGATGTGACTGAAAATAGAAAAGCCAATCTCAATGTCTGTGTGAAAACATAAAAGACTGCAGATGCTGGAAATCTGCAGCAAAACACAAAGCTGGAGAAAAACGGACAGAGTTCGTCAAGCTTTTTGTGTGCGCAGGTTCAGAAGCACAGAGATCCACAGAATACAGCTAAATAAATACTTAATTTAACAATTGGTACCTTGATTTGTAAGTTTAAAGTTCTGTATGTACAACAGCCACTAAAATCAGTGAAACAGTTGGATAATTACTTACTTTGACATTAAAAAATAACTAACAATTTTTTTTTTTTTTTGAAATGTGCAACACTGTTACAGCTCCGTTCATCGGAGTTGTCTATAAGGAGTTTTTACATTCCCTCCAATGACCACATGGATTTCCTCCCACAGTCCAAAAGCATACTGGTTAGTTGGTCATTTAAAATTGTCCTCTGATTAGGTTAGGGTTAAATAGGTTAGTTGCTGGGCCAGAAGGGCCTGTTCTATGTTGTATCTCTAAATAAAATAAAAACAATCTAGTTTTTGACTAACCTATTGTATAAATCTCATTACAGGACAGATTTGGGGAAAAAAAACATGTCTCGGAGTAACAGAAATAATCGTGCCTGGCGATATGTTTACAGTGGCATTCGAGAAACAGATGCTATGGCTGTAGTATTGCCTGATGGTTCTGCAGGTGCTGTCTATGACTCAGATGGTCAGGTAGGTAACAAAATATTTTATTGCTCATAGTTTGTCAGGTCTTTTATTCCATAAAGCTATGTCTTCAGATGTTAGAAATCTGAAATAGGGACATGCTGAACAGGTCAGAAAATGAATGCTTTTGGTTCAGTAAAAAATGGAGTGACAGACTTAAATTTCAGTATTTTGATGAGAAATAAACTGATGCTAAACTTCATTTTTTATCTCAAAAGCAATTTTGCTTTTGTGGTACCAAAGTTTGTTTGGATGTTTAAATTTGGAATTTCTGCAAAGCGTGAAATATTGTGAAATCCTTAGTAGAGTATAATTTTTACCTTTAATAAAGTTTAGAAATTCCATTCTAATTTTTCTGTAAAGCATAATTCAGAGAACCATTTTATCAACTGTTGCACTGAAAATCGAAGTTAAGTTCAAAGTAACTTTATTATCAAAGTACCTTTCTACCCATATGCTTTCTACCATGATTCATTTTCTTGCAGGCATTCACAGTAGAACAGAAAACAATAGAATCAGTGAAAAATTACACAAAGACTGACAAACAGTGCAAATGACAAACTGTTCAAATAGAAATATAAATAATAGAGTACGTGAGTTGGAGTCCTGAAACTAAGATAATTTAAGAATATATTTTAATGCTACTTTTTCCATGTCCATCGATAGTTTTGACAAGTCCATACATTAATCTGCAATAAATTCATGAGAGCTGACCAATATAGTAATATTGAAGCTGTTTATTTTAGTACTGGGGGGGAAAAAAAGAAGCTGAGGCTTTGGCTGTTACATGTTTCAAAATGCATATTAGCCAAAAATTGTTTTTTCAGTAATTCTCAATCTACTAAATATAAAGTTTTAGCAATTGAGTATTTCTCACCCAAATATGTATTTCACTTAGTATCAAATTTTTAGACAGATTTTTTAAAAAATAGTAAACTCTTTCTATTTGCTTTAAGTTCTTCTTCCAAAGTAATTTTTCAAAAAGTTGCTCTCAGTTCTACAATTTTGCATAGAACAAATGGTGTCTAAAAGACTGTACAATTATAATGTTTACGACTTTTCTTTTCCCATCTCTTAAAGCACAGTGACTCTGATTCTGAGCCAGAATTCCATTTACCACCATCAATACCAACTGCGTTACCTGTGACAGGAGAATCGTATTGTGACTGTGTAAACCAAAATGATACTCGATACTGTGGTAGTATGCGTAGTTTTCATCGTATGAAGGACTGCCACTGTGGAGAGGAAGATGAATGTGAGTTTCAGTAACCATTGTCTCATGTGATGAACTGGGGATTAATTAAGGCTGTACAGTAAAACTCTTGTAATCCAGCCCTTCAGGATTCTGGTGCCAGATTAGCATGCCTTCTGGAATATTGGGTCCAATTAAGTGTGTGGAGTATTAATCATTTTTTTCCAATGTTTCATTGTCACATAAATGTTCCAGTTGAACCCAGAGAGTTTAAAGGGAACATGGGGAATGAGGGCTCTTGTAGGTTGAGGAGCCACATGCATAATCATCAAGGTTTCTGAACAGTAGGATAGTGAATTATTGGATGCTTACTGTACATGGTAATAGCCTGGGGAGAGGAGTATAAACCAGTCATCGGGAATACTTAATCCTGTTACTTTATCTCTGAAGATCAAAATTACAACTTCTAGTTCAAGGTTTTGATAATTGGCAAATATGGGAAATTAGCATATTTGCTCGTCCCATCCATGCTGAAAATATTAAGTAAAATGAGATGTTGACTGAGATACTGAAGTGTTCGAATGGACTTTTTTTTTTTTTTTGATGGACTCTAGATCGTGGACTCTGGGGGCTTTGCTATTGCTGGCATAGTGGGGGAGGAGGGTCTAGTGCTATTGCTGGAGCAAATAGGGGGAGGGTTGATTCTTTGCTATTGCATGTGTGAGGGAGGGGGTTTGCTTTGGGGTTCTGAAGTTTCTGTCATTTGGGATTTTTTTCCTGATGTCTGTGAAGAGTAAGAATTTCAGGTTGTATGCTGTATACATTTGATATCAAATGGAACCATTGGTGCTGGGGACACTCAGATTCTAATGGCTATTCATCTGAAATATTAACACTTTTTCTGTCTCCACAAATGTCTGATTATATAACATGGTTTTGTTCCTTTAATTAGATTTTTATTTTTCTAGCTTTTATGCTTTTGTATGCTTTCCTCCATCTTGTATGTTATACTGCAGGTGAATCTAGATTGATTGATTGCCTTTGCTTTGTTTATTTAATGTTACAGCTGTAGAAGACCTTGATTAGACCCCACTTGGGGTACTGTTCAGTTTTGGTCACCTCACTACAGGAAGGATGTTGAATACTATAGAGAGTGCAGAGATTTACAAGGTCGTTGCCTAGATTGGAGGGTGTACCTTGCGAGAATAGGTTGAGTGTACTTGGCCTTTTCTCCTTGGAGTGACAGAGGATGAGAGGTGACTTGATAGAGGTGTATAAGATGAGGGGCATTGATCATGTGGATAGCCAGAGGCTTTTTCTCAGGGCAGAAATGGCTAACACGAGAGGGCACAGTTTTAAGGTGCTTGGAAGTAGGTACAGAGGGGATGTCAGGGGCAAGTTTTTCCCACACAGTTGTGGGTGTGTGGAATGCACTGCTGACAGTGGTGGAAGCAGATATAGTAGGGTCTTTTAAGAGCCTCTTAGATGGGTACATGAAGCTTACTTGCTTAAATAAATAAATAAATAGATAGATAGAGGTCTAAGTGCTAGGGAATTCCTAGGCAGTCACTAGAGTAGGTTACATGGTCAGCACAACATTGTGGGCTGAAGGGCCTGTAATGTGCTGTAAATTTCTATGTTATGTGTTTAACTAGCCATGGGTAAGAAAAATCTGAATAATCTAAATACATCTTGATTACGATCAAACTGAAGAAACTGCAATATTTGGGATATTTTTCATATTAATAATTAAAAAGTAAATGGTAAATTGAAAGTTAATGTGTTCTTTCATTTCCTCCACCATAAAATGACTCGTGTTCTTTAAGCGTTATGAAAAAATGTGCATCACATCTGTTTGGCCTTCAACAGGTTTTCAGCATGAATGCCATCAAATTGTTAATAGATTTCACTAAGCCCCTTTGTGTGGATCTAATAAAGACAACTGTCTGTGCGCCTTTTAATATGAACATGTTGAGCTTTGGTTTGCTGGAAACAATGTCAACTCTAGTAAAATGTTAAATATGACTAGAACCAGTTAAATTCAAAGACAAGTCCCCTTTGCAGATTTCGAATGGATGTGGGATGATTCAACCAAGTCTTCTGCTACATTGCTAAGCTGTGAGAACAGAGAGGTGAATTTCCATATGGACTATAGTTGTGGAACAGCAGCAGTTCGTGGCGACAAAGAAATGAGCGAGGGACAACACTTCTGGGAAATAAAAATGACCTCTCCGGTATACGGTACAGACATGGTAGGTATAGTAAAGCATGGTTTTATACTTTATGGAAAAGTATATTTCTTTATGAAAGAGTGTTAAAACATCTGATAGAGATTTATAAGAATATAGGAGGCACAGATAGAGCAGGCGGATAGTATCTTTTTCCCCAGGGTTGAGATGTTTAATACCAGAGAGCATGCATTTAAAGTGAGAGGGGTACGTCCAAAGGAGATGTGAGCAGCAAGTGTTTTTTAAACAATGGTGAGTGCCTTGAATGCACTGCCTGATGTGATGGTGGAGACAGATACATTAGAGACTTTTAACAGACATTTAGATAGGCACATGAATGTGAGGGGAAATGGAAGGATATGGACATTCCCTTGACCAAAGGGATTAGTTTAGTTGGCCATTTGATTTCTAATTTAATTGGTTCAGCACAACATTGAACCTGTTCCTGTGCTGTACTGTTCTACAAGACTGGGTAACCAGTTTTACATCCATATTCATTTTCACAAACTTGTGTGCTGACAGTACTTTGTCATCAATTTTATATTGACTTTTTATGCTGTACCTTGACATTGATTTCCACTGATTGCACTTATTTTAAGTATTTCCGTCAAATCATTAGCTATCACATCTGACTAATTCTGCATTTATCTTGTTTCACCTCATATTATTTCCCACATTAATTTATTGATTTGTCTTAATTGCATGTGCAATTCTACAATATTGCCAAAAATGATGAGTTGATATATGAATCTTTGTTTTTCAAGTTGTAACAAGCTGTCAATTAATACAATCTGTGCCAGTTTTGTTACTGACATTTGTTTGCAGTTAAAATAAATGCCCAAATTAAATACAGCTGCTTTTCAATACCAGGGTCTTGCACATTCCATTTTCAGTCCAAAATGTATCACAACTGAACTTGACACTGAATTCTTTGAATGGAGTTCAAAAATCTTTGGCTGCCCAGTAATGAACATTTGGTCAAATAAAACAATCCAATAATTTGAACATAATACAGGTAATTTAATATCATTCTAAGCAGTGACACAAGTTGTAAACTGTCCCCCATTTAAATTTGAGCTCCATTTAAATAATAGTTCTGTAGGAAACTCGTCAAGCTCGGTTTTTGGTACTGAGTGACTCAACTTAGATCTTTGAATTCAATAAAATGTTCATGAGTAATATTGTTACAGTTGATCGCTTGTTCTATTATCTAAGGTTTTTGTCTTTGCATATCCACTTTTAAAATGGGTCCCAGATAATCAGCTCTACAGAGAATTTCTTGCTGTGCACCAATGGCCTTGCTCATAATTTGTCTGAACTTCTCTTCTACCCTGACTGTGGTTGCATTTAGCTCCTCCACCTCTTTCCTGCTCAGAGTTCTTTGAAATTACCACCTTTGATCACACCTTATGTTAAACACTGTAACACAGGAGCTATATTGTTATATTTGGTTACAGTAGATCAATATCCATTGTTTCATAGAAATAAATTGATATCTGTTAAGCTAATGTGCAGGAGTAAGATTTTCTGTGGTTGCTTGTAGCAGCAGTGTTTCCCATTGCATTCTTTGAATATAATCGTGCTTCTCTAACCATTGCAACTAGAGTATTTGCTAGCTTACCTAACCCGCCCACTCTTGTATTTTTGTGCATCATTCAGATGGTAGGAATAGGAACAACTGATGTCAAACTGGACAAATTTCGTCACACCTTTTGCAGTTTACTGGGAAAGGATGAAAATAGTTGGGGTCTCTCCTACACAGGTACTACTCTTAATTATTTGTCACTTTCCAAGTGAGGAATAACAATCTCCCCTATTTAAATTTAAACACTGTTTCTCCTCAAGAAATGATAGCACATGCTGTGGACTTGGTGGCCTGTTCACACTTACCTGCACCTACCTTTTCTCCCAGATGAAGACGGCTATATTAGTGATTGATCTTCAAGTGGTCTTGCAGCTGTCATTAAAATATGATGACCCTTCCAGGCAAAATATTCCAGATCCCAGCACTAATTGGGATTTCTAATACTGACGTAGTTCCCTTGTACTGATTGTGAATCAATATCCCTTAGTTATTGACTATACATCTATGGTATATTATTCTTTATTTACCTGTGATATGAAACAACTTGATTATAATCTATACTATAAATAAAGTCCAACTTAGTTTTTAATTTCAATCTTGGTAACATCCTCATCTATCCTGTAATTACCCTCCCCCTTCTCTTTATAATGTGATGATCAAAACTACACAGTAATGAAGCTCTGGGAAAGAATTGCTTAGGCAGTCCCAGTATAATTTATTCCTGAATCCCTTTTGATAAAGCATCCCGTTTGTTACCTTTAGCCACATTCCTTATCGAACTGTCCTGCTGTCTGCCTACATTTCCATCTATTGAATCCGTTCCTCAAATACTTATTATCAAACCACTTGCCATGTATTCCTTCAATTTGTTCTTGCCAAATTCAGTGTCTCAGCTCTTGGGCTGAATTTCATTTGCCTTTTTCCCACTCACCTGACCAGTCTATAATTTTTTATATTTACTTCCTCCTTGTCAACAGCACTCAGTGAACGAATTCAAGTGTGAAAGGAATTCTCTCCTACTTTTCTTAACACTGATAAAAGTTTATCACAAGAATGCTTTGCATAATTAACACATGCATTTACATTCTGACAATTACCTAGAAAAAAACTGATGGAAGAATAATAGAATTTTGAGAGACAAGTAAAATAGTTTTTTTTTTGACAAAGTTTGTATTTGAGATTATAACAATCAAGTTGGAATCTTGTGTGCAAAATATGTATGTAGCCATTCTCCTAATGCCCTCCTTTTAAGTATCTTTAAGAAAATGATTATTTTCACATTCTGATCCCACACTAAAGGAGATCTTGAAACTCTGTACACTTGGAACACAGCTAAGAATTTAACTATTCCTAACTTCAGTGTTAAATACCATTCGAATGTATTCAGTGTAAATAGCTTGGGTTTGTTAATGTTTATAAATCATGGAAATTAGATACAGTAGTTTGTAACTACAGTAGAGTGGCGGTTAGCACGACACTATTACAGCTCAGGGTGTTTCGGAGTTCAATTCCGTCACTGTCTGTAAGGAGTTTATAAATTCTCCTTGTGAACTGTGAGGTTTCCTCCGGATGTTCCAGTTTCCTCCCACAATCCAAAGACGTACTGGCTATTAGGTTAATTGGACATTGTAAATCGTCCTTTGATTAGGCTAGTTTTAAATGGGTGGGTTGGTGGGTGGTGTGGCTCATTGGTTCAGAAGGGGCTGTTCCACACTGTATCTCAAATAAATGCTGCTTTTTTTCTGAAAACATATGCAATGTTTTGTAGGTGTACTCCATCACAAAGGTGCCAAGAGTCACTTCTCAACAAGATTTGGTCAGGGCTCCATCATAGGTGTTCACCTGGATACATGGCATGGTGTCTTGACATTCTTCAAAAACAGGAAATGCATAGGTATGATCTAGTGTTATAGAATTAAATTTTACATTGCTTGCTTCATAAAAAAATTTAAGGTTATTTATCATTTTCTGATGCCTTGTTGCTGAGCCACAAACTGTGGCCATTTCAAAATCACCAGTTTTGGTTATAAATCAGACTTATTAATATTTTTAATAAGACATTTGGTATTTATGAGCTTTAAATTTTTAAACTCTGTGATCACTAAAGGTAACAGGAGTGAGTAGGGATTTTAGTTTTTATATTATACAAACCAAATGATCTGGATAACTCCAATGAACTTCATCTGTAAAGCTATGTTCATCTGGAATTTTTTTTACATTGCCAACAGCCTGAAAACCACCAGCTGAAGAGCTTCAAAATTTGAGTCTCAAAATACCATTTTAAGATGCTTCCAAAATTGCAGCTTGGCTTATTTTCATGAAGTTCAGTTTTCTGAATGTACACATTGTGCAAAGAACAATAAGGTTTTAGACTCCAGGAATGAATGTTTGGCTTTGCTTTAAGTTGTTTCTAAAAGCTTTTGAGAAATTGTTTCAAGAAATGTACAATTTCTCTGTATTCTGGAAAATCTTTAGATGTATACTTTCAAAAGTCCATATTACGTACCTTGCTGGCCAAAGGTTGATAGTTTATGGAGATTATAAAATTTTTAATTGTCTTTTAACTTCAAGACTTGGCAGGTAGCTGATCTGTTTAAAATCTAATAATGAAGTTGTGCATAGCTGGCATTAATAAGTGTTTTTCCTTTATAAAGGAGTTGCAGCTACCAAACTGCAAAACAAGAAGTTTTTTCCAATGGTTTGTTCCACTGCAGCAAGAAGCAGTATGAAAGTGATTCGCTCGTGTTTCTCCCCAACCTCTCTCCAGTATCTTTGCTGCCTGCGGCTTCAGCAATTATTGCCTGATCACATTGACAAATTGGAGGTTCTTCCACTACCCCCGGGTTTGAAGCGTGTGCTACGTAATCGATTGGGTTGGGTCCTCACTATGAGTCAAGAAGGTAGCAGCAGTGAGGCTGCTTGCAGCTCATCAGGCAGTGATTCTGACAGTTCCTCCACAGTAGATTCTGAAACTTGTCAACGGAAAAGATGTCGATGGACTTAACACTTCTGGTTTAATTTCCTTTAAATCGTGACTCTGGCAACTAATGGCAGTTAAAAATTTATTTAGTATGGACGTGGAGCATTGCTGCTGTACAATGAGATGAGTGCAAGATGACTGATGCTCTCTACTTCATTTTGAGTGGTTCCTGCTCCTTGCAGCGATTTTACAAGAACTGTTATCTGTGAGCACAGATTGGCAGAAGTACAAATAGGGGTTTGAGATGGTGTTATTCTCAATAAAGTGACCTGTGTTCTAAGGGTGTTTTCCTCAATCTACACAGTTTTTGTAGGTTATTTAGCACTTTCACCTAATATATTAAATAATCAGCTTGTCTAAAATGTTTAGCATGCATATCTTATTTCTCAAGAAAACGTCAGTAAGCTCTACCTCATTGGTTGAGTCTTTCTCCAAGTAAACCAGGGAAATCATTTGAGTTTTTCCTGAGCTTTAGTTCTTAGTTGGGATAAAGCCAAGTCTGATCAGTCAATGTTGAGTTGGAGGGGGAATAATGTACTGATTCCTATTCCCAATAACTGTGATACTGGAAATGTGTATGTGAACATCTGATTCCTATTCCCAGTAACTGTGCGCTACTGGAGACGTGCAAGTGAACATCTGATGAGGTTCAGATTAACTTTTGTCAGAAAATTTTGACAAACAACAGCAGTTTGGGCTTGCACTTACATTTTACTGAAGTAATTATTAAAACCTTCTGAAATTAACCTCTTTCAGGAGAGGGAAGAATCAGCTGGAAGAGTGGATGCTGTTGTAAAATTTATGTTGGTAAGTGTGACTGAAGAAAATAGTTGTCAATCTCAACTTTAAATTTGATGTAAGCCTAATTTCTGTGTTGTAAAGACATATTTAAATATTTCAGTTGCTGGTACACTGCAATAGAAGTGTCTACTATCCGAGCAATCTAAAATGAATTGAGTAAAAAGCATATTAATGATTTTCATTGGACCTTTAACAGTTTTAATCCCCAAAATAGACTTTCCTATTGCAAGCAATGGAGCACATTTGCAAAGCTGCTTGAAATCTCATTCTGTTCAATTTATGTATGGAATGCTCATCAACTGTATGATGTTTGATAACGGTAATTGGTTACTAGTGTTACTATAATCAAGTAATTATTGCCAACTTCCAGCTCAAAGGATGGTTGGTCTCACATTCTGAAGTATTACTTTGAATCGGTCACATTTGGCTTCAGTGGGTTATTCCTCAAATTGGTTCCAAGAATTCTACTTTGCCTAGTATGGAAGTTAGTGCACCTATTTCAAAATTGGCCGTATTTATGCCAAATGAAATTAGACCATTAGTACATAGCAGAATGTAAACAAATATGAAGATTTCCTGTTTTTATTCCAATAGTGCTTTCTGGGCATACTAAGAATGACAGTATATAATATTTCCCGACTATTGACCGCCCATTCTTCTGTAGAAGATAGTTTGAGTGGAAATTGCTTATGTTTGTAATGATGGAAACTACCAGTAAGGTTTAATTTGTGTGAATGTCTGGAAACATAATTAATGTGCAATGCTAATTCTAATGTTCAGCGCTTCAAATGGAATATTTGTGTAACTTGAATTCTGGTTTTGGCATTCTGGTTCCAGATCTGTTGTAAAGTTTAAATGCAATTTTCACTCTTCTGTTGTAATGTAGTCACCATTGTATACTTTTTGCCCCTTTTGGATTTGTACTTTTACAACTTCTAACATTTTCAAAAAAAAAACAACCAGCAACTTAATAGGGGAAAAACATGATATCTTTGACAAATATAAAGTGCTGCCAAGATGGAAAATGTCTGGATGCAAAAAAAATCCAAAGGTAGGAATTTTGAGGTTTTTTGTTTAAAAAGTGAAACTTCTTTCCTTAGAGCTGTGCCATATTTGTTCAGAAAGAAATTGAAAATATCTTCTATATTCAGCTTTATAACCTCTCTATGCCTCCTACAGGTTAGCAAACATAGTGTCTTTGCTTTAGAGTAATAGTTTGATTAATGTTTAAAATTGAGATCTTAAAAGAAACAAATACTGCAGAATTTCTATTTAAAATTTCAGGCCATAAAAGCTGTGAAGTTCTCCTTGCATAGCAGCGTGCAAATATGGCATCATGTGCCAGTTCAAACCTTGTCTTATATTTGATCCCTTTATAATATTTCAATTGATGCAACACATTGCACACCACAAGTTACTATTTATTTAATCACATCTATTAATACAAAGATATTACATTTTGTCAAACTCACAAATCTAGTCTCACTTTTCAGGGTTACAATAAACAATCTACAAACTTGGCTCTCAGTACAGGGGAAAAAAAACATTTTGTGCTCTTGGGTTTTAGGTGTAGCATTCTGTGTGAGGCGTTGGACTCTTACTTGTGCTCTTCAAGCTTGTTTGTAATGTTTTTATCATTTCTGTTTGCAAGTACTGTTGTATGACACTCAATTTTTCCTTGTGCTTAATCTAAAAATTTGTACTTTAACTTGCAGTCTGGTGTGTAATACTATATCACAGCTGAATATTTAATGTGAAATCTTAATCAAAATTAGAATAGCAATGCTATATTTTTTCCAAGCCTGAAAGAAAATATATTTTATTCTCCTGGATTTATTAGTTAACAATCATCTTTGAACTTCCATTAACTTTTCCTGGTGTTAATATCAAGCCAAATATTTTAAGCATAAGATTTCTACAATTTCTATAATCCCCTTTTTTTTTCCAATAGGCATAGTTCTGTCCATCTCTCTAGCTAGAGTACATTATGCCATGACTATTCTAAACAGGATTGCATCAACTCATAACACATACACAATTGTTATGCATACAAATACTACTAATCAAGTGCTAAGTAAAGTAACCATACATTTCGTAATAGTATCACAGTACAGTATTGCAAATATGTCAATAAATGGATATGTATTATAAACACCGGTCAGAATTTCCTATAATCATGGCAAATCGTATTTTATGTACCACCTCTTGCTGTATGGTAGGTATGTGATAGTTCTACCATTAGACAATTAATGTATATTTTGAACGTTGTTTAAGTAACTCAGTTAATTATTGTATGGAGACAAAGAATTCCATAGGCTGTCTGCCACATTAAAGAAATTTGGGAAACTTGATCATTACACACTCCTTAATGGAAAATCTGGTGCTTTTCTTAATATACAAGAGAAAGGGTTTTCTCATCATTTTTGTTTTCTTTCATCATCCACTACTTTACATATTGTAAAAATTGCTCCAAACATTTTCTTTGCAGATAGAATCTCAATTAATTCAAAGAAATTTATTGGCTCATTAAGCTGCCCCTTTGTCTTATTTTTATTCTCTCCAGTTCCTATTTTAAATCACATTGAACTGGCTTCTTCGCTTAAATTTTATCGATAACTTTGTTATTGCTAATTGGGAGACCTAAGTTTCATAAATCAAAACAGGAATTGAAGCTGGTTACTTGACCTGCACCTGATTAATTTTCAATTTGCGCCCAGTTATTAACACAAAAAATACTTTGAGTTCAGACTGATGTTTCGTTTGGGGCAGGTTTAATTTTATACCTGAGCAGATCTGAACTAAAGCAATTTTAAGGTTAACCTTATTCTTTGCTTCCTTAATTTCTGTAAGCTAATTTCTAAGTTAGCACCTTCAAATGATTCATTTTTCTCTTGTAGCATTGCCTAAATATAAACTTTGTCCTAATCAAGTTACAAACTTTGGCACTCCAGAGCAGGTGGACCAGTTTTAAAACCAAAGCTTGATGGCTCATGTGGACAAGTTTTAAGCAACTCCCAATCAAAACAGGTCATTCCTACTGGAATCTGAATTGCTTCTGACTTGTTCAAATGAAAGAGACTAACATCACTGATTGTCATGGTAACTTGAATTTCATCCCTATAAATCCCAGGGCTATTCACTTCCATTTAATCCTTTCTTTTTCAATAGATTTTTTTTCAAGTTCAACTTAAGTATTTGTCCATAGAAATTTAATGAAGTTTCCTCCAATATTTCTTACTAATATGCTTATAACAGTTCTCTAGCAAAAGGTAATTAACTACATTTTATTCCCAAAATGTATTTAATGCCAATCTTTTGATTTGGTCCCTTTTTTTAATTCCTAATTGTGATTTTGTTTCATTTTCATTAGTTTGGTTTCTAAATCTGGTAGCAATGGAGGACATGGCAGTATTTAGGACTGTAAAACTACCTTCAGTTTTGAACAGTTATTTTATCTGCTTCCTGTACTAATGAGGCCTCAACTCCAGTGGTGATAATCCTGCAGTGGAAAGCAGTTAAAGATCTTCTATCCCTAATTGGAGCAGAGAACTGGGAGCTGAGGTATCAGCAGTTTACTGTTCTCATGCTAGATGGTGACCAAATGGAAGGGATTACAGTTGTAAACCGTTTAAATACCAAAACAATATACTGGTAATGTGTGCACTTGTATCTTAAGCAGCCTATCGCCCTTTTTCATAAATCATTATTTTGAATTTAAAATCTCAATGCTCAGTGGCATTTAAAATTGGATTACCTGGCTAAAGCTCATGTGGCCAGTTACTCGCTTCCTCCAGTCTAGCATTTCATGCTATCTAAAGTCTGAAATTTTGGAACTATTTCATTGGTGAAGTAGATTTTCATATTGTCTAAACAATTAGTCTTCATCATTAAAACTCACATTTTAGCACAAATTTTGTTCAATTTATTTTTGTGGATTTGCCACAAGTGCCAAGTTTCTAAACACGGTCTTGCAGTTTTCATGCAAGATTAAGTGCCTTTTTCTTAAACTGAGAAGTATTTTCCCTGTAAAACATGTCAAAGCCAGTGTGGGTATGACCAAATACAGTTAATAGCTTATTGGCTTACTTGCTGTGCCAAGTGGTAACACAGTAAATTATGAGAGGTTTATGACTTGCAACAAACTCAATGAAGATGCTACCCAATGATTCTTAATCCTTTGGGAAGCATAGGTCCTATCGGTTGTTAATATGCCACTGATTTGCTTTGATTTAGCAAGAAGGTGAAGCTGGCCATGTCTCATCTTTGAGCTACTGAGTGGTTACCTTGAGCTGCTGCAATTCTGGTGATGGTGCTTTCACAGCACTGTAGGAAGTGGGTTCTGGATTTAGATCTGGCATTAGTAAAGGAAGTGATATTTCTATGTCAGGATCTTTCCATGC
Organism: Mobula birostris; assembly: GCF_030028105.1. Taxonomy (NCBI): domain Eukaryota; kingdom Metazoa; phylum Chordata; class Chondrichthyes; order Myliobatiformes; family Myliobatidae; genus Mobula; species Mobula birostris. Next base: position 139,903,164 of record NC_092378.1, on the reverse strand, counting down.
ATCTGCAGCACTTGTCTTAGTGATACAGGGCTTTGCATTTGGGAGCAGTTGAGTGTTTAGAGTGAATTTTGTTAAAGTTGGAAGCAATAAATATTCAAGGAGGTGGAATAGACATCCATTCAAGTAGATTGCTTCGTTCTACATAGTGTTATCAGTGTTGCTGTTGTACCCTTCCAGATAGGTGGAGAGAATTCTATCACACTCCTGACTTGTGCTCTGTGGAGAGTCTCGGGTATCAGAAGGTGATTTATTTGCTGCAGATGCCCAGCCTTTTGAAGCCACAGTATTTATACCCACATTATTTTTCCTTTTAATCTTTCTAACTCTTATAACCAGCTTCTGACCTCTTGCAGCTAATGCATACACATTTAGCTTGCCCAATTGATCTTCTGTTCTGAAGTGCCACCCACCATGTTCAATATTTGGAAACTTGGTGTTGAAAGTCAAGGGTAAGTGGGTAGATGCCTGGAATTATTGCCTAATGTGAATGGTACTTGTCATTTATCATCCCATGCCTCAATGTTGCGCCATTTAAGTTGGATGAGATCTAGAACTGTTATTTACTGTAGAGTGGCAAAGAGTTGAACAAGGTGGAAACATTGGTGTACACCCCCACTTGATAGAAAAACTGCAGTTGATGAGCCTATGGTGGTTGGGCCTATGACACTGTGCTGGAATTTCTGCAGAGATCCTGTGGCTGGAAAAATTGTCTTTGACAATTGGCACCCTCCTTCAAAGTTTATCAATTCTTTAACTTCCAGAAGATGGTGTGCCTAATCTCTCCACTGCTCCCTATCTGCTGAAGACTTGTATATAACTCAACAGGGTTGGGTTAATCTATGCAATTACCATAAGTTTAGATTTTTATTTAATTGGCAAACCTTTTCCATAAACATTCCTGCTGGACCCACATGTCAATTTTGTGAAAACATTATTCTAGAATTTTGACTTGCATTAACAGCTTTTGTCACCGTATGAGCAGCTACGTTTTGTATATTGAATTAGAAACTGGCCTGTGACACTGTTTATTAATCCACTACAAGAAATTGAAAGTAACTGTTTTAATAAAAACAGTTTAGAGCTCACAAGTAATAAGGTTTCAATAACACTGCTAACGCTAAACTGTTTTCAAATACAGACATCCCTGCTAATGTATTTTATATAAAAAGTTCATAAAATGCACCATTTTCTTTTCATCTGATCTATTTAACCACTTTTATCCAAGACTATGTCAGAATTTTCTGAGGTCATGAAAATGTACAACCTGCGGGATATATCTGGTCCAACACGTCGATCCACACGTTTTCCTCCAGCTTCCACTTTCACCTCCGATAACAGATTCTGCTTCTCCCATTCTGTAGTGCATTGTCTATAAGCCTTTAATGCATAATGTTAAGGCACAACTGTGAATTTTATCTGTCAGGCAGTAAACATTTTACAGCATTAATAACATGTTGAGATTGAAAATGATAGGCCACAGAAAAACTGAATTTATTTTTTTAGGATGAGGCATAAGAGGACTGCTATTCCATTGCATAGAGAGAGGATGCAAGGGGCAGGCAAATTGGAGTGAAGAGAAATGTTAAACAACAGGACTGAAATAATGGATGACTGTTTATCCAGTGAAAACTGAATTAAGGATAATGGAAATGGCTAAATGTGATGGAATGCTACAACTATCGGCAACAATTCTTTCAGTTTAACAATGCTGCTTCATCTTGTTTTAGGAAGTATATAACATTGACACATCTGAAACTATATTTAATTGGTCCTGTTTATAAAGGAAATGGCAAGAGCAGCAGCAGTCAAAGAATAAGACCATATGTACTAGAATCGCCTGTCTAAACCAATTAGGAAATTTTAATTATTGTGCACAAACTAAATATTCTTCAAAAAAGATAAACAGCTGGAGTTACTGCAAATACAGAGGATTAAAATATAATGAGTGAAAAATTAGGATCCATTATTATATTAAAGAATAATGGAGATAAAAATAAGTTACAGAAAGGGGGCTGAATGAATGTTACTTCCCTGCAAAAAGTGTGAAGTATTTATTTATTGAGATGCAGTGTGGAACAGGCCTTTCTGCCCCCTTTGAGCCATATCATCCAGCAACTTCCAATATAACCCTAGCCTAATCACAACTTATAATGACCAATTGACCTCCTAACCAGTGCAGCCTTAGATTGTGGGAGGAAACTGGAACACTCAGAAGAAACCCCCCACATTCACAGAGAGAACATGCAAGCTGCTTGTAGGGAACAGCAGGAATTGAACCTGTTCACTGGTATTGTAAAACATTGTGCTATAATGGCCAAATATATGTATGATAATTCTTGGGGGTGGGGGGGAAAGAATTGTAACTTTTGGGGGAAAAACAAGAGTTCCTGAATGCATGCTGAGAGAATTTGAAGAGGAAATCTCCAATCTTTAAACATGTCATACTAGAGAAATGTTGGGAGGCCAATTTAACATTGATCACTTTAAATGAATAGCAGCAAGTTTCTTGGGGGCACAGTGTGGGATAAATTAAGATAAAGAAAATCTCACATTGCAAATGTGTTCAAAAGAAACCATGTATGGCAATTTAATGTTTTTTTAGGTTAGGTGAAGATAATGTGTGGATAACGTGTACTTGTAAAGCATTTAGAGGTGTTGTAGAGGCTCAACTTCTGTGTTTAAAATCAAGGTGAATGTTTAAAAATGCAGTAGAATGGATAGATAGTTGGTTAAAAGCTGGGATTGGTACTGGTACCAAATGTTTTCCAGAGCACAGTAATACATGTACTATTATCTTGAGTGTTTGCAGCAGAAAGAGTAGAAAGTTTGTTTATATTGCAAATGTTCAGAATTCTTTGGGAGAACCATATCAAAATGCAACAAGAGCAAGAGGGAATGATTTTTCATGAATCTGCTCAGTCTTTACTTAATGAGGATTCTGCAGCAAGGGAAAACAGAATCTCCCCAATTAATAAAGCATTCAATCAGAAAATTATCAAAAATCAATGATTAATCTTGGGTTGCTCTAGAAGGATTTAGTGTAAACATTGTTTACTATCCACTTTTGTAAACTTGTTCTATAAAATTAATTCCAATCATTTTAAATCTACAAAGCAAATAGAATCAAAGTATCAAATGAGCAAGGGTAGCATTTAGACAATTTTTTTTCAATTTAAGTTTAAAATGAATCAAAGAACCTTTATTGTTTTTTTTTAAAGGAACAGATACATTAAGTTGTTTAGATCAGTTTTGAAAAGAATTTGGCTAAGAATAAATCTGAACAAAGTAAAATTACCAGACTCTTTATAAAAGGAAGACAGAAGCTGACTCAATGCATGCAAATCACTGCTTAGCCTGATGTTGAAGAAATGAACTGAAAGATGGAACCCCATCAGTTCGGCATAGCACAAGTGCATCAGCATAAAAATAAAGGGCAAAATTAGGACATTTTTGTTAACGCAGGAAATTGATATAAACAGTACCCCTCAAGAAGATATAAAAAAGGGAATTTCCCTCAAAGAACTTAGACAAGATCAACAGATTGTGGCAATAAAGTTCAATATTCTTCCCCATGTCACTGCAGTGAAGTGACTCTTTCCTTTATTAATGCCTCTTCTGCTTACATCTCATGCATTGACATTAAAAATAGGCATCAAACTGCTTATATTGTGAAACTGAATAACTAATTTCATTTACATAATACCTTTATCACAAAACATCTTAAAACGTTTGACAATAGCATTATAAAATATAAAAGTGAGCTACTTAAGGAAATAGTTTCAGGAGATGTTCCCACAGTAAAACAAAGTCAGGAGAAAGTGAGAAGATAGAAGAGAATGCCAGATCATAAGGCTTAGGCAGCTGAAGACATGGCTATTGAGGAAGTGATTAAATTCTCAGCTGTTGGAATCTAGAGGTAAAGCAGCACTGACATCTGAGAGTTATGGGTTGACGAGGAAAATTGAGCTACAGGAAGGTAATTGAAAATAAGTATGTGTTTTTAAAATATTTCTCAACTGAAAGTTGTTAAAGTCAATAATCAGCACTAGGGAAATTAGGCAAGCAGTACTGGTGTGTGTTAAAATACGGGCAGCAAGAAATTTGGATGACCACAATTATTTTGAAGCATGGTTATTAGTAGTCTACAATGCAAGCACAGTAGAACCTCGATTATCCCTCACAAAGGGAAATTTTCAGAGGAAAATGTGAACATCTATATGGAAAGATGCCAAGGCCTATCTCCTTTCTATTGTTCTATTGGATAATATGTTGTTATAATCATTGAACTGTTAACCAATCCTGAAAAATAATTAACATTGTAATATATACAGGTACCTTTATCCCTTGCTTGGTTTCTGGTTTATGATTCAAGCTCTTTTTTCCAATTAATCCAGTATCTGGTATGGATTTTTTGGGAAACTGCTTGCTTCTGATCTCCTGCTTTATTTTTTTTTAGCCTAAAGTTAAATACTAATGAAGCACAGAAAATCAAGTATGTGACTATCGACATCCAAATAACAACTACTTACCTACAGTAGTTGGAACAAGAACCCAGATGGTTAAGGAGCAGCCAGCTTTTAAAAAAAAAAAAATACATTTGCTCCATCTCTTGATGGTAACCTAATTCCGTGGTAACTTCTGTGGATAATAAAGACTATGGATAATCAAGGTTTCACTGTATATTAATAACATGGTAAGATGAATAGTGGAAACTATTAAGATGGATGGACAGAGTGGAAACTATTAGCAGAGACGTGAATGAGAAAAATGGCAGATATTTATATATAGCTGCCATTACCCGCACGAGCAGCTGTGGTGTAGGGTAAGCTTGTGCTATTGCCATTGCCACTGGTTGGGTGATCCTGTTGAGCTGCTGAAGCTGTTTTTTCCACAATTTCAGGAGGCCCTTTCCATCCTTGTCCACTTTCACACCAGTGGACCACGTTCCATCAGGACAGAAGGAGAAGGTCATTTTCTCAGTCTGCTTTCTAAACAAAATTATTTTCACAAGAACGTCTTGTCAAAAGAAGTTTTATTTTTGAAAATACATTCCTTTAACCATTGTATTAAGACACAAGTTTAGCTAATTTCAAATGCAGAGCAATATGGATAAATCTTAACCCACACACATCAAAGTTACTGGTGAACGCAGCAGGCCAGGCAGCATCTCTAGGAAGAGGTACAGTCAACGTTTCGGGCCGAGACCCTTCGTTAGTCCTGATGAAGAGTCTCAGCCTGAAACGTCGGCTGTACCTCTTCCTAGAGATGCTGCCTGGCCTGCTATGTTCACCAGCAACTTTGATGTGTGTGGCTTGAATTTCCAGCATCTGCAGATTTCCTCATGTTTGCGTGGATAAATCTTAAACTATATTTCTATTAAGTAACTTATTTGTAGGATCGAAAGAATCAGCAGCCATTGGAACTGTGTAATACGAAGCCAATAACTCAACCTGGTGAACACAAAGGTAAAACTCCAGCACCACTGATTAGATGTAGGAAAACTGAAACCACTGTAGGTGTTGCATTAACATTTTTTTGGAGAAGTATTTTCAATAACTAAAGTATGTTGTAAAAATGAACAGGATTTTTTCAAGGATCACGAAAACAATGGTTTTGTGTGTTTTTTTAAAAAAAAAAAATCTTGTGTACATTTCCTCTACAGTAATGCTATCAGACAAAAGATACCTCTAAAACATGTGCTGTAGTTGTAAAAGCAGCTTGGAAAATGCATGAGAGCCAGCTCCTTAGGACTGACTCAATGTTCTGCTCTATTCATAGCCACCCAGACAACCTATGCCTTAAATGGCGGAGCAGACTCGATGGGCCGAATGTCTGATTTCTGCTCCTCTGTTTTATGGTCTTACCAGAGAAACCATATAGCAAATTCAACATAAGAATCCTCAAAAACAAAAATGAGCTCTAAAATAAAAACATTTTTGTTTTTAATTTGTACCCAACAGAGAAAAGAATACTCCTCCAAACTAGTTTTTAAACATTAGTTCCTTTGATGCATGGGTATTCACTGTGGCTTACTTACTTGAAAGGAGATCGGGCTATAGCCTTTGTGAGTGTTGCAACATGATCTGCAAATTGTTGCCAGTTCTCTAAGAACCAAACTGTTGTGTGCGTTTGCAGTTGTAATGCCACCTGTACCTGAACACAAAACAGGAAAAAGGTGAGCTTGATCCAGAGTAAGACTGAGGAATCTTCTGCCATTTCTCATTCCTAAAGTAATATGGTATGTGCATAGGAATTCTATAGGCTCTGCAAATTTAAGCACTATTATATATTCTTGCATCCTTGCTATTTCTATAGATTAAATAATTCTACTTTTTATTCAACAAAAGTCTTGGTCATCTAATCGTAGATTAGTTAAGGCAGGGAATGAAGACCATTCAACCCATAGGTCTGACCTGCTTTTAGCAGAATGATCCCAACAGACCCATCCCCATGCTCATTTGCCACGGATTTACCCAATACCATTTGTAGGGCATTAATTGATTTTGCTCCCACACGGTCATGATTAGCGAAGTCCAGAACAGAACTACTGGGTGCATTGGGAAAAAAAAATTCCTCATTTTCCCACTTGTCATTGGCACTGGATTGTCAGTCAGTTTGGAGAAATGAGAAACCAACTAATGTACGAAAACAACACAGACCTCATCCAAATCTGCACAGGTCAACCCCAGCTCCTTGCTAACCCAAGATTCTGAATCTTCATCAGTGTTGTTTTCTGAATTCTGTTGCCTTTTCACTGGGCTGTAAAGCCCCTTTTCCCTAAATAATTTAAGAAAACTATGTTAAGTAACAAATCAGTGATTATAGAACATAGAACAGTACAGGACCTTCAGCCTACAATGTTGTGCTGACCTTTTAACCTAGTTTAAAGTCAATCTAACCCTTTCCTCCCACAGAACCCTCCACTTTTCTATCATATGTGCCTATCTAAGTTTCTTAAATGCTCCTAATGTATTTACCTCTACCACCACCCCTACTGGGGTGTTCTGTACACCATCACACTTTTTTTCAAAAAAAACTTACATCAATGTGCTTAATATCTTTAAAATAAAATCAGTCTGTAAATTATGGTAAAAAGGACATTTTCCATGGAAAGGGATTTGCTGAGAAGTTCTAAGTTAAAGGCAGTTACCTGTTCTAATTGGAGATCTGGAGCAACAGACTATCTGATGAAAGAACTCATGGGTCTAGCGGCATCTGTGGAGGGAAAGGAATGGTCAACGTTTTGGAACAAAACCTCAATAGTTCCTTTCCTCCCACAGATGTTGCTCAACCTTCTGAGTTCGTCCAGCTGATTTTGTTTATCGATCATTGCTAATTGATATTTCTGCCATTGAACTTTCACATTAACTCAGATTTATGAAATTAATCTTTTTAAATCCCTATATATGGTATAAGAAAGCCCAGAAGCCTCCAATGTATCAACATAGATACATGAATGGAGCAATGGCTTATGGGAATGTTCTTTGCTACTTAAGGGTAAAAGAGATTACATCAACCTTTAGCTCAGTAATTTATGCAAGATAATTTTAAAAAATAATACAGAGGAGCAGAATTAGGCCATTCAGCCCATCAAGACTGCTTTGCCATTTGATCATGGCTGATTTATTTTTCTTAACCCATTCTCCTGCCTTCTTGATAGCCTTACTAATCAAGAACCTATCAACCTTTGCTTTAAATACACCCCATGACCTGGCCTCACATCTGTCTGTGGCAATGAATCCCACAGATACGCTGCTTTCTGCCCAAAGAAATTCCTCTTCATCTCTGTTCAAAAGGAACATACCTCTCTGAGTAGGGGCCCTTTTGGTCCTTGATTCTTCTACTATTGAAAATGTCTTCTCCATGTCCAAGTTTTCCAGGCCTTTCTATATGCACAGGTTTCAATGAAATTTCTCCCCTTATTCTTCTAAATTCCACAAGTACAGGTCCAGAGCCAACAACTGTTTCCTATACATTAATCCTTTCATTCCCAGGATCATTTTTGTAAACCACCTTTGAGCTCTTTCCAACGCTAGTTCATCCTTCCATTTATAACAGATTACACAGAAATTATTAAATCTGTTGCAAGGCTGAAAAGAAAACAGATTTCTGGGAAATATTGTGAACTCACATTTACCTTGTGTAGGTATCCAAGCCAATGACAGCCAATGTGGCTTTTCTATGAAACCGCTTGTCCAGAACTCTCATTATGAAGCTGTCAAATGTTTCACAGATGTTTTCCATGAAAATGCCTTTCATTTTCTGTCAAGCAAAAAAAAAGCTAAACTGATCCGATTGAATGATTAACATGAGAATTAGTCATGTAGCACAGTTACTGGCCCTTTGGCCCACTACATCTATGCTAGCCATCAATTATCAATCTACATTAATCCCATTTACCAACACGAGGTCCCTAGATTTCTACGCCTTAGCAATTAATTTAATTGACTTTATTACTTAGATCCATCATATACATGAGTAAAAATCTTTGCGTTATGTCTGTCTAAATGTGCAATTTATAGTAATTTATAATAAATAGAATGTACAACAGGATAGTCAATATAACGTGGAAATTCAGTTGTGTCAGCATAACTTAATCAGTCTGATGGCCTGGTGGAAGAAGCGTCCTGGAGCCTGTTGGTCCTGGCTTTTATGCTGTGGTACAGTTTTCCCAGATGGTAGCAGCTGGAATAGATTGTGGTTGGGGTGACTCAGGTCCCCAATGATCCTTCGGGCCCTTTTTTTTTTAAAAACACACCCATCTTTGTAAATGTCCTGAATAGTGGGAAGTTCACATCTACAGTTGCGCTGGGCTGTCTGCACCACTCTCTGCAGAGTCTTGCGATTGAGGGAATTACAGTTCCCATACCTGGCAGTGATGCAGCCAGTCAGGATGCTCTCAATTGTGCCCCTGTAGAAAGTTCTTAGGATCTGGGGGCCCACACCAAACTTCTTCAACTGTCTGAGGTGAAAGAAGTTCTGTATGCAGCACCAGTCATCTTGGATAATAGGAGGCGAGAGGGAATTAAAGACCAAAGAAAAAAAAATCTTTTAAAGTAAAGCTTAACCTTTTTTTATTGTCACATGGACATTGAAACATACAGTGAAAAGCATTGCTTATGTCAAATCAACAAGAGTTGTGCTGGGCAGCCCGCAAGTGTTACCATCCTTCCAGCGCAAATGTAGCATGCCCACAACACACTAACCCTTACTGTATATCTGTGTTCAGGGGGAGAATGCATAAACTCCTTACAGCCAGTGGCAGGAATTGAACCCAATCGGTGAAAGCTGGTGCTGGAAAGTGATGCACTAATCGTTAACACTACCCTACTGCTCTACATCCTAAACAAACATTGGCCTACTTCCTACACAAAAGCACGATTTATTTTGTTTGAGGCTCTTTGCAATAAACCATCAAGAAGTTGAGAAGGAACTGGAGGAGAGAGGAAAATCCCTGGGTGAGGTTAACAGGGGTTGTAACAATTGATTGGGGAGAGGGCAGAAGTGAGAATGGGATTGAGGTTTAGGCATAACACAAATGTTGTTAGAGCCAACAGGTCTGAATTAGCAGCTACTTCATGATAAAAGGTAAAAAGTTAACAGTAATATGTCACAAACATTTATGGACAATAGGAAAGTAAAGAAGTATGTAGTTAAAGAGACCCAAACTTGCTCCAAATACAGAACCAGAGCTCTTTTCTCAAGTACACTACACCATCTCCTGCAATGCAACCCATCCATCAGAGTGAAAACCAGAGAGATAAGTAGAGGGCCAAGCAAGAAGCAAAGGGAGAGGCAAGACAGTAGAACTAAGGCAAACGATCTGCCATAAACTTGTGAAATAAAAATGTCTTGTGTCTGTGTCAATATTGTGCCACTGTTCTGATAGAAAAGCAGCTGGTGGAAAAGATCAGAAGTAAAGATTTAAGATGGCAATAAATTACAGATCAATCCACTGTGATGTTGACGGAGAATAAAGACTTAAGTATTTGCATTGCCTTAGTTCCACTTTCCTGCACTAACCCCTATCCCTTTATATAGGAATATGTTGATTAAATTTTCTTATATTTGAATGTTGCTTCCTATATTTTCATGTTATTTTTTTAAACAAAAATCCTCACCTTCACCCCCTTTGTCCACCATGCATTCTCTCCATCTCTCCATCCTTGCTGCACAGAGACATCAATTTGATCCTTACCTGTTTATGTGACCACACCATGTTAAGGAAGTAATTTGGTGAAAGCAGCACCAGAATTTGATTTTCCTCCTTAGACTTGTACACATATTTAGCCTGAAAGCACAAACAATGTCACCAAGTAAACTACAATGCAAGGATAAATTGATCATTTAATTATTTTAGACCCTTAAGATATATATGTTTTCTTTTGTTCAAATGACCATTATTTTCCTGTGTCCTCTAAACACAGAATTATCCTCCTTAGATGTAGAGATCTGTCTAAGTTGATGCAGTAATCAACTTAGAATGTATGTTACTTTTATTTTATTTAGAAATACAGCATAGAACAGGACTGTTCAGCCCAACAAGCTACACTTGTATCTATTTAACCCTAGCCTAATCACAGAACTATTTACAATGACCAATTAATCTACTAACTGGTACATTTTTGAAATAAGGGAGGAAACTCATGCACTCACAGGAAGGACGTACAAACTTCTTAAAGAGGGCATGGGAATTGAACTCTGAAGTCCCCATCTGCATTATGTGCGCATGCGCCGGTCGTGCATGCAGCCTGTTACAGCCGTTCTGACGAGTATTCTTACTTTTTCCTTCTTACTTTTCTAACTTACGTTATTTTTTGTATTTTTTTTCCCACAGTAACACATTGAAGCTGCACCTTCTCTAACATGCTGGTAGAGAGAATTTTATTTGGGTTTTTAGTGCTGAAAATAGTTACATTCTGACACGTCTCATTAGCGGGGTAGAAGCATGGTTGCATTGTTTATTCCAGGGACCAGCTGATTGAGCTTATGCCGCAAACAACAGGAATTCTGCAGATGCTGGAAATTCAAGCAACACACATCAAATTTGCTGGTGAATGCAGCAGGCCAGGCAGCATCTCTAGGAAGAGGTACAGTCGACGTTTCGGGCCGAGACCCTTCGTCAGGACTAACTGAAGGAAGAGCTAGTAAGAGATTTGAAAGGGGGAGGGGGAGATCCAAAATGATAGGTGAAGACAGGAGGGGGAGAGATGGAGCCAAGAGCTGGACAGGTGATTGGCAAAAGGGATATGAGGGGATCATGGGACAGGAAGCCCAGGTAGAAGGAAAAGGGGGAGGGGGGGGAACCCAGAGGATGGGCAAGGGGTATAGTCAGAGGGACAGAGGGAGAAAAAGGAGAGAGAGAGAGAGAAAGAATGTGTATATAAATAAATAACGGATAGGGTACGAGGGGGAGGTGGGGCATTAGCGGAAGTTTGAGAAGTCAATGTTCATGCCATCAGGTTGGAGGCTACTCAGACGGAATATAAGGTGTTGTTCCTCCAACCTGAGTGTGGCTTCATCTTTACAGTAGAGGAGGCTGTGGATAGACATATCAGAATAGGAATGGGATGTGGAATTAAAATGTGTGGCCACTGGGAAATCCTGCTTTCTCTGGCGGACAGAGCGTAGGTGTTCAGCAAAACGATCTCCCAGTCTGCGTTGGGTCTCGCCAATATATAGAAGGCCACATCGGGAGCACCGGACACAGTATATCACCCCAGCCGACTCACAGGTGAAGTGTCTGGTGAATGCAGCAGGCCAGGCAGCATCCCTAGGAAGAGGTACAGTCGACGTTTCGGGCCGAGACCCTTCATCAGGACTAACTGAAGGAAGAGCTGGTTCTTCCCACTTTCAAATCTCTTACTAGCTCTTCCTTCAGTTAGTCCTGACGAAGGATCACGGCCTGAAACGTCGACTGTACCTCTTCCTAGAGATGCTGCCTGGCCTGCTGCATTCACCAGCAAATTTGATGAGCTTATGCAGGCCGGTTTAGCGAGCAGAGCGGCGGACACCCCTGCTGAAATCTGGAGGAAAACACAGAGGATGCAGAGGGGGATCACAAAGTCGAGGAAAGAGGACCGGGTTGAGACAACGGAACTTATGGAGAAGAGGAGTTTGGTGGGTAATAAAATGGATGAGTTGACGGCGCTAGCCAGGCGTCAGAGAACATTTCGGGAGTGCAGTGTGATGTGTTTTACTGGAACGGGGCTGCACGAGGACATACCCGATCAAAACTTCTCCATGGATGGCTTCCAGACCGTTCGGGCTGACCGGAAGTGCACTGAGAGCGGTAAGCGTAAAGGAGTTGAGTGCTTACTGTTCTGGTTAACAACGGATGGTGCAATCCTGGTCATATTACGATCCAGGAACGTGTTTGTAGACTGGATACTGAACTTTTTGCTGTTGGACCCCGGCCACATTCCATCGAGATACAACACTGGGCGTCACGGGAGGTTGTTCCTGCCTGTGGCCATTGAACTTTGCAGCTCCTCCCGTGGAGGGTCAGACACCCTGAGCCAATAGGCTGGTCCCGGACTTATTTCCATCTGGCATAGTTTGCATTTTGTTGTTTGATTGTTTGTGGTTTTTGTATTGCTATCTTTATGCTCTATTCTTGGTTGGTGTGGCTGTAACGAAATCCAATTTCCCTCAGGATCAATAAAGTATATCTATCTATCTGTAAAGCCCTGTGCTAACCACTACACTACAGTGGCACCCCAATAAGATGCAGAAGAGAATTTCCTAAGCCATCTTGGATGAGTTAAGAGGATATGTTACTTACAACATGAGTTAATGTAATCGCTCTCACAAACACAGTAAAAGAGTTGCTCTTCATAATGATAGTTCAGTTTAAGACTGAAGTCTTGGCACATTTTTTTCTGAGATCAATAACTAGTGAATGAAGAAATCAATTCAGAATACAATGCTCAAATTCACACCACTGTCTCTGCACACTGCTAGTGCCTACCTGTGCACTTACACAGAGGTCTCCTGCTGGCTATTAAATGTTTTCAGACACAAAATGCTGGAGGTACTCATCAGGCAGCATCTATGTCAGTGTCAGTGGTTTGGTCGAAGACGTTGACTCTTTATTGCTTTGCGTAGATGCTGCCTGACCTGCTGAGTTCTTCCAGCATTGTGTGTGTGTGTGTGTGTGTGTGTGTATTACTTTGTATTTCCAGCATCTACAAAGCCTCTAGTGATTATAAATGTTTTCAGAGCTGGTGTGACATTATTTGATTTTCTTGTTCTTAAAAGAAACCTCTTCAATATAGTTAGTGAGCAGAATATAAAACATTTGTAAAGCATAATCTGATACCATAGACTTCTCAGCCAAAATCACTAGTAAACATTGCTGTATGTGGGAGTTTGCTTTGGGAAAACTGGCTGCAGTATTTTCTGTGATAGAACAGTTGCCCTCTTTCAAAATGTATGCCAATGGCTACAACATGATTTGGGAAGGTGTGAAAGGTATTGCACTAAAATACTTTATCTTACAGTGGCATGTATAAGCTGTGTGAGTTTGAGCTAGTGATGAATCCAGAGTTACACTATGATCATTCTGTGTTCCAAGGCATGTAAGGAAAGGGAGGAAGACAGGCCCAAGACAAGGAGGGTCTTGGGTTAAGGGACCATAAGGACCATGTACTGTATGTGCATGGGTGGGCAGAAGGGAGGGAGGAACAGGGATTGTTTTGCTGTTGTTGCCTTGTTGTTTGGAAGGCTCCGTTTTGTAGTCTTCTATGTTGTTCTTCTGAACATTGTAGGCAAGCTATGTTGGCGCTGTAATGCGTGGTGACACTTGTGGGCTGCCCCCAGCACATCCTTGGGTGTGTTGGTTGTTAATGCAAACCATACATTTCACTGTATGTTTCAGTGTATATGTAACAAAATAAATGAATCAGAAATCCGAGTTGTCCTTTTAAGCATCCTATCTGCTTACCTCATCAGACAGCTCATCCAATATGTCTTGAGGTAACTCTCTTCTCCATGTTATGGTGGAGGGCACAGACTGATGCTCAATGCTATACTCCGATTCCAGCGAGTTCAAGACATCCAGCAACACGTAGCCGCCAGCCTCCTGCAGAATAGCTAAGTGAGGAGCAACACATGTTCAGTTCAAGTGCAGAATTCACCCCTCCAGAACTGAAAGAAAAAAAAACACTTGAACTATTTCAGGAAGTTCCCACCGAATGAATAATCAGTCACAAACAGTTCTAACTTTTTTTGTTTTATATGTAAATTGATTGCTTTCTAAATACTATGATAAAGATAAACTCAATCACTCAATCTATCATGGCCTTTACACTTAATTATTAATTTTAACACTACATCCTGAATCCTGACGAACATCAACTCCTGATCCTGAAACATCAACTCATTATTCCTCTTCATAAATGCTGCCTTAACCTGCTGAGTTTCTCCAGCACTTTATGTGTGCTATCCTGCATTCTATTTTTTTTCTTTTTTTACTCGTCAGTCGTGGTTGGCAGCTCATCTAGAAGGAAAACTTAGATCTCAAACCTCCACTGCTTTGCGGCTATACCCGCTCATGGGGAAGGCTTGGGGAGTAAACTTTAAGGAAAAGTCTGGAGCTGAAATTCTTAAGGCAGTCCAATGTTGAGTACAGCGCTGACTGGCAACTTCTGTGATGCCACTGGTGCGAAACTGTATCAGTATCTGCCGTTCCTTTGGATTCCTCAGCTGTGTGGAGGGGAAACCTGCTACATGGGCAACAGCTTGCTCTCCGTATCGTACTGCCTTACTTATCACATAGCTGGGACGCAACATCCATGGTCAACCGCGACCAACAGAGGGCATCAACTCAACTACCTTGATGTACTTGTGTATGGAATGATCTGTCTGAATGATATGCAAAGATTTTCCGCTGTATCTCAGTGTGAGTGACAATAATAAACAAATTAGCAATTAAACTGTTACCTCCTGAACCTTCCTATATTAGACACCTCTGAATACCTTTACCAAGACTGCAAGAAATTGTAGAGAGTTGCAAACACAGCCCAATCTATCATGAATGCTAGTCGCTCCTTCCAATGACTCTGCCTACATTTCCCATAGCCTTGGGAAACCAGCCAACGTAATCAAAGACCTCACCCGCTCTGGTCACTCCACCCTTCCATTGTGCAGGAAACGCCAAAGCTTCAAAACACGTATTGATAGGCTCAGGGGCAGCTTCTATCCTGCCGACATGAGACCCTTGAACAGACCACTTATACAATACGGATGAACACTTGATCTCCCAGTCGACCTCATCCTGGCCTTTGCACTCTATTTGTCAGTCTACACTGTACTTTCTCTCTAACTGTAACACTGTATTCTACATTATGCTACTGTGTTACTGCCCCCCTTAATAATCTGTCTGGATGGCACACAAAGCTATTCACTATATCTCAATAGGTGTAACAGAAACATATTACCAAGCACTCATTTACATGAATCAGTACCAATTAAAATCCTCGCATAAAACTGCTTGTATTAGAACCCCTCCATTCCTACTTCACACACACCTCAGAATCTAGTTTAGTATCACTGGCATATGTTGAAAAATTATAATTGACAATAAATATACAGCCCTATATGCTGTATTTGTGTGTGTGTATGAGACAGGTAGAGAGAGAGAGACAGAGAAACTTGCACAGTACTATATATTAGTTAAAATAGGAAGGTGGAAGGAAAACAAAAATAAAAGTACTTAGCTTTGTATTAGCTCAGTAATAACAGGAAAGTAGTGTAATGTGTAATAATATATTAGTAATTTATAGTTTTTTTAAAAGTTACATCAAATCAAAACAAACGCCAGAAATCTGAAACAGTAACACAACAAAACCTTGAACCGATGTTGACCTGAAGCCTATTTCTCTCTCTCCACAAGAGACGGTAGAAGCTGGAAGAAGGGGCAACATCTGCGGGAGGAATTCGAGCATCTCCGTCGAAAGACGCCGCCTGACGTGTTGAATGTTTGCTGCCTTTGTTAGCGTCACGGGTTAATAATTTGTGGGGAACGAAAGAAAAAGGTGCGAAGGCTCACTCACCAGGGTCCACGCATACCCTGATGTACTTCAGACATTGGTCCGGACGGATGTACTTCAGGGCGATGTCCGTCGCCTGCCGCTCGTCCCTCTCCTGCCTCTCCACCTCCCTGGCAGCCTCCCTCTCCCGCTGGAGTATCTCCGACCCCCACTCGGCCAAGTGGATCTCCTCGGGGCTGCAGCCCTTCCTCTGCCCGGAGCTAGGGTTCGCTGTGCGTACTACCCCACCGGCCGCTGTGGCCGAGCTACCCTCTCCCGCTCCCCCTTCCAAGGGTGTCTGGACTCCAGCCGTAACCGGCCTGCCGCCGGCCTCCGGACAGCACAGCTCCCAGCCCGTCACGGCCACAGGCGCCCAGTAGAAGGAGCTCAGAGCCGGGTACATGTTCGCCGCTCCCTCCCCCTTGCAACCGGGGCTGGATCCAATCGATCAAGGCGCTCCCAGATCCAGATCGCCGGGTTTCAGAACAATAAACATCCCGGGACGGGGGCAGTCAAACGCCAGCCCCCAGCACAAAGCTTTGCCAGTGAGACCCCCGGATCTGGCACTGCCCCATCGCCGACCCACCAGCCGCAGCCAGACAAAGGAACCGAGGCTCAAGGTATCCCCCCACCCCCCCATACACACACACACACACACACACACACACACACACACACACACACACAAACACACACAGCCCTGGGCTGATCCCACCGAGGAGTCCAGCTCCCTCTGCAATCCGACCAGGTAACCAAGCTGCCGCCGAACAATTCCCCCACCAACACGGAGACCACAACCACTCTCGCAATCCCATCCCTCTTCATCGCTTCACCGTAACCTGATCATAAACCAACATGCAATAGAAATGTTTGCAGCAGTTTCAGTTTGCAGGCAGCATAATAAATCTCTTTCCCCTCTCTCTCGCAGAGTTTCACTGCTTATTTATCCTTCTTAGAGTTCAGAATCTGATTGATCCGTTATCTGACTCGTTATAATTCCCTCGCCACCAAATTATGTGTTTTATTTATCAGAAGCAATTATAGCCCTTAGGCAGTGACACCGGATGGGGGATAAATGAAGGATAAATAATATTAATGGTAATTACAATTCATAAAGTTTTACCCATGAAAAATAATTGAGCTACAATCTTTGTATAAAACGTAACAGCTGCTCCCGCGGTGTACTTGTGGGAAATGGCACTGATGTACAAAGCGACAGTGGAAGGAGAAAGCAACATGACCGAGGGCTGGTGTGAATGTTGTGGGTTGAAGGCTGGTTCTGTGCTGTGATGTGCTTAAAAGGTGGATGAATTGAAGGCAGAGTTTTGCTAAATCTAAGTACTACGGATGCTTGAAATGTGAAATAAAACGAGAAGGTGCAGGTCAGGAGGCACCTGTGCAAAGGGAAACAGAGCTTCATGAAGGAGAGTGTGGTACACATGCTCCCAACTTCATCAACGATGCTGAGGTTGGAAAGGTGGAGAGCTTCAAGTTCCTAGGAATGACTGTCACCAATAGCCTCTTCTGGTCCAATCACATAGACACCACTTAAGCTCACCAACTTCCTCGGGGGGCTAAAGAAATTTGGCATGTCCCCATCGACCTTTACCATTTTTTTAAAAATGCACCATGGAAAGCATCACGCCTTAGTTTGGTAACTGCTCTGCCAGTGGCAATAAACTGTGGACACAGCTCAGCACATCTCAGAAGCCAGCCTTCCCTCCATGGACTCTTATGTACCCTTCCTGCTGCTTACATTAGAGAAGCCAGCATAATCAAAAGCCCCACCCACTCCAGATATTCTCTTTTCTCCCCTTCCATCAGACAGAAGATACCCCAATGTTATATGACTATTATGGTCTGTTAGTATAATATGTTCCCTTGGCGTCACAATCTACCTCGTCATGATCTTGCACCGAATTGTCTACTTACACCATACTTACTCTATGGCTGTTGCACTTCATTTTGAATTGTGTTGTAATTTTTCTTTGTACTACCTCAATCTGGGTGGCAGGGTGAAGATACATCTCTACCAAAGGAGGTGTAAGGCACTCCTTCCCTCTGCTAACCTGTAGGTCACCCTTGGGCGAGGTGTAGCACCTGCTTAGCCCCCCGATCAGGGTCACGTGAAGCCATGGTCGTATGAGCGGCTGGTGCATATCACAAGTCCTGGTTATGCGAACGCTGATGCCAGGCAGACGATCTCTGAAGAGTGCTGGTAATGGCTGCGGTCACCCGCCTTGTAAAGACACTGCCCAGAAGAAGGCAATGGCAAACCACTTCTGTAAAAAAGATTGCCAAGAGCAGTCAAGATCATAGAAAGAATGATCACCTACAACATATGACACGGCACATAACGCATGATCCAACTACCTCAATGCACTGTGTAATGGTTTGACCTGTACGAACAGTATGCAAAGCAAGCATTTCACTGTATCTTGATGCATGTGACAACATTAAACCAATTCTAGTTCCAATTAACTCACAGGTAACCCTTAAGAAGCAAAAATTGAGGAGGTGTCAGAGAGGGGCAAAGGGAAGTCTGTGACTGGCTGGAATGAGGTTGATATTCCTGTTTCTTCTGGCCTCAGCTTCTCCTTAAAATTTGCTTTCCCCTCTATTGACTATAGTATGACTATAACCAATTTCCCCCAGGATCAATAAACTATGACTATGACTATGACTATTTTTCCAGTTCAAATGACCTGATGCACTGGTTTGCATTTTTCTGGAAATCATACAGCCCATGGCTTTTCCAGGTATGTTGTGTTTCAGAGCTACTGCATGATTTCCTGGCCAAACTCACGGCCGTTTTCTGGTTCAGCTCCACTGCTAGACACCCTGTGGAGTCCAGAGGTGGCACTAGGCCCCGCTGAGAATGTCCAGTATTCAGACTGAGAAATTTGCTCCCAGATCCTGTGGCATTCCACAGGCCAAATGATGTTGATGAGGGTTGTGTGACTTCCAAGAAGAGAGAAAAGGCAAAGCAAAGTTTTTTTCTTCAAAAAATTACTTGTGTTTTATTTAATGTTAAACTATTCCCTTCTGCCTACACAATATCCATATTCTTCCATTTTTTGCCCATTCCTGTGCCTGTCCAAGAGCCTCTTGAATGCCTGTTGGATTTGCCTCCACCGCCATCCTAAGAAGCACCCTACATCAAAGCATTGAAAACATTTTTAGTTACTTTTTACTGTTTCTGTTTGACAGGGGTTTGAAACACTTCCAAACACCTAGCACTTTGACACTTGGACAGGGTGGTGATGGAGGGGCTGACAGACAAGTTCGGTGGGTGAGTCCTGTTGTGGCTCTATTCCATCTCTTCATGTCCTGGCTGCCACGGAGGACCTGGCACTCAACTCTGCGGATGAAAAGTTCAAAGGGTAGCTAAAATGGGCAGGAAGGGCTGAACAGTTGGATTAATTCAGTAAATCAGTATTTGAGTCACGTGTTACCAAGAAGTTACTATATTTTGCAGGATGATGTTTGAGTTTCATCATGACACAGCACGAAAACAGGCCTTTCAGATGAATCATAAACATAAGAGATTCTGCAAGTGCTGGAAATCCAAAGCAACACATACAAACACTGGAGGAACTCAAAAGGTCAGACAGCGTCTATGGAAGTGAATAAACAGTCAAGGTTTTGGGCTAAGACCCTTCATGAGGACTGGAGAGAAGGGGAAAGATGCCAGAATAACAAAGTGGGGAGAGGAAAAGGAGTGGACACCAGAAGGTGATAAGTGAAGCCCATCACCTCCCTGTGGTGCCCCTCCTCCTATGGTCAACTCTCCTCTATCAGATTCCTTCTCCTCCAGCCCTTTACCTTTTCCACCTATCACCTCCCAACTTCTTACTTCGTCCTCCCTCCTGCACCCACCTGGCTCCACCTATCATCCTCTAGCGTGAACTTCTTCCCCTCCCCTTACATTCTTATTCTTGCAATGTCCCACTTCCATTCCAGTCCTTTGAGGAGTCTCGGCCTGAGTCTAATCGAAGGTGGAGGGAGGGGAAGGAGTACAAGCTACCCTCCCCTATTAGATCCCTTCTTCAGCCCTTTACCTCTTATCTATCCCCTCCTAAATTCCTTCATCCACTCACCTTCCCCATCTCATTAGATCCCAACTATCATCTGCCAGCTTGTGCTCCTTCTCACACCTCCGGCCCACCATCTCATTCTGGCTTCTGCCCCCTTCCTTTCCAGCTCTGGCCTGAAATATCAATGGTTTATTCTCCTCCATAGAGGAAATCTGACCGGGTGAGTCCCTCTGGCAGTTTGTGAGTGTTGCTCGAGATTTCCAGCATCTACAGAATCTCTTATGTTTAAGACAAACTAGAGACTAGTTAATCTTTCTAATTTCCTGGCAGCTGGGAGACAATTTCGGACTGCTTGCTAACTTTCAAAACAATGAATGTGGGTATCAAAAATGACAAGAAAATTAAGCAGATAATGGCAACAACCTGGTTGGCAAATAAGAATGAATTACACAGGAGGGACTGTTGAGTCATTAGTTGAATTATGATGAATTTATATTATTAGCATGGTTGGTTTATGTTAATATCATCATTAACATGTGGAGGTTTGTCCAACTTTGCTCTGATTTACTACAACAAGGAAATACCGATGCAGTATTTGAGCCTAGAAGTAGAAAAACTTGGGGTAATGGAATCCAATCTGGATTCACAATTCCTTCAGGAGTCCAAGCTTCATCTAGTGGCTAATAATTAAAGTGTAGGTACAACGTATTGTTGTGGGTCTTATACTTCAAATAAGACTATAAGACCACAGATATAGGAGCAAATTAAGTCATTCGGCCCATCAAGTCTACTCTGCCATTCTATTATGGCTGATTTATTATCCCTTCAACCGCATTCACCTGCCTTCTCCCCCGTAACCCTTGATGCCTTTACTAATCAGGAATCTATCAACCTCTGCTTTAAATGTATCCAATGACTTAGCCTCCACAGCCGTCTGTGGGAATAAATTCTACGGATTCACCACCCTCTGGCTAAAGAAGTTTCTCCTCTACTCTGTTCTAAAGGAATGTCCTTGTATTCCGAGGCTGTGCTCTCCGGTCCTGGACTCCCTCACTATAGGAAATACTCTTTCCACATCCGCTCTATCTAGGACTTTCAATATTCGGTAGGTTTCAATGAGATCTTCTCCCACCATTCTTCTAAACACTTGTGAGTATAGGCTCAGATCCATCAAATGCTCCTCACACATTAACTCTTCCATTCATTATAAAAATAAAGCCCAATTTTCCCATCTCATACCATGATCAATATTTGAACACAACTAATAATTCATAAAAATATTAAGAAATATCTCCAAACATATTAAAACTAAGAGACTGAAATAGCTAACTATATATTGTTTGTAGTCATAAGAGAAAGTGACAAGGCTGGGGTTCCTAAATTTGGAGCAAGTGAGAGCAAAAGATTTAATTAAGGTGCAAAAATTATGGAAGGTCTAGTTAGAGTAAACAGTTAGAAGCAGAGCCTTTAGTCACATTTAACCAAGGCTTGGAGCTATAATCTCCAAAACTATGGATCAAGTGTTGGTATATGGCTGTAACCTACAAATCCATTGTTGTCTAGTATAATTATAATAAGTCAAATAGCTCCCTTTTGTGCCTTAAAATTCTATGATTGTGTTAGATGGTGCTCCCCTTTATCCTAATCTTCTCAACATAAAAATGAAAACATACTGTAATTACCTTCTTAATTCTAACACCTTGTTCTCCTAACTTGTCCTGGTCTATTTGGATATACAATTTGTTTTAGAATTATCTTGGCATCATCAGAAATCGTACGGAGATCATAAGACATTAAAAAAAAGTATTGCCATTGTTGCCCAGTTGCCCAGATTGAGAATTGTGCTTATGACTGGTCTTGATTCAGATCAAAGTTACTCACTGTTAACTGTAAACTGAAGGATTAGGGTCAATTAGACACTTTGAAATGTTGGATCTAAATCTCAATGTTACAATTTGCAAGGAAGGAGATTAACAAGGCAAGTCTTGTACACAGAAAATGGCAGGTGCTTGGAATGTGCTGCCAGAGGAACGGGTGTAAACAGATGCAACAGCAATGTTCAAGGGACAGCTGGACAGGCACGTGAGATGGCTGGGAATGTAGGGTTGGCACCGTGCACTGTGCACCTGGGTTCTAGACTCCTCAGACTGCAATAAGTTCCACCCTGCATCCAGCAGCATCCTTCATCAAAGATCCCCACAACCGGGCCATGCCATTTTCTTGTGGCTACCCATAACACAGAGAGTACAACAGCCAGAAGTTCCACTCCACCAGGTGCAAGGACAGCTACCTCCTTTCAGCCATTCCATTCTTACACCAACCTGCACAACCCTAATCGCTATCTCAGTACAGCAACACCATGATTACTATGCAACGGACATTTATTTTTGTTCTAATTTTGATAATTCTTTATAATTTTATATGGCTTATGTTTTCATTGTAAACCTGTGTTGCAGCCGTAAGTAAGTTTTTCAATGCGTTTGTGCATACCTGTACTTGTGCACATAATAAACTTGACTTTAGCCTCTGAAGCTTTTTAACAAACTTGTAAATTTTGATGATATCTCCTCTGATTCTTCTAAACTTAAGAGAATACAGATACCGTCTACCCAGTTTCCCCTTATGGTATACACACTGTCTGTGGAACCAGTCTGGGGAACTCTGCAAGTAATTCCTCTCTTAAGCAAGACGACCACATTCTACGCAATAATCCAAGTGTGATCTCACCAAGGGACTATATAATAGCACCAACATTCACTTACTCGTGTATTCAACCCTCTCATAATAAAGGTGAACATACAATTTGCTTTATTAATCACTTGCTGTGCCTACATGTTGGTCTTCAGTGACCTGTGAACACA
Source organism: Mobula birostris (assembly GCF_030028105.1). Taxonomy (NCBI): domain Eukaryota; kingdom Metazoa; phylum Chordata; class Chondrichthyes; order Myliobatiformes; family Myliobatidae; genus Mobula; species Mobula birostris. Next base: position 139,880,235 of record NC_092378.1, on the reverse strand, counting down.
CATCTTTGTTCCTTTGAACATCAACACTACCAGATCACAAAGTGTGTATACTGTATGTTAACATATATTACTTTAAGATTCATTTTCTTGCAGACACTTACAGAAAAATACAATAGAATTTTTGAAAAATGATACATAAACAAAGACTGACAAACAACCAATGTGCAAAAGAAGACCAATGGTGCAAATAAAATATAATACTGAGAACATGAGTTGTAGAGAACTTGATAGTGAGTCCATTGGTTGTGGAGTAATGATGAGTGTAATTATCCTCACCAGTTCAGGAGACTTATAGTTGTAAGGTAATAACCGTACTTGAACCTGGTGGGATGGGACCCAAGTCTTCTGTACCTCTGCTCAATGGTAATAGCGAGAAGGGAGCATGGCCTGAGTGGTGGAGATCTTTGATGACGAATGCCACATTCTTGTGGCAACGCTCCTTGTAAATATGCTCTGTGGAGGAAAGGGCCTTGGCTATGATCAACCAGGCTGTATCCACCACGTGCTGTAGCCTTTTCCATTCGTGGCCACCGTTGTTTCCAATGCAGGCTGTGATGCGACCAGTTCGCATACTCTCCACTGCCCGTCTCTCACCATGTGGCAAACATTGCCCTTATTTAGCATGTTCACTGAGGTGGATGACATCACATATTTCATCTATCATATTCTCACCCACTCATTTAGTTTGTCCGAACTTCCACAAAGTTTCTTTACATCCTCCACTGCATTCATAATCCTACTGAGTTTTTGATTATCAGCAAACTTTGAACCGTGATATTTTGCCTTCCTCAGAAATGGATGGTGAAACGCTAGGACCCAAGTTAAGATCCTTGAGATACTGAGGTTAGGCACAACCAGCCAATGTAAAATGACCCATTTATTCTTACTCTTTTTTCCTGTCTGATAACCAATTCAATATACAATATTGTGGTAAACTATATATATGTTGTAACTGGGTTACCTGTCTGGACACGCCCCTCTGCTGACTGCTCCTGTGGCTCCTCCCACAGACCCCTGAATAAAGGCGATTGTGTCACTGCTCCTCCCTCAGTCCAAGACAGATACTCAGCATGGACGTTGGTCCATTTACTGTTAATAAAAGCCGTTCAGTATTTACTCTACTTCCAGTCTTTTGGAGTACTTGATAGTGCATCAAGTATATCACCCCCATTTCTCTGTGCTCTAATATTGTTGATCAACCTCTTGTGAGGGACTAATTGAACATCATCCAAACAAAAACACTTAAACTTCCCTCCTTCTAGCCCCCCCACCCCCAAGCGACATCTATTACTGGCCCCAGAACACATTCTACACAATCAGGAAAGCTCACCAACACCTCTACTTTCTGAAGCTGGACTACGTATTCTACACTTCCATCATTCTGCAGATGTGCAGCGGAGAGCATCCTGACAAGCTGCATTACTGCATGGTATGGAAACTCCACTGCAGTGAACAGGAAGGCTCTATAATGGGTAGTCAAAGCTGCCGAAAGTATTACCAGCACCAGTTACCCACCATCAAGGAGATGCATGATCTGGATGATGGGGTGGTAAATTGGATTAGTAAGTATGCAGATGATACTAAGATAGGTGGCGTTGTGGATAATGAAGCAGGTTTTCAAAGCTTGCAGAGAGATTTGGGCCAGTTAGAAGAGTGGGCTGAAAGATGGCAGATGGAGTTTAATGCTGATAAGTGTGAGGTGCTACATTTTGGTAGGACTAATCAATATAGGACATATACATGGTAAATGGTAGGGCATTGAGGAATGCAGTAGAACAGAGGGATCGAGGAATAATGGTGCATAGTTCCCTGAAGGGAGAATCTCATGTGGATAGGGTGGTGAAGAAAGCTTTTGGTATGCTGTCCTTTATAAATCAGAGAATTGAGTATAGGAGTTGGATTGTAATGTTAAAATTGTACAAGGCATTGGTGAGGCCAAATTTGGAGTATTGTGTACAGTTCTGGTCACTGAATTATAGGAAAGATGTCAACAAAATAGAGAGAGTACAGAGAAGATTTACTAGAATGTTACCTGGGTTTCAGCACCTAAGTTACAGAGAAAGGTTGAACAAGTTAGGTCTTTATTCTTTGGAACGTAGAAGTTTGATGGGGAAATTGATAGCGGTATTTAAAATTATGAGGGGATAGATAGGGTTGACGTGGATAGGCTTTTTCCATTGAGAATAGGGGAGATTCAAACAAGAGGACATGAGTTGAGAGTTAAGGGGCAAAAGTTTAGGGGTAACATGAGGGGGAACTTCTTTACTCAGAGTGATAGCTGTGTGGAACGAGCTTCCAGTAGAAGTGGTTGAGGCAGGTTCGATTTTGTCATTTAAAAAAAAATTGGATAGGTAGATGGACAGGAAAGGAATGGAGGGTTATGGGCTGAGTGCAGGTAGATGGGACTAGGTGAGAGTAAGCGTTCAGCACGGACCAGAAGGGCCGAGATGGCCTGTTTCCGTGCTGAAAATTTGTTATATGGTTATATACAGAAAGGTGCCAGAAAAGGGTCAGTAATATCATGAAGGATCCCAACCACCCTGCTCATGGACTGCTTGTCCCACAACCATTAGGGAGGAGGCCACACATCATCCACGTCAGGCCCACAAAACAGTCACTTTCCCCAAGTAGTACTGCTGATCAACGCCTCCACAAACCCAACCACCATGACCTTATCATTTCCTGACAGTCACCTTATGTACAGATACTCCTGTGTCTAGCTTCACTTTATGGACACACAATGTGAATAAGATACCTTATGTACTTACTGTTTTTGTTGTCGAGTGCCATCGAGTCGTCGTCAACTCATGACAACCCTTTGGATGGTGTAGTTGTCCATCAGGTTTTTGTGGCAAAATACGGAAGTAGATTGCCCGGCCTTTCTTCTGTGCAAATACTGTTGCTGCCCTGGTTGGGACCCAGCCGATTTGAACTCAGGACCATCCGCTTCAAAGTCCAGTTCTCACATTTTTTTTTATTATTGTGTTCTTTATCTTATTATGTTGTTGTGCTGCAGATCAGGAGTAACAATTATTTTGTTCTCCTTTACACTTGTGTACTGGAAATAACATTAAACAATCTTGAATCTTAAATCTTAAATAATTCTACCTAATCAAATGTTGGATCTATTCAGCCATCTATTAAAGCTATTTTGCTGTTATATCCTTCATTACAGACTTATTGGTTACTTTATTAGGTACCTTGTGTACCTATTAAGTGTCCCCCATCCACGTCAAGGTTTGATGTGTTGTGTGTTCAGAGATGCTCTTCTGCACACCACTGTTGTAACACATGGTTACCTAAGCCACTATCATCTTCCTGTCAGCTTGAACCCATCTGGCCATTCTCCTCTAACCTTGCTCATTAACGAGGCATTTATGCCCACAGAACTGAAGTTCAGTGGATTTTTAAGCAACACACATAAAAGTTGCTGGTGAACGCAGCAGGCCAGGCAGCATCTCTAGGAAGAGGTACAGTCGATGTTTCGGGCCGAGACCCTTCATCAGGACTAACTGAAAGAAGAGCTTACTAGTCCTGACAAAGGGTCTCGGCCCGAAACGTCGACTGTACCTCTTCCTGGAGATGCTGCCTGGCCTGCTGCGTTCACCAGCAAATTTTATGTGTGTTTGAAATTCCAGCATCTGCAGATTTCCTTGTGTTTGTGTTCAGTGGATTTTTTGTTGTTTTTCACACCATTCTTTGTAAACGCTGGAGACTGTTGTCTGTGAAAATCCTGGGAAATCAGCAGTTTCTGAGATACTCAAAACACCCTGTCTGCCAGCAACAATAATTTCACGGTCAAAGTCACTTAGATTACATTTCTCCCCCATTCTGATGTTAAGACTCTTGATTTTCAAATATATGTGGCAGGTTCAGTGTGTCTACTGTGAAGACAGATACAAACTAATTCTTTAATTTATCTGTCAGTACTTTATTTTCCATTATATATTTACTGTCTTTCTCTGTAAGGGGCCCATACTTGCTCTTAGTCGTCATTTTGGTAAACATGCCCTTGCAATGTGACATATGCTTGCCGACAATCCACACTTGACATGGGCAATAATCAGGATTCGAGGAGTCCATTTCACATTTTAAACTCAATGACATTGAGACACTCTTGGGTCTGACATGCAGTTACAGAGTTGGACCTGAGGAAAGGTTCCCTCAGGCTGGAGAGCAGAGAATTAAGAGCCATTGGCATAAGAGGTAAGCCACTTAGACAGAGGAATAAATGAGAATTTCTTTATGCTGAGGGTTGTAAATATTTGGAATTCTCCTTCCAGAAGCCAGTGGATGCTCTGTTGTTGTGTACATTCAAGGTTAAATTGTGAATAAAGGGAATTCAATTTCCAATGTACTGGGGAAATACCAGGTAAATTAGTACCCTTGATAATAAACTGTTTGAGGTATTGAATAATACCTCAGCTGATATATCCTGTGACATATTTACAACTTGCCTGTCACTGAATTAATTCCTTTTGTAGTAGCTTGCATTAGTAACTTAATTTTAAACACATGATTTCGTTTCATACTAAATCCCTTCCCTGTCCCATATCGACTGTGACAGCATACTCCAACACGTGACTGTAATGTATTCAATATTTCGGTAATATTTGAGTAATATTGTAATTATATTGTTTGATTAAGCATTCTTTGTTTGTTTACATGTCATTATGGACTACATGTAAGAAGCTCAGAAGCTCGGAGTTTTCGGACGGATGGACTCAGGGTCGGCTGAGGTCGGCTGCTTCCAAGGTATCGGCAAGTTGACGGTGCCTGGAGGTTTATGGCAGGGAGTTTCTCCCTTTTGCCGCCTGCTATCGAGGACTCGGGAGTCGATGGACTGGGGGATTTGAGACTATTTTTGTTACTGTGCCTATGGACTGTTCTTTATCAAATTATGATATTGTTTTGCACTGCTGTAACTATATGTTATAATTATGTGGTTTTGTCAGTGTTAGTCTTTGGTCTGTCTTGTTTTCTGTGATATCACTCCGGAGAAACATTGTATCATTCCTTAATGCATGTATGCATTTCTAAATGACAATAAAAGAGGACTGAGTGTTCTCATAATCTTAAAAAAAAGTACATGAATGGCATACGTCATTATACCACCGCACCTCACTAATGAAAAGGGAAAGAGAAACTAAGTTCCAGCCCGTGTTTTTCTTTTAATTAGTTTCTGAAGTTACAAAAGATAACAGTGACTGATAGCTAACCTGCTGCAAAATGTGCACAATTATAGCACCGTATCTGGAACATTCCATATTTCGGAACCTGCAGCCACCTGCTGATGTTCCTGGTGCTCACCAAAGCAATTTATAATTGCTAACACTTTTCTCCATGCGTCAGTTATATCATAATTTCTCCAAAAGTTGCAGAGTTCATCAACAACAGTGTAATTCACCTGAAAGGTAGAATACCAAGATGCTTAGTACAATAATGGGTAGTTAGCAGCAAGCGAACTCGGGAGTTCAGTGAGTCCATCTGTTACAGCTCCACCTCTGTGATTTCTGGTGCTCTGTGACTCTTCACCTATCACCTTCCAGCTTGTGCTCCTTCTCCTCCCTCCCGCCACACCTCCTTATTCTGGGTTCTCCCCCCTTCCATCCCAGTCCTGAAGGAGGCTCCCAGCCCAAAATTTTAATTGTTTATTCCTTTCCATAGATACTGCCTGACCTGCTGAGTTCCTCCAGTACTTTGTATGTGTTACTCTGGATTTCCAGCACCTGCTTATGTTTTTCTACATATCTAGAGGCTTTAATGTTATAAGACAAACATAAATCCATTGGAGAGAAAGAAAAAGAGAGACAGTGTGGTTTTGAGTGAGAAATCCAGTGCTTAAGGCCAACTCGACCTTAATTATGGAGTGAGAAATGTTGGAGAGACACAAAGGGCTGAATTCAAAGAATGCAGAGTATTGTTTAGATTATAGGAACTGGGAAGCTATGAAGGAACTAAACAAATCAAGGATCGACTTTATTCGCCACACAGATTTACGTGTATTAAGAATTTGCTGTGGTGAATTGGTGAAAGTGCAACAATAAAATTCTCACTGCTATCATTTCATAGGACCTGTCCTTGACCCCATATTTATGTGCAATTATGAAGAAAACATGGCTGCACCTCTACTTCCTAAGAAGTTTGCAAAGATTTGGAACGACACCTAAAACTTTGACAAACTTCTATAGATGTGTGGTGGAGAGTATATTGACTGGCTGCATCACAGCCTGGTATAGAAATATCGATGCCCTTGAACAGAATAGATAGATAGATATACTTTATTGATCCCGAGGGAAATTGGGTTTCGTTACAGCTGCACCAACCAAGAATAGAGCATAAAGATAGCAATACAAAAACCACAAACAATCAAACAACAAAATGCAAACTATGCAAGATGGAAATAAGTCCAGGACCAGTCTATTGGCTCAGGGTGTCTGACCCTCCATGGGAGGAGCTGCAAAGTTTGATGGCCACAGGCAGGAACAACCTCCCATGACGCCCAGTGTTGTATCTCAGTGGAATATGGCCTGAGTCCAACAGCAAAAAGTTCAATATCCGGTCTACAAACACGTTCCTCGATCGTAATATGACCCGGATTGCACCATCCGTTGTTAACCAGAACAGCAAGCCCCCAACTCCTTTATGCTTACCGCTCTCAGTGCACTTCCGGTCAGCCCGAACAGTCTGGAAGCCATCCATGGAAATGTTTTGGTCGGGTATGTCCTCGTGCAGCCACGTTCCAGTGAAACACATAACACTGCTATCCCAAAATGTTCTCTGACGCCTGGCTAGCACCGTGAACTCATCCATTTTATTACCCACCAAACTCCTCTTCTCCATAAGTCTCTGTTGTCTCGACCCGGTCCTCTTTCCTCGCCTTTGTGATCCCCCTCTGCATCCTCTGTGTGTTTTCCTCCAGATTTCAGCAGGGGTGTCCGCAGCTCTGCTCGCTAAACCGGCCGGCATAAACGCAAGCAGCTGGTCCCTGGAATAAACAATGCAACCATGCTTCTGCCTCGCTAATGAGACGTGTCCGAATGTAACTATTTCCAGCGCTACAAACCCAAATAAAACTCTCTCTACCAGCATGTTAGAGAGGGTACAGCTTCAACGTGTTACCGGGGAAAAAAACACAAAAAAAACATAAGTTAAAAAAAGTAAAAAGAAAAAAGTAAGAATACTGGTCAGAACGGCTGTAACAGGCTGCATGCACGAGCGGCGCATGCACACTCCACTCCTACAAAAAGTAGTGGATACGGTCCAGTCCATCATGGGTGAACCCCTCTCACCATTGAGCAAATCTGCACAGAGCATTTTCGCGGGAAAGAAGCATCTATCATCAGGGATACATAGGTGATGCTCTCTTCTCGCTGCTACCATCAGGAAGAAGGTGCAGGAGCCTCAAGGCTCACACCACCAGGTTCAGGAGCAGTTATTACCCCTCAACCATCAGGCTCCTGAACCACAGGGGGATAACTTCACTCAACTTCACTTGCCCCATTACTGAACTGTTCCCACGACCTATGACTTTCAAGGACTCTTCAACTCATGTTCTTGATATTTATTGCTTATTTAATTAGTATTTTTTTCTTTATTACTTTTTCTTTCTTTTGTACTTGCTCAGTTTATTGTCCGCCCTGTTGGTGCAGTCTTTCATTGATTCTATTATTGCTGTTAGATTTATTGGGTATGCCCCCAAGAAAAAGAATCTCAGGGTTGTATACGGTGACATATACAATATGTACTTTGATAATAAATTTACTTTGAACTTTGAAGAATGAAAAATTATAAAGAGTACCAATGTGGAAAAAAGTGCATAAATATGTAAATACCAGCATTTACTTACAATGTAAACATCATTATAAATAGTGGTTTAAAGTGTTTACAGTCCAGTGACTGGTGTAATTGAGGAGGATGGGGGCTAACTAGAATAGTTGATTAGATGAACTACATGGGGTAAGAAATTTTAAAGCAGAGGATGATACGTTCTTGATTAGTAAGCATGTCAAAGGGTATAGGGAGAAGGCAGAAGAATGGGGTTGAGAGAGATCCAAAAAAGTCAGACATATTGAAATGTCAGAGCAGACTCAATGGGCTGAATGGCCTAATTCTGCTCCTACATCTCATGGTCTTAAGATGGCATTAATTTTTTGTTTTAATAACCATATAGTGCTTTCCAGAAGGAAACTTTTGGAAAAGACTGTTTGCTGGGTGGGCAGTGCCTGTAATAGTTAAAAGCATTACTAGAGCAGCAGCTAATACAGTTTAGTAATCACTAAGTACGGATGAATGAGGTTGGGTATAAATTAAGACATGAATTCCAATTAACTCGTGACAGGCAGCTTTGATTTTCTATCATGTGGACTTGCCTCTGGAATTAGGGGACATTAAGTACAGCACAATAACCTTTTACAGAGAGAAAAAAACTGCCAAGAATTTCACCCTCAGTCTGTATAATGGAAGTGTTACATGCTACCATATAATTCTCATTGTGCTCTAATCCTTCCACTGATTTCAATGGAATAAATATTATAGGCCATACACAATACACTGTTGCTCCTAGGCAATAGAGAAGGCGGTTCTGGGCAACTAATCCTAATGAAAGGCCACACACCAGTTTATTGAGAATATCTAAAATGGAACACTTAGTAGTCAAGAAGCTGAGATGCCAGAAAGATAAGTCATTTTGGAGATATTAGAGACAGAGGCACAATAAATAAATATTGACAGCTTTGACTGCTAAAGCTTCCAGCTGCTCTGGTTGAGAAACTGAGAGTTTCTTAACTTGACTTCCTAGGTAGTTTAGTGATAGTGGTTCAAGCTCTGTAACAATCACTCATATCTGTTCATCTGAAAATGCTAGTCGTTGATGTGAAGGTGATAGACGACCAACTGGAGCATTTTTGTCTTAAATCACACTTGTAATTTCTCCTCTTTTATATAAAAAAATTCTTTCAAGCACAAAATAAAAGCAATAATCTATTGACAAAATGAACAGAAACTGCTTGATGACACCAAGCCAAATCGGTTCTTGGTTCTGAAGAAGGGCCTTGGCCTAAAACATCGATGTTTACTCTTTTCCATTAGATGCTGTCTGACCAGCATTTGTGTGTGTTGCAAATGGGTACTATGTCACATTCATCGCGTGAAAAATACATTGAGGTAGTGTTTTAAAATGTTAAGAGAAGAAATTAATGGAGTTCTTTGTCTAACCTTTGCTGGCAAACCATCTTCATAAGCTGGCCAGCAACAGGGATGCACAATTCATCTTCTTGTAGCATTGAGAGCATGGTTCATCTTTGGATAACCTGGAGAACTATATACCAACATTAGCTTAGATGAACAAGAAATAACAACAATCTTAATGCCAATTATACTCTTTGCGATAACTTACAATTTAATCACTACTTAAACTCAGTGGCCATTTTATTAAATACCTCCTGTACCTAATAAAGTGGCCACTGAATATATAACCACTTCAAGGTTTGTAGTGTGTGTTCAAAGATGCACATCTCTTTGTAACACATAGTTATTTGAGTTACTAGTCATATTCCTGGCAGCTTGAACCAATCTGGCCAATCTGTGACCTCTCTCATTAACAAGGTGTTTCTTCCCACAGAACCACCACTCACTGAATGTTTTTTGTTTTTCACACCATCCTCTATAGAGACTTTTGTGTGTGAAAATCCAGGGGATGAGCAGTTTCTGAGGTACTCAAACGATCCCGTCTGGCACCAACAATCATTCCACAGTTAAAGTCTTCCCTCTCTTGATGTTTGGACTGAACAACTGAACCTCTTGGCCATGTCTCCATGCTTTTATGCATTGCGTTGCTGCCACATGATTAGCTAATTAGATATTTGCATTACCAAGGTGTACAGGTGCACCTAATCGCTACTAAGTATATGTCACCATTAATTTCTGTAACTATTGTCAGAAGATACATTGTTGATTTGCCTCTTTAGGAAAGTATCTGACTCAGTATAGAAGATCATCAACACAATTCATGTCGCTGTAGTCAATGGTGTTTATACTTTTTAAATGGCTTCTTATTTTTTTTTAAAACATTTTTCTCAATAACCGAGACTCGATATTTGACATTTGATATTTGAGTCCTGGTATAAAATATCCCATGGGATAATTGGTTGAGTCTAGGTGCATTGACAAGGATAAGTGGGACAAGTGGTCGTTAATTACAGTTGAACCTTTTCATCATCCTTAGCTGAATCCAAAGTTGATGCAACAACAATGAAATGCATTAAAACAAGATCAATTCTGGGCATTTAAAAGTGCATTTCAAATGCTTTTTCCAACCATATCTATCCAAAAGCAAAAAATTATAAATAATTCCAATTGTCTGAAATAATTATACAAGGGATTTCTGGATTACTGTTCATTACCTGTTATTAGAAACCTTTCTGTTTTAAATTGTTTCAATAATCTTTTTTCCCTTAATATGGTAAATTTAGCAAAATTTATAAGAAGCAATGCATGTAGACATGAATGAAAGCAAAAATGATTTCACTGAGATGAAAATCAGGTGAACTTTATAACAGGTTATCAATCCTCTTTGTTAGGCAGTTAAATTGATAAACTCACCCTACCCTTTTCTCGATTCATATGCAATGGGAGGTCCCAATGGATTGCAATTTTATCTCCGTTTTTCACTCATCAAAGAGTAGCTAAGTTAATCTACTGGGTATTTGTCAGGGTAATCCTACCCTGGCATTTGAAATTCGAATGCTTCATGCAAGTAACCAGTACATTAATGTTGTTGCTGTTTGTGGCAGGAGGAGAAGATGGTGGCGCGACGCAGCTCACAGCGGCCACTCCGGTGGTGATGTCTGTTATTTGCCAAGTAGGGTGCCATGCACAATCCTGATTTGATGGAGACGGACGTGAGAGCACGGAGGAACATCTGGTGAAACTTCTGAAATGCCTGCTTCGCTGCTGCTGCTACTGTGTGTTCCAGAATCCCCAGAGGGGAAGGCCCCGAGTCCTCGGCTTTGCTTGTTGCTCGGCGGCCGGGGCGGGGTCGAAGCGCTTGGCAGAGGATGGTGTTCGGAGAGGCTGTGTCGGAGGGGTTGGTCGGAGACTCGAAGTTTTCGGACGGACTCAGAGTCCGCTGCGGTCGGGTGCTTCCAATGGTGCTGCATCGGCAAGTTGGCAGCGCTTGGAGGTTCATGGCAGGGAGAGTTCTTCCCTTCTGCCGCCTACGTGAGATGATGAGGCTATCAAGACTTTGAGACTTTTTTTTAACCGTGCCCATGGTCTGCTCTTTATCAAATTATGGTATTGCTTTGCACTGTTGTAACTATATGTTATAATTATGTGGTTTTTGTCAGTTTTTAAGTCTTAGTTTGTCCTGTGTTTTCTTGTCATCATTCTGGAGGAACGTTGTATCATTTTTTACTGCATGCATTTCTAAATGACAGTAAACGAGGACTGAGTGTCTTCATAATCTAATCTAATCTAATCTAATTTGATGCCTTCTTGCTACGTATACGTGGAACAATAACTAAAAGGAGTAGTATATTGAAATATTTTACAGAGTCACTTTAGGAACAGTACACGTCAGGCAACTTGCAATGCGGGAGCGATGAACCGGACCCGCTGAGATGAAAACACTTGCGCACTCAAAAGCCCGTGCGTAGGAGGTCCAATCGATCGGCCGCATAATCGATCGGTGGCATGCACATTTGCCAATTCTCGCAGTCAATCCGATCCGGTTCGTTCCTCTCTCCCATAGCTGGGAATCTCAGAGGAGTGGAAGGGAATGTGTGAGGTAAACTGAGAAAAACATGATGAAATGTCTATTCTGCTTGGTACCGGCAGACTGCCACGGGGGGGCATATACGGTTCACTTCTCCTTTGGGTCATATTTCAGATCTGTGCTGAGGATCAAAGATTAGGCACTGTGATAGCAGCCTTGTGACCACATTCGTTAGAAGAGAAAGTTACTCACAGAATCAGTCAGTCATTTAATATCACTTGTGAATCGTCTGGCCTGGTTGAAGTTTCCGTTGATATCTCTTGCCTTTGCTGACCAGCAATCGCCAATGTTTAAATATTTATATTCCAGGTTTTTTTCAGCTCTCTCCTACGATCTGGTCTGCGTTCAGGTTAAGCAGGCCTTCACTGTTGGGGAAGAAAAGCCAAAAGGATATGAATTGATTTCCTTATAGCGATGAACATTGTTTCAACATGTTTGCGGGTGATACTGGCAGAGCCATCCTTAACTGACCTTGAAAAGGTGGTTGTGAGCCATACTGTACTGTTGCATAGACAGTTCTCGGAATTAGTTACAGTAGAGCAGAACAAACAGATTCCAGAGCAGGGTAGGATGCAAATTGGAAGGAAGTCCTGAGATGGCTGCATCTGCATGCACTTGAAGCCCTTGTCCTCCTTGATGGTAGATGTTGCCTGTGATTTTGGGAGATTGCTGTCAAAGCAGTCTAGGCAAGTAAATGCAGTCAACACACATCAAAGTTGCTGGTGAACGCAGCAGGCCAGGCAGCATCTGTAGGAAGAGGTGCAGTCGACGTTTCGGGCCGAGACCCTTCGTCAGGACTAACTGAAGGAAGAGATAGTAAGAGATTTGAAAGTGGGAGGGGGAGGGGGAGATCCAAAATGATAGGAGAAGACAGGAGGGGGAGAGATGGAGCCAAGAGCTGGACAGGTGATTGGCAAAAGGGATACGAGAGGATCATGGGACAGGAGGCCCAGGGAGAAGGAAAAGGGGGAGGGGGGGAAAACCCAGAGGATGGGCAAGGGGTATAGTCAGAGGGACAGAGGGAGAAAAAGGAGAGTGAGAGAAAGAATATGTGTATAAAAATAAATAACGGATGGGGTACGAGGAGGAGGTGGGGCATTAGCAGAAGTTAGAGAAGTCGATGTTCATGCCATCAGTTTGGAGGCTACCCAGACGGAATATAAGGTGTTGTTCCTCCAACCTGAGTGTGGCTTCGTCTTTACAGTAGAGGAGGCCGTGGATAGACATGTCAGAATGGGAATGGGATGTGGAATTAAAATGTGTGGCCACTGGGAGATCCTGCTTTCTCTGGCGGACAGAGCGTAAGTGTTCAGCGAAATAGTCTCCCAGTCTGTGTCGGGTCTCACCAATATATATAGAGGGAGCACCGGACGCAGTATATCACCCCAGCCGACTCACAGGTGAAGTGTCGCCTCACCTGGAAGGACTGTCTGGGGCTCTGAATGGTGGTAAGGGAGGAAGTGTAAGGGCATGTGTAGCACTTGTTCCGCTTACAAGGATAAGTGCCCAGGAGGGAGATCAGTGGAGAGGGATGGGGGGGACGAATGGACAAGGGAGTCGCGTAGAAAGCAATCCCTGCGGAAAGCAGAGGAGGGGGAGGGAAAGATGTGCTTTGTGGTGGGATCCTGTTGGAGGTGGCGGAAGTTACGGAGAATAATATGTTGGACCCGGAGGCTGGTGGGGTGGTAGGTGAGGACCAGGGGAACCCTATTCCTAGTGGGGTGACGGGAGGATGGAGTGAGAGCAGATGTGCCCATCCTCTGGGTTCCCCCCCCCCCATTTACTTTTCTCTGGGCCTCCTGTCCCATGATCCTCTCGTATCCCTTTTGCCAATCACCTGTCCAGCTCTTGGCTCCATCCCTCCCCCTCCTGTCTTCTCCTATCATTTTGGATCTCCCCCTCCCCCTCCCACTTTCAAATCCCTTACTAGATCTTCCTTCAGTTAGTCCTGACAAAGGGTCTCGGCCCGAAACATCGACTGTACCTCTTCCTGGAGATGCTGCCTGGCCTGCTGCGTTCACCAGCAACTTTGATGTGTGTTGCTTGAATTTCCAGCATCTGCAGAATTCCTCATGTTTAAGTAAATGCAGTGTACTTTTTGATGGTGCACACTACATATACTAACAATGAAAGAAACAAACAGACTGTGCACATTGATGGATTGCTTTGTCCTTGCTGACACTGAGCTTCCTGCCTATTTTTGGAATTGCACTTATCAGGGCAGGTAGGCAATATTCCATCACATCCCTGGCTTGTACCTGTACCTGAAGATGTAGCTTAAACGATCTACCCATGAGCTAGAAAGACTTTCTAAAATTAAAAGAAACATTGGAGATACCATCAATGTGTCCATTTTGGTGTGCTGTGACTGGAAAAAAATGTAAAGAATTTCCTAGAATTTCCCCCAATCCTGTATCATGAGGAATTCATGTAAAATGATTATGCTTCTTCTTGGAATATCTAGCGATAACTTGTTTTTTTTTATTCTTTCCAAAATGTAAAATACAGATGATCCTGAAATTGTGTGTCAAAAGTTTCCAGAAGCTAGCCCATTTGCTTTTCCTGACTCATTTATCAATGTGTGGACAGCAGTGTTTCATTGTGACATCTTTTGCACTGCTAGCGAACACTGTTCGTATTCTTCACCGTGATGATTTTGGTAGTAAACTTTGCACCATCTTCTATTTTGCAGTGGTATTATTTAATCTTAATGTCTTGTATTCAAAGTCAAAGTCCATTTATTATTTATCAAAGTATGTATGCTGTTTACAATCCCAAAATTCCCCACTTACAGTCATGAAACAACAACCATGGAACCGACCCGTTCAAAGAAAAACATCAAACCCCCTTCTCCCACGCACAAACAGCAACAAAGAACGAGTGGAAAAACACAGAATATAAAACACAACATCAAAACCAGAACCAGAACACATCATAAAAACTGGATCAGGGAACAAATCTACAGAGTGTGTTGATTAAGCCTTACTGTGGCACCGTCAGCCGACAGCGTCGACGGAGAGAGAGAGATCACTCAAATGCAAGGATCTTCCCTCGGAAGCAGGGAGCACACAAGAGAGAGGAATATACATGTCCGCCATTGAACTGACCCTTGTCAGACCAAACTATAAAATAAATTGATACTGTTGGATTGGGCTGTAGAATTGTGATTTTTATTATAGTTTGACTTTCTTATGTTTGTTTGTGTATGATCACCTATATACATGGAATTATTCAGTGAGCTTTCCAGTGGTTACTCTGTATCTGTATTTTTTCTGGAAACTTATTTGTTTCAGTGGTAGGTGTCACAGTTCTTGAACCTGGCTATCTTATTGGTTTACTGTTATCAATGGAATTTCTGTTAGCCGTAGTCCAGTTTGAGAAGACCGTGCTACATTAGTCTTCTCTTTCCTTTGTCTGCTGGCGTGTTTCTTCTGCTGTGGCTTCTTGTTTGCTCTTGAAACACTTAATAAAACAATTTAAAGCAACAAGTTTTATGTCTCATTATTGATTTCTGAAGAACCTTTAGATTGCAAAAGCATCAGGATCCAACAGTACTACACCTCCATTTAAATATACAATTGTTCAAACTGCCCTTACAGACCCACTCCCACTCCTACCAGCCCACTATGGCAGAACTGTGTAGTATTTACAAAATACAACAATCAGCCAGGTCTTCATTGATGGCATCTCCTAAACCCGGAGCCTCTGTCATCCAGAAGCACAGGGACAGCAAGTGCATGTCAGTACCCTGAAGTTTCTTCCCACGTCATGCACCATCCTGCCTTGGAAATATGACCGCCATTCCTTCACAGTTGCTGGGACTAAGTCTCTACCCCCTGTTTGAACACATTGTGGGCATCACTTCTTTAGTCTGCAGTGGGTTTCCAGGTGTGGGTGGGTGGGTTTAGAGTCAGGAGTTTTTTTTCCCATTGGGTGGTTCCAGAGCATGCGTGTTTTTTATCTGGTTGTAGTCTTCATCACCGCCATTTTTGATCATCCCATATTGGTATGTGCTCTGTGCATGTACAAAGTAGAATAAAATTATAGTATGGTATTTAAATGGATTAATATAATAAGTTGGAATGTACATGGTTGGAATCATCCTATTAAATAAAAAAAGACTTTTAAAATTATTAACTGATTCCAACCTGATATAATTTTTGCTCAAGAGACACATATCAGGGCGGGAGATCAAAATAGATTTTTTAGATGGTGGAATGGTTTGCAATTCCACTCTACTTCTCAGAGTAAAACAAAAGCCGCGTCTATTTTTATTAAACCTAATATATTTATTCAAGGGGATATTGAATCAGATTTTAATGGTAGATTATTAATTGTTAAAGGACAATCTGTAACAGAAAAGTTGTTTTAGTTAATTTGTATGGTCCTAACTTAGATAATCCTTTTTTTAAAAAGGTATTTGCTTTACTGCCTGATTTAAATGAATATATGCTGATAATGGGTGGGGATTTTAATTGCTGCTTAAATCCTATGATTGAAAGAGCTCAACCAATCAGCGACTTCCAAAACGATCCGCGTCATTTATTAATTCCTTTTTGATTGATTTTGGGTTGATTGATTTGTGGAGGTATCTCTATCCGAATAATAGAGAATATTCTTTCTTCACACATGTTTATAAAAAATATTTGAAGATTGATTATATTGTAATCGATCCCCGTTTCTTGCCTAGTGTTAAAACTTGCGAATATGACGCTATTGCAATATCTGATCATGCACCTCTGAGTTTGTCTTTTGAATTTGATGATGTCATTCTTGCCCGCCCACCTTGGCACATGTCTCAGACATTATTGCAAAGCTCTGACTTTGGCAGTTTCATTGAAACCCAGATAAAAGAATTTTTTCTTTTTAATGATATAGGGGGTATGTCTAAATTAGTTATATGGGATACATTTAAAGCATTTTTACGTGGTCAGATTATTTCTTATTCAGCTAAACTTAAAAAACAATCTAAAGCAGAATTAGATAGAATTTCAAAACGAATTAAAGATTTAGATAATATCCATGCAATTTCCCCCATTACTGATTTATTTAAACAAAGGGTGGAACTTCAATCATAATATAACCTGTTATTAACTCATCCCATTGAAGGATATTTGCTTAAGTTAAAGAGCCAATTTTATATGTTTGGAGATAAAAATAATAAACTGCTTGCATCTCAATTTAAAATGGCTGCAGCCAAAAGGCAAATCATGAAAATTTGTGGGAAAGATGGTACCTTAGCTCAGGAATATGAAGAAATTAATAAGATTTTTCAAGATTTTTATGTTGAGCTTTATAAATCTCAATGCCCGTTAGATTCCTCTGAAATGAATGCTTTTTTACAAAAGATTGTTTTTCCTAAAATCTCGGCTGAGGATCAAAAAACTCTCGATGCTCAAATTATTGAAGCCGAAATTCATAAAGCTATTTTTTCAATGCAATCTGGTAAGTCCCCAGGACTTGATGGCTATCCTGAAGAATTTTATAAATAATTTGGAAAGTTGCTTTCTCCGTATATGTTGGAAATGTTTAAGGATTCTTTTGTGAAAGGTGACTTACCCTCTACTTTTTATGAGGCTTCTATTTCTTTAATTCTTAAAAACGATAAAGATCCTACTGACTGTGCTTCATATAGACCTATTTCATTACTGAATGTCGACGCTAAAATTTTGTCAAAGATAATGGCCAATCGGTTGGAGAATATCTTGGGTAAATTTATTTTTAAAGATCATACAGTCTTTATAAAGGGTCGCTATTCTTTTCCAAATGTTCGGAGACTATTTAACATTATATATTCGTCCTCTTTTAAAACACCACAATATCTGGCATCTTTGGATGCTGAAAAAGCATTCGACCGAGTTGAATGGAAATATTTATTCAATGTTTTAGAGAAATTTGGCTTTGATGCTAATTTTAATAATTGGATTAAAATGATATATAAAGCCCCTATTGCTACTGTTGTCACTAACAATTGTAGTCTCCTTTTTTTCAGCTTTCACGGGGGACAAGGCAAAGCTGTCCATTAAGTCCTTTGTTGTTTAATTTAATATTAGAATCCCTTGCTATTGCTCTTCGTGAGGCTAAAAATATCCATGGGATTTTTGTGAATGAGACCATGCATAAGGTCTCTCTTTACTCTGATAACTTATTGGTTTATATATCCAACCCTGACAAATCCATTCCTGCCTTGCTAAAATTATTTAATGAATTTGGAGGTTTTTCAGGATATAAAATAAGTTTTAGTGAAAGTGAATTGTTTCCTTTAAATGATTCTGTCTCTGTATATGATAATACTCCTTTTAAACTTACAGACTCTTTCAGATATCTAGGTATTATAATTACTAAAAAATAAAAGGATCTTCATAAAGCCAATTTTGTTCCCTTAGTAGACTCTATGAAGTAGTTATTTAGTAGATGGAGTCCACTTACATTTTCACTTGTTGTTCACATTCAAAGAGTTAAAATGATGATTTTACCGAAATTTCTATATTTATTTCAGAATATTGCTGTTTTTTGACTAGGAAGTTTTTTGATCAGATTGATTCTATTATTTTATCTTTTATTTGGAATAATAGAAGACCAAGAATTAGTAAATGTCATTTACAAAAATTGAAAAAGGATGGAGGTCTTGCTCTGCCTAATCTAAGAATGTATTATTGGGCTGTTAATGTGCGATATATGTCTTTTTGGTTATACTGGGTTGATAAGAGTGATCGGCCAATTTGGGTAGACCTGGAACTGAAAGTTGTAAAACAGTTTTATTTAACCTCGTTATCGGGACCTCCTTTACCTATGCAATTAGTTAAAGTTGTTAATTTAAACCTATATCCTGTGATTAAGTATTCTTTACAAATTTGGCTCCAATTGCGCAATTTTTTTAATCTTAAAAAATTTAAACTTTGTAGTTTAATTTACCAAAATTACTTTTTTAAGCCTTCTTTGAGTGATCCAATTTTTTTACTTTGGAAAAATAAAGGTATTAATTCTTTTTTGGATTTATTTAAAGAAGATAGATTGATGTCTTTTGAACAATTAATTGATAACTATTCTCTTTCATAATCACACTTTCTGCAATACCTTCAAGTTAGACATTTTTTACAAAAATATTTAAGTAATTTTCCTTACATATTGGAGGCTGATCTGTTAGATACTATTATGAGTATGTATCCTTTGATTAAGGGTTCTATTGGAAGAATTTATAATTTATTATTACAATGGGATAAGCGTCCTTTATCTAAGATTAAACAGGATTGGGAAAAGGAACTTAATTTGACTTTTATGACGGAGGATTGGATGCGGATATTGAAGTTGGTTAACTTCTTCAATTTCGGCTAGCCATTCATTGATTCAATTTAAAATTCTACATCATTATCATTTGACAAAGGAGAGACTTTCTAAAATCTTTTCTAATGTTAATAGTCATTGTGATAGATGTAAAACTGAGATAGCTATACTGACACATATGTTTCGATCTTGTTCTATATTGGAACAATTCTGGAAGTTGGTTTTTTCAACAATTTCTAAAGCACTTAAAATCAATTTACAACCTAATAAATTAACTGTGCCTTTTGGAATAATCCCTCAGAATATTCATGGTATTTCTGTGTCTGACCAACATGTTATTGCATTTGTTACATTGATAGCTAGGAGGACCATTTTGTTGAAATGGAAGGATACATCAGCTCCCACTTTGACACAATGGTTCTCTCAAGTGATGCTATGTCTTAGTTTGGAGAAAATTAGAAGTTGAACCTTTGAACCTTTATTTGATTTTGAGAAAAGATGGGGCTCGTTATTATCATTTGAATTAATTGATATAATTTTTCCATGATCTAATTGTAAATTTTTTAGTATATTTTCTTTTCTTGCTGGCGTTTTGATGTTTATTTTTAGAAGCTTTTTGTATGACGCATGACTCCGAGGTTGTACAACTAATGGGTTCTTTTTTTTCTCTCACTTTTCTGCTTAGTAGCTTTTTTTTTGTTATCACAAAATTTTTTTTCAATCTTTAAGATAATTTTTTTTGAGGCATTGTAAGCGTTGTTACTTTAATGTACTCGTTATTTTTCCTGTATAATAATACAATAAAAAGATTTGAAAAGGAAACAACCATGGAACCGACCCGTACAAAGAAAAACATCAAACCCCCTTCTCCCACGCGCAAACAGCAACAAAGAACGAGTGGAAAAACACAGAATATAAAACACAAAATCAAAACCAGAACCAGAACACATCATAAAAACTGGATCAGGGAACAAATCTACAGAGTGTGTTGATTAAGCCTTACTGTGGCACCGTCCACCGACAGCGTCGACGGAGAGAGAGAGATCACTCAAATGCAAGGATCTTCCCTCGAAAGCAGTGAGCACCCAAGAGAGAGGAATATACATGTCCGCCATTGAACTGACCCTTGTCAGACCAAACTATAAAATAAATTGATACTGTTGGATTGAGCTGTAGAATTGTTATTTTTATTATAGTTTGATTTTCTTATGTTTGTTTGTATATGATCACCTATATACATGGAATTATTCAGTGAGCTTTCCAGTGGTTACTCTGTATCTGTATTTTTTCTGGAAACTTATTTGTTTCAGTGGTAGGTGTCACAGTTCTTGAACCTGGCTATCTTATTGGTTTACTGTTATCAATGGAATTTCTGTTAGCCGTAGTCTGGTTTGAGAAGACTGTGCTACATTAGTATTCTCTTTCCTTTGTCTGCTAGCATGTTCCTTCTGCTGTGTCTTCTTGTTTGCTCTTGAAACACTTAATAAAACAATTTAAAGCAACAAGTTTTATGTCTCATTATTGATTTCTGAAGAACCTTTAGATTGCAAAAGCATCAGGATCCAACAGTACTACACCTCCATTTAAATATACAATTGTTCAAACTGCCCTTACAGACCCACTCCCACTCCTACCAGCCCACTATGGCAGAACTGTGTAGTATTTACAAAATACAACAATCAGCCAGGTCTTCATTGATGGCATCTCCTAAACCCGGAGCCTCTGTCATCCAGAAGCACAGGGACAGCAAGTGCATGTCAGTACCCTGAAGTTTCTTCCCATGTCATGCACCATCCTGCCTTGGAAATATGACCGCCATTCCTTCACAGTTGCTGGGACTAGTCTCTACCCCCTGTTTGAACACATTGTGGGCATCACTTCTTCTGTCTGCAGTGGGTTTCCAGGTGTGGGTGAGTGGGTTTAGAGTCAGGAGTTTTTTTACCATTGGGTGGTTCCGGAGCATGCGTGTTTTTTATCTGGTTGTAGTCTTCATCACCGCCATTTTTGATCATCCCGTATTGGTATGTGCTCTGTGCATGTACAAAGTAGAATAAAATTATAGTATGGTATTTAAACGGATTAATATAATAAGTTGGAATGTACGTGGTTGGAATCATCCTATTAAATAGAAAAAGACTTTTAAAATTATTAACCGATTCCAACCTGATATAAGTTTTGCTCAAGAGACACATATCAGGACGGGATTCAAATAGATTTTTTTGATGGTGGAATGGTTTGCATTTCCACTCTACTTCTCAGAGTAAAACAAAAGGCGTGTCTATTTTTATTAAACCTAATATATTTATTCAAGAGGATATTGAATCAGATTCTAATGGTAGGTTTTTAATTGTTAGAGGAACAACCTGTAACAGAAAAGTTGTTTTAGTTAATTTGTATGGTCCTAATTTAGGTGATCCTTCTTTTTTTAAAAAGGTATTTGTTTTACTGCCTGATTTAAATGAATATATGCTGGGAATTTTAATTGCTGCTTAAATCCTATGATTGACAAAAGCTCAACCAATCAGCAACTTCCAAATCGATCAGTGTCATTTATTAATTCCTTTTTGATTGATTTTGGGTTGATTGATTTGTGGAGGTATCTCCATCCCGATAATAAAGAATATGCTTTCTTCTCACATGTTTATAAAAATATTCGAGGATCGATTATATTATAATCGATCCCCGTTTTTTGCCTAATGTTAAAACTTGCGAATATGATGCTATTGCTATATCTGATCATGCACCTCTGAGTTTGTCTTTTGAATTTGATGATGTCATTCTTGCCCGCTCACCTTGGCGCATGTCTCAGACATTATTGCAAAGCTCTGACTTTGTCAGTTTCATTGAAACCCAGATAAAAGAATTTTTTCTTTTTAATGATATAGGGGGCATGTCTAAATTAGTTATATGGGATACATTTAAAGTATTTTTACGTGGTCAGATTATTTCTTATTCAGCTAAACTTAAAAAACAATCTAAAGCAGAATTAGATAGAATTTCAAAACAAATTAAAGATTTAGATAATATCTATGCAATTTCCCCGAATACTGATTTATTTAAACAAAGGGTGGAACTTCAATCACAATATAACCTGTTATTATCTCATCCCATTGAAGGATATTTGCTTAAGTTAAAGAGCCAATTTTATATGTTTGGAGATAAAAATAATAAACTGCTTGCATCTCAATTAAAAATGGCTGCAGCCAAAAGGCAAATCATGAAAATTTGTGGGAAAGATGGTACCTTAGCTCAGGAATATGAAGAAATTAATAAGATTTTTCAAGATTTTTGTGCTGAGCTTTATAAATCTCAA
Organism: Mobula birostris; assembly: GCF_030028105.1. Taxonomy (NCBI): domain Eukaryota; kingdom Metazoa; phylum Chordata; class Chondrichthyes; order Myliobatiformes; family Myliobatidae; genus Mobula; species Mobula birostris. Next base: position 139,857,862 of record NC_092378.1, on the reverse strand, counting down.
TGTTCGTCAGATTCCTCTAAAATGAATGCTTTTTTACGAAAGATTGTTTTTCCTAAGTTCTCGGCTGAGGATCAAAAAACTCTCGATGCGCAAATTACTGAAGCCGAAATTCATAAAGCTATTTTTTCAATGCAATCTGGTAAGTCCCCAGGACTTGATGGCTATCCTGCAGAATTTTATAAAAAATTTGGAAAGTTGCTTTCTCCGTATATGTTTGAAATGTTTAAGGATTCTTTTGTGAAAGGTGACTTACCCTCTACTTTTTATGAGGCTTCTATTTCTTTAATTTTTAAAAAAGATAAAGATCCTACTGACTGTGCTTCATATAGACCTATTTCATTACTGAATGTCGACGCTACGATTTTGTCAAAGATAATGGCCAATCGGTTGGAGAATATTTTGGGAAAAATTATTTTTAAAGATCAAACAGGCTTTATAAAGGGTCGCTATTCCTTTTCAAATGTTCGGAGACTATTTAACATTATGTATTCATCCTCTTTTAAAGCTCCACAATGTGTTGTGCCTTTGGATGCTGAAAAAGCATTCGACCGAGTCGAATGGAAATATTTATTCAATGTTTTAGAGAAATTTGGCTTTGGTGCTAATTTTAATAATTGGATTAAAATGATATATAAAGCCCCTATTGCTACTGTTGTCACTAACAATTGTAGTCTCCTTTTTTTCAGCTTTCACCGGGGACAAGGCAAGGCTGTCCATTAAGTCCTTTATTGTTTAATTTAATATTAGAACCCCTTGCTATTGCTCTTCGTGAGGCTAAAAATATCCATGGGACTTTTGTGAATGAGACCATGCATAAGATCTCTCTTTACGCTGATGATTTATTGGTTTATATATCTAACCCTGACGAATCCATTCCTGCCTTGCTAAAATTATTTAATGAATTTGGAGGTTTATCAGGATATAAAATAAGTTTTAGTGAAAGTGAATTGTTTCCTTTAAATGATTCTGTCTCTGTATATGATAATACTCCTTTTAAACTTACAGACTCTTTTAGATATCTAGGTATTATAATTACTAAAAAATAAAAGGATCTTCATAAAGCCAATTTTGTTCCCTTAGTAGACTCTATGAAGTATTTATTTAGTAGATGGAGTCCACTTACATTTTCACTTGTTGGTCGTATTCATATAGTTAAAATGATGATTTTACCAAAATTTCTATATTTATTTCAGAATATTCCTGTTTTTTTGACTAGGATGTTTTTGATCAGATTGATTCTATTATTTTATCTTTTATTTGGAATAATAGAAGACCAAGAATTAGTAAATGTCATTTACAAAAATTGAAAAAGGATGGAGGTCTTGCTTTGCCTAATCTAAGAATGTATTATTGGGCTGTTAATGTGCGATATATGTCTTTTTGGTTATACTGGGTTGATAAGAGTGATCGGCCAATTTGGGTAGACCTGGAACTGAAAGTTGTAAAACAGTTTTATTTAACCTCGTTATCTAGAGCTCCTTTACCTATGCAATTAGTTAAAGTTGTTAATTTAAACCTATATCCTGTGATTAAGTATTCTTTACAAATTTGGCTCCAATTGCACAATTTTTTTAATCTTAAAAAATTTAAACTTTGTAGTTTAATTTACCAAAATTACTTTTTTAAGCCTTCTTTGAGTGATCCAATTTTTTTACTTTGGAAAAATAAAGGTATTAATTCTTTTTTGGATTTATTTAAAGAAGATAGATTGATGTCTTTTGAACAATTGATAAATATTCTCTTTCATACTCACACTTTCTGCAATACCTTCAAGTTAGACATTTTTTACAAAAATATTTAAGTCATTTTCCTTACATATTGGAGGCTGACCTGTTAGATACTATTATGAGTATGAATCCTTTGATTAAGGGTTCTATTGGAAAAATTTATAATTTATTATTACAATGGGATAAGCATCCCTTATCTAAGATTAAACAGGATTGGGAAAAGGAACTTAATTTGACTTTCGTGATGGAGGATTGGATGTGGATATTGAAGCTGGTTAACTCTCCTTCAATTTGTGCTAGCCATTCATTGATTCAATTTTAAATTTTACATCGTTATCAAATGACAAAGGAGAGACTTTCTAAAACCTTTTCTAATGTTGATAGTCATTGTGATAGATGTAAAACTGAGATGGCTACACTGACACATATGTTTTGGTCTTGTTCTATATTGGAACAGTTCTGGAAGTTGGTTTTTTCAACAATTTCTAAAGCACTTAAAATCAATTTACAACCTAATAAATTAACTGTGCTTTTTGGAATAATTCCTCAGAATATTCATGGTATTTCTGTGTCTGACCAACATGCTATTGCATTTGTTACATTGATAGCTAGGAGGGCCATTTTGTTGAAGTGGAAGGATACACCAGCTCCCACTTTGACACAATGGTTCTCTCAAGTGATGCTATGTCTTAGTTTGGAGAAAATTAGAAGTCGAACCTTTGAACCTTTATTTGATTTTGAGAAAAGATAGGGCTCGTTATTATCATTTGAATTAATTGATATAATTTTTCCACGATCTAATTGTAAATTTTTTAGTATATTTTCTTTTCTTGCTGGCGTTTTGATGTTTATTTTTAGAAACTTTTTGTATGACGTATGACTCCAGGGTTGTACACCTAATCAGTTCTTTTTATTCTCTCACTTTTCTGCTTAGTAGTTTTTTTTTGTTATCACAAAATGTTTTTTCAATCTTTAAGATAATGTTTTTTTTTGAGGCATTGTAAGTGTTGTTACTTCAATTTACTCGTTATTTTTCCTGTATAATATAACAATAAAAAGATTTGAAAAGGAAACAACCATGGAACCAACCTGTTCAAAGAAAAACGTCAAACCCCCTTCTCCCACGCACAAACAGCAACAAAGAACAAGTGGAAAAACACAGAATATAAAACACAAAATCAAAACCAGAACCAGAACACATCATAAAAACTGGATCAGGGAACAAATCTACAGAGTGTGTTGACTAAGCCTTACTATGGCACCGTCAGCTGACAGCGTCGACGGAGAGAGAGAGATTACTCAAATGCAAGGATCTTCCCTCGGAAGCAGCGAGCACCCAAGAGAGAGGAATATACATGTCCGCCATTGAACTGACCCTTGTCAGACCAAACTATAAAATAAATTGATACTGTTGGATTGGGCTGTAGAATTGTTATTTTTATTATAGTTTGATTTTCTTATGTTTGTTTGTATATGATCACCTATATACATGGAATTATTCAGTGAGCTTTCCAGTGGTTACTCTGTATCTGTATTTTTTCTGGAAACTTATTTGTTTCAGTGGTAGGTGTCACAGTTCTTGAACCTGGCTATCTTATTGGTTTACTGTTATCAATGGAATTTCTGTTAGCCGTAGTCTGGTTTGAGAAGACCGTGCTACATTAGTCTTCTCTTTCCTTTGTCTGCTGGCATGTTTCTTCTGCTGTGGCTTCTTGTTTGCTCTTGAAACACTTAATAAAACAATTTAAAGCAACAAGTTTTATGTCTCATTATTGATTTCTGAAGAACCTTTAGATTGCAAAAGCATCAGGATCCAACAGTACTACACCGCCATTTAAATATACAATTGCTCAAACTGCCCTTACAGACCCACTCCCACTCTTACCAGCCCACTATGGCAGAACTGTGTAGTATTTACAAAATACAACAATCAGCCAGGTCTTCATTGATGGCATCTCCTAAACCCGGAGCCTCTGTCATCCAGAAGCACAGGGACAGCAAGTGCATGTCAGTACCCTGAAGTTTCTTCCCACGTCATGCACCATCCTGCCTTGGAAATATGACCGCCATTCCTTCACAGTTGCTGGGACTAAGTCTGTACCCCCTGTTTGAACACATTGTGGGCATCACTTCTTCAGTCTGTGGCAGTTTAGGAAGGTAGCTCTTCACCACCTTCTCAAGATCAATAGGGATTTGCAATAAATGCTGGCCACATCAGGGAGACCCACAACGTATAAATCAATTGAAATGAAAATAGATTACAATCCATATTAGAAATACGTAACTTGAAATTTGAAGAAATGATCTCCATCATTGGTCTTGTAAAAGCTACGAGGCTAAGGTCATCACAAATTTTGTTTTTATTGGTCTGACATATATATTAGATTATATATATAGTAAAGCTTATGAATTTGCATATTTCTCAAGTTATTTCCTGCATTACAGCCATGACCACTCCAGTAAACATCCTTATAGACTCCAAACTACTTCAGAGTGATCCAAATAGTGATCATTCATTTGTTATGTGCTGTGTCGTATGATGTGGGTGATCATGTTCTTTCCATGACCATGATTGTTCTTGGCAATTTTTTCTACAGAAGTGGATTACTTTTGCCCTCTTCTGGGCAGTGTCTACAATACGAGTGACCCCAGCCATTATCAATACTCTGTTGTGGAGGGAGGTGTAGAGGCCTAGGTTTTGCAGCTTTGTGATTAGGACTGGGGCTATGATTGTGTTGAATGCTGAGCTGTAGTCAATCAAGAGCAGCCTGACAATATTACTATCGTCCAGGTGATCCAAGGTCAAATGGAGAGCCAGAGAGATTGCATCTGCTGTAGACCTATTGTGGCAATAGGCAAATTGCAGGGGTCCAGGCCCTAAGCAGGAGTTGATTCTAGCCATGACCAACCTCTCAAAGCACTTCATCACCATAGATGTGAGTGCCACTGGGGGATAATCATTGAGGCAGCTCACCCTGCTTTTCTTAGACACTGGTAAGATTGTCACCCTTTTGAAGCTGGTGGGTACTGTAGCAGCGAGAGATTGCCCATGTCCTTGAACACTCTCGGCAACTACTTGGCACAGGATTTCGGTTCCCTACAAGATACACCATCAGAGCCTGACACCTTGCGAGGGTTCACCTTCTTGAAAGATATCTGATGTCAGCCTCTGACACAGAGATCATGGGGTCACCAAATGCTGGATGGATTTGTATAGATGCAGTTTTATTCTCCCTGTCATTCCACTCCAGTAAAGATCCTTATAGACTCCAAACTACTTCGGAGTGATCCAGATAGTGATCATTCATTTATTACGTGCCGTATCATATGACATGGGTGATCATGGTCTTTCCGTGACCGTGATTGTTCTTGGCAAATTTTTTTACAGAAGTGGTTTACTTTTGCCTTCTTCTGGGCAGTGTCTTTATAAGACAGGTGACTGGTGACCACAGGCATTATCAAAAGGCATTGCGCTCATCTGGGAGTGAAGTATCACTTCCATTCATGATGTTAGATTTCACTTTGTAGGGTGTAATCACCTACAAACCCTGCCAGAGCTGACGTGCATCCAATTCCATCTCCAACCTCAATCGGAATTGGGTTTTTTTGCTCTTAAGATAGCCTTCCATTGGTCACTCCTGGACTTCTTGTATAGTTGTGGATCCTTGATCTTGACTGCTATAGAACTAACCCTAAGCAGACTACAATTATCTTGGGGTTTATCTTGGTTTTTGATTTGGGTATGTTTGGTATGCTTGCGAAACCACACACTCATCCACACAGGTTTTGGTGAAGTTGGTGACAACTGTGGTGTATCCATTCAGATTTGAAGATGAATCCCTGAATACTCTTCAGTACACTGACTCAAACAGTCCAGTAAGTGCTCCTCTGCCTTCCTTGGCCATATCTTCTTGGTATTCAACCCTGTTTTTGCCATCATTAGTCTCTGCCTATGCGCTGGGAGTAGAAAGGCAGCTAGCTGATTGGATTTTCCAAACAGTGAGTATGGGATGGTACGATAAACTTTTCTTGATGGTGGTGTAACAGTGGTCAAATGTATTAGCTCCTTTGGTTCTACAGGAGATATGTTGATGGTAATTGCTCAGAGACTTCTTCAAGCCAGCCTGGTTGAGAGGGAAGACATCAGGGTGTATTGTTTCATGCCTGCAAATTACAGAGCTTAGCTTCTACAGTATCAGCCTGGTGCTGGCCTGAGGTGGAATGTACACTGCTAACAGGATGTTGGTGGAATACTCCCTCGGCAGATAAGAAGAATGACATTTGTCTGCTAGATATTACAGGTTGGGTGAGCAGGACTGAGACAGAACCATATGTTTGTGCACCACGATGAGTTAATTATAAAGTATTCTACACCTCTGCCTTTAAAAGATTGAGCTTTATGTCTTTATGGTGAATGGTAAACCCATCAAGCTGCAGCACTGCATCCAAAATGCCGAGAGATAGCCATGTTTCCATAAAGCAGAGGACAAAGCAGTCCTTGATGTTCCTCTGGTACATCAATCTTGCTCTGAGGTCTCTAATTTTATTTTCTATAAACTGCACATTTGCCAATTCAGTCGTGGAATTGACAGTGACAACATATCAAACTCTTCTCAGGCTTCCAGACAGGTACGGTTATTGATTATAAGCGATATTTCAATGACAGACTCTGCCATCTTCTTCAGCAATGATACCTGGGTATGTCTGGACCAGTGGTGTTTATATCCCTGTAGTCTGTCCCGCCTTTATATGAGGTGTAAATACCACCGATCTAGACATACCCAAGCATCATCCCTGAAGAAGATGGCAGAGTTTGTCATTGAAACGTCAGTTATAATCAATACCTGTACCTGACTGGAGCCCGAGAAGAGTTTATTTGTCATATACACCAGGAAAACCCTAGATCCTTTTTTTAACATATTAGATGGTTAAAGCTAGACATACTCACAAAATCAGAAAGAATTATCGGGAGAGTAGGTGTATCTTTTGGAGCAAAGAAATGCAGGTCCTGGAAATCCAATGTATAAACAAACACAGAGAATGGAAGAGCTCAGCAGATCGAACAGCATCAACAGGGACTGAAACAGAATTGAAGCTTCAAATTAAAGCCTCTTTTCTGGAACTAAAAAATCAGTTTGTTAAACTGCAGATAGATGTGAGAACCATAAGACCATAATGTGTTGGAGCAGAATTAAGCCATTCGGCCCATTGATCCTGCCTGATTTACTTTCCCTCTCAACCCTATTCTCCTGCCTTCTCCCCATAATCTTTGACGCACTTACTAATTAAGTACCTAATATCAACTTTGAGCGGCCTCCACAACCATCTGTGATAATGAATTCCGGACCCACCACCCGCTACTTAAAGAAATTTCTCCTCATCTCTGCTCTGAAGGGACATCCTTCTATACTGAGGCAGTACCCTCTGATCCTAGACTCATCTTCCAAATATTGGAAACTTCATCTCCATGTCAGCTCTATCTATGCCTTTCAAAATTTGATAGGCAGTCTGAAGATATCACTTCTGCTGACTCAGTATTGTACTATTTAAGTGTCCTCAGAAACTTCCTAACTTCTGAAAGAATTAAAAAAATCTTTAAAGCCATGCTGCAGGTGAAATAATTGTAATTAGTCAGGATGGGAATTTCTGTTTTAGTTGCCAAGCTATTTAAAACCTGTAAAACTGTGTTTCTTACTTCTTCTCTCTGGAAATAATTTTCCTATATAAAAGTACTCCTTCCACTTTCGCATAAATGTTACTGGTGAGTTATTCTCATGAAAAGCAGTCAATGACCTTAAATGTATATTTTCCTGTTGGTATCTGTGTCAAATATATCACTGGTGACATCTTAATGATGGCAAAGGCCCTCATTGACCCTGACCACCAGCAACAACTAGCAAATTACTCCAGTATTTTCAGCAAAAAAAACCTTTTGTTCTAATATGACCTTTCTTTCCCTTCTCCTTTTTCCATCATTGTAGGTCAAAGAATGCTCACTTCAAAAATGCAAAATCACCCGCTGGTTTTAAAAGACATTAGTGATTATATTAAAAATTAATCTCAACATGTGCTATGGATTTCCAGCCAGTTTTTTCAATCTTCTCTGTCTGAATTCCCAATATAGTTTGACCAAAGGCCTTTAAAAATTGGAGAGAAATTATTACTTTGGCATTAAGTGACTAAGTAAATTAAAGACCAAAAATGCAAATTAAATCCTGTCCATTGTGCTCTGTGTGGTCACAGCTTACTGTCAGCTCAATTAGCAATTGGGACTAATGGACCTTAAATTGTAGTTGAATTATGAAAAACAGTTGCGTAGAAATTTGTGGAGGAATTGATATCCAGCTGTCCCACTTCAGGCAAAATAATCCATTATTGTGATTACAATATATTCACCCCTTTCCCAACAGTCCCTGTGTTAAACTGTGCTTTGTGGGTCACACCAGCTGGCTTAGTTTACCTGCTGCAGAAACTTTTATCCAGGCCTTTATACCTCCTGATTTGATCATTCCAATCTCAACCTTCAGTCTCTATAAACATAGAATTGCCACATTACTGCTATTAATCTAAATTACCTCAAGGCTCTTGAACCCTCCCTAGCACCTGGTTGTGCAGGACAAAGACTGCAGAATTCTTATTCTTGTTTTCAAACCTGTCTGTGGCCTCACCTCCCCTAATGGTACTGGGTATTGCTTGTTTATTGTCACATGTACAAAGATACGGTGAAAAACTTGTCTTGTCTATTCATACAGATCATTTCATTAAATGGTGTATTGAGGTGGAAAAAGGTAGAACAGCAATGTAGAATAAAGTGTAAAGAACGTACAGCGCAGGTAAATAATAAAGTGCAAGATCATAACAAGGTAGATTGTGAGGCCAAGAGTCCATCTTATTGTACAAGAGATCTGTTCAAGAGTCTGAGAGCAGTGGGATAGAAGCTTTTCTTGAGCCTGATGGTACACACTTTCAGGCCTTAATATCTTCTGGCCATTGGGAGAGGGGAAAAGAGAGAATGTCTGTAGCGGATGGCGTCTTTGATTATGCCGGCTGTTGTATTGAGTCAGTAAGAAGTAAAGATAGAGAAGGGAGATTTTCCTGTGATGGGCTGAGTGTGTCCACAACTCTCTGCACTTCCTTGTCAACACATACAGAGCAGATGCTAGACCAAGCAGTTACGCGTCCAGATAGAATGCTTTCTGTGCTGCATTGGAAAAAGTAGGTCAGAGACTCAATGCAGACATGCCAAATTTCTTTAGCATTTTTTACTTCCTGAGGAAGTAGCAGCAGTGGTGAGTTTTCTTGGCACGACATCAACATGGCACTTAATGGCCGCTCCTTTGCGTTTATTTGCGAAAACAGTTTAACTTCTACCTTTAACATCTCTCTTTTTTTCTTTTCAGGACGGACAGGTTGCTGTCAGAGACCTTGACCTGGAGTTGCACTCAGACTTCAGCTGTTTGCGGTGATGGGACCCACTCCCAGAGGCTCACAACCAGCTGTTTTTCAAAATCCTAAGGACGCAGCATAGAAGGCAAGCACGCCTTCGGGGTCCCGAGGTTTCACGGCGCTATGGATGAGCTGATTCCATGCCGGTGCCACTGACTGAAGCATCAGGAGAACAGCGGATCAACTGTCAGAAGCTCTGTACTCGATGAATCGCTGTCTCTTTCTTGGTGGTGGGAGGAGTTTGTTGCCGATTCTCGGGTTGGAGAACAAGGGGGAGAAAGGGTCTGTGATAGACTTTTAACACCATAAATCAGTGAGTTGTTTTGTTATGTCTCCTCTCTCGCCGTGAAAGGGGGGCACCTCCTTTTCCCTTTATTAGGGAGAGAGAGAGAGCCTGTGTGGTATGTTGAATTGTCGGGTGAATGATCAGTTTTTGTAGTACTGCAGATCATAGTCTTTCTTGGGGGCTTTGCTATTGCTTGCTTGGTGGATAGAGGGTGCTGATGCTTTTTTTTTGCTGAAGCGAGTGGGAGAGGGGGAGGGCCGTTGCTTTGCTGCTGCTTGTGCCGAGGAGAGGAGAGGGGAGTACAGCGGGGCTTTGGGGTTCCAATGTTTTTATTGTCTCTCGTTCTTTGGGGCACTCTTCTGTTTTCGTGGATGTCTGCGAAGAACAAGAATTTCGGGATGTATATTGTACACATTACTCTGATGTTAAATGAAACTATTGAACTATTGAACATGGCCAGATCAGGATGAATGCTTTCTTCTCAAGACCTGTAAAACTCACAAATATCTGCTTTCTTTCAGTTTTGGCCACTTGTGTGTCCCAAGCTGAAATTGCTCCCTCACTGGCAGCTCAAGCCCTGAGCTCTTCCTTATATATTTCCACCTTGTTTTCTTCTTTTTAAGGCAATCCTTAAGATCTGCCTCTTTGACCTAGTGTTTGGGTGAGCACAAGGATTTCTGTAAATGGCTCAGTCAAGTTCATGAGCTAACACTCTTCTGAAGCAGCTTTGAAGTTTCAGTAGAGTAAAATTAATTTTAGCAGAGTGGTATTATTTAAATATAAATTGTTATTATTATTTTACTGGCATTACCCTCTGCTTTGCTGAAAATTAAATTTCAGTACTCTTTATTTTTAAGCTCCATCTTTTTGTATTTAAGGTATGGTTTATTTTCACCTGAAGTATACACGAGGACTCAAGGAGTATCACACTACTACAACTACTACGTCGACTCAGGCCTAGGGGGCCGGCGTCAGGCACGATGACGGACTCTCCACTTCTCCCTCTCCCTGATCAGTGTGTTCAGTTCATCTACATTAGCCGCACCGCTGTCTTCTAGGAGCGTGTTGACCATAGTCTTAGGAGGGCGCCCAGGGTTCATCCTCCCGTGCTTGGGCTCCCATATGATGACTAGGCTGGCAGGTAGCTCGGGGTAGCGTAGACAGTGCCCCGCTAGTTGCAGTCTTCTCACCTCGATTTTAGTGGTGAGCATCGGCAGGTCGTCATAGAACTCGACGTTCATCATGTGCTGTTGCCAACTCACGTCAAGAGCCATCCAGAGCTTTCGTGTATAGCAACCATCGCATAGCAACTTTCGCATCGTCTTGGTGAGTGTCCACGTCTCGCATCCGTATGTGAGAATGGACTCTATGACTACTATCAAGAAACTCTTTTTAAGCCCTCTGGTCAGGTTTGACTTCCAGATTTCCTTCATGTCATTCATAGCCCTCCACGCCAGTGCCTTCCGTATCTTTATGTCCTACTCCGAACTCATCATTCTTGACCCGAGGTACTTGTAGTCAAAGACTTTCTTAATGGTATCATTCTTTACGGTCTTGAGAGTACCTTCGTCACAGTTAAACACCATGTACTCTGTCTTTTTAGCATTTAGGTGAAGTCCAACTTTATTGCACTCAGTTTCCACCTTTGTCAGTGGCTGCTGTGCTTCCTCCATCCGGTCAGAGAGCAGGTCTATGTCATCTGCAAAATCGAGATCTGTGAGTGTAACTGGTCTGACAAGAATTTCATATCATGAAACATTCCCAAAACACAGTCAGAGAATCCAGAGCCCCTGGGACATATCTAGGAACCTGCTCTAGCTGAATCTTTATTCTGGTCTTCCCTCTCTGAAGGTGCAGCAGGGGGAGCAGAACCAGCCTGGTGTGACGAGAGGCCTAGAATTGGATGATAAGGAGCCGAGCGCTGGAGTACCGAGACTAGAATCAAGACACAATGTGAGACTGAGATGAGGACAGGGTTCTCAACTAGATGCTAGATGAAAATCCAAAGTAGATCTGACGATTGAGCACCGAACGTCAGTTCAGAATGCTCTTTAAATATTAAAAATCTGGTGCCAAATAAGAGAGTCATCTTACGCCATTTCATTTTTCTAATCAGAAAAGAGTATAGATTAAAAACAGGGTCTATGTATGAGAATACTGTCAGCCTGAGGCCCAGCAAAAGTTCAGATTCATTCATCTATCACATGTACATCAGAATATGCACTGAACTGCTTTGTTTGTGTTAACAACCAACACAGCCCAACAATATGATGGGTCAGCGCACAAGCGTTGCCACACGTTCCACATCCACTGCCAATGTAGCATGTCCACAATGCTCAGCAGGAAAACAGAAAGGACAACACAACTGAATATAACAAGCAACAAAACAATCTCCATTCCTCCCTAAATGCACATGCACAGTTCTCTAACGACAGGCAGCCTTTGGCCTCCACCAGACCAGTGGATTCAGACATTAGCATTTGTCACGTACCCCGTGACGGGAATAAAGAACCAGCAGAAATAGAAAACACTTTGGAGTCCAGTATTGCTATTAACTAATAATATTTATTAGTAACTATGCAATACAGTAATATAAATGTAGATAAATCAAACAGGTTAGCAATGATTTTATATATATATATATATATGTACATATATCAGTAAGTGTGGAAATATATATGAAAACCAAGCAAGTCTAGGGGTAAAAAGATACAGTCTTACGATGATGAGTAAAGTTCAGTTCAGTTCAGTTCGTGGTATTCAGTTGAGTAGTGATGGAGAGAGAGAGAGAGAGAGAGAGAGAGAGATTTGAGTCTTCAGGTGAGCTGGTGCCGTCGATCTTCTCGTCCTCCGAAATCCTTTAAAAGTCACCGACGGTGACTTCAACGAAGGGGACCGGTTTTCTGTGGTGGAGCTATCACCCAGGCAAGGGTGGACACATGGACAACTCCCCACCGGTCACTGCCTTTTCTTTTCACTGCAACAGCCACTGATCGATCTGCCTGATCGATCCTCCAAAAACCCATTTTTTCTGCAGGCACAACAAAGCTCATTCAGTGCCCCAAAACATGTGTCTAAGGTCTATCCTCTGACCTTCTATTTTATCTTCCCGTGCTGAGCATCAACTGTCACTCAAATAACTCCTCCTGCCTTTGTCTGTGTAAGCAATGTACAAGCAGGCAAATATCATTGAAGGAAGTATAAACAACCTGTGAGCAGTCTTCATCTCTCTCTCTCTCTCTCTCTTTCAAAACAACATGTTGGTGTTAAATAACTCTTTCTCTCTTTTCAAAAGCACAGTTATAGGGGTAAACGAGCACAGTTCATAGGGGTAATTCAGGACCCCGTCACGCATTGACTTTCCTACCAGTCTCGCGGAGATTCGCAGACCCAGGCTTCCGCAGATTCAGGACTTCCGATCAGGTTTCGTACTTTGACTATTGGTATCCTATAATGTTTCTATAATGGCAATGTGTCCTTTGTATTGATCAGTCCAGCAGGATTCTCCAGCTTGCTGCTGCTACCGACGGCTCTGTGCCACCTTGCAATAGAAGAGATCATGGTGATTCACTGGGTGGTGAGCAGGACAGTTGGGTGCTGTCATCAAGTTTAACCAGCTGACAGTGCACGTAACCTGTAAGGTATGGATGTAATGCTTGCAATAGCACCAGTAGTGTGAGAATGAGGTGGAACAGATGACCTGGAGCCTGACTGATAGAGAGCGGGAGATGAGCTATGGAGGTGGGGGTGAATTGAGCCATTTCTGAGGTTAGTACTGAAGTTTGTAGGCTTCAGTATTTGTAGGTACATTGGCTGAAAACTCAATATGACATCAGTTAACTTCTGAAACGGTATACAGATTCACTAAGACAATCACCCACTCCCTTTGGGTGATGTCTCTGCTCCCTTGTTATCAGACTATTCAATACAACAAAATGGACCCTTGACCTCATGATCTATCTCATTATGATAGTGCACCTCATTGTGTACCTGCACTCCACGTTCTCTTTAGCTGTTACATTTCCAAAGATTCAAAGCACGTTTATTATCGAAGAATGTATAAATTTAAACTTTGGTGTTTGCTTGCAGGCAGCCACAAAGCAAGAAACCTGAATAACCCGATAAAAAAAAGACCAAATATCACTGCGCAGAGAAAGAGAGAAAAAAAACACACATCATGCAAATAATAGAAGCAAGCCAACAGCATCTCGAACCAGACCGAGTCCCAGATCTGCCCCTGGCGCAGCCAGAGTAGACCCAAGCCAAACTTCGGTCTCCAATTCATCACACTGGCAAGGCAGAAACACACAGCAACCAGATCAGTTCACAGCCTCAGTGCCGTAGAGAAAGGAATAAACATTCGCAGGACAGTGAGCAAAACTCGCCTCTGTACCTGACCCTTGCGCCCAAATCCAGGTGCCCTGATATGCTTGGGCTGCCCAGCCTGAAGCCATTCTTGATCCCACCAAACTGGCTCGGTGCTTGGAGTGATTCGACCTCACACCTGGGTGAGGTGAATGAGCATCGAAACTCTTCCACATTGACTCCTTTCCAATTCATCTTCCACCTCCAGCAGCGATACGAACTCCATCTCTCTCTGCAGCTCAAATACATTGTACCTCACGATGCCTTAGTACGGCTCATACCTCGAGCCAGCCTCACCTCTGCCTGCCTGCTCACTGTCTGCGGTGATAGTTCTGTATTCTATTTAATTATAAATTCTATTACAGTACTGTTTTACCTTGTACTACCCCAATGCACAATGTAATAATCTGATCTGTATGAACTGTATGCAAGAATGCAAGACAATCTTTTCACTGTACCTCAGTACATATGGCAATAATAAACCAATTCCAATCCAATTTCCCTGCTTGTACCAACATTACTTCTACACTATCTCTCCGACATAGATCTCAAGTGAAGAAAGCAAGCATTATTGTAGCCCTTTCTCTTTTACGTTCTGCTATTTTCTACCCTAAGCAACAGACAGCTCCTATTCCAGCTATAGTGCATCTCCCCTGTAAGAGGTAGACTAGCTATGACTAGAGTTATTGCCCTCGGTTAATCTTCGGCTGTGACTGGCCATATGAAGTTGATGTTCTACCCGCATTACAGTCAAAGGCACAGGTTAAATTACACCATGTGGCATGATTGTTTTTCAGTAAATATCCGTGTTAGGTCCCAAGGTCTTTGCTAGTACGTAGTTAAGCCCAATGAGGAGAAATCTGGCAAGTGTTAAACATTTTGAACTCACAAAGCTGAAAGGAACAGAAGAATTTGGTGGTGGGTGAGATGTTCAAAGTTCAAAATTCAAGGTAATCATTATCAAACTACATATATGTCATCATAAACAACCCTGAGATTCATTTTCTTGCGGGCATACTCAATAAATCCATAATAAAATAATAACCATAATAGAATCAATGAAAACAACAGGAATTCTGCAGATGCTGGAAATTCAAGCAACACACATCAAAGTTGCTGGTGAATGCAGCAGGCCAGGCAGCATCTCTAGGAAGAGGTACAGTCGACGTTTCAGGCCGAGACCTTTCGTCAGGACGATGGGTCTTGGCCTGAAACGTCGACTGTACCTCTTCCTAGAGATGCTGCCTGGCCTGCTGCGTTCACCAGCAACTTTGATGTGTGTTGCTAGAATCAATGAAAGACTGCATCAACTTGGGCATTCAATCGATGTGCAAAAGTCATCCTTGCAAATACAAAGAAAAATAATAATAATAATAATAATAATTAAGCAATAGATATCAAGAATATGAGATGAGGAGTCCTTGAAAGTGAGTCCATAGTGCGCCTGATGGTTGAGGGATAATAGTTGTTCCTGAACCTGGCGGTGTGAATCCTGAGGCTCCTGTACCTTCTAAGTGGTAGGTGTTCCTGATGATGGATGCTGCTTTCCTGCAACAGTGCTCCATGTAGATGTACTCATTGGTGGGGACGGTTCTACCCATGACAGACTGGGCCATATCCACTATTTTTTGTAGGATTGTGTTTCCACACCAACACAAGTTGAATTATTAGGAGTTATTGTGCAGTAAATGCTGAGGTACCTGCCTTTTTCCCAGGTGACCACCAGAGGACATCATTTAAGGTGAGTTGAGGAAAGCTGACGGGTTTCTCTCACTCTCTTTTTTCTCCCTCTGTCCCTCTGACTATACCCCTTGCCCATCCTCTGGGTTCCCCCCCCCCAACCCCCCATCTTTCTCCCCGGACCTCCTGTCCCATGATCCTCTCATATCCCCTTTGCCAATCAGCTGTCCAGCTCTTGGCTCCATCCCTCCCCCTCCTGTCTTCTCCTATCATTTTGGACCTCCCCCTCCCCCTCCCACTTTCAAATCTCTTACTAGCTCTTCCTTCAGTTAGTCCTGACGAAGGGTCTCCGCCGAAAACGTTGACTGTACCTCTTCGTAGAGATGCTGCCTGGTCTGCTGTGTTCACCAGCAACTTTGATGTGTGTTGTTGGAAAATGTCAGAGCTAAGATTTTTACATAGAGAGTTGTGGGTATCTTGGATGGTGGTAGAGATTGATATAATAGAGACCCTTAAAAAATGCTTAGGAAGGCACATGGATATAAGAAAAATGGAAGGTTACCACCTGTGTAGCAGGGAAGGGTTAGGTTGACCGCAAGTAGGTTTATATTGGTTCTCAAAATATCATGGGCTAAGGCTGTAGTATGTTGTACTGTTCTATGTTCTTAAGTACTTTGTAATGTTAGTTACAAGTCTGCTAGATTTCAACTTTCACCTTATATAACCATATAACAATTACAGCACGGAAACAGGCCATCTCGGCCCTCCTAGTCCGTGCCGAACTACTCTCACCTAGTCCCACCGGCCTGCACTCAGCCCATAACCCTTCATGCTGTCCTCAGGAAGATCGGGCAAAGCAACATTTTTTTGAAATGTGTCATGGTTATATATCAGCACAAAATAATCCCATTTGCCTCTTCTGAGTTTTACATAACATGCTTATGGTTTTTTTTTCTTTTTTATGAAAAGTCTAATCCTTGCATTATGGTACCTTAACTGATATGTTCTCAGCAGTTTGGATAGTCTCAGAATATGTATGGTACTTTGCTCTAAAATACAACAGCAGTTTTAGTAAACAAATATTTCATTTGGTTGTTAGGGCGGGGCTCTGTTTAATGTGGGTTCTCCATTTAAAATCACCTAATGTCCATGCTGAAAAATGGTGGCTTTCAAGTCTCTGGTGTCAAACAGTTATTGTTTCAAGAATTCTAGAATGTCAGCTATTTAGCTTCATCTTCAATGAGAAATACTTTAGTTTTTAAATCTGTCTCTTTGCATATTTGTGTTCATATATGGTTGATTTCTTTCAATGGCTTGCTTAATTAATATTTATTCTCAATCAATGACAAATACTGAGTAGCCACTTTACTGGGTATCTTCAGTATTTAATAAAGTGACCATTCAGTTTATTTCAATATGTTCATCGTCTTCTGCTGCTGTAGCTAATCCACTTCAAGGTACAGCATGTTGTGTGTTCAGAGATGCCCTTGGGCACACCACTGTCATAACGTGTGTTTATCTGAGTTACTGTCACCTCCCTGTCAACTTGAATCAGTCTGGCCATTCTACGTTGACCTTTCTCATTGACAAGGCATTCTTGTTTACAGGACAGCCACTCAGTGGATTTTTTTGTTTGTTTTTTGCCCCATGGAGTATTGTGTTCAGTTTTGGTCACCAAATTACAGGAAGGATATTAATAAGGCTGAAAGAGTGCAAAGAAGGTTTACAAGGATGTTGCCGGGACTTGAGAAACTCAGTTACAGAGAAAGGTTGAATAGGTTAGGACTTTATTCCCTGGAGCGTAGGAGAATGAGGGGAGATTTGATAGAGGTATATAAAATTATGATGGGTATAGATAGAGTGAATGCAAGCAGGCTTTTTCCACTGAGGCAAGGGGAGAAAAAAACCAGAGGACATGGGTTAAGGGTGAAGGGGGAAAAGTTTAAAGGGAACATTAGGGGGGGCTTCTTCACACAGAGAGTGGTGGGAGTGTGGAATGAGCTGCCAGACGAGGTGGTAAATGTGGGTTCTTTTTTAACATTTAAGAATAAATTGGACAGATACATGGATGGGAGGTGTATGGAGGGATATGGTCCGTGTGTAGGTCAGTGGGACTCGGCAGAAAATGGTTTGGCACAGCCAAGAAGGACCAAAAGGCCTGTTTCTGTGCTGTAGTTTTTCTATAGCTTCTATGGTTTCATTCTCTGTAAACTTTAGAGTCTTCTGTGTGTAAATCCCAGGAGATCAGCAGTTTTGGAGAGACTCAAACTTGTTGGTCGGGCACCAACAACCATTCCATGGTCAAAGTCACTTAGATCACATTTCTTCTCCATTCTGATGTTTGGTCTGAACCACAACTGGATCTCTTGACCATGTCTGCATGGTTTTATGCATTGAGTTGCTGCTACATGATTGGCTGATTAGATATTAGCATTAGCGATCAGATGTATTGGTGTACCTAAGAAAGTGAGCAGTGAATGTAACTAGCTAGTTAATGCAATGAAAGAGAACTTGTAGGGTAAACATTTGAGAATGTATTTGCCTACATAATAATGGTGATCAAACATTGAATGCATTTAAAGCAGTGTGAGATATTTTGTCGACATGAGTCAGAATGAGAATCAGGTTTGATGTCACCCGCATATGTTGTGAAACTTGTATTTATGGTGGCAGTACAATGCAATACATAATAATAGAAAAAACATGAAGTACAGTAAATATATATATAAATAGTTACATTAAATCATAGAAATAGTACAAAACTAGAAAAAAATGTAGAGGTAGTGCTCATGGGTTCAATGTTCATTCAGAAATTAGATGGCAGAGGGGAAGAAGCTGTTCATGCATCCTTCACACTTCTGTACCTCCTTCCTGATGGCAGCAATGAGAACAAGGGATTATGGGGTTCCTCACTGACGAAATATATTAAAAATTTAATTAAACAAGTAGTTCAAAAAGAGAGTAAGAATAGTGGGTTGGTTCATGTCTGTTCAGAGATCTGATGACAGAGGGAAGAACTGTTCTTAAAACCTGAGTGTATGTCTTCAGGCACCTCTCTGATGGTAGTAAAGAGAAGAGCGCATGTCCTGGGCAACGGGGGTCCTCAGTGATGGATGACACCTTTTTGAGGCATCACCTTTTGAAGATGTCCTTGATGCTGGGGTGGCAAGTGCCCATGATGGCTCTGGCTGAGTTGGCAACCCCCTGCACCTTTTTCCAATTTTAAAATGTGGCCCCTCCTTATCAGATGCTGATGCAACCAGTCAGAATGCTCTCCAAGGTACATCTATTGTCCTTGGTGATATGCCAATCTCCTCAAACTACTAATGAAATATGGTTGCTGATGTACCTTCTCCATAATTTCATCAATGTACTGGGCTCAGGATTGACCCTCAGAAGTGTTGACACCAAGGAGCTTGAAACTACTCACTCTTTCCACTGAGGACTCCTCGATGATGACTGGTGTGTGTTCCCTCAACTTCCCTTTCCTGAAGTGCACAATCGATTCCTTAGTCTTACTGACGTTGAGTGCAAGATTGTTGTTGCAACAACACTTAAGGCCAATTTTTACTTGTGCGTCAAATTGATGCTGTAGGTACGGTGTAGCCGCGTACCCTACACCATAGCCTGACGCGCACCTCCCCAAAAATGTAACTACGCGTCACAGCGACACAGACTGCAACAACTGTGATTGGTCCGCTTGGTAGCATCGCATTTCCTCCTACACTACAGTAGCTTCCCATTGGGCGACTGAAGGGCAGGGAAGGAACTCTGGCTGCAATGCTTTCCATAAAGCTTTACAGACCTCCGAAATTATGGAGGACCCTGTGCTTGACGCCAGTTTGTAGCTGGCTGCTACAGCCTGTTGACTTCCACCTGAAGCTAAAACTCGAATGGTGATTGCCAGTCTCTGAGTATACTGTGCGTACACTGATGCGAAATAAATGGTCGGAGACGATGAACTAAATCATCAAATCTACCTGCCGACATCCGAAAATATTTGAAATGCATTTCCTCGTCCATGTCTCTCAGTGGCCGGACAAGCACAGAAAATTCACCTTCCTTCAGTTTCAGTCGCCATTGTTTGAAGTTTGAGTTTCTTCGTGTTGAGTTTCAACAAGAAGAAACTCAACACAATGGCATAGAAACCCCACCGCCAACTAGTGTTTTGGCAGTGAATTGCAGAGTGACGCAGACACACCAACGCGCAAATATAAATGCTCACAATGGTGTAGCCCACTTGCGTAGGCTTTGGCGTAAGCTAGTACACACAACTATAAATCAGCCTTTACTCCAGCCAATCTATCTCACTCCTCTAAGCTTCCTCATCACCGTCTGAGATGCCAACAACAGTTGTTTAATCGGCAAATTTATAGATGGCATTTGAGCCACCCAGTCATGGGTGTAGAGAAATTAGAGCAGCGGGCTAGGCACGCATTCTTGAGGTGCACGCAAGTATATTGTCAGCGGGGAGGAGGTGAAATGTGTTGTATGAGTTTTAATTATTTCTGAACTGAAAGACAATTTGAAAATAATCTAAATTATATTGTTGTCAAAATACATAGCAGTTTGGAAGATTATCAGAAGTGGATTGCATACAGTAATTTAATATTGTTTTGTATCTAAGAGAAGTTGCGAGGGTATATGGTTTTATTGCTTTAGAAATTGATACGTGAGATAGGTACCGCAAGGGGACAGAGACTTTATTTTGGATATTGCTCTTTGTAAGAAATCCTCTTAATGGTCTGTCAATAGAATATAACTTGCATTCAACAAGCCAATTCCCAGTGAAAATTGGATTTCATTGATAGATTTTCCTGCAAAAGGACAAATATTTTTCTTTTTCTGTGTGTTGCAGATTAAAGGAAGGTGGGAAATATCATTTGGGCCAGAGTAATAGATGACTAGTTACATATGTGTCTTACTTCTGTGTGAAGTCTGCTATGTTGTTTAAGGTTTCAAAGGTACATTTAATGTCAGAGAAATGTATACAATATACATCCTGAAATGCTTTTTCTTCGCAACCATCCATGAAAACAGAGAATTGCCCCAAAAGAATGAAAGGCGGTTAAATATTAGAACCCCAAAGTCCCCCCAGCTCCCTTCCCTCCCGCGCGTAAAAGGCAGCAAACAATGATCCCCCTCCCCCCACCAGCAAAAACAAGCGCATCAGCACCCACCACCGAGCACTTAAGCGTGAGCAAAGCAACAGCAAAGACATATATAGACATATCTCTCTCTCCTTCTCTCACTCACTCGCTCTCTCTGTCTCTCTCGCTCTCTCTCTCTCTCTCTCTCTCGCTCTCTCTCTCTCTCTCTCGCTCTCTCTCTCTCTCTCTCTCTCTCGCTCTCTCTCTCTTGCTCTCTCTCTCTAATAAGGGAGAAAGAGGTGTCTCTGTTTCACAGCAAGAGGGGAGACATAACAAACAACTCGCTGGTTTATGATGCTAAAAGTCCATTGCGTCACTTTTTTCAAGCTCTGTGCCCAAAGATCTCAGGTCTCTGGGCACACAGCCATAAACCTTCCAACTCCCATGACACAACAAACTCCTTCCGGGACACCAACCTTCAATCTGCCCATCTCCAGAGCCATAAAATCTCGGATCTCCGAAGGCAAGCGAAGCTCTTAGGCTGCGCCCTTGGCATATCGAATAATGGCCAGTCATGAAACCCCAAGAGCAGGTCCCGTTCCCACAAAAGCTTCAATTGTCTTTATTCACAAATTTAATAAAATCAATATGGCATTCCTCTGTTTTATTGCCCAAGAGCTTCAGAATTAACATTCATTTCCAGTGTACAAAAGGAATTTTTAATTCCAGCATGCCACACATTTAGCAT
The DNA here is from genome assembly GCF_030028105.1 of Mobula birostris. Taxonomy (NCBI): domain Eukaryota; kingdom Metazoa; phylum Chordata; class Chondrichthyes; order Myliobatiformes; family Myliobatidae; genus Mobula; species Mobula birostris. Next base: position 139,836,520 of record NC_092378.1, on the reverse strand, counting down.
ATTGTGCACAAGGTAAATTATCTAAACATGGGGAGCAATGCTAAGCTTAGGGTGAAAGTGACTTTTCTACAAATAGCTGGTTTATTCATAAACAGTCATCTTCACCCTAAATTCAATTCAGATACAGAATGTAATTATATCTTATTTGAAATTGTGAACTGTTCCATAAAAATTCTCTGTTGTGATTCAATAAACTGCAAGTATATTTTTCTTGGAACCATCTGCAAGAAATTAAAATACTATTTCCATCTAGAATTCAATAAAATGATAATTAAAAGTGAAGTATCTGTCACTTATCAAGCAGAGGCAATCTCGTGTCTGGGTTCAGTTTTGTTCAACCGATCATTCCCTTAGTGTCAGTGGTCTATTGTTACTCGATAAATTGTACTATACAAACACTCCATATGAACATGGATCATTTGTTGTGTGAGTTTTGCAATTTAAAATGACAGTTCAAGTTCAACTTCAACTTCGTGTATTGCCATTTAAACCCGTAAACAAGTATACTACCAAATGAAACAATGTTTCTCCAGACTGAGGTGCACAACACAGTATGGATAACACTCACACACACACACAGACACACACACACACACACACACACACACACACATACGCACAACACACAAAGTAATATTACCACAAATAAATAAACAAATAATAACATGCATTTGCATCACAAGCTAAGAAGTAAACAGTATAACGCTGCTGGTGCTTAATACAGTATGTGGTGTGACCTAGGTGGTGGCAGGAAGTTCAGTAGCTCTCCCACACACAGTATAAACTGTGGCGCCTAACCAACAAAGTGGGTGACCAGCTGAGATACGATTACTGCTCCAGTCAATGGAAAAGATTTTAGATTATGAAGACACGTAGCCCTCTTTTATTGTCATTTAGTAATGCAGGCATTAAGTAATGACACAATATTTCCTCCGGTGTGATATCACAAAACACAGGACAGACCAAGACTGAAAAAACTGACAAAACCACATAATTATAACAACACACATCAAATTTGCTGGTGAACACAGCAGGCCAGGCAGCATCTCTAGGAAGAGGTACAGTCGACGTTTCGGGACGAGACCCTCCATCAGGACTAACTGAAGGAAGAGCTAGTAAGAGATTTGAAAGTGGGAGGGGGAGGAGGAGATCCGAAATGACAGGAGAAGACAGGAGGGGGAGGGATGGAGCCAAGAGCTGGACGGGTGATTAGCAAAGGGGATATGAGAGGATCATGCGACAGGAGGCCCGGGGAGAAAGAAAAGGGGGGGGGGAACCCAAGGATGGGCAAGGGGTATAGTCAGAGGGACAGAGGGAGAAAAAGGAGAGAGAGAGAAAGAATGTGTGTATATAAATAAATAACGGATGGGGTACGAGGGGGAGGTGGGGCATTAGCGGAAGTTAGAGAAGTCAATGTTCAACATAATTATAACATATAGTTGCAACAGTGCAACAATACCATAACTTGATGAAGAAGTCCATGAGCACAGTAAAGTTCAAAGTCTCTCAAATGTCCCACATCTCACGCAGACGGGAGAAGGAAGAAAAACTCTCCCTGCCATACCCCACTACAGTCCGACTCTGAGTCATCCGAAAACTTCGAGCTCTGATCAGCTCTCCGACACCGAGTACCGAGCACCATCTCTATCCAAATGATTCGACCTCCTCCTCGGTTGCCAATAGCAGGCAAAGCCAGGGACTTTGAGGCCTTCCCTCTGAAAGATTCCCGACCACGCAGTAACGACAGCAGCGAACGAGCGTTTCAGAAATTTCTCCGGATGTTCTTCTGTGCTTTCACGTCCATCTCCATCAAACCAGAATTGTCCACGGCCCCTATTTAACAGATACGATATCATTTTTCACCGGAGAGCTGCACACACGCAGGCGCACCACCATCTTCTCCTCCCGCCTTAAGAGTTAATGGACAATTTTAAAGCAAATCGGAATCAGTTAAAGTGTTTTCAGAGTACTGAAGTCTATGTAAGTTAAGTGATTATTTTTTAACCATTGGAGCAAGGACTTTGCAGCATATGATTCTGCCAGGATCGGTGAACAATTTTCACCAAGGCATTGAATACTGCGGAGGTTGCACATTCTACACGTGACTGTGTGGGTATCCTCCAGCTGTCCTGGTTTACACACAAATCCCAAAGACATGCTGGTCGAGAAGTTAGTTGACTTTGTAAATTGCCTGTAATAGAGCTGAGTAAAGAATTGATGGGAATGTGGAAAGAATAGATTGCAAAAATAACTAGACATGTATGGGGCCGGTGGTGGGGTGGTGATTGAGATTACTATGTGAGCCAGCTGGACTTGATTGGTTGAATGAACTCCTGTGCTGTCAGGAATTATGAAACAATAGGAATTCTGCATCCATCTTTATAAATAAACCATTAGTTTTCTTATTGAATATTGTCTTATTGACTGTACTTGATATGGACATGCATATATGGCCTGGCAATTCCATGATTTGGCAGGCCAGATTATGCTCCACTCCTTACCCACTCAACTGCTCATGTTTTCAGCAGTGGTGTGTTCCACAATACACTATACAGTTATTGGAACCACGTCTGTGGTACTAGAACTCATATATCAGCAGTATTGAGCACAAGAAGGACGGTGTGATGAAGGCTGGAGGAATAAAGGAATAAAGGAGAATAGACAATAGGTGCAGGAGTAGGCCATTCAGCCCTTCAAGCCAGCACTGATCATCCACAATCAGTATCCAGTTCCTGCCTTCTCCCCAATGATGCACTATCAATTACTCCAAAAGACTGGAAGTAGAGTAAATACTGAAAGGCTTTTATTAACAGTAAAATGGACTCATGTCCATGCTGAATATCTGTCCTGGACTGAGGGAGGAGCAGTGACACAATCGCCTTTATTCAGGGGCCTGTGGGAGGAGCCACAGGAGCAGTCAGCAGAGGGGCGTGTCCAGGTATATCCAGACCGGTAACCCAGTTACAACCTATATACATGGTTTACCACATTCACCCCTCCTTTTTAAAAAAGACAGCCCCACGAGTTGAAGTGACTGACGATACTTAAAACAAGTATATTTACAGGTCAAGTCTATCAGGCGATCAAGTCCATCGCTGTGATCTACGTAGCACCGGTGGTGATTGCATCGGTGACGGCGATTATGCTGGCTCCAGCCTAACCTGAGGCGCCAGCACATTAGGTGTCGATAACTCCTTGTGCGTGTGCGTCACGCCCGGTATGGGAGTGTCGTGTGGCGTCTGTGTAGGGCTTGGAGTGCGCGGTGTCTCGTGGGTATATATATTGGTGGGTACGGGGTTAATAGTCACCATGGAGTGATCAGGGTAGGGGCCCGGTTCTCCTGAGGGCGTCAGGTCGCGGATCGAGACCATGTCCTCCCGCCCATCAGATAAAACCACGTAGGCATACTGGGGTAAACACGAGGAATTCTGCAGATGCTGGAAATTCAAGCAACACACATCAAAGTTGCTGGTGAATGAGTCCTGACGAAGGGTCTCGGCCCGAAACGTTGACAGTACCTCTTCCTAGAGATGCTGCCTGACCTGCTGCGTTCACCAGCAACTTTGATGTGGGTTGCTAGGTATACTGGGGGTTCGCATGAAGTAAGTGAACCCTCTCGACCATCGGGGAGTATTTATTGCCCCTCGCATGTTTCTGGAGCAGCACTGGCCCCGGGGACGTCAGTCAAGATGGTAGGGTGGTCCCAGTGGTCGACTTTCTGGGAAAAGAAGAGAGCCGCTCATGAGGGGCTGCATTGGTGGCTGTGCATAACAGGGAGCGGATGGAGTGGAGTGCCTCGGGAAGGACCTCCTCCCAGCGGGAGACCAGCAGTCCCTTTGACCTGAGGGCTAAGAGTGTGGCTTTCCATACTGTGCCATTCTCCTCCTCCATCTGTCCATTCCCCTGGAGATTATAGCTTGTGGTCCTACTAGTTGCAATTCCCCGAGCCAGCAGGTATTGGCGCAGCTCGTCATTCATAAACGAGGACCCTCTGTCACTGTGGATATAGCATGGGTATCCGACACAGAGTGAAGAGCTTGCACAGGGCTTTTATGACTGACATGGTAGTGGTATCGGGACAGGGGATGGCGAAGGGGAACCGCGAGTACCCGTCAATTACATTAAGAAAGTACACATTGCGGTCGGTGGAGGGAAGGGGGCCCTTAAATTTGACACTCAGTCGCTCAAAGGGGCGGGTGGCCTTGATGAGTGGTGCCTTTTCGGGTCGGTAGAAGTGCAGTTTGCACTCTGCGCAGACTTGGCAGTCCCTGGTCATCGTCCTGATCTCCTCAAGGGAGTAAGGCAGGTCCCGGGCTTTCACAAAGTGGAAAAGCCGGGTGACTCCCGGGTGGCAAAGGTCTACATGTAGGGCGTATAGCCGGTCGATCTGCGCGCTGGCGCATGTTCCTCGGGATAGGGCATCGGAGGGCTCGTTGAGCTTCCCGGGCCTGTACATGATGTCATAGTTGTAGGTGGAGAGTTCGATTCTCCACTTCAGAATTTTATCATTTTTGATTTTGCCCTGCTGTTGATTGCTAAACGTGAGTGCAACTGAGCGCTGGTCAGTTAGCAAGGTGAACTTTTTGCTGGCGAGATAGTGCTCCAGTGCCTTATAGCTTCCACTATGGCCTGGGCCTCTCTCTCTACCGCAGAGTGCCGAATTTCAGGGCCTTGAAGGGTACAGGAGAAGAACGCCACTGGTCTTCCTGCCTGGTTGAGGGTAGCAGCCAGTGCAAAGTCGGAGGCGTCACTCTCTACTTGGAAGGGAATGGCCTCATCCACCGCATGCATTGCTGCTTTGGCAATGTCCCCTTTTATGCGGCTGAAGGCCGCGTGGGCCTCGGCAGAGAGGGGGAATGTGGTGGACTTGACCAGGGGGCGGGCCTTGTCTGCGCAGTTAGGGATCCATTGGGCGTAATATGAAAAGAAGCCCAGGAACCTTTTGAGGGCTCTGAGGGTATTGGGAAGAGGGAGTTCCTACAGGGGGCGCATACGGTTGGGGTCAGGGCCAATGACTCCATTCTCCATGACACACCCAAGGATAGCAAGTCGGGTGGTCCCAAATACACACTTGTCCTTGTTATAGGTGAGATTGAAGGCTTTGGCTGCTTGGAGAAATTTTTGGAGGTTGTTGTCGTGATCCTGCCAGTCGGGACCACAGATGGTGATGTTATCCAGATATGAGAACGTGGCTTTCAGTTGGCACTTGTCCACCATCCAGTCCATTGCCCTCTGGAAGACAGATACACTATTCCTGACAACAAAGGGGACGCGCAGGAATTGATAAAGCCTGCCGTCCGCCTTGAAGGCGGTGTATGGGCGGTCCTCCCGGTGGATGGGGAGCTGATGGTAAGCGGACTTTAGGTCTATGATCGAGTACACCTTATACTGTGCTATCTGATTGACCATATCCACAATGCGGGGTAGAAGGTACGCATCGAGCTGCGTGAACCTATTGATGGTCTAGCTATAGTCCACGACCATCCTATTTTTCTCCCCGTTCTGAACAATGACCACCTGCGCCCTCCAAGGACTTGTGCTTGCCTCAATGACCCCCTCCCTAAGCAGCCGCTGCACCTCCGACTTAATGAAAGCTCTGTCCCCCGCGCTGTACCTCCTGCTTTTAGTTGCCACAGGTTTACAGTTGGGGGTCAAGTTGGCGAACAGTGATGGGGGAGGGATCTTGAGGGTGGTGTTCGTAGTGTGGCTGTTAGCATGGTGTTGGGTGGGATGTGCGGGTCGGTGTGTGTGTGTGGTCAGTAGCGGGGTATATGACGTATTCCTACAAAACTGAGGATTTCCGACAGTGATTGTTGGGAGGGGCCCATCATACTTCATTGTCACGCTTTTCAGGTGGCTCTGGAAGTCGAGCCCCAGTAGCACAGGGGCACACAGTTGAGGCAAGACCAGTAATGTAAAGTCCCGATATTCTGTGCCCTGCACCACTAGTGTCGCTACACAACCCCCCCGGATGTTTGTTGTATGCGACACGGAAGCCATGGCGACCCTCGGCTTACCGGCTGTGTCGCGAGTCTGCAACGCTGCACCGTGTCCGGGTGGATAAAACTCTCCGTGCTGCTCGTGTCAAACAGGCAGCTTGTCCTGTGCTCCTCCACCAGGATGTCCATCATTGACCTTGCAAGTTGGTGGGGAGCGCTTTGGTTGAGGGTCACGGAAGTCAGAGTTGAGTCGCTGTCTTGGTCCGGCGCGGTGGGGTGCCTGGTGAGCACCTGTGGGTCGTAGGCGGTGCGAGGTGGCGCTGACCAAGATGGCCACCCCCATGTCTCGCACGTGGCGGCGGCGTGCAGGGAAGATGGCGACGGCCAAGATGGTGCTCCCCATGCCTCGCACGTGGCGCTGTTCGATCCCGCTGGCGGTTTGGACTGACAGGCCTTGGCGAAGTGGCCCTTCTTTCTGCAGCTGGAGCAGGTAGCTTCTCTGGCTTGGCAGCGTTTCCGGGGGTGCTTCTCGAGTCCGCAGAAGTAGCACTTCATGGACTCGCAACGGGCAGCAGCCGTGGTCGATTCGCCAGCGGGTTGCGGGGTCTGCGGCGTCCACGAGACCGTTGGGAGATTGCGTACCTGGAGAGCATCAGAGTTGTGCAGAGCGGCCTCCAGCATGTCGGCCAGCTCAATCGTCGAACGTAAGGTAAGATCGGCGTGTTCCAGCAGCCGCTGGTGCACATACACTGACCTGGTCCCCGTGACGAAGGTGTCTCTTACTAGGAGCTCCGCATGCTGTTCAGCCGTCAACCCCCGGCAATCGCAGGCCCGCACGAGTGTCTGTAGGGCCCAGACGAACTCAGCGCTTGACTCTTCGGGCTGCTGCTGCCGCGTCGCTAAGCGATGTCGTGCATAGACGGTGTTTACCGGCCGCAGGTATTGTCTTCTGAGGGTGCTCATCGCGCCGTCATAGCTCGGCTAGTCTCTAGTCATTGAGTAGACCCATGGACTGACCCTGGAGAGGAGAACTTTGCGTTTCGCGGTGGACTCGGTCACTTCAATCTCCTCCAGGTATGATTCGAAGCAGGCCAGCCAGAGTTCGAAAGCATTTCCGGCTTCAGGTGTTTGCGGGTCGAGGTCTAGCTTGTCGGGTCTCAGGATGCGTTCCGTGCCTTAGAATTACTGTTAATAAAATTGATGCACTATCAATTACTCCAAAAGACTGGAAGTAGAGTAAATACTGAAAGGCTTTTATTAACAGTAAAATGGATCCACATCCATGTTGTGTCTGTCCTGGACTGAGGGAGGAGCAGTGACACAATCGCCTTTATTCAGGGGGCTGTGGGAGGAGCCACAGGAGCAGTCAGCAGAGGGGCGAGTCCAGGCATGTCCAGACAGGTAACCCAGTTACAACCTATATACATGGTTTACTGCACCCATAACCTTTGATTCCACTATCTTTAAGAGCTCTATCCATCTCTTTCTTGAAAGCATCCAGAGACTTGGCCTCCACAGCCTTCTGGGGCAGAGCATTCCATATATCCACCACTCTCTGGGTGAAAAAGTTTTTCCTCAAGGTGAGAAGGTGGGATAGCACCAGAAAATGGGAAGAGGAAGGCAAGGGGGGAATGGATGATTGGGAAAAGGGAATGGGTTGAAGAAGACAAGTGAAGATGCAAAGGAGAAGTAGAATGAAAATGATGGCAGAATGCGAGGAAGAGACAAGCCTTATACCTATTTTATGAGGAGGTGTCACAGTAGGCATTTGGGCAAGGTGAGGGTGAAGGTAGGAGCAATTGTCTTTCTTCTCCCATTCCAGAGTCTATAGTTTGAGGGAGAAGTTGTTGCCTTAAATAAGAGGACCGAATGCGAAGAGGACTGGACTACCACTGTTGGCTGATATGGTGGGGTGGAGGAGAATTGTGGCACAAGGTGAGGCTGTGGAAAAGTTAATGAGAAAAAATGGGGGTGAGTAGATGCTGGCCAGGCACTGGGAGATGTTCGGGTGTCAGTGAAAAGCATCTGATTAATTTACGGAAGATGGAGAATAGAGAGAGAACATGGATAGGAAAGCCAGTTCCAGGGGATTATTAGGAAAATGTAGGCACCTGAATAAGGTACGTTGAACCTGTGAATTGCATCAAGAAGTCCGCCAGCTCTTTGTAAACCGGATTTGGGTGCTGCAAGGTTTTCACTGTTGAAAAAAAATCACCTTTGTTAAAAATCAAGATATTTTGACGTTGTTATCTTTTATATAGCATGAACTATAGAGAAACTTAAAATTAACAACAGTGGACCATTTGTAGCATTATTAAAATGTTTTTGATTGTTTCCTAGTATCCACCTAAATGCGAAGCATACAACATTTTGGGTTAGAAAGCATGCAAATTTGGTTTCATATATTATAATTATATCCCTAATTGTACATAAATCCCTAACATTCAGAAGGCTGTGTTAAATTTTCCATTTGGGAAGCTTTTCCAGCTCAACCTGCAACTGGTAGCTTCCAAAGGTTATACAACATATAGGAACAGTTAAAGAAGTGCAAATTACCTTTGCTAAAATGGAAAAGAAGTGTTGCTTATTGAAAGGCTTGCATTTCTTTCACAACATTTTGCAACATGTAAAATAGTTTTTATAATAATTCCCATCTAATTTCCATTCACTCTGCGGCTGTAGTACCTCTTTGCCGCACGCTAATGAATGCTCACGGATGTGTAATTATATACATATATAAAATTTCATTTCATATATGTTTCATTTTTATCACCATCATCTACATTAATAAATGTGAAATTATTGTGTAGACTGGAAACCGACCGTCGCAATTATCTGCCAAGCATTCTGAATAATTGCACTTCACGATCTTTACAGAAGTTTTCCAGTGGTGAGTCGTAACATTTTTTTTGGCTTTCGTTTTGTGAGCTTGTTAGTTACTGCAAAATAAGCAAAGGTAGGGATAGAACTTGTGAATTCCCCCCGCATTATAAAATACTTTATTTGCAAGTGATGGTGTGAGTGTAAGACAATGTGGATGCGAAATTGCGAGGATTCCCAATACTTCAGTGATGACACCGGCAGCAAAAGAATGTAGAGAAGACATCGTAGATTGGTATTTACCTGCACCTGGTCCCTTGCGTATTTGCGTGTTATTATAACTGGCCGAATGAGCAATATTTGGCGCAAAGTGTCTCTCTTCGTCGTGCATTAGCATTAGGGGTTGCAATAATAAAATTGTGTAATAATAAAATTGAAATAGCGTGCACGCATTTTGCACACTGCGGATCAACAGCACATTAGCATACGTGACTTGTCAGCCCTGTATTGCAATTGCGTGCAAGTAGAAAGACATCGGATTTTTTAAGAGTGCAAGAATTTGATTTGCCTTTTTTTACTGGTGCCCATCGGGGGATATCAGCAAGTCAGGGATCGGATTTGAGCAACTTTGGTCAATATTCTGTCTTTTTGCAAAATTCCGTCGCAACTCCCCTTGCGACGCCGCAAAATTTCGTCTTTCAGACGCAGCAAAAGTGCGTCGGCCCTCCGGAGTGCAAATTCAACTCAAGAGTCGCCATTTTAAGCTCTCGGGTTTATAGGGGATGTAGCCTCATGTAAAAGTACGCTAGAGTTGCGCACAAACTGCGGCCGGCTGCTCCTAATGGCGCAGGAAGAAGCCTTCCGCCGCCGCAAGCTGAATTTTAACGAGGAGGAGACCGAGGTCCTGATCCGTGAGGTGACACTGAATCAGGAGCAGCTGTTCGGTAGAGGTGTCGCCAAAATTCCACCAGGGGCCAAAACTAAGATCTGGCTCTCAATACTGGCCAAGGTTAATGCTGTGTCCAAGTGTACCAGGGACATAGGAGACATCAAGAAGAGGTGGTATGACATGTGTCATCGGACGAAGGATAAGGTGGTCAGGCTGGCCCAGGAGGCAATGCAGAGTGAGCGGATTGCCCAGACTCTGCAGCAGGAGAATGCCCTCCAGAGCATTGCTAACTATGACCCAGCCGCACTCAGTACCAGCAATGACAGTGAGCCCAGCACCAGTGGGACCAGCCGGGACGGCCACGTGAGCAGGGACAGTGGCAGCCAGCGGAAGAAACCTGCACTACCCAGCAAGATGACTTGGCAAGCCAAACAGGTGCCAGTGCAGCCATTGCCAGATCATCCAGTCCAGTGGCCACCGGTCCTGCTATTCACTATGGGCCAGAATGCTGCAGAGGAGAGCAACCAGGAGTCTCAAGGTCACCAAGCTAATGTAGACTTCCATGGTGAGTCACCTCGCTGAAGTAAGCTTACTTACTTTACTTACTTAAAGCCCATCGCCCCTACTGGAGCATAGGTCACCGAAAGCAGCTTACCAGAGTCCTCTGGTCAGACTTGTCTTTTAAATTGTCCCCACTTGTAACCCATCTTCGAAGACCCTTCCTCTCTCTCAGGGATGAGAACTTTGGAGCTTCTGTTGGCATTTCTGTAGCTGTGGGTTTTTACAAGATAGAGTTTTAGCCCCATGCCTAACCCTCATCCTTTCACAGCCAGACTTTGGACCATCCATGGTGGAGTCCTGGTCGACAGCACATGTCACCAAATCTCCTCAGTAACGCACCCAGTAGATATACCTGCTGAGTCTAATCCCTAAAGGAACACAATAAAAAATCACCCCATGGCTCAGTGTGAATCACAGGTAGTTATTGTCAAGATTGCTGCCCATTCTGATGCCAGAGACTGTTTCCAGTTTGCTCCAACTACCTTAGCCCTTCTTCTACTTGAGAGCTAACCAAAAACATAGATCAGTACTGACCCTTTGGCTCATGATTCTGTGCTGACCTTTTAACCTACTCAAAGATTAATCTAATGCTTTCCTCTGGCCTATCCCTCCACTTTTCTTTCACCCATGTGCCTATCTAAGAGGCTCAAAAATGTCTCTAATGTATCTTACTCTCCCACCACCCCTGTCCATGTGTTCCATGACCCACTATTCTCTGTAAAAACAACCTACCTCTGACATCCCTCCCCCCCAATCACCTTAAGATTGGGCACCCTTGTATTAGCCATTTTCACGCTGAGAATAAAGTCTCAGGTTGTCTACTCAATTTGTGTCTCTTATCATCATGTACACCTGTAGCAAGTCACCTCTCATTCTGCAAATGCTGGGGGAACTCAACAGGCCAGGCAGCATCTATGGAAAAGTGTAAACAGTTGACATTTCGGGCTGAGACCCTTCATCAGGACTGGACCCCCACCTTCTTGCTCTGACTTCACATCATTTTTCTCCAGTACCGATGAAGGGTCTCAATCCAAAATGTTGACTGTTTACTCTTTTCCTTAGATGCTGCCTGGCCTGCTGAGTTCATCCAGCATTTTGTGTGAGCTGGTTGAATTTCCAGAATCTGCAGATTTTCACTTCTTTGTGATTGGACACTTCTCATCCTCGTTCTCTTCAAAGAGAAAGGCTTTAGCTCACTCAACCTTTCCTCATAAAACAGGCTCTCTAAAAGCAGGGAGCATCCTGGTTAATCTTCTCTGCACCTACTCTTAATTTTCCACATCCTTCTTACAATGAGGCAACCAGAACTGAACTGAAAAGGTCCAGTTTCTGAAGGTTTCTCATGATCTCTTCAGATTCTCTACTCTGTCCATTAGTAAAGATAGACAGGCAATATAATCTCCTGGTGCATGCCATTGCTTCTCCACAACAAACATCTTACAATTGCCCCAGCTTTGGTTAAATTGGGAATTTCTCTCTGGAAATTTTCAAATAGATACAGTATCTGTTGGGATGCACTTCAAATTCACACCGCTACCAGTGCCCATATTGCTCTGCAACACTAACCTTTTGCATATCCTGTTCTCTTATTTAGTTTCTCTGTACTCAGTATGAAACAAAACACCCAAATTTTCATTGATGTATAACATTCAATATAATTTACAATGTAACCTTAACAAGAACTAAAAATCATGTTTCAAGTTGGGTTTGAATTATTAAGTTTTCCTTTTCTGTTCAGTTCAGGAGTGTGCATTCCATAATGTCATAAGATATAGGAGAAGAATTAGGCCATTTGGCCCATTGAGTCTGTTCTACAATTTCATCTTGGCTGATCCATTTCCCTCTCACTCTCAATCTGCTGCCTTCTCCCTGACTGACAAATGAAGAATCTATCAACCTCTGCCTTAAATGTACCCAATAATGTGGCTTCCATAGCCACCTATGACAATGAATTCCACAGATTCACCACTCTTTGGCTAAAGAAATCCCTCCTCATCTCATTTGTAAATGGACCTTCCTCTATTCTGAGTCTGTGTCCTCTAGTCTTAGACCCACCCACCCCCCCCCCCTTATAATTATTTTTCAGAATCAGGAAAAGAAGAATAATTTCAGAAGATGCATCAATTTTTGACTTTTATGGGTTGTCGATGTATTGAAGGATATCCAGCCTGTCTATATTGATCCAGGATATTATTCTGTCATACCACTGTCTCATATGTTTGATTACATGGCACAAACAAATATATTGGTCTTCAATCGTTACAGGAGATCCAGATTTTAAAAGCTGCATTCCTAACACAGAATTCACAGATGATATTCTAAAATGTTTCACCCAAAAGCAAATTCCTGATTTTATTAAGTTGGCCTTTATTCATAATTTTTAAATTGGTAGTTATGGATACACTATGAAGAATCAATGCACCCATTTTGATTTATGGAAGAGCTACAAAAGCCACTGTAGAAGCTGCTGTTGTGTTATGTGTAATTCAAAGGTAGTTTATGGGGGGAAAATGGATCCTGTATACACTCTCCTTTAGGTTAGTCATTTAATTTGTTATTCATTATAGGTTTATGACTCTTAAAAAAGATAATTTGAGTGAAAGTGAAGCCAACTTTTCTGCTAAATTGCGCTTTTACCATGGAATACAAACATTCTCTGTTGTTTTTTTTAAATAGATGAAGGACACATTGGACAAAATCTGCCTGTTAAATGACAGTGAGGATAATTTATTTGTAATTAGAATACAAGACAGGAGGAAGTACATAGTCAAATTTTAGTGCCCAAAGATCATGATCCCCCCATTAGTTTCACAAACATAGAATCTCACTATTTATAAAAATCAAGTGCTTTATCTCCTTTCTTGATGTAGAGAATAAAGTCCTATATTTTCAAAAATAAATACGCTTTAATTATGTGATAATAGTTAATTAATGCCAATGGGTCTTTGGCACTGAAGAGTAACTATTAAAATTGTGCATTGATTATTTTAATTAAATGAATATAAAAATAGCAAATATACTTTAAGAAAAGATTTTTAAGTTCCTCTTTTATTCCAAAAGATCGTAAGACATAGGAGTATAATTAGGCCATTTGGCCCATTGAGTCTGTTCTGTCATTTCATCATGGCTGATCAATTTTTCCTCCCAGTCCCAATCTCCTGCCTTCTCCGCATATCCCTTCATGCCCTAACTAGTCAAGAACCTATTAACCTCTGCCTTAAGTATACCCAATGACTTGTCTCCACAGCTGCCTGTGGCAACAAATTCCACAGATTTACCATTCTCTGGTTAAAGAAATTCCTCATCATCTTTGTTCTAAAAGGACACCACTCCATTCTGAGACTCCATCCTTTGGTCTTAGGCTCTCCCACCATTGCGCATATCCTCTCCACATCCACTCTATCAAGTCCCTTCACCTTTTGATGGGTTTCAATGAGGACCCCCTTCAGTCTCTGAATTCCAGTGAATACAGGCCCACAGCCATCAGATGCACTTCATATGACAAGTCGTTCAAACCAGGAATCATTTTTATAAGTATCCTTTGAACCCTCTCCAGTTTCAGCATATCCTTTCTAAGATAAGGGGCCCAAAACTGCTCACAATACTCCAGTGCTTTAGAAGGTCTCAATATTACATCTTTGCTTTTATATTTTAGTCCTCTTGAAATGAATGCTAACATTGCATTTGCCTTCCTCATCACAGACTCAACCTGCAAATTAACCTTTAGAGAGTCCTGCACAAGCACTCCCCAGACCCTTTGTGCCTTTTTTGTATTTTCTCTCCATTTAGAAAATAGTCAACCCTTTCATTTCTTCTACCAAAGTGCATGAGCATACACTTCTCAACACTGTATTCTATCAGCCACTTCTTTGCCATTCTCCCAAACCATAAGGTCCTTCTATAGCCTCTCTACTTCCTCAAAACTCTCAAAACTACTTGCCCCTCCACATATCTTCATATTGTCTGCAAACTTTGAAACAAAGCCATCAATTCTATCATCCTAATCATTCACATATAACGTAAAAAGAATTGATCCAACACAGATCCCTGCAGAATACCACTAGTCGCCAGCAGCCAACCAGAAAAGGCTCCCTTTATTCTGAATATTTACCTCCTGCCAATTAGCCACTGCTTTATCCAAGCTAGAATCTTCCCTGTAATACCATGGGCTCGTAGCTTGTTAAGCAGCCTCATGTGTGACATCTTGTCAAAGGTTTTTTGAAAATCCAAATACATAACGTCAACCAATTCTCTTTTGTCTATCTTGCATGTTATTTCTTGAAATAATTACAATAGGTTTAGACCATAAGACCGTAAGACAAAGGAGCAGAAGTCGGCCATTCGGCCCATCGAGTCTGCGCCATTTTATCATCAGCTGATCCATTCTCCCATTTAGTCCCACTCCCCCGCCCTCTCACCATAACCCTTGATGCCCCGGCCACTCAGATACCTATCAATCTCTGCCTTAAATACACCCAATGACTTGGCCTCCACTGCTGCCCATGGCAACAAATTCCATAGATTCACCGCCCTCTGACTGAAAAAATCTCTTCGCATTTCTGTTCTGAATGGGCACCCTTCAATCCTTATGTCATGCCCTCTCGTACTAGACTCCCCCATCATGGGAAACAACTTTGCCACATCCACTCTGTCCATGCCTTTCAACATTCGAAATGTTTCTATGAGGTCTCCCCTCATTCTTCTAGGCAAGATTTTCCCTTCAGGAAACCATGCCTATTTTATCATGTGCCTCCAAGTACCCCAAAACCACATCCTTAACAATCGACTCCAACGTCTTCCCACCCACTGAGGTCAGACTAATTTTCTACCTTCTATAATTGGCCCATTTGGCCTATAATTTCCTATCTTCTGCCTCTCTGTGTGAAGAGTGGAGTAACATTTGCAATTTTCCAGTCTTCCAGAACCATTCCAAAATCTAGTGATTCTTGAAAGGTCATTACTAATGCCTCCACAATCTCTTCAGCCACTTCCTTCAGAACCCTGGGTCCAGGTGACTTATCTACATTCAGACCCTTCAGTTTCCCAAGAAACTTCTCCCTAGTAGTGGTAAATTCACAGACTTCATGACCCCTGACATCTGGAACTTCTACCATACTGTTAGTGTCTTCCACAGTGAAGACTGATGCAAAATACTTATTCAGTTCTTCCGCCATTTCCTTGTCCCCCACTACTACCTTATATGTGAAGATGCATTGGTCATGATCTTTCAAGAATCACTTGATTCTGGCATGGTCCCAGAGGACTGGAAGATTTGCAAATGTCACTTCACTCTTTAAGAAGGGAGGAAGGCAAAAGAAAGGAAATTATAGGCCAGTTAGTCTAACCTCAGTGGTTGGGAAAGTGTTGGAGTCTATTTTTAAGGATGAGGTTTTGAGGAACTTGGAGACTAACGATAAAATAAGTCAAAGTCAGCATGGTTTCTGTAAAGGGAAATCTTGCCTGACAAATCTGTTAGAGCTCTTTGAGAAAGTAACAAGCAGGGTTGACAAAGGAGAGGCAGTGGATGTCATTTACTTGGATTTTCAGAAGGCATTTGATAAGGTACCACTCATAAGGCTGCTTAACAAGATAAAATCCTATGGCATTACAGGAGAAATACTGGCATGGATAGTGGAATGGCTGACAGGCAGGAGGCAGTGAGTGAGAGTAAAAGGGACCTTTCTGATTGGCTCTCAGTGACTAGTGGTGTTCCTCAGGGGTCAGTATTGTGACCACTGCTTTTCACATTGTTTGTCAATGATTTAGATAATGGAATTGATGGCTTTGTGGCAAAGTTTGCAGTAGTTTGTGCTGAGGAAGCAATGCGATTGAAGCAGGACAGACAAATTGGAAGAAACAGCAAAAAAGTGGTATATGGAATACAATGTTGGGAAATGTATGATAATGCATTTTGGTAAAAGGAACAACAGTGCGGACTATTATCTAAATGGGGAGAAGGTTCAAATATCAGAGGTGCAGAAGGACTTATGGGAGTCTTGCATGAGGACTCCTAAGGTTAATTTACAGGTTGAGTCTGTGATAAAGAAGGCAAATGCAACGTTGACATTAATTTCAAGGAGAATAGAATGTAAAAGCAAGGACATAATGCCGAGCCTTTATAAGACACTAGTCAGGCTGCACTTGGAGTATTGTCAACAGATTTGGGCCCCATATCTCAGTAAGAATGTGTTGTCATTGGAGAGAGTCCAGAGGAGGTTCACAAGGATGATTCTGGGAATGAATGGGTTAACATGAGGAGCATTTGGCAGCTTTGGGCTGTACTCACTGGAAATTAAAAGAGTTTGTGGGAATCTCATTGAAACCTACCAAATGTTGAAAGGACTAGATAGGGTGGATGTGGAGAGGATGTTTCCTGTGGTGGGTATACTTAGAACTAGACG
Organism: Mobula birostris; assembly: GCF_030028105.1. Classification (NCBI taxonomy): domain Eukaryota; kingdom Metazoa; phylum Chordata; class Chondrichthyes; order Myliobatiformes; family Myliobatidae; genus Mobula; species Mobula birostris. The sequence continues at coordinate 139,819,910 of NC_092378.1, read as the reverse complement.
GCACCGCCTCAAAATTGAGGGTTGACCCTTTAGAACAGAGGGAAGGAGGAATGTTTTTAGCCAGAGAATTGTAAATTAATGTAATGCTCTGCCACAGACTGCAGTGGAGGCCAAGTCCATGGGTATATTTAAGGTGGAAGTTGATTGTTTCCTGATTGGTCAGGGCATCAAAGGATATGGCGAGAAATGGAGTTGAGTGGGATCCGGGATCAGCCATGATGGAATGGCAGAGCCGACTTGATGGGCTGAATATCCTAATTCTGCTCCTATGTCTTATGGTCTTATGGTCTACCTCTCCAGCATCATTTTCTAGCGGTCCGATAACGACTCTCGTCTCTCTTTTACACTTTATGTATCTGAAGAAACTTTTGGTATCCTCTTTAATAAAGCGTCCCAATTCTCTAACTTCCCACTAATTTTTGCTCTATTATATGCCCTTTCTTTGGCTTTTATGTTGGTTTGACTTTTCCTGTTAACCATGGCTATGTCATCTTGCATTTAGAATACTTCTTTCTCTTTGGGATGTATATACCTGTGCCTTCCAAATTGCTCCCAGAAATTTCAGCCATTGCTGCTCTGCCATCACCCCTGCCAGTGTTCTTTTCCGTTCAATTCTGGCCAGCTGCTCTGTCGTCCCTCTGTAATTCCCTTCACTCCACTGTAATACTGTTACATCTGACTTTAGTTTTTCAGGGTGAATTCAAACATATTATGGTCACTTGCCCCTAAAAGTTATTTTACCTTAAGTTCTCTATTCAATTCTGGATCATTGCGCAATACCCAATCCAGAATAGCTGATCCCCTAGTGGGCTCAACCACAAGCTGCTCTAATAAGATATCTTAAAGACATTCTAGAAATTCCCCCTCTTGGAACACAGCACCAACTGATTTTCCCAATCTTCCTGTATATTTAAATCCCCCATGACTATTGTAACATCACCCTTTTAGCATGCATTTTCTATCTTCCATTGTAATTTGGAGACCACATCCGTACTCCTTTTTGAGGGTCTGTATATAACCCCCATCAGGGTCTTTTTACCCTTGCAGTTCCTTAGCTCTATCGGCAATGATTCAACACCTTCTGACCCTATGTCATCTCTTTCTAATGATTTTTTACCAGCAGAACAGCACCACCCTCTCTGCCTTCCTGTCTGTCCTTTTGACGTTAACCCTCCCAGCTATAATTTTCTTTCAACTATTATTCAGTGACGCCTATAACAGTATACATGCCAACCTGTAACTGTGCTACGTTAATCTACTTTATTCCGTATACTGCATGCATTCAAATATAACACCTTCAGTCCTTTATTTATCCTTTTCGATTTTGTCCACCTTTCATGTTGCAACTCATCCTGTTGACTGAAATTTTTCCTTATCATTAGCCTGTCCTTGCTAGGAGTCTCAATACATGTTGCCTCTGTTTGTAAACCAACTATCTCATCTTCAGCACTATCACTCTGGTTCCCATTCCCGTACCAAATTAGTTTAAATCCTCCCAAACAACTCTAGCCAACCTGCCCACAAGGATATTGGACCCCTTTGGGTTCAGGTGTAACCCGTCCCTTTTGTACAGGTCGTACCTTCCCCAGAAGAGATCCCAATGATCCGTAAATCTGAACCCTTGCCTCCTGCACCAGTTCCTCAACTGTGCATTCACCTACCAAATCATTCTATTCTTACTCTCACTGGCATGTGGCACAGACAGCAACCCAGAGATTAATATCCTGGTAGTCCTTTTTCTCAGCTTTCTACTTTAGCTCCAGTTGGCGCGTGACCAAGTGGTTAAGGCATTCGTCTAGTGATCTGAAGGTCGCTAGCTTGAGCCTTGGCTGAGGTAGCGTGTTGTGTCCTTGAGCAGGGCACTTACCCACACATTGCTCTGCGACAACACTGCTGCCAAGCTGTATGGGTCCTAATGCCCTTCCCTTGGACAACATCGGTGGCATGGAGAGGGGAGACTTGCAGCATGGGCAACTACCAGTCTTCCATACAACCTTGCCCAGGCCTGCACCCTGGAAACCTTCCAAGGGGCAAATCCATGGTCTCATGAGACTAACTGATGCCTATATAAAAACTTAGCTCCATAAAACTCTCTTCAGGACTTCCTCACTTTGTCCACCTATGTCATTGGTGTCAATATGCACCAAGACTAGATAGGCCAAAGGGCCTGTTTATGTGCTTTACTTCTCTATGACCGAATGTATGAACAGGTGAAATAGTAGACATGGACAGTAGTGGGTATAAATTTTATAGAGAGTGGTAGGGGCTGCCAGGGGTGATGATGGAAGCAGACATGCTTGTGGTTTTTTAGAGTCATTTATGCAGATACATGAATATGCAAGGATGGAGGGACAAGGATAATGTGCAGGCAGATAGGTTTAGTTTAACAAAACATTAGCGTCAGCACAGATTTCATGGGCCAAAGGATCTGTTCCTGTGCTGAGCTATGTTCCATACACTGCAAAATCTAGAACTTTCATAAACATTGTAGGTTGCCTATTAATAAATTGAATCCTAGCAATCATGTGGTTTTTGAAAAATAGTATTCACAATTGAAAGTGTGATCTGATAACATTGCAGTCAGAGAAAAAAACAAGATTTCTGATACCACATACACTCAGAGGCCACTTTCTCCTGTACCTAATAAACTGGCCATTGAGTGTATGTTTGTGGTCTTCTGCTGCTGTAGCCCATCCACTTCAAGGTTCAACACGTTATGCGTTCGGAGACGCTCTTTTGCACACCACTGTTGTAACACATGGTTATTTGAGTTACTGTCAACTTCCTGTCAGCTTGAATCAGTCTGGCTATTTTCCTCTGATCTCTGTCATTAACAAGGTGTTTTCACCCACAGAACTGCCACTCACTGGATTTTTTTTGTTGTTTCTTTGTGCTATGCCCTGTAAACTCTAGAGAATGTTGTTTATGAAAATCCCAGGAGATTGGCAGTTTCCGAGATACTCCTGTCTGTCACCAACAATTATTGCACAGTCACTTGGATGACATTTCTTCCCATTCTGATATTTGGTCTGAACAACAACTGAACCTCTTGACCATGTCTGCATGCTTTTATGTATTGAATTGCTGCTACGTGATTGGCTGATTAGATACTTGCATGAATGAGCAGGTGTACCTTATAAAATGGCCACTGAGTATAAATTCTGATATGCATAGTTGAGGACATTATCTTCTCAATGATTATGATATATGTTCAACAGAGACCATTGTTGATGTGAAACAGGAAGACATTAGTTCAAGCGTTGATGTGGATTATTCTTCTCCAGAAATTGGATCTCCAGTAGTCTCCCGAGAAGAAAGTCCATTCCAGCTGGGGAAGAGAGGGCGTAAGCAGATTTCCGAGGAAGAACTATTAGGTATCCAGGAGCAACACAACCTATTACTCGGGGTTGGCAATGATGAGTTGCATGGCATTAGGCAGGAATTAAGAGAGCTCCGAAATGACATTCAAGAATTGGCCACGACTATCAGACAACCCTTGGAGCGTCTGGCAGATTATGTACAGGCACTCCTTCCATTGTTGCAGCATCCTCCTCGTCCCCACATGACAGAGACGACTGATGCTTTCACACAGCATGATAACAGGGAGTCCAGTGAGTTCCAGTCTCGTGGCTGCCGGACTGGGCGAAAAGCCCGCAAGAGAGCAAAGGTCAATGTGCAATAAAGACAAGCTCTGGCAAAAATGCCAGAAACAATCAGCAGTCCAGGCAGTATCTGTGGAAAGTGAATGAATTAATGTTTCTGGCAGGGAGCCCTTCTATAGAATTGGGAAAGAGAGAAAAAACAAACTTGTTTCTAATGTAAGTTTTTTTTCCCTAGAACGCCTACGTTGAAAATGTTCTCTGGTGGGACTTCTATTTGTCCCTTGCCTCATTTTGCCAAAGAGTACCTGACATGAAGCACTAATTATTTCTCTGCTTGCAGATCCTGCCTAACTGCTGAGGGCTTCCTGTATTTCCTGCTTTCTTTTTGTTTAAGATTTCTAGTTTCCGCAGATTCCGATCTTCATCTGAATGTATAATATGTGTTTGATTAAGATGATAAGACATAAGAGCAATATTAGATCATTTGGCCTATGGATTTTGCTCCACCATTTCATGATGATTAATTTATTATCACTCCCAACCTCATTCTCTTGCCTTCTCACCTAACATTTGTTGCCCTTACTAATCAAGAATCTATCAACGTCCGCTTTAAATAGACCAAATGACTTGGCCTCCATAGCCATCTTTGTCAATACATTCCACAGATTCACCACTGTCTGGCTAAATTCCTCTTCATCTCTGTTTGAAACCTACGTCCTTCTATTCTGAGGCTAAACCCTCTGGTCCTCAACTCCCCCACATTAACATTTTCTCCATGTCCACTCTATCCAGGCCTTTAAATATTCAGAAAGTTTCAATAAGATTCCCCCTCATTCTTCTGAACTCCAGTAAATACAGGCCCAGAGTCATCAAATGCAACTCATATGTTAACCCTTTCATTCCTAGGATAATTCTTGTAAACCTCTTCTGGACTTTCTCATATGATGTGGGCATCACGGAGTTGTGGCTCATGTGGTTCTACTGAGGGAATTTGAGTAGCTAAGGACCAAATTAAAATGTAGAACCAAAAAGCTAATAATCTCTGGATTGCTACACGAGCCATGTGCAAATTGGGTTAGTAAAATCAGAAAGATAAACACGTGCCTCAAAGATGGTGTGGGACAAGTGGGTTTGGATTTTGATACAATCAATTTCATCTCTGGGTTTACTTGATTGCACAATAGCTTTTAGTTATATGTTCAATGAATAAGTTTATGTAATGCTGTTATCACCAGGATTTTATTAATGTGTGCTGTTGGGAGTACGGAGAATTCAAACATTACATCTAGATTTGGATTGTTCATATGAAGTATTTTGGACTTGCTTGAATTAGACATTTGATCACATATTTTTGTAGTGTGGACAATTTCAGGCAATGAATTACATTGATCACAAAGTAAGTATATTTGTCATGATACTAGCGCATTTTTGATAATGTGTATTTTCCTACAGTGTATTGGTGCAAGTATACAAAATATGGCTAGGTAAAATGAAATGCTGTTCGTTGTGAGTAAATTTAAGGCTGTTTTAAGAGTATACATAGATCTTAAGCAACACTTGTGAAAATGTTTCTGAAACGGGTAACTTTAAAATTTGTAACAACATACACTCAGTGTCCACTTTATTAGGTGTATATTCGTGGTCTTCTTCACGGTATCCATAACCCAACTATTTCACGGTTTGACGTGTTCTGTGTTAAAGAGATGTTCTTCAGCACAACGTTGTTGTAACACACAGTTCCATAATACTGTTGTCTTTCCGTCAGCTTGGATCATTCTCCTCTGAATTCTCATTAGCAAGGAACAACAGGAATTCTGCAGATGCTGGAAATTCAAGCAACACACATAAAAGTTGCTGGTGAACGCAGCAGGCCAGGCAGCATCTCTAGGAAGAGGTGCAGTCGACGTTTCAAGCCGAGACCCTTCGTCAGGACTAACTGAAGGAAGGGTGAGTAAGGGATTTGAAAGTTGGAGGGGGAGGGGGAGATCCAAAATGATAGGAGAAGACAGGAGGGGGAGGGATGGAGCCAAGAGCTGGACAGGTGATTGGCAAAAGGGATACGAGAGAATTATGGGACAGGAGGTCCGGGAAGAAAGACAAGGAGGCGTGGGGGACCCAGAGGATGGGCAAGGGGTATATTCAGAGGGACAGAGGGAGAAAAAGGAGAGTGAGAGAAAGAATGTGTGTATAAAAATAAGTAACAGATGGGGTACGAGGGGAGGTGGGGCATTAGCGGAAGTTAGAGAAGTCGATGTTCATGCCATCAGGTTGGAGGCTACCCAGACGGAATATAAGGTGTTGTTCCTCCAACCTGAGTGTGGCTGCATCTTTACAGTAGAGGAGGCCGTGGATAGACATGTCAGAATGGGAATGGGATGTGGAATTAAAATGTGTGGCCACTGGGAGATCCTGCTTTCTCTGGCGGACAGAGCGTAGGTGTTCAGCAAAGTGGTCTCCCAGTCTGTGTCGGGTCTCGCCAATATATAAAAGGCCACATCGGGAGCACCAGACGCAGTATATCACTCCAGCCGACTCACAGGTCCTCCCTTACCACCATTCAGGGCCCCAAACAGTCCTTCCAGGTGAGAGAACACTTCACCTGTGAGTCAGCTGGGGTGATATACTGCGTCTGGTGCTCCCGATGTGGCCTTTTATATATTGACAAGACCCAACGCAGACTGGGAGACCGCTTTGCTGAACACCTACGCTCTGTCCGCCAGAGAAAGCAGGATCTCCTAGTGGCCACACATCTTAATTCCACATCCCATTCCCATTCTGACATGTCTATCCACGGCCTCCTCTACTGTAAAGATGAAGCCACACTCAGGTTGGAGGAACAACACCTTATATTCCGTCTGGGTAGCCTCCAACCTGATGGCATGAACATCGACTTCTCTAACTTCCGCTAATGCCCCACCTCCCCCTCGTACCCCATCTGTTACTTATTTTTATACACACATTCTTTCTCTCACTCTCCTTTTTCTCCCTCTGTCCCTCTGAATATACCCCTTGCCCATCCTGGGTCCCCCCCCCCCCCGGACCTCCTGTCCCATGATCCTGTCGTATCCCTTTTGCCTATCACCTGTCCAGCTCTTGGCTCCATCCCTCCCCCTCCTGTCTTCTCCTGTCATTTTGGATCTCCCCCTCCTCCTCCAACTTTCAAATCCCTTACTCACTCTTCCTTCAGTTAGTCCTGACTAAGGGAAACGTCGACTGCACCTCTTCCTAGAGATGCTGCCTGGCCTGCTGCGTTCACTAGCAACTTTTATGTGTGTTGCTCTCATTAACAAGGTGTTGTTTTCCACTCATTGAATTTTTTTTTCTGTTTTTGTTTTTTTTTGCACCATTCTCCGTAAACTCTAGAGACTGTTGGGCATGGAAGTCCCAGGAGATCAGCGGTTTTTGAGATACTCAAACCATCCCATCTACCATCAACAATCATTCCAGGGTCAAAGTCACTGAGATCACATTTCTACCCATTTTGATATTTGGTCTGAACAACAAGTGAACATCTTGATCATGTCTGCGTGCTTTTATGCATTGAGTTGCTGCCACATGATTGGCTGATTAGATATTTGCATTAACGAGAAGGTGTCCAGGTGTACCTAACAAAATGGCCACTAAATGTGGTTCATCTAAAGCTTTCAAGTGTAAGAAATAATTGTGAAAATGCCTCTGAAATATGTAACATTAAACTTGGAAGCAACAGAAAAATACTTACACTGTATATTAAAATTATATTACACAAATGAAGCTCTTAGCGATCATTTCATTGGATTAATTCACTTTGATAAAGCAGTGACTTGTGAATGCTGTGAGGGCAACTTTTTGTAACTTGAACAGCTGTAACACAGGGGTTGCCTGTATTAGGTTTTCAAAAGTAAGTATCGTCCAGCTGATTCTTGTTCAAGTATTGAAATGTTGGAAATAATCTGTAACAATTTAATTGTGACTATGATAATTAAAAACTTTGTGGTGGAGTAGCTAGAAGAATAGACAATAGGTGCAGGAGTAGGCCATTCGGCCCTTCAAGCCAGCACCACTATTCACTGTGATCATGGCTGATCATCTACTATCAGTATCCAGTTCCTGCCTTATCCCCACAACCTTTGATTCCACTATCTTTAAGAGCTCTATCCATCTCTTTTTTGAAAGCATCCAGAGACTTGGCCTCCACAGCCTTCTGGGGCAGAGCATTCCATATATCCACCACTCTCTGGGTGAAAAAGTTTTTCCTCAACTCCATTCTAAATGGCCTACCCCTAATTCTTAAACTGTGGCCTCTGGTTCTGGACTCCCCCATCAGCGGGAACATGCTTCTTGCCTTCAGCGTGGCCAATCCCTTAATAATCTTATATGTTTCAATAAGATTCCCTCTCAGCCTTCTAAATTCCAGAGTATACAAGCCCAGTCGCTCCAATCTTTCGACATATGACAGTCCCGCCATCCCGGGAATTAACCTTGTGAACCTACGCTGCACTCCCTCAATAGCAAGAATGTCCTTCCTCAAATTTGGAGACCAAAACTGCACACAGTACTCCAGGTGTGGTCTCACCAGGGCCCTGTACAGCTGCAGAAGGACCTCTTTGCTCTTATACTCAATTCCCCTTGTTATGAAGGCCAGCATGCCATTAGCTTTTTTCACTGCCTGCTGTACTTGTATACTTGCTTTCAGTGACTGATGTACAAGAACACCTAGATCTCATTGTGCTTCCCCTTTTCCTAACTTGACTCCATTTAGATAATAATTTGCCTTCCCGTTCTTACCACCAAAGCGGATAACCTCACATTTATCCACATTAAACTGCATCTGCCCACTCGCCCAACCTGTGCAAGTCACCCTACATTCTCATAACATCCTCCTCACATTTCACACTGCTACCCAGCTTTGTGTCATCGGCAAATTTGCTAATGTTACTTTTAATTCCCTCATCTAAATCATTAATATATATTGTAAACAGCTGCAGTCCCAGCACTGAACCCTGCGGTACCCCACTGGTCACCGCCTGCCATTCCGAAAGGGACCCGTTAATCGCTACGCTTTGTTTTCTGTCAGCCAGCCAATTTTCAGTCCAGGTCAGTACTCTGCCCCCAATACCATGTGCCCTAATTTTGCCCACTAATCTCCTATGTGGGACTTTATCAAAGGCTTTCTGAAAGTCCAGGTACACTACATCCACTGGCTCTCCCTTGTCCATTTTCATAGTTACATACTCAAAAAATTCCAGAAGATTAGTCAAGCACGATTTCCCCTTCATAAATCCATGCTGACTTGGACCAATCCTGTTACTACTATCCAGATGTGTCGTAATTTCATCTTTTATAATTGACTCCAGCATCTTACCCACCACCGACGTCAGGCTAACCGGTCTATAATTCCCTGTTTTCTCTCTTCCTCCCTTCTTGAAAAGAGGGACAACATTAGCCACCCTCCAATCCACAGGAACTGATCCTGAATCTATAGAACATTGGAAAATGATTACCAATGCGTCCACGATTTCTAAAGCCACCTCCTTATGTACCCTGGGATGGAGACCATCAGGTCCAGGGGTGTTATCAGCCTTCAGACCCAACAGCCTATCCAACACCATTTCCTGCGTAATATAAATTTCCTTCAATTCATCCATTACCCTACTCTTTTGGCCACTATTACATCTGGGAGAACTATGATTCTGACCTAAATTTGGAAATGTTTTCACCCACTGAAAGGTACATTAATTCAGGTCTTCCCAACCATTTATTACCATTTACCGAGGAGTCCATGGACCCCTGGTTGGGAACCGCTGCACGAATTAAATGCATCACACACACACTGACGTGCCTTGCTGTAACAAAGATGTTCTTTGTGAACTCGGCTAACATGACCTTGGGTACACGCAGTGGTGTGTCTAATAGAGCTGCAGTTCCATCAATCCGGTTACCCATCTCTGGTGCCTATCCTTGTGCAGCTTGCAGATTCTATGTGTAATTGCCTGGATTTGCCCCCAGTACTCTAGTTCATCCCATATCCCAATGATTTGAGGGCTAGTAAGTTAATTGGCCACTATAAATAGCCCTAAACATGGTGGCATCATAGACTTATGCAACATGGACAGAGACCCTGTGGCCCACACCAAGCGAGATGCTCATCCAGACTAATCCAATTTGCTTGCATTTGGCTCTTAACTTTCTAAAGCTTTCCTGTCCATGTATCTGTCCAACTGTCTTTTAAACGTTGTGACTGCACCTGCTTCAAACATTTCTCCTGCCAGGTCATTCCACATACTATATGTACCATGTGTAAATAAAATAAAGTTGTTCCTCACATTCTTAGTAAAACCTTTACTCTTTCACCTTAAACCCTGAGAAGACTGAGTGTGTTCACCTATCAATACCACTCATGATTTTATACATCTCTATATGATCATCTTGTAATCGAAAGGAAAGGGTCCTAGCCTGTCCAACCTTTGCCTAGGACTCAGTCCTTCCAGTCCTGGCAGCATCTTTGTAGATATTTTCTGTGGTCTTTCCAGTTTAAAAACTGTGTTCCTAGAGCAGGGTAACTCCAACTGCACACATTTCTCAAAGTGTTGCCTCGCCAGCATCTTGTACAACCACACCATGACCTCCCAGCTTCTGGACTCAGTGCCCTGACTGATTAATGCCAACGTGCTAAAAGCTTTCTTCACCAACCTGCCTAACTGTGATCCACTTTCAGGGAACGATGTACCTGAACTCTAGTGTCCCTCTCCTACAACGCTCCCCAAAGCCCTACCATTCAGATGACTCGTCACATCTAGTGTGAGTAGATGGGAATACCTTGAGAATAAAATGGGTTGCAACGTACACAAAATGCTGCAGGACTGAGCAGGTCAGGCAGCATCTATAGAAGCGAACAAACCATCGACATTTCAGGCCGAGACCCTTCGGGCCTTCCTCCTGCATTTTCTGTATGTTGCTTTGGATTTCCAGCACCTGCAAGTTTTTATGTTCAGAATAAAAAGGGTGTTAGATGGTCAGCAAACAAAAACAAAAATGCTTGAAGAACTCAGCTAGTCAATTTGCATCTGTGAAATGAGCAGACTGTCCTGCAAAGTAATCATACAACCTCCAGTGTAGATGAGGCCACTTTGTGACTATTGAACAGAGCTGACTAGATAAGAAGAGCAAGTCAATTGCTGCTTCATCTGGATTGGTCATTTGGATCCCTGGATAGTGGGGATGGAAGAAATGAATGGACAGGTGTTGCATCACCTCTGGCTGCATTGGAAGATGTTATGGGGAGTTTCATGAGAATTATCCTGGGAATGAAAGGGTTAACATATGAGGAGTGTTTGCTAGCTCTGGGCCTGTACTTGCCAGAGTTTAAAAGAGTGTGTGTGTTGGGGGGGTGGGGGGGGGGGAAGGAAATCTATTTAATCCTATCAAATATTGAAAAGCCTAGATAAGATTGGGTGTAGAGAGGGTGTTTCATATAGTGGGGGAGTCTAGGACCAGCAGGCACAGCCACAGAATACAAGGATGTCCTTTTAAAACAGAGGTGAGGAGGAATTTTTTTTTAGCCAGAGGGTGGTAAATGGTATGCTAATCCATGTCAGTCATCCTTGAATAGTTGAGAAAAACCTGTTACCTGGAGGATAATGTTATGGAGACCTTAGGTTATGGGGAGAAGGCAGAAGAATGGGGTTGAGAGGGATAATAAATCAGCCACAATGCAATGGCAGAGCAAACTCCATGGGCCAAATAGCCTAATTCTGCTCCTGTGTCTTATGGTCTAATAACATTTTAAAAACTTCGAGGTTGCTTGTGCCTAGAAGCAAACTGCATCCCCCAATTTATTATGACACCATTGCCTGAGGCCAGAGTTGCCCGTCCAACCTGGCTGCAGTGGTCAATTGGATAGGCTGGCAGCATACTGCCCAGATGAGCATAGGTGGGCACAGACCACGAGCATTGTGTCCAAGCAGTAAACTAGGAACACCATGTTCTATCTCATAAATTTTAAAAGAGTTTAATTAGCTTTGGCTATTGAAATTAGATGGAATTGAAGTTAGGTAGCTATAGTTTATAACAAATTTGGGATATATTTATTTGATCTGGTATGTTCCTGTACAATTCCAAATGGTATTCAATCACTTGATCTTAAAAAAAAATAGAAAATACAAGGCAAAAGAGTATGGCTGAAGGTACAGTTGAAGTCAGAAGTTTATATACACCTTAGCCAAATACATTTAAATTCAGTTTTTCATAATTCCTGACATTTAATCCTAGAAAACATTCCCGGTCTTAGGTCAGTTAGGATCACTATTTTATTTTAAGAATGTAAAATGTCAGAATAATAGAAGAGAGAATGATTTATTTCAGCTTTTATTTCTTTCATCACTTTCCCAGTGGGTCAGAAGCTTACATACACTTTGTTAGTATTTGGTAGCATTGCCTTTAAATTGTTTAACTTGAGCCAAACATTTTGGGTAGCCTTCCACAAGCTTCTCACAATAAGTTGCTGGAATTTTGTTCCATTCCTCCAGACAGAACTGGTGTAACTGAGTCAGGTTTGTAGGCCTCCTTGCTCGCACACTTTTTCAGTTCTGCCCACAAATTTTCTATCGGATTGAGGTCAGGGCTGTGTGATGGCCACTCCAATAGCTTGACTTTGTTGTCCTTAAGCAATTTTGCCACAACTTTGGAGCTTTGCTTGAGGTCATTGTCCATTTGGAAGACCCATTTGCGACCGAGCTTTAACTTCCTGGCTAATGTCTGGAGATGTTGCTTCAATATATCCACATAATTTTTCTTCCTCATAATGCCATATATTTTGTGAAGTGCACCAGTCCCTCCTGCAGCAAAGCACCCCCACAACATGATGCTGCCACCCCCATGCTTCACGGTTGGGATGGTGTTCTTCAGCTTGCAAGCCTCACCCTTTTTCCTCCAAAAACGATGGTCATTATGGCCAAACAGTTCAATTTTTGTTTCATCAGACCAGAGGACATTTCTCCAAAAAGTAAGATCTTTGTCCCCATGTGCACTTGCAAGCTCTAGTCTGGCTTTTTTATGGTGGTTTTGGAGCAGTGGCTTCTTCCTTGCTGAGCAGCCTTTCAGGTTATGTTGATATAGGACTCGTTTTACTGTGGATATAGATACTTGTCTATCTGTTTCTTCCAGCATCTTCACAAGGTCCTTTGCTGTTGTTCTGGGATTGATTTGCACTTTTTACGCCAAAGTACGTTCATCTCTAGGAGACAGAATGTGTCTCCTTCCTGAGCGGTATGACGGCTGCGTGGTCCCATGGTGTTTATACTTGCGTACTATTGTTTGTACAGTTGAATGTGGTACCTTCAGGCGTTTGGAAATTGCTCCCAAGGATGAACCAGACTTGACATCATTTTAGAAAACGTGGGCAGAACTGAAAAAGCGTGTGCGAGCAAGGAGGCCTACAAACCTGACTCAGTTACAACAGTTCTGTCTGAAGGAATGGAACAAAATTCCAGCAACTTGCTGTGAGAAGCTTGTGGAAGGCTACCCAAAACGTTAGTCCCAAGTTAAATTTAAAGGCAATGCTACCAAATACTAACAAAGTGTATGTAAACTTCTGACCCACTGGGAAAGTGATGAAAGAAAGAAATGCTGAAATAAATCATTCTCTCTTCTATTATTCTGACATTTCACATTCTTAAAATAGTGATCCTAACTGACCTAAGACAGAGAATTTTTTCTAGGATTAAATGTCAGGAAATGTGAAAAAACTGAGTTTAAATGTATTTGGTTAAGGTGTATGTAAACTTCTGACTTCAACTGTATATAAAAACATATTTGCAAGATATTCTATTTTCTCCCCTCTTCCATTAGGGTAGAAGTTACAAAATCCTGAAAGTACATACCACCGTGCTCAAAGACAGTTTCTATCCTACTGTTGTCATGATCTGATCTGTACGAACAATAAGCAAGACACACACAAAGTGTTGGAGGAACTCAGCAGGTCAGGCAGCATCTATGGAGGGGAATAAACAGTTGACATTTCAGGCTCAAACCCTTCATCAGGACCTGATTTTCTTCACCTCTGTCATAATAGTTCCATTGATGAGGTCTCCACTTTGGTGTCCCTGAAATCTTTCTTCCTACTAAAACATGATTTCTCTTCTATGAAAGTGGATGGAGCTCTCAACCACATTTCCTCTGTTTCCTACATGTCTACTCTCACCCCAAACCCCCAGGGACAGAACAAAGACTGTATTCCCTTGATACTACTGTTCACCCCAAACTCCATCTTGATTTTCTGCATGTTATTTCAACTGCCTTCCCCATTCTCACACCAGTATGATTGTCCTCAGCATTCTCCACTGCGGTAGTGAAACCTAGCACCAACCCATATTCTGCTTGGGTAGCATGCAACCATTGGTATAGACATTGGATTTCCCAATTTCAAGTAAACTATTCCCTCTGTGTTCCTTTCTCACCCCTAGCAGTCCATCCAGGGGTTCTTTCTTGTCATTCACTTTTCCATCCCCTCTTCTACCCCTGTATTACCTAGAGTTATCACCATCTATACCATCTGACATCACCAACATACCCATCTGCTTGGGTTTCTTCTCCACTGGTTTGCCTTTTTATCCTTTCTCCCACCTGGTTCCAACTGATTGAGTCACCAAAGACGCTTGCAAATTTTTACAGATGTACCACAGAGAGCCTACGAGTGGTTTCATCATCGCCTGGTATGGAGCTCCAATGCACAAGATTGAAAGGGATCGCAGAGGGTTCTAGACTCAGCCAGTTCCATCACGGGCAAAAGCCTCCCCACCATCGAAGACATTTTCAAAAGGTGGCATCCATCATTAGTGGTCCTCACCATCTGGGACGTGCCCTCTCCTCATTACTACTCTCAGGGAGGAGATACAGAAACCTAAAGACTCACACTCAACATTTTAGGAACAGGTTCTCCTCCACCATCAGATTTCTGAACAGTCCATGGACTCATGAACACTATTCCTCTTTTGCACCATTTTAATTGTAATTTATAGTTATTTTTAAAATATCATGCAATGTACTGCTGCCTCAAAGCGACACATTCCATGATGTATTTCAGTGATAATAAACCTGATTTTAATCGCCCCGTCATCCCTTATCTGGTTCCAACTATCGCCTACCAGCTTCTGTTTCCATTCTCCCCCACCTGTCTTATGTTTCCACCTATTACCTGTCTCTCCCCTTCTTCTCACTTCTAAATTCAGCGTTGTACTGCCGAATGCCCCTCTGCACTGTTTTGAAGCGGGGTCTTGATCTGAATTATCGACCATCCCTTTGCCGTTTGATCCGCTAAGGTCTTCTAGTAGTAATACACAAAATGCTGGAGGAACACAGCAGGTCAGGCAGCGTCTATGGAGAGGAACACACAGTTGACGTTTCGGGCAGAGTCCCTCCATCAGGACAGGTTTTTTTTAATATAGTAGGCTTTCAGTTATACACATTGTGTTGAAGGCAGCTTGAATTGTTGTGCAGAGAAATATTGGCCTGAGCCAAACCAGAACAGAAATCCCCGAAAACAAAACCAACACTGGTGTTACGTCGGTCGATCGCCAATGTAAACTAATCGTCTGTACCATTAAATAAAATAAGCAAGAATGATTGAAGACCGTGTATGTAAATAACAACGCGACTTCTAAGCAACAAAGACAAAATGCTGGAGGAACTCAGCAGCTCGGGCAGCATCTATGGAAATAAATAAACCGCCCACATTTCAGGCCGAGACCTTTCATCGGGACTGGAAAATAGGGAGAGGGCGCCAGAATGAAAAGGTGAGGGAGGATGGCTAGGAGGTGATAGGTGACGCCAGCTGGGTAGGTGAGGGCAGACGAGGAAGGGATCTGACAGGTAAGGGGAATGGACCACAGGAGGAAAGGAAGGGGGAGAGGACCCAGGGGAAGTTATGGGCAAGTGAGGAGAGGTAAGAGGCCAGAGTGGGGAATAGAACAAGAGGGCCGCGGGAGGGACTTTTTTTTACCGGAAGGTGAATTCGGTATTCATGCCATCAGGTTGGAGGCTATCCAGGCGGAATATAAGGTGTTGTTCCTCGACCTCGTCTTCCACAAGGGGAACCCATGGACCGACCTGTCGCAAGGGGAATAGGAATCGGAATAAAAATGTTTGGCCGCCGGGAAGTTCCGCTGTTGGCGGATGGAACGGGTGTGCCTGACGCGAGTTCGAAAGTGTCATTGATAAGAATTCCTCAATTATTACAGACTGACAAACTTCATCTTTGAATATTGAAGAATCCGTTCGTGGCGTGGCGAATAGGATAAATTCCGTCTGAACATGTATTTAGTGACGCTGCTGATGCCCAGCTGCTCACTGTCTATGGGGTCTGGTTGTACGCATCTGCTCTCTCTGAAATGTGAAATCTGCTGTCGTGAACCATGCTAGCAATTTTGAGCCAAAGTTTTTAGAATGTATTAACCATGGTAAATGACTCTTGAGATATAAGCTAGCAGCATATTTTCTAACTGTAACGAAACCTTTTTGTTATACAAGAAAGTGAGTAATGAGACGGGTTTAACTGGAGAACGTAGCGTGACCAAAGTTCTTAAAGCAGTTTTGAGACAGATTAACCCTTTTATGTACTTAATTTAATTGCAGATTTCCTTTGTCGTACCTGATGAAAAAAAAATCAGCGGCGCTAAACAATAACGTTTGCAAGTATGTGGCGTTCAAACGGGAAAGCCTGGGGTCACACGTCCAGGGGAAGGTTCTCAACACGATATGTCGATTGTCCAGTTCTATCCAGAGATGATGCCTGACCCACTGGGTTTCTTCAGCTTCTTGTGTGTTATTGGGACACGCGTGCTTGGAAGATTGGCTGCACCATTCAGTATTACTTCTCTCTCGTGTTGGACAAGCACCAGAAAACACATCGATGTCATTGTTTTATTTTGCAACATGCGTATGTCTCCCAGCTTATCGTCAACTTTACAGCCTTTGGATTCTAGAGCCTTCAGTTTTATTCAGCCAGGAAGCTCTACAGAGGACTATCGGACTCAACTGAAGAAAACGGAATGAAGAATTTGACATCGTACAACACGTTTGGATTATATCGGCATCATCCAGAAGGCTTTCTGTGTGGTAGGGTTGGTTGTGAGGTCAAAGACTCAGCTCCGAATAACTCTTGGCCATCACAGCTACAGCCCTGTAAGGATTCCAGTGGAAACACAACATTTAATCAAAAAGGTAGAGGAATCTGAACCCTTAAGAAAGGAGTTTCAACTTCAATAAGGGCTTACATCAAGCTCTTTCATGTTACAAGGAGCGGACCAGAAATGTAAAGAAACAAAAGATCACCCCGTCTTCAGATCGCAGCCTGCCTCTTCAAATGAAATTAATTTGTAACTTCATCCTTGTAACTTGTGAGTAAAGGTTCAAATAAAATTATAATTACAATTATTCTGTGAAATATAACCAGAAATAAGGTTATCCAATTTTGAAACCAGGAGTCTTACACTTATTTTTCTTAGATTTAAAGTTTTGAGTCACATGTTTCAACTACAGTGTTTTTCAGGAATTTACCTTCAATGTAACTTGAAGTGTGACTGCTATACTTGAAGTGTGAAATCAAGAGATTCTGCAGATGCTGCAAATCCAGAGTAACACACACACAAAGTGCTGGAGGAACTCAACAGGTCTGGCAACATCTATGGAAGGGCAACACACATCAAAGTTGCTGGTGAACGCAGCAGGCCAGGCAGCATCTCTAGGAAGAAGTACAGTCGACGTTTCAGGCTGAGACCCTTTGTCAGGACTAACTGAAGGAAGAGTGAGTAAGGGATTTGAAGATTGGAGGAGGAGGGGGAGATCCAAAATGATAGGAGAAGACAGGAGGGGGAGGGATGGAGCCAAGAGCTGGACAGGTGATAGGCAAAAGGAGATATGAGAGGATCATAGGACAGGAGGCCCGGGAAGAAAGACAAGGGGGAGGGGGACCCAGAGGATGGGCAAGAGGTATATTCAGAGGGACAGAGGGAGAAAAAGGAGAGTACACCTGTCCAGCTTTTGGCTCTATCCCTCCCCCTCCTGTCTTCTCCTATCATTTTGGATCTCCCCCTCCCCCTCCAACTTTCAAATCCCTTACTCACTCTTCCTTCAGTTAGTCCTGACGAAGGGTCTCGGCCTGAAACGTCGACTGCACCTCTTCCTAGAGATGCTGCCTGGCCTGCTACGTTCACCAGCAACTTTGATGTGTGTTGCTTGAATTTCCAGCATCTGCAGAATTCCTGTTGTTTTTATCTATGGAAGGGTCTCAGCTTGAAAGATCGACTGTTTATTCCTTTTCATAGACGCTGCCTGACCTGCTGAGTTCCTCCAGCATTCTGTGTGTGTTATTCTATATATGAAGTGTGGTTAAATTTGTATTCCAATACTCCAGCAGCCACCTTCTTGTGTGACTCATAACCAGTGCAAGATTAAGTCTTTAACAACTAAAATTATGTAATTTAAATGTATCCACTAAAATAAAAGACAAAATTGAAATTAAAGAGCCTTTGAGTCTTTGGATCCTTGAAATCTGAAATGAAATGGAAAATACCAGGCATAATCTGAGAGAGACGAATTACATGAATATTTCGAATTGCTGGTCATCCATCAGATGAACTTGTTAGTTAAACCACCCTGTTACTTCAGCCACCGAAGCCATACACTATCAAATTGCCTCCCTAAATCTGTACTTTCTTTTATTCCTTTTAAGATATTTCTTAAAACCTGTGCTAATATCACGGCATATAATAATAATAATAAATATTGATCCTGAGTGGAAAATTCTTTTGTTACAACAGCAGCATTTAAAAACACACTTAGCAGTGTGCAGACTTGACTAATAATAAAGTACAGAATAATAATATATACTGTAATAATCTACCAATGTGCAATAGTATGCAATAATAATGTACAAAATAATAAAACAGAAGCTATTGTATTATGATGTGTGTTCTCCTGTCACACAGAGACAAACTGTTGTTTATGCTTATTGCATTTGGTAGGAAAGATTTTCTGTAACAATGCTTGTGACAGCTGAGCTGAATGAGTCTGTTTGAAAAGGTGCTCTGCTACTTATTCAGTAGGTCATGGAGAGGATGTGCCAGATTGTCCATAATGGATAACAGTTTGTTTCATGACCGCTTCTCCACCACTAACTCAAAAGAGTCCAGGTTATAGCCAAAGATGGATCCAGCCTTTTTAATGAGTTTATTCAGTCTTTTTGCATCACCAGCACTGATGCTGCTCCCCCAACATAAGGCCACAAATAAGACTGTACTCGCTACAACAGACTAGTAAAAGATCTCCAACATCCTGCAGCACACATTGAAGGAAAATAGAGTCTGCTCATCCCCTTCTTGTAAACAGCCTTGGTGTTGGTTTTCCAGACAAGTCTGTTGTCAAAGTGGACACCCAAGTATTTGTACTCCTCCACCACCACAACTTCTCGCAGAATGTAAACAGGACTCGTCACAGTCCTCTTCATCCTAAAATCAATCTCCATCTCCCTGGATTTCACCACATTCAGGAGCAGGTGATTCCTCCTACACCACTCCACAGACTTGTCCACCAGTCCTCTGTACTCCAACTTCTGCCCATCGCTGAGACACCCAACAACCCATATGTCTTCATGTAAAGTTTTGCTTGACATATAATTCAATAATCATCTTAGGAAGATTTTGAGGAGGTACTATACATAAATGCAAATTGCTTTAAATGTAAGATTAAGCAATTTATGTGCATTTCATAATTAACTCTTAGTTCTTTAGATTTTAGGAAGGTTTAGATTGTGTATTGTGTACAATTATATTGTGTATTCAGTATCTGCAATCCAGCACATACAGTGTTAATATTATTTTGTGGCTGTATGTGCTGGATCATAACTTCTTGAGCTGCATTTTGCACCTTAGCCCCAGAGGAATGTTGTTTCGTTTAGCTGTATACATGTGTATAGTTGGATGATGATAAACTCCAGAGGAACGAAGTTTCGTTTAGCTGTATACATGTGTATGGTTGAATGACAACAAACTTGAACTTGAATTTAATTGTATTGCAAGGATAAAATATTTTTTACAATTGAACATATTACATATTTGCTGTTAGTGTATCATCTTGAATGAAGAAACTTTTTCTTATCAAAATAATATGACCAAAAGATTAGTTTGTGTATTTTCTTAATCTCACTGGATATGAGCAAAATACTTCATTGCAGTTGTGTATCTCTGATCATTGTTATGCTCTTAAATTGAGTGTGAGTTAATTGACATGTAGGACAATTCAAAACTCTCTTCTCAGTTTTTAGAAATATGTTGTTTTTCCAGGTGAGGCGACACTTCACCTGTGATTTGGCTGGGGTGATATACTGCATCTGGTGCTCCCGATGTGGCCTTCTATATATTGGCGAGACCCGACGCAGACTGGGAGACCGTTTCACTGAACACCCGCGCTCTGTCTGCCAGAGAAAGCAGCATCTCCTAGTGGCCACACATTTTATTTTCACGTCCCATTCCCATTCTGATATGTCTATCCACGGCCTCCTCTACTGTAAAGATGTAGTTACAATTAGGTTGGAGGAACAACACCTTATATTCCGTCCGGGTAGCCTCCAACCTGATGGCATGAACATTGACTTCTCAAACTACCGCTAATGCCCAACTCCCCCTCGGACCCCATCCGTTATTTATTTATATACACACATTCTTTTTCTCTCTCTCCTTTTTCTCCCTCTGTCCCTCTGACTATACCCCTTTCCTATCCTCTGGGTTTCCCCCCCTCCCCCTTTTCTTTCTCCCTGGGCCTCCTGTCCCATGATCCTCTCATATCCATTTTGCCAATCACCTGTCCAGCTCTTGGCTCCATCCCTCCCCCTCCTGTCTTCTCCTATCATTTTGGATCTCCCCCCCCCACTTTCAAACCACTTACTAACTCTTCCTT
Source organism: Mobula birostris (assembly GCF_030028105.1). NCBI lineage: Eukaryota > Metazoa > Chordata > Chondrichthyes > Myliobatiformes > Myliobatidae > Mobula > Mobula birostris. The sequence continues at coordinate 139,799,379 of NC_092378.1, read as the reverse complement.
CAGTTAGTCCTGACAAAGGGTCTCAGCCTGAAATGTTGACTGTACCTCTTCCTAGAGATGCTGCCTGGCCTGCTGCGTTTACCAGCAACTTTATGGAATGGTAAGATTCCTTATCTTAGTATAACAGAGATCTAGTATGGTGGGACCTTTAGTGCTACAAGTTATATGCAGATGGTAACTGAGCAGGGTTTTCTTCAAACAGGCCTGGTTGAAGTCCCTGACTATGATTTGACATGTGTCGGGATGGACTATTTCTTGTTTGGAGACGGCGATATTGCGAGTGCTTGATTATAGTCAGCCATTGGTGGTATGTAAGCTGCTGTCAAGAATATGGAGGAGATCTCCCAAGGTAAATGAAATGGATAGCATTTGACCTTTAGGTGTTCAAGGTCAGGGGAACACAAGGTCGACAAAACAGCCACATCAGAGCACCACCGAGAGTTTATCATGAAACACACACCTCCACCCTTTGCCTTTTCAAATCAGCAGTTCAGTGTATTCTGTGAATCAAGAAGCCTTCAGGTCTGATTTCTGCCATATCTGGCATGCTGGAAGCACGTCATTTCTTGTTCAAACACAGAACACAACATTCTCTCATTTCCCTCCGATACAGCAACCTTCCTCTCAGGTCCTCAATTCAGTTCTCCAGCGACTGCACATTTGCTAACAAGGTGCTGGGTAGAAGGGGCTTCATCCCTCTGTGTTTCAGCCCGGCTTGGAATTACCCCCAACACCCCTGTCTCACTTCTAGACATGGCAATGAACCTTTGTTTGCTTAAAGGTGCCATACCTGCTTTCTTGAGAGTTAAGCCCACTATGGGACACTATGCTGCTTAATTGGGACAGGAGACTGTTGCCAAACAGTTTCTAACTAGCATCAAATGCGTGCACTCACCTCTGAGGCTGTTAGACACTACATTGTGCTTAGAGCAAACAGTTTTTAAATAGTGTCAGTTGCATGTACTTTTGTCCAAACAGCAGTGATTTTTGTCATAGATAGTTGGCGAGAAATAACCAGTAAGACAATCCAGAACTTTTAGGCTCACTGTGGTTTCAAGCATTCAGGCTTGGAGATGCCAGAAAAGGCCGGAAGATAAAATGAAATGATTTCACTACTTCAACAAGTTAGGAATCATGAAGAATTTGAAGTTATTGACAATCATCTTGAATGTTACAATGAAAATGAAGACTTGAAGGCTGCAATTGTCAAAAATTGTACGAAGGCAGCCCATTATCCCTACCAGGTGTCTGCGCTGATTTTGTTCATTTATGGTCAAACAAAAAGAACACAGCAGTGTGATTCCTCTGTCAATAACTATAGGGAACTAATCCATACTTTTATAGTATTGAAGTGTTCTAATATGTTCTGTATTTCATTTAAATACATAAGCTGTTACTCAGTTAAACGGTGGTTTGTCTTTCTTTATACCGTTATAACTATTTCCATGAAACTCCGGCTAACTGGGGCAGCCACTTAATTGAGCCAAAGTGTACTGGTCCCAATGTGTCCCAATTAAACAGACTTCACTGTATTTATATTCAATGGTTCTGATGCATTTTTATCTCTTTACTCTAAATTGACTCTGCCACCAATCCCAATGATCCAATACCTGAGCATGTCTGGCAGGTTTCTGGACCTGCTATTGATACAGATGATGTGAGATGTGTAAGGGGACAAGAGGAAGATTAACCCAAATCTAGTAAAAATAAAGAGGTTACTTTCCTTCTGGCATTTTCTACTTCTTGTTACCAGGCGACCGAGAGGAATTCACAGGACAGTATTCAGTTTCAGCATGCTTAACTAAATACTTTGATGGCGACAATAATAAATAGAATTTCTGTTAGCATCATTCAAATTAAATGTTTTAGAAGAAAGATATTTATCTCATTATGACACAACTTTAAAGTATGCTGAGTTACATGGATGCCATTTGAAGAGAGATTGTAGTGCTATCCTGTGAATCTCTGTTTACAATAATTGGAACGAACAATTATTGCACTCGGAATCATCCTGTTCTTTTTGGTTACAGCGTTTTGAACCCACATGAACCTCAGCCCAAGATGGCAGGCTGTACTTAAGTGGTCCAAGTTTACTTTGGTGCTTTGGGAGATGAAACCATTTCGTGCTAGGACCTGAAGCTTAGGCATAACCTTTACATGGATACAAAAGGTTAGTATAAATCTCTGGCTCTTATTTTGATCATTTTCATCAGTACTTTTGAGATGCTCATACAATTTCCAGAATTTGTTTTATTTTCATCTAGTTTACCATTTATATAGTGCTAAAGTATGGTCTGGATAATGATTTGTACTCATAATATTGAAATTATAATTGTTAATTTAAGACAGGAAACAAGGGAAGTGATTGAGGCAGCTGGCAAGAAATATAGGAGTTCCTCACTCTTGCTGTGTTTTGGAGAGAAAAGAGAACGCTTTAAAAATGATGCTTACAGCAGACAAAAAAATAGGAGGGTGTTTTCTGTAGATTCTAGGACAATCCTTGGATGGGGAGCAATTTTGGCAGATGGGTGAATGATATGATAGTTTTTATTTATAATACACCAGCTATATTAGAAATATTTGTAATTGTAATTTCAATGGACTCATTGTAAGCCATGCCTGGAACAGTTTCAGAAAGAGTTGAAGCTAAGTAATTTCATGCACAGCCTATTAATGCAAGATGGAAAATGATAAATAACCACACGAGGAAAGTAAAGAGGATACCAACATTTGGAGTATGGTATGGTACATTGTTGTTATTTAATAGGGATTGTCACCTTATCATGGTGGAGAGGCTTGTGAGTTGTTACAAGAATTACAGGACTGATGAAGGGTCTTGGCCTGAAACATCAACTGTACTCTTTTTCATAGATGCTGCCTGGCTTCCCGCGTTCCTCCAGCATTTTGTGTGTGTGTGTGTGTGTATGCACAACAATGACTCGCCCAAATGACACTTACTCCCTACTGTACTCCACTCAGAATCAAGAATCAGAGCTAGGTTTATCATCACTGATGTAAGCCATGAAATATGTTGCTTCATGGTAGCAGTACAGTACAAGACATAAAAATTTCTGTAAGTTGCCAAGTTAAATACTATAAAAGACAAATTATGAGGTAGATTTTGTGGTCTGTTCAAGTAGTTTCTACCTTTCTTCTCTCTCAGCCATCCGTTTAATCTTAACACCAATATATTGTCCATTAACAACCACCCTAGATCATTGTTATTCCAACACAGCTAGCCCATATTTTCACCAAATTTCTTTAATGTGCCCTCACATTCTCATTTTATCATTCTCCCTAACTGCTCCATGAATCTTTTTAAAGAATCATCAGGGCTCTGGCAAATAGATCTCCTCACTGCAGGAGGAATGCCATTTATAACTCACTTCCTATTAAAGCACATGGCCCTTTCATGGCCAATACTAAAACGAATGCTAGGTTGTTTATGAGATACGCCTCCAACTGACAAGCACACCTCAAGCTGAAATAACCCCTGGCCAAACAGTAATTAATTTCTATTGGACATCCAGAGGAATCACATTTCTGATCTTACAGGTGCAGGTTAGTGTTAACACCAGTTTACAATCAATCCATCAATAAAATAATAGAATTTCCAGTAAGAGGCTTGTCATAATGAAATAGATGAGATAATTAAAGCAATATTTAAGACGAGCTAGTATTTTACAGTGCTCTTTAGAATATAACCGTCGCAGATGCAACGTGTTTACAGACAGGAACATCAATTTAATTTACAGACAAAAATTTAGATGTCAATAATTTGTCCATTTAGTTACTGTGCTTTAAAACATTATTTTACTTTTAAACATTCGTTGTTTCCTTATTGAACGAATAGAAAGCGAAGACTTTACGATGAGATGCCTGCTTGAAAAGCGCGATTGGCACTGTTTCAGTAAAATAATGAGATAAACTTGTTTTAAAGTAATTTCACGTGTACGTTTCCGTCTGCAGTTTAATGACAAGCGAAGAAGGTGGGGAATTAATGTTAGCTCTCGGGTTTCGATTTGCCATTTATTGTACAGTGCTACTTGCATGTTTTGAGCTCTCTATCGCTCTGTAGGTGGCAGTTGTTAACTGACAACGAAGCAGAGGGAAAGACACGTTTCTGATTTAGGAGAGAAAAGAAAATAAGGTGTATGGAGAAATTGGGGCTGTACCCACAAAGAGGACAAAAGACCTTCGTCTAAGCTTGTAAACAGGTCAGTAGCAGTGATGAGCGGGCCAAACTAGGCGATCTTATCCGTCGCACCGTAGTCTTTTGTGTGTATGTGGTTAGATTTTGCAGCGAAAGAGGGGGACAAAAAGTTTGTGATCGCTGGTGCGAGAGGTGGCCGTGCGCCTCCCCGGGTCCTGGCGCTCACGCCGCTGCCGAACAAAGCAACTGCCCCTGGCAACCCCGGCCGGGAACTGGCCCGGGATGGCTCGGCGGGCCTGATGGCAGACAGGGCTCCATCCCGGGCCTCAGGATTCCTTCACACTCTTCTGAGATGGGGGGCAGGGTGGGGGTGGCTCCCCGACTAACCCCACTTCCTGGAGGCTGGGAGGGCTAGCGGCCTCTAGGTTGGCCGGGAGCCTCGGGCCTCGCGTTGGCATGAGGTGGGTCTAAATGAGGGCTTCGTCGACGCGGGTCCAAGGAGGGGGAGGCGCGGTTGCCGGACGTGCTTTGTGTCACAGCTTCAAGAGCGGAGCCCGCTACAGGCCTGCAGAACCCACGGGGGGGAAAGGAACACTGGCTCAGCCGTCAATCGCTATGCAATCCTGCCGAGCTATTGCTGAAATGAGTTAAAATAGGATCCGAGCTTGTATTTTACCCATGCATATTTACATTTTCCTTGTAACCTGTAAGGAATTCAAGTGTTCGCTCACGCTTTAAGTTTTTTTGTTTAGTATAACCCTTGTGTTTTCGGTTCATATATATTAAATGTAATTTGGAATGAACCCAGTCGTAGCTTTTTAAAGCTGTTTATTTTATGTAAATAACCGGCTAAACAACATAGTACCTTATGCTTCCTTACGTGGGAGATGTGGTATGTCTCGATTTCCTAAGGACACTCGGTAAAGATACTGTAGATTCTGAAATCTGCTGTCATATCAAGTAAACTCAACAGTACATGATGGACAGGTTACAAAACGGAGGACTGAATGGTTGTATTATAAGCTGGTAGAAATCATTAATGTTTCCACAAGGATCAGGACTGGATTCTCAGACTATTTGCGGACTATTTTAAGGGCTGGTCTAAAGGAAGAGTATATGGAGTTGTCATCTAAATCTGGCAACAATACAGAGTTGGATTAAGAGAGGAAATGTGGATCTGAAAGTCCTGAAACACCTGATGACCCCAGGTTACATCCCTGATGATGTACCTCAGAGCATCCTTGGAGGCACCTTAGCATCAAAGGGAGGAGATATAAAGGTATGTAGACAGGTTAATCGGATGGATTGGGAAGAAGCTGACTGAACACAATGGGGGAAACATAGGAAATTATTGCTTAAGGAAGAGGCATGAAGCTAGTTAAATAATTATTGTACAGTTGGGCCCTGGTGGGTGGGCAAATAGTATACATCAAATCATCATTCAGGTAGAGCAATAAAATGATGGCAATACTAGGGTCAGACAACCTCTGTGTAACAACAAACAGTGCAGCAAGCAGATTCGAAGACAAATTGTACTGTGGCCTCCATTATAAAGAGGGTTGGAGCAGAAAAGTAAGAGAAAGTCATTCTGAAATCGTCTTAGGACTTTTTTTTTTGAGATCACACCTGGATTGCTACAGGCTCATTCCTAAGGACGGAGTAATTTCCCTTGCGCAAAAAAAAGCTGCTGGAAAGACTCAGCAGCTCATCGAGTTTCTTCAGTAGAGGAGGATGAAGCAGTCCTCATTAAGGGATCAGTGGAGGAGAGGGTCAGTAACTTTAAATTCCTTGGTGGTATCATATTGGAAGATCTATCCTGGGACCAGTATGTATGTGCCATCACAAAGAAGGCACAACAGTGACTGTACTTTCTTAGAAAATAGCGTAGATTCAGTGTGTCATCCAAAACTGTCAAACATCTATAGGTGCGCAATGAAATGTATCTAGGCTGGTTGCACCACGGTTTGGTATGGAAACACTAATGCCTAGGAATGGAAAAGTCTACAGAAAGTGCTGGGTGCAGCTCAGTCCATCACAGGCAAGCCCTCCCCACCATTGAGCACTTTTGCAAGGAGTGCCTCCAGAAGAACGCAGCATCCGTCATCAAGGGCCCCGCACAATCCAGGCCATGCTCTCTTCTCACTACTAGCATCGGCGGGAGGTACAGGAACCTTAGGTCCCACACCAGCAGGTTCAGAAGCATTTATTCCCCTCAAACCATCAGACTCCTAATTCAGTGTGGATAACTTCACTCACCTGAACTCTGAACTGGTTCCACAGCCTGTAAACTTCCTTTCAAGAACTCTACAGCTTCTTCCCAGTTTTATTTATTTAATATGCACAATTTGTCTTTTTTTTGCATCTTGGTTGTTAGTCTTTGTGTATAGTTTTACATAAATTCTATTGTATTTCCTTATTTTCCCATAAATGCCTACAAGAAAATGAATTTCAGTGTGGTATATGGTGACATATATGTACTTTGATAATAATTTTTTTATTTTGACATTGACTTGACTTTGAGAGCTTGTCATTTGCTCTAGATTCCAGCATCTGCAACTTCTTGTATCTCAATTCAATTCCCTTGATGGCAGTACCGTGTGGATACTCTTGATAGATTCTTAGTCTGACAGATCTAACCCAAAAAGAAAGATTGAGGAAACTGGACCATATTCACTGGAGTTTAGAAGAATGACACCATTGAGTGTGTTGAAAACAAATGCTGAGAACAGGAGACGTTGTCTTGCACCATTAGGAGTTGTGATTACACTGTTCCCTCTGAGGTGCAGGAGTGTGTAACTGAAATGATCCTGCATACATAGCCTTTGTTGTTCTGCAGCTGGGATTTTCTTGAATGTTCATATAATTTTGAAATCTATGTTAATATAATTGTGAAATACCCTATAGTTAATTATGTGATGATGAATATAATCCGTAAATTTTCTAAATAATATAAGTATCACAACCTCTACTTTGAAACATTTTAGAGCTTCAACATAGTTACATTGTCAATGTTTCAAGTTACAAAACTGTTACAAATTGTAACAATAAATACAGAATGGAAGTCAGCTGCTCATTGTTAAACTACTGGTTTGCTGAACGCCAAAGCTGTCTAAGTTTAGAAGTTTATGAAATGTGAAAGATTTATTTTGTTATGCTGTATTTCATTATACCCTCTAATTAATAAATAAAATCAAAAGTATGTTGTTTTTCAATTTTCATTTTAAATATTCATAGTATGCATATCACAAAAAAGTTGCTTTCAAGCTGTATACAACTTCCTGCCCAGAGCAATGATTGGTCCATGCAGTTGTAAAAAAAGGAGGGAACGTTGGCTGTGGATGGTGAGTTACGGAGTGTTTTCAATACTGAGATTGATGTTTGAATACAAGGAGGATCAAGGGATTGCGGAGATCGGACAGGAAAGTGAATGAGGAAAAGGGCCTGCTGTAATCACATTGAAGGCACAGCAGGCTTTGGGCAACACAGCTTCCTAGTTCTCTTTGAACTTTAATTTCAGATAGTTTTTAATTTACAAAAATCCTGGAAAAATAATTGCAAGTGTTCATTGGCATATTCTCCGTTGTAGGAACTTTTTTTAAGTTAATGCTGCAGATAGTCATTTGAAGACACACAGTCAACAGTGTAGAAATAGCTTCTTCCCCTCCGCCATCAGGTTTCTGAACAGTGTACCAACCTATGAGCACTGCTTTGCTATTTTTGCTCTCCTTTTGCACTACCTATTTAATTTAATTTTTAAAAATATATTTTTATTGCAGTTTATTGCTTGCGTATTGCACTGTACAGCTGCTGCAAAACAACAAATCTTATAATTTGTTAGTGATATTAAATTTGATTCCGATTCGTTTTTCATACACCATAAAGCATCCCAAGGCATTTCTCACAGGTGGCCACCAAACAAAATCTGACACTGAACCATCTGACAGATAAGGAGGTAGATTTTAAAGAGAACCCTAAAGGAGAACAGACAGTGAGGCAGATGTCTTGAAAGAATACTCCAATACTTAGGACTTCAGAAGAGCAAAGACACAAATATTGGAGGAGGTTGATGAGAAAGTGAAGGATGAGATCAAAGGGGATTTGTTCAGTTCAAGTGGTGTTGGTCTTTTTGACACTGGTATGCAGGTCAGCATATACAATGGTGGCTGATCACTATTTAGTGCAAGTTTGTCTACATGAGTTCAGATGCTTGTTCAGAGTTTATCTATATGCAAGGTATATATCTATATGATGACAACATAGTAGTATAAACAGTTGCAGCACTCTACTGTTCAATTCCCTAACTTCCTGTCTGCTTTCATCTGTGGTATTTTTCAGGGTTAGATTGCTCTTAGAATTTTTTCCTTGTAGTTTAGAGTAAAGTGATTTGTTTCTCCTTTTTTTGAAATACAATAGAGAAAATGCATTAAAATATGGTAACTCTTCCTGAGGACATTTCATAGACGTTAGGAACTGCTCAATAATATTTGTAATAAATTCATAGAACATAGAACATTACAGCACAGTGCAGGCCCTCTGACCCAGGATGTTATACCAATCTTTCGATCTACTGGAAGATTATTCTAATCCTTTCTTATTTAGCTCTCCATTTTGCCTTCATCTGTGTGCCTATCTTTAAGAGTTTTTTAAATGCCCCTCATGAACTGCCTCCACCATCATCCCTGGGAGCATGTTTCACACACTCACCACTCATTTAAAAAAGAGCTTGACTCTGACATCCCTCCCTATATTTTCCTTCGATCATTGTATTAGCCATTCCTTCCCTGGGAAAGAGTCCATGTCTATCCACTCAACCTATGTCTCTTATCATCTTGCTCTCTTCAGTTCCCAACTAGTAACTGTTACTCAGCAGCTTTTGTAAAGTAGAGAGATGGGCTTTATTGAGGTTATATAGAAGAGAGTGTAATTATTGGTCCTCTTATTTAAGAAAGGACAATGGAAGCAATTGAAGATGGTTTACTACACATAAGTCTGGAAAGGGCAGTTTGCCTTATGAGGAAGGGTGAGCAGGTTGGGCTTATATTCGTTAGAGTTTAGAAAGGTGAGGGGTGAATTGATAGAATATATAGATCCTGAGGAGTCTTGATAAGGTGGATACGGAGATAATATTTTCTCTTGTGGGAGAATCTAAGTAAGGGTTACTACTTTTATTTTAAAAAGATGGAAAGGCCCATTTAAGAAAGAGCCGAGGAGAATCTTTGCTCTGTCCTTGCTTTTAATTTCTAGCCCTTTCAAAATGAATGCCAACATTGAATTAGCCTTACCGACTCAGTCTGCAAGTTAACTTCTTGATGGGATTCCGTGGAGAATCTTTTCTCTGTCCTGTGTGTGCCATAAGTGTGTGGAACTCTCTTCCTCAAAGGGCGGTGGAAGCGGACACTCTATTTAAGGCATCGATGGACTGATATTAGATTTGAAAAGTTTATGTGGACAGGCAAAAATGCAGAGTTGAATGCATAGCCGTGATCTTAAGAGTTGTGCAGCATGGCAACAAGTCCTTCAGCTCACTGAGTTTGTGTTGACAAGCAACCATCCTTTCTACTACACATAATGCATTTTATTCTCTCCTCAATCCCATCAGCTCCTGCAGACTTTTCCATTCCTCTATAATAATAAGGGCAATTTACAATGGCCAGCCAACTTACCATCTCTGGCATCTTTGGAATATAGGTGGAAACTGGGGCATCCTGTGGAAATCCACATGGTCTCAGCAAGCGAGCAAACTCGGGCAGCGCCTGAGATCAGGATCTAACCCAGGTTGCTGGAGCTCAGGCAGCATCTCCACCTACTTTGCCAATATACTGAATTGCAGAGCAAGCTAGAGAGGCCAAATATTTACACTAACTCCGAATTCATATACCTTTGTATATGGCAAAGCATTTGATCAGAGACAATTTCATAGTCAAGTTGTGTCCTTGTTTAACGTTCATCACTGGATACCAATCAGGAGAATGTTTAGCTGAAATTGCCAATATTCTGAAGATGATGGAGGCAACACAGGAACTGAATTTGTATGTTATTGAACAAATCTTGGTAGTGTCCAATATGGAGGAGTGATGATCTATTGGTTTGTTTGAAGCAATGTTTTTGGAGGGATATTTGGATAGTTTGGCTAAAGTTACACTTACTGGAAACTTGAGACGTTGTGATCCAGAATCACAAATCATTGATGGTAGTTTGAATTGATTATATGGCCATTAGTGAAGCTAATGTGGTTGTATAAAACTAATTTGCCCATTAAAACTTTGTAATAAGTTAATGGCCTTCAAAATAGGAGACAGTAGAAATTTATACTGATGTGTCCATAACCATTACTTCAGAATGACTCCTTGTAATTTGTATAGCTTGTATTTTAAAAATTAATTGTATTGCATGTAAATCCAATATGGGCATTGGTGTAACATAGAGAAATCTGATAAGGTCCTGCAAAGCAGAAGATTAATGCTTCAATATCCTAGATATTATCTCAGATTATTGTCACATTAGGTTGCTTCCTAATTACTTCAATATTGGGTAAAGTCTGTGTTATCTGTCATAATTTTGAATGGGGTTTGAATCCAGACCTGAATGTATGATATATACTCATTGGCCTCTTTATTAGGTACACCAACATTTGTTGCTTTAGCCCATCCTCCTTGTTTGGTGTGTTTTGAATTCAGGATGCTCTTCTGCACACCATTGTTGCAATGTGTGGTTAGTTGAGTTACTGTCACCTCCCTGTCAGCTTGAACCAGTCTGGCCAACCTCCTCTGACCTCTCCCATTAACAAGACGTTTTTCTCCAAAGAACTGCTGCTCAATTACTGCTTTTGTTATTGTTTTTCGACCATTCTCTATAAATTCTAGAGACTTGTGTATGAAAACTCCAGATCACCTCAAACCACTCTGCACCAACAATCTTTTCACAGTCAAAGTCACTTAGATCATATTTCTTCCCCCATTCTGATATTTAGTCTGAACAACAACTAAACCTCTTGTCCATGACTGCACTGGGTTGCTGCCACTTGATTGGCTGATTAGATATTTACATTAACGAGCAGGTGTACTTAATAAAATGGCCATGAGTGTATATAAGTACAGTATATGATATATAGTAGGGGAAAATGGATGTGGTGCAACTTTTTCAATTCAGGATACAGCAAAATGCTTCAAATTCATTGAACATTCAGAAAATAGAGTCACTTGTAATAAGGCAACAAAATTTCGTCTTAATGATTCAAATAAAATGTTGCACCAATTTTTTCTTCATTGTTTATAAGCTTTTGCACAGTACTGTAGTAATTTTATGTATTGCACTCTGCGGCTCCCACACAAAAAAAAACAAACTTCATGACATATGTGAGTGATGATAAACCTGATTCTGATATAAGTCGGTATTGTGGACTGAGAGCGGGAACGGTGGAGGGAAAGGAGAATCATGGTTGGGAATGGGGACAGGGAGAGGGGAGGGAGTGGGAGATCCAGAGAGTCATTCTGTAATAATCAATAAACCAGTTGTTTGGAATCAGATGATCTTGTCTGATGCCTCAGGGATGGGTGTGTCTCTAACCATGTCATCCCATTCCATCCCTGGCATTTCTTCTGTCTCCGCTCCACCCTCAATATATCCTTTGCTGCTGCCAGATTTACAAAACTTGTTCTTCGCTCCACTTTGACAAATATAATATTGTGTAAAAGTGGTTTAATTGCAGATTTGTGTCCTTAGAGTTCTAGCTTCCACTATTTTTTACTGTTCATGCACCACTAGAAGAGTAGCTCGCTTTCTGCTCTTCACATCTTCATGTTTGTAATGTTCCATTTTATTGTCATAGGCATAAGCACATATTCATGTATTTTTATTATCAAAGAATGTAAAAATTATACAACCTTGAGATCTGCTTGCTCACAGGTAGCCACAAAGCAAGAAACCCAAAAGAACCCAATAAAAGAAAAAAAAATTATATATGGAGTGTAAATGCCACAAAATTTACCTTTTTGTCTCACTAGCACCATACATTACAGACATAAGTTTCAAAAAAAGCTTAAATTGGACCATAAGACATGGGAGCAGAATTAGGCCCTTAGGCCTATGGAGTCCACCATCCCATCATGGCTGATTTATAATCCTCTCAACCCCATTCTCCTGCCTTCTCCCCATAACCTTTGACACCCTTCCTAATCAAGAACCTGTTGATCTCCTCTTTATGTATAACCCAATGGCTTAGCCTTCACAGCCCTCTGTGGCAATGAATTTCACAGATTCACCACTCTCTGGCTAAAGAAATTCCACCTCATCTCTATTCTAAAGGGATGTCCTTCTACTGAAAGGCTGTACCCTCTGGTCCTAGATTCTCCCACTGTAGGAAACATCCTCTCCACGTCCGCTCTACCTAGTCCTTTCAACATTTGATAGGTTTCGATGAGGTCCCCTAACATTGTACTCGATGGAGTTTAGAACAGACCCAGAGCCATCAAATGCTCATCATATGTTAACTCTTAGATAAGATAGGATTCTATCTTGTTAAGCAGACTTGTGTGTGGCACCTTACCAAACGCCTTCTGAAAATCCAAGTAAATGACATCCGCTGCCTCTTCTTTCTCCACCCTGCTTGTTCTCCTCGAAGAACTGTAACTGGTTTGTCAGGCATGATTTCCCTTCATAGCAACCATGCTGACGTTGACTTATTTTATCATTAGTCTCCATCCTCATCCTTAATAATAGACTCCAACACTTTCCCAACCACTGAGATTAGGCTACCTGGTCTTCAAGCTTTTGTGCCTCCTACCTAATGGCAGCATCAATAAAATGACTTGGCCACCCAGATTGTGGAGATTGTTTGTGATGGGTGTTGCCTTTCTGAGATATTGACTCCTGCAGATGTCCTCGATGGTGGGGAGAGTTGTACCGGTGATAGAATTGGCTGAGTCCACCACTCTGTAGCCTCTTGTGCTCTGTGCATTGGACTTCCCATACCAGGCTGTAATGCAACCAGTCTGAATGTTTTCCACTGCACTTCTGTAGAAGTTTGTCAGAGTTTTTAATAAAATGCCTTCTTCTTGATTGCATCTGTGTACTGGGCTCAGCTTAGATTCTCTGAGGTGTTGGCTTGAATCTGCCCACCCTTTCCACCACAGACTCTTCAGCGAGGAAGGTCTGTGAATGTTGTGTTTGGTGTGAAATTATCATTTGCGTTCTGCCAACAAAAACAAATGATTCTGTGATGTTCACATCACCACAGATTTGTGTGCCTGTGATACCACTGATGCATTATGGTTTTGTAGGATGTCTTTATTTTTGGTTGTTGTTTCAGGTAATTTCCACAATTTATTTTTCATTGCCACTCTGAACGTAATGGAGTTGTTGTTGGATCACGGTTATAATTTAGAGAAACAATGACAGAGTAAATCAGTGATAACAGAACATGAGATATAGTCCCTTTCCCCGTCCCCAATTCTGCCTGTTAATAAGAACACAGACAACCTGATCTTTGGTCTAAACGTTCTCTTACCTAATTCCCTCTTTCACTCCGTGATGGATGAAACTCTCTTTGCCAGCTAACTACAATTGTTTCTTGAGAAATGAACTTGATTTGTTTTAATGTAGTTTCTGAAGGTGTTTAGTAAACCGCACATCCTCAGCTTGGTAGTGATAATTCGTTATCTCGATTCTGCTACGAAATTGCTTGTTGCAGTCATGCATTAGATTTATTCTTTTGAGATTTATATTTTGATTTTTTTTGTTTCTTCCCACAGTCCAAAAACGTATCAGTTGGTAGGGTGATTGGTCACTGTAAATTGTCCCGTCATTAGGCTAGGGTTAGTTTGGGGTTGTTGGGTGGCTCGGGGGGGGGGGCGCGGGGGGCAGAAGGGCCAATACTGCAAAAATCATTATTTAAACTGCCTCTCTTTGAATGACAATTGTTATCAGATATTATGTCACTATCCCTTGCAATTAGCAAACAGTGATTAAAAATTAGTGATTAAACCAGGAAGTGAAATCATTTTTAAGAGAGCTCTATAAGGATTGAAATATACAGACATGATAATGGTAAAAGCTGAAATATTGTAAAACTTTCAAAATATTGTGTTTTACAATGTGCATCCATATGAATTACAATTGTCCGAGGGACTGAGAGCTTGCCAAACTCTACTAAATCTTGGAATGCACCACTGTATAACACTTAAAGAGAACAAAAATCGTTTATATGTATGTGACGCTTTTATAAGTTCATTCATTTTTTTTCTCTGGAGTTTACCATGGAGCAGGCTTCAAGTTATGAAGAGGACTATGAGGAAGTAAGTCACTGAAAGACACTTCTGGGGATGAGGGTGGAGTGTGTGCTTGCACGTCTTCCATGCACAGCGCTCCAAGTATCGCTGTCAAGTTTAGAATCAGAATCAGGTTTATTATCATTTCAGTATGTCATGGAATTTGTTGATTTGCAGCAGCAGTACAGTGTAATACATACAATATACTATAAATTATAATAAGACATTTATGTATAAATTAAATAAATACTGCAAAAAGTAAGTAATGGCATTGCTGCCAGTTCAGTCATTATAACTAAGATCTGCAGCATCGTTTAATGCATGTTATCAGGACAAATACATGCTCTGCTCTGTGCCACTCATGTTTTTTTAAAACTTCTTTTGGACTTAATTGATACCTGTGGTCCCATCGATTGTCTGTCATGTCACCATAAAGGTCACAAAAATGCATTTTCCTTCAATGAAGTGAGTGGTTTGAAATCCCTTGGTGTATGATTATTTTGCCGGTGGCCTCTATTTTAAGAAAAAAGTAAGTTACTTAAACCAGCAGTTCAAACGTATTTCTATTAATGAAAATATGATTAAATCTGTCAGGTTTTCAAAGGTTTGAAGTACATTTATTTTCGAAGTATGCACGGAGTATACAACCCCGAGATTCTTCTTTTCTAGGGGAAGACCACAATTTCTATGCTAATAGTTTTATGGGGAATAAAATACAAAACACATTTTCACCTGCTATGAGGTGATATCTTTGCCTAAGATACCTTCTAATTTGTATATTGCCTGTCAAATTAGCATTCAGCTCCTAAAACCATGAGTTTTTAATGTTGGGTATAAGTTATACCACCATCTGCAATTCCCCCAAGTATCTCTTTGTCTATATCTTTAATTTGTAGGAATTGATGTAGAACAGGTATTCCCAACCTGGGCTCCACCGACCCCTCAGTTAATTGTAAGTGCCCATGGTATAAAAAACCCTTGGAAACCCCTGATGTAGAACTTAATCCACACATCCAAACGAATGCTTAAAGTGCCATAGTGCTGTGGACCTGCAGCAGTCGTCTTTTGTATACACAAAACGTTGTGCAGGTAAGCAGCGTTACTTGTGGGTCTTTTGTGCATTTGCACTTGTGTGAATCTGGGAGTTGAGCATCCACTTGTTTGATGTGACTCCTGGAACTCCTAAAGGACTCATTGTCAACAGACCGTCTGCTGGAAGCGACTGGGTGTGATGGCCCCTGGACGGTCTTGAGAACAGATACCCTGATTATTAGTATTGAAGATTGGAACTACAAATGGAAATGCCCAGGGAGCGGATTCAAGTTTTGGAATTCTTAAACTTAAAAATGACCTGACATCTGGATAGATTTTGAAAGCATTGGAGAGGGCACCAAGGAGATTCACTGGGATGTTGTCTGGGATTGGGGAATTCTGTGTTCTGTCAGTAAGAGTGACTCAGAGCTTCCTGTTACCTGTTAATTTTTCGTGCCACTCCCATTTGGACTTGTCTGATGCCTTGTGCAATATTACAAGATTGAGGATTTACACTGCATATGTGTCAGGTACATCGAGGCTTTCCAGACTTGATATTCTTCAATGTTAGGTAACTCACTTTCTGTTTATCCGACTATCCATTTCTGCTGCAAGTCATCCATGTTTGATATTAATCTACCTGTAGCTGTTCTCTCTCCATTACTACAGCCTGACCTGTTGGACTTCATCCACAGTCCTGCTGTAACAAACACACAACATGGGCAAAGAAATGTAATCACCCTTAAGCTGTTCCCATTGACCCATTTTGATCTGGCCTTGCCCAGTCATGATTACTCCTTTTGTCCTATCCATCCCACCTGTTACCTTCTCTTAAACTTTTAAAAATCACCTTTTTTTTCTGATTTTAAAAAGTCTCTGACTTAAAATGCCAACTCTCTGTCCATAGATGTTGCTGACCTGCTTGGTATCTCCAGAATTTTCTGCTTTGCATTCCGATTTCCAGCATCTTTGTTTTGAATTTTCACTAATTTTAATTTCCTTGTGCGCTCAGGTACCTTATTAAAGGTTGTTTTCCTTTTTGTTCATTTGTTTTATGCATGGGAGGAGGTTAACTTTCATTGTGCTTTAAATAAGGACTGCGTTGCACAATTGGAAACTAATAATGCTAGTTATTCTGTGATATTCATTTCCTGTAACATGTAACATAATCTTTCTGTTAAATGAAACCTGCACTGTATTTACAGTTCATGATATGTTTATTGTCCTGCTGGTGGCTTGTAGTATTTTAATTTGGTTTCTTTCGCAATACGTAGATGATGTGGACTTAGAGCAGGATATGCTACAAAGCTATTTTAGTCAAAATGACATTTTGTATTGTGGTTATGACGTTATTATGTTATTCTCAGTTTGATCTGGAGCAAGTTCTTTTTTTAAAACTACATATGATAACGGGTGGCACCATGACACAATGAGTAGAGCTATTGCCTCATGATGCAGAGACCCAAGTTCAGTCCTGACTTTGGGTGCTGACTGTGTGGATTTGACACATTTTTCCAAATCCTAAAGATATGTGAGTCAGTAGGTCAATTATGCTAGATAAGCTTTTGAATGGTGGAGTGCTATGTAAGTATTTGATTTAATTAGTTTGAATATTAAGTTAATACATCAAGGTATGAGGGTTAAGATGGAAAAGCTGGCCTAATTCTCTCTAGAGAAAGTGTTAAATAAGTAAAGTTCCTCCCTCGCCTCGTGTGGCAACCTTAGGCGTTTTTTTTTAGTGTTTGTTTGTTTTATGAGGTTGAGTTGCTAGCTTGATGCTCGATTCAGCATGGATAGTCATAGTCATAGTCATACTTCATTAATCCCGGGGGAAATTGGTTTTCGTTACAGTTGCTCCATAAATAATAAATAGTAATAGAACCATAAATAGTTAAATAGTAATATGTAAATTATGCCAGTAAATTATGAAATAAGTCCAGGACCAGCCCATTGGCTCAGGGTGTCTGACCCTCCAAGGGAGGAGTTGTAAAGTTTGATGGCCACAGGCAGGAATGACTTCCTATGACGCTCTGTGCTGCATCTCGGTGGAATGAGTCTCTGGCTGAATGTACTCCTGTGCCCACCCAGTACATTATGTAGTGGATGGGAGACATTGACCAAGATGGCATGCAACTTAGACAGCATCCTCTTTTTAGACACCACCGTGAGAGAGTCCAGTTCCATCCCCACAACATCACTGGCCTTACGAATGAGTTTGTTGATTCTGTTGGTGTCTGCCACCCTCAGCCTGCTGCCCCAGCACACAACAGCAAACATGATAGCACTGGCCACCACAGACTCGTAGAACATCCTCAGCATCGTCCGGCAGATGTTAAAGGACCTCAGTCTCCTCAGGAAATAGAGACAGCTCTGGCCCTTCTTGTAGACAGCCTCAGTGTTCTTTGACCAGTCCAGTTTATTGTCAATTTGTATCCCCAGGTATTTGTAATCCTCCACCATGTCCACACTGACCCCCTGGATGGAAACAGGGGTCACCGGTACCTTAGCTCTCCTCAGGTCTATCACCAGCTCCTTAGTCTTTTTCACATTAAGCTGCAGATAATTCTGCTCACACCATGTGACAAGGTTTCCTACCGTAGCCCTGTACTCAGCCTCATCTCCCTTGCTGATGCATCCAAAAACTTCTGAAGATGACAAGACTGTGCAGTAGTTGAAGTCTGAGGTGTAAATGGTAAAGGGAAAGGGAGACAAGACAGTCCCCTGTGGAGCCCCAGTGCTGCTGATCACTCTGTCGGACACACAGTGTTGCAAGCACACGTACTGTGGTCTGCCAGTCAGGTAATCAAGAATCCATGACACCAGGAAAGCATCCACCTGCATTGCTGTCAGCTTCTCCCCCAGCAGAGCAGGGCAGATGGTGTTGAATGCACTGGAGAAGTCAAAAAACATGACCCTCACAGTGCTCGCTGGCTTGTCCAGGTGGGCGTAGACACGGTTCAGCAGGAAGACGATGGCATCCTCAACTCCTAGTCGGGGCTGGTAGGCAAACTGGAGGGGATCTAAGTGTGGCCTGACCATAGGCCGGAGCTGCTCCAGAACAAGTCTCTCCAGGGTCATGAAAGCATGCAAGGCTGGATTTGAACCCAGGACCTCTTGTTCTGAAGTCCGGGTGCAAATACGACTACACCACTGCCACAGAGCAAATAAATTTGTGAGATTTCATTGAGTAGATAAGACTGTAGCTGGTTTAGATAGAACAAATAGATGAAAGCTTTTTCCACTCACAGGCATTCACTAATTTAGGCAAATCAGTTTTTTTGTAAAAGATACCAGGGAGGTATGACGGGGAAAAATACTTCCAAGTAGCTGGGGTGTAGAATTCAGTGCCTGTAGAGGAGGGCAAAAAATAATCAGTGCAATCTAAAGGGAGTTGGGATAGGGATTTGACACTGAATAAATCATAGGGATAGTGGAAAATACGGGGGAATACAGTATTGCTGTACTAGGAACTGACATAGAATTGATGGGCAGAATGGCCTCTTACCATGCCATAACAGTTGTAGCTTTCCAAGTGGAACAAATTAAGGTATAGTTATATTGGTGAGAATTTCCATACTTAATTGTATCACATACAGTACATGTTTATGCTTGTGATATCAACGTCCTGCCAACACATTAAAATATGCAACACATCTTTTCTAGTGCTTTCAATGTCAAGTAGAGCAATAGAACTTGAGTCTCTGCCTCTGTGGTGTGGTGATCAACCTTCTGTTCCTATTTGTTTAAATAGAAACATAGAAAATAGGTGCAGGAGTAGGCCATTTGGCCCTTCGAGCCTGCACCGCCATTTATTATGATCATGGCTGATCATCCAACTCAGAACCCTGCACCAGCCTTCCCTCCATACCCCTTGCTCCCCGTAGCCACAAGGGCCATATCTAACTCCCTCTTAAATATAGCCAATGAACTGGCCTCAACTGTTTCCTGTGGCAGAGAATTCCACAGATTCACCACTCACTGTGTGAAGAAGTTTTTCCTAATCTCGGTCCTAAAAGGCTTCCCCTTTATCCTCAAACTGCGACCCCTCGTTCTAGACTTCCCCAACATCGGGAACAATCTTCCTGCATCTAGCCTGTCCAATCCCTTTAGGGTTTTATACGTTTCAATCAGATCCCCCCCCTCAATCTTCTAAATTCCAACGAGTACAAGCCCAGTTCATCCAGTCTTTCTTCATATGAAAGTCCTGCCATCCCAGGAATCAATCTGGTGAACCTTCTTTGTACTCCCTCTATGGCAAGGATGTCTTTCCTCAGATTAGGGGACCAAAACTGCACACAATACTCCAGGTGTGGTCTCACCAAGGTCTTGTACAACTGCAGTAGTACCTCCCTGCTCCTATACTCGAATCCTCTCGCTATAAATGCCAGCATACCATTCACCTTTTTCACCGCCTGCTGTACCTGCATGCCTACTTTCAATGACTGGTGTATAATGACACCCAGGTCTCGTTTCACCTCCCCTTTTCCTAATCGGCCACCACTCAGATAATAATCTGTTTTCCTATTTTTGCCACCAAAGTGAATAACTTCACATTTATCCACATTAAATTGCATCTGCCATGAATTTGCCCACTCACCTAACCTATCCAAGTCACCCTGCATCCTCTTAGCATCCTCCTCACAGTTAACACTGCCGCCCAGCTTCGTGTCATCCGCAAACTTGGAGATGCTGCATTTAATTCCCTCATCCAAGTCATTAATATATATTGTAAACAACTGGGGCCCCAGCACTGAGCCTTGCGGTACCCCACTAGTCACTGCCTGCCATTCTGAAAATCATATACTGTATCCTGAAACTTAAAAATGGGTCCTAAAAGTGACCAGTGCAGCATTACTCTACTTGAGAAATATTACAAAGATATGTCCTTTTCTCATATGTAAAGATGCTGAAAAACTAATTCACACCTTTACAAGTATATCAACTAGACTAGATTACTGCAATGCACTTATTACTGGCCTTCCAAAGCAATCTTAACAAACTTCAACTCATTCAGAACGGCACTGCTAGACTTTTAACTAAAACTGGGTGAGGGAGCATATCACTCCCATCCTAACTACTGCGCATTGGCCTCCTGTATCTTTTGGAATTGATTTTACAGATCTCTTATTTTGAAAGCTGTCAATGGTCTGGGACCAGAGTATTAATAGTTTTCGTTTTAGAATCCTGCTCGAGCTCTTGGGTCTTCTGCTAGTCTCTTAAAATTAAACAATCTCCTTTAAAAGAAGATGGTCAAATCAGCTTTTTTAAACCACAGTCCTAAACTGTGGAACTCAGTACTTAAAACTATAAGGGATGAGTGCTCAGTTGACACTTTCAAATGCCAGTTCAAAACCTAATGATTTAACCTTGCTTTTAACTAACTTAATTTTGTCTTTTATTTTTAACTTTGAACTACACCGTTTCTATGAAAGGTGCTCTATAAATAAACAAGTTTTTATTATATTTGCATATTATTTAATTTGTATATGTTAGACATTCTTTGCAGTAAGTTGGATGATATCTGCATCATAAGTTGTAAGGTTTTACTAAGAAATGTTGATAGATAGATAGATAGATATACTTTATTAATCCCGAGGGAAATTTGGTATCGTTACAGCCGCACCAACCAAGAATAGAGCGTAAATATAGCAATACAAAAATCCCCAACAATCAAACACCAAAATGCAAACTATGCCAGATGGAAAATAAGTCCAGGACCAGTCTAATGGCTCAGGGTGTCTGACCCTCCACGGGAGGAGCTGCACGTTCGATGGCCACAGGCAGGAACAACCTCCCGTGCCGCCAAGTGTTGTATCACGGTGGAATGTGGCCGAAGTCCAACAGTAAAAAGTTCAATATCCAGTCTGAAAACACGTTCCTCGATCGTAATATGTCCCAGATTGCACCATCCGTTGTTAGCCAGAACAGTAAGCACCCAATTCCTTTACGCTTACCGCTCTCAGTGCACTTCCAGTCAGCCGGAACGGTATTACCCACCGAACTCCTCTTCTCCAAACGTCTCTGTTGTCTTGACCTGGTTCTCTTTCCTCAGATGAATGATTGTTCTTTGAAGGTGGGGGAAAATATCTAAAGCAGGAGTTAATGGTAGGGGTCTGTGGCATAAAAAAAACATTAGGAACCCCTGGTCTAAAGTCAGGGCAGCATGGTAGCGTAGTGGTTAGCACAACGCTTTACAGTACAGGCGATCTGGGTTCAATTCCCACTGGTGCCTGTAAGGTGTTTGCACCTTCTTCCCGTGAACATGTGGGTGCTCTAGCTTCTTCCTTCATTCCAAAGACATACCTGTTAGTAGGTTACTTGGTCATGGTAAATTGTCTGGTGATTAGGCTAAGATTAAATCCGGGGATTTCTGGGCAGCGTGGCTCAGAGGGCCAGAAGGGTCTACTCCGCACTGTATCGCAATAAATACATAAATAAATGTCTCCTTTTTAGTGCTGTCCAATTCTAGTAGAAGTACCTCAAAATATACCTTATTTTGAAAAGCATCAATTGTGCTTGGCTTTCATTTTGTGTGTTATCAGGCAGCTTGGCCTTTGCATCAGTTTATTAATTATGGCGATCTGTAGTGTTTAATAATTGTTATTTATTTGAGAGAATTGGCTGGGGAGGTGCACAACTCTTCTTCTGTATTGCACATTTTTAGTAGAACTTATGATATGCCCAGGATGGATCGCTCCTTTTATCTTGAAGATCCTAAAAAGCCTTGATGCTTATTTTGCTTCTCTGGAATGACGTTTTTCAGTATGTATTACTTGAAATGACATTGCAATTTATCTTATTTATATATTGATTAAAATCAATTAGTGCGCATGTGCTTTTTATTTTGTTTAAAGATACAGCATGGAGTAGACTCTCCCGATCCTTCGAGTTATGCTCACAGGCTAACCCCCTGATTTAACCCTGGCCTAATCACAGGAAAGTTTTGCAATGACCAATTAACCTCCTAACTGGTACGTCTTTGGATTGTGGGAGGAAATCGGAACACCTGGGGGAATCCCACTCATTCCATGGGAAGGACATACAAACTCCTTACAGAGGACACTGGAACTGAACTCTGAACTCTGACACCCTGAGCTGTAATAGCATTGTGCTAACCGTTACACTACAGTGGCACTGATGTTGCAATGGTACAGAAGAATTCAATGCTTAAGGACAATAATCAGTAATTTAATACAATATGCTAAATGTTTATCTGAGAGAAAGGCAATGCCACAATAGAGTAGAGTTTGGTATCAATACTTTCTCTGTTCTTGCATTCTAATATTAATCACAATGTACTTCTTCCCTGTGGTTCTCAGAATAGGGCTGGATCAAGCACCATGATCGGGTGTTTGATTTCACTTTTGTTATTAAGCTCTTTGCCAACAATACTTTATCAGAGGAGCAAATACTATTGTTCTGCTGTTTAGTGCAGAAAGGATGGATCACTATTAATTATCATGAGATTCATGGAAAATACATTTAATATAGAAACGATTAAGTCTATCCAATCAAGTTTAATGGGAACTCAAACATATGTAATGGCTAGAGAACTGCTATTAGGTTGGTAGACTTTGGACGTTTTAGTTCCAAAAGTCCATTGACAATTTTATTAGATTCAACATTTTAGTTTGTATAAATAGCTACAGAAAGTATTTTCTTAATACAAGATCAGCATTGATTCAATTGATGGGGTTAGTTTTGAACTGAAGATGGTAAATAATTAGTAAATTAACAGCGTGCAGTTTCTTCCTCAGTAAATGCTGGCTGACCTACCGTGTATCTGCAGCAATTTCTGTTCTTCTGTCTTCCAATACCTGCATGTTTTTGCTTTAGGATTTCAATTACGAGAAAGAGAGTGTTAATGATAAGTTTCTGTGATGAGGAGACTTAACAAATCTCACAACTTCCTGAAGCTAGTCATGCTAATTAAGCTGAGACCAAACACCTAAGTGCAAGTTGTAAATGCCTGTGATAAATATGATTGCATTAATAAATCGTGAAGCAGTTCTGGCAATTTTACAAGTATTATGAGGTTTAACTTTCCATCATTTGAGCTATAGTTCATGTTTATACATAAGCAAAAAGATGCTTTTTTCATTGCAGTTACTGCAAACAAGTTTGTTTTTAATGTAAATTTCTTTAAGATTTTTGTTGAGTGATTTTGTTTCTTTAATAATGATTTTATTTTTTCTCTTTCTAACTTAGAATCTGCATTGTTAGAGGAAGTGAGCGTGAAGGATAACATGACCAATGTTTCCAAGGATAGAAATAATAGGTGGCAGGAAATTCAGAAAGGATTACAGTTTATCCAGTGAGTATCATCTTAACTATGACACTAATAGTACTGCTCTTTGAAGTTTTGGATCAAACTTTTGTTTTCTGAAGCCCTGCTATATCTGGGCGTTTTCTATATCTGAACAGAGGTTATATATTTTACTGCGTTTGTTGTGGTAGCAACAGAACCTCTGCTATCGCTCATGATCTCATGAAGTGAGAGTTGATGTTATATGTGTTCTTTAGTATCCTGAGAACTGTGTGGGATTGACAGTGCTGCTTGTGTCGCTAAAGTTGCAAGAAAGTGTAATGCAGTTCTGTGAAAATATTGTTATACCCACGCTGGTTACAAATTAGTCCTCACAAACTTGGTTTGTGATCAGAAGTGTGCATTTGGAACAAACAGCAGAATTAACTACATAGTCTTGCCATGTATTATAAGGGCAATTTGAATGGGTGAATTAATATGTTTCCTTTTCAGTATAAGAATCAATTACATAAAACCAACACAACCAAGATTGAAAATTTTCTGTCTAGTGAAATATTACATCACAAACTGCTCAGTTGTATAGCACTTTAATTATATAATTATAATTCCTAAAATTAATTTGCTGATATTAAATGGTGTTTTATTACACTGGTCAACAAATTTTTTCAAAAGTGTTGCTTCCTTGGAAATATTTTTCCATTATGATAGACCACTTGAAGCTGAACACAAATATTTAATTTCAAACTACTTGTATCACGTTGGAATTTCGAGAAAGAAGAAATTAACTTTTATTCAATATAATGTGTTTAATTGCATAATGGTGCTGATGTTTTGCAGTAGTTCAACTAAACTAAAAACATTTTGTTGATTAGTTGAACTCAGTGTCTGAACTTTCTCGTTTAAATGTCCAACAATAATCAGCCAGCATTGATGGATTCCATTTGCCCTGATACCATTTCTCCATGACCACAATATCCTGGTGAAACCTTCCACCATGCTCGTCACTGACAGCACCAAGATTTGCGAGGATGAAGTCTAAATGGGAATCCAAAAAATGTGAGGAGCCCAGGCTTTGTCTTGGTCGCTAATTTTACGCCCAAAGTAGAGCTCATTGGCTCTCTTAATAAGGGGAGTCGTGCTCTGACTTTGAGATTTAAGTGTATACTCGGCACAAATATAATGGAAAGTATTGCGGCTGTTGCAACATTGGTGAGACATTTTGCTATCACACATACTCCTGAAAATGCAATTACTTTATTATAATGAGTACACACAATATGCTATGCACGTAGAACGTGTGCATCAACGTGATCGCAAACTGATATACGTGTAAATATGATGCATAGAGCAGAGTGTACGTGAGGTTTTTATAGCCCTTCTAACACCTGTTCTTTCATGCAGCATCTGCCTTGCCTAAGCATGCCCAGGCATACCTGGACAGGATAGAAAATTTTGTAGCTTACAATGCGGGCAACATTTTAATTGAATTATGAATTGAAATAACAAATATAGACAATTACAAAAGTATGGTGCGTGATAGGGAAATGTCATGGTGATTTTCATGATCAGCAGCCCAAAATCCATACGATACACCCAAAAGTATTCAGGAAGTAAAATCTTCGTTGTCCAGTGTAATTTGCATTGGAGTTTGGTTGCTAGAATATCCCCTTTTGTTTGGCATACGGTGTTAGATTCAGGAAATGTGAAAATTAATATAGATATAATGAGGCAGAAGAACATGTTTATAATTTAGCAATGAGAACAAAACGAAAGGCTGAAGCTAAACATAATATAAAATGTGACAATTTATTTTACTGATATGGGATGTGTTGTTTCATGATTATATATGATAACTTATTGACTAAATTAATCAATCAGAATTTTTTTTTAGTTTGACTTGTATCCAATGCGATTACTAGTGTGTGCTATTGGCAACATTCCTTATGGGTGTTCCGTAGTCCAGATCATTGACATACATCGTAAAAAGCAGCAGTCCGAATACCAAGCCCTGTGGGACTCCCGGCAGCCAGCCAGAATAGGATCCCTTTATTCCCACTCTGTTTTCTGCCGACCAGCCAATGCTCCACCCATTCTAGTAACTTCCCTGTAATTCCATGGGCTGTTATCTTGCTAAGCAACCTCATGTGCAGCAACTTGTGAAAGGCCTTCTGAAAATCCAAGTACACCACGTCTACTGCATCTCCATTGTCTACCCTGCTTGTAATTTCCTCAAAGAATTGCAGTAGGTTTGTCAGGTAGGATTTTCCTTTCAGGAAACCATGCTGGCTTTGGCCTATCTTGTCATGTGCCTCCAGGTACTCCATAATCTCATCCCTAACAATCGATTCCAACAGCTTCCCAACCACTGCTGCCTCCTACCGTTCATAAATAGCGGAGTAACATTTGCAATTTTCCAGTCATCCGGTACCATGCCAGAATTTATCAGTTCTTGAAAGATCATCGTTAACACCTCTGCAAATCTCTCCAGCTACTTCCTTCAGGACCTGAGAGTGCATTCCATCCACCCTCAGACCATTAAGCTTCCTGAGCACCTTCTCAGTCGTAATTTTCACTGCACAAGCTTCACTTCCCTGACACTCTTGAATGTCCGGTATACTGCAGACGTCTTCCACTGTGAAGACTGATGCAAAATACGCATTTAGTTCCTCTGCCATCTCTGCATCTCTCATTACAATATCTCCAGTGTCATTTTGTATTGGTCCTATATCTACCCTTGACTCTCTTTTACCCTTTATATACTTAAAAAAAGCTCTTAGTATCTTATTTGATATTAGTTGCCAGCTTCCTTTCATAATTCATCTTTTCCTTCCTTTGACCTTCTTAGTTTCCTTCTCACGAGGAAATCTGCAGATGCTGGAAATTTAAGCAACACACAGAAAATGCTGGTGGAACGCAGCAGGCCGGGCAGCATCTATAGGAAGAAGTACAGTCCATGTTTTGGGCCGAGACCCTTCACCAGGACATAGGGTCTCGGCCCAAAACGTGGACTGTACTTCTTCCTATAGATGCTGCCTGGCCTGCTAGTTTCCTCCTGCAAGTTTTTAAAAGCTTCCCAATCCTCTGTCTTCCCACTCTTGCAGTCATTGTGCTGCAGGAATCTATCTATTAGGTTTACTGTGTGCGTAAGATAATAATCAACAGTGTCATTACCAGAAATGCAATGAAAGTAATCGAGCCTGATCTTCAGGTTACTAGTGAGTTGCCCAAGCTTGCCAGTCAGTCACTGTTGGGATAATGTTGTTTTGTCCTGTCAAAAGTGCACAACAAGTGGCCTTTCTACCTAAAATTGGCTGGCTCTGCACCAGAATGGCCAGTGAGACCTCACCCCATAATTCTTGCCATTCAGTGGTACCAAATAGCCAGCAATGTTCGAGAACATTTTAACAATGTCAACACAAAATGCTGGAGGAACTCAGCTGATCAGGCAACATCTATTGAGGGTAATAAGCGGTGGATGTTTCGGAAAGTTCTGATGAAGGGTCTCAGCCCAAAACATCGACAGCTTATTGCCCTCATTGGATGCTGCCTGACCGGCTGAGTTCCTCCAGCATTTTGTGTGTGTTGATCTGAATTTCCAGCATCTGCAGAATCTCTTGCGTTCACAATGTTGTACTTGCATTCCATGCATGATGGAATGTTTAAAGTTCTAACAATTCTTACCCCGATTTTTTTTTTATATTTGTTCTTGAAGCTGATTCCTATTCATTTTTAGAAGGGGATTTTAGTTTTCTTTTTAGATTCATTTTAGTTCTGTGGCTGGTCCCAAATAACCATCTGCGTTTTAGTGGTGTTGCAACCACGACCTCAGCAAGACCATGGAATTGATTGTAGACTTTAGAAGGGGGAAGTCAGGTAAACATGCACCAGCTCTCACTGAGGGATCAGAGGTGGAAAGGGTGAACAGCTTTTAAGTTCCTGGGCATCAATATCTCGGAGGACCTATCCTGGGTCCAAGTCATTTATGTAGTCATGAAGAAGGCACAGCAGCAGCACTGCTTCAAATGGAGTTTGAGGAGATTTGGTGTGTCACCAAACACTTGCAAGTTTCCACAGATGTATGGTAGAGAACATTCCTAATGGTTGCATCACAGTCTAGAATGGAGGCTCCAATGCAGATTGCAGGAAGCTGAAGAGGGTTGTAGAATCAGCCCACTCCATTATGGTATAACTGAAGTCATCTTCAATAGGTGGCACCAAGAAGGGTCCCTCACTATCCGGAAAATGTCTGCTTCACATTACTATCACCTAAGGACCCACACTCAAAGTTCAAAGTAGATTTATTATCAAAGTCCAGATATGTTACTATATAGAACCCTGAGATTAATTTTCTTGTGAGCATACTCAATAAATCTATAGAATAATAACCATAACAGAATGTTGTGATTGTTCTGAGAATGTTTTCAGTGATTCGAAAACTGCTTCGTTCCCTCCATCATCAGATTTCTGAACTGTCCATGAACCCATAAGCACGACCTCATTATTCCTTTTTCTTTGCACTTTATTTTGTAATTTTTAAAAAGTTTGTCTTTAAAGTACTGCTCCCACAAAGTGACACATTTCATGACGTAAGTCGGTAACAATAAACCTGATGCTAACGTGGGATCTTCTCACTGAGTTCATTGTTAGCTTGTGTCCCAAGAAACCTGATTCCTTGCATACAGTAAAATTAATGAACTAATTCTCGTGATTCTCATACTGCAACCAAATGAGAAGTTCTCCAAAAGAATAGCTCAATAAAATGGTAGAGAGCAAAGAACTGATAGTGGGATTAACCTGGGAACTTGATGCTTGGGACTAACCTTGGACATTGCAAGTCTGTTTTCTGAAGGGCATTGATGTGTCTCCTAGTTTTCAGCAATCCAAGTGGCTGACGTGTCAGTGCTGCCTGGACTATTGGTGGCAGGCATTGTCTGATGACACAAAGGCTGGGAGTTTTCGTTAGTTTCCATACTTTGGCACTGCAGCCGAGGCTCTTGTTGATTCAGTGGGAAATGGATGGACCATCATTTTGCAACATACACACAAACACCGGAGGAACTCAGCAGGCGAAACGTCGACTGTGCTTTTTTCCATAGATACTGCCTGACCAGCTGAGCTCCTCCAGCATTTTGTATGTGTTCTCTGGATTCCCAGCATCTGCCCATTTTCTCATGTGTGTAGGCCAATATTTTTCTGTCTTCTTACAATAGGTACCATTGAGTGCCTTAAGCTACTTGAAAATCTGCACAAATAGTAAATAAAGGAAATCTGTGTGCTGCATCCTTTCAACTAAGTGAAATAACAAAATGATTTTGTGTGCCTAAATATTATTCCATAGTGCTTATTCCTGTTGTAGTTTTTCTTATATGGGGCATCTTGTCAAATATTTGACTAAAGTCCACGAAGACAACCTCATCAATCATCTTTATTACTTCCTTAGGAAACCAAATTGAATTTGTAAAACAGTATTTCCCTGGCATAAAGTGCTGGAATTGAACCCCGATCTTCTGATTGCTAGCACTGTAAAGGATTTTGCCAACTGCTGAGCTACTGTGCCATCCATTCTTCAAGGGTCTTGTCTGGTGTCTGTTTCTTAAACCTCATATATGCTTCCTTTTTCTTTTTTGCTGTTCTTTCAACATTTCTTCGTCCAGGGTTTCCAAACTTTGCCACCCTTTCATCCTCACATGAACATAGAACATTATAGCATAGTTCGGACTCTTCAGCCGACAATGTTGTGCAAAACCGTTAACCTACTGTCGCACGTCAGTTATGGATTTGCCCCAAAGTAGCCATTCCCAATCTACTTTCCCTAGTTCCTGCATCATACTGTTGTAATTAGCCTTCCTCCAATTTAGCATTCACCAAGTTCCAGTTTTATCCTTACGCATAACTGTCTCAAAACTTAGGGAATTAGGAAAATTTTTCCTAAAAGTTCATCCCCAATGAAACTGATCACATGACCAGTTTCTAATATAGCCCCTTACTTGGTTGGGTTATCCAAACACTGTTTCAAGAAACCCTCCTGGATGCACATAACACATTCTGCCCTATCTAAGCCTCTGTCAGTTAGGGAAACCCGGTCAGTGTTGGAGAAATTAATATTACCTACTGTAACAACTGTTGTTTTTGCGTCTTTCCACGTTTCCCCTAAATGTCCATTCCTCTGTCTTCTACTGGCTTACTGGGAAGCCTATAAGTATAGCCTCCTCTTAGCACTAACTTCTCTTATTTCGAGTTCCATCCAGATGGTCTTGCTGGATGAGTCCTCCAAGATGGCTCTATAAGTTCATCAGTCACATTCTCCAGTAATGTAACTCCCCCACCTGTTTAACATCCTATCTGTCATATATGAAACATTTCAACCATTGAAAATTGATCTGCCAGTCTCGCCCCTCTCTTTACCAAGCTTCTGTAATGACTACAGCATTGTTTAAAAAATATACTAGTACAGGCTCTTACCCATTTTACTTGCATTGAAATGAATACAGTTTGGATTGTTAGTCCCACCATGTTCACTTACCTGACCCTGCCTGTTCTTCCTATTACTCTAGTGGCTTAACTTCCATCTCCTTATAAATATCTTTACCTGTTGATGTACTTCAACCCCTTACCAACCCCAATGTGGAAGAGAAGGCACATCCAAGATGGTATTTGGAACATCAAGGCAAAATGTGAAGAGCACACAAAAGCCCCTGCAACAGGAACAGACTAGAAGATGTAGGAGCAGAATTAGGCCATTTGGCCCATCGAGTCTGCTCCACCATTCATTTATGGCTGATGAGGCAGTGAGGGTGGTTCTTATGATGTATTGAACTGTCTTCACTAATCTGCAGATTATTGCGGTCATACACCATAAAACAATAATAGATTCTGAAGGACTACCAAAGAAGAAGCATCACAATTACTTTGCCATATACAGTAATATGCAAAAGTCTTAGACACATATATATAGCTAGGGTGTCTGAGAACTTTGCACACGACTGTAGTAATGTTACGTGTTCCACTGTATGCCAGTGCAAAAAAAAACTAATTTATGACATATAGAGTGCTGATAAACCTGATTCTGATATAGGTCTCTATTTTGGACTGAGAGTTGGAAGGAGGCAGGGAGAGGGGAATCATTGCTGGGAAAAGGGGAAGGGAAAGGAAAAGGAATGGAAAGCCCTAGAGAGATTTGAATCCTATAACCTTGCCCGGTGTTTCAGGGCTGGGTGTGTCTGCACCCCCCGCCCCTGGCACTCCTTCTCTGGCACCAGTTCTGCAACCCTCCTGCAATGCTCCACCCTCGCCATTTTCAATATCCTTTGCTCTCCATTCCAGATTGCCAAATACAGTTAAGTGCAAAGTCTTGGACACCCTAGCTTCAGATTTATTTATTTATTTTATTAACGGCATACTCAATAAATCCGGTAACCATAATAGAATCAACGAAAGACTATACCAACAGGCCAGACAATCAGTGTGCAAAAGACAACAAGTTGCAAATACATAAAGAAAGAAAAAATAATAAATAAATAAATAAATAAGCAATAAATGTCGAGAACTTGTAATGAGGTGTCTTTGAAAGTGGGTCCATAGGTTGTGGGAACAGTTTGGTGATGGGGTGAGTGAAGTTATCCCCACTGGTTCAGGAGCCTGATGGTTGAGGGGTAATAATTTCCTGATGTAAATGTGCAAGGCATGGTTAGTAACTTGGAAAAGATTAAATAAACTTTTAGCTTTATTTGTCACATGTACATTGAAACATAGTCTCAAATCAAATCAGTGAGGATTGTGCTGGACAGCCCACAATTGCCACACTTCTTGCGTCAACATAGCATGCCCACAAATCATTACTTATGATCTTACATCTTTGGATTGTGGAAGAATGGCAGAGTACCTAGAGGAAACTTACGCGGTCACAGGCAGAGTGTACAAACTCCTTACAGACAGCAGTGGGATTTGAATCCTGATCTTATAGCTGGCACTGTACTAGCCTTACACTAACTTTGCAGATGACATTAAGATTAGTAGTGAGAAAGGTTATTGAAAATTACAAGGGAATCTTGATCAGCTAAGTAAGTGAGCCAACGATTGGCAAATGGCATTCATTTCAGATAAGTGCAAGACATTGCATTTTCAGAAGTCAAACCAGGCTGAGACTTTTCACAGTGAGTGGTCGGGCCCTGGGAGGTGTTGTAGAACAGAGGGACCTGGGAGTGCAACTACGTAGATCCTTGAAAGTGGCAACTCAGGTGGACAATGTGGTGAAGAAGATGCATGCCAGCCTTCATCAGCCAGGACACTGATTACGGGAGTTGGGATGTTATGTCACAGTTGGTTGTATAAGATGTTGGTGAGGCCACATCTGGAGTATTTTGTACAGTTTCAGTTATTCTGTTATTGGAAAGATGTCATTAAGCTGGAAATTGCGCAGAAAACATTGCCTGGACTCAACAACTGAGGGGTGATATTATAGAGGTGTATAAAGTCATGAGGAGAATAAATACGATAAATACACACTTCTTTTTTCCCAGAAACAGGAATTAAAAAAACGAGAGGGCATAGGTTTAAGTTGGGAGGGGAAAGATTTAAAAATGATCTGTGTGGCATCATCTTCATGCAGATGTTGGTCTGTGTATATGGAACAAGCTCATTTTTACAAGACAAAAATAATACCCATCGTAGTACAAAATGGTCATAGTGTTACTAAACAGTCCAACTTGTATTGATTCTACTCTTGAAGAACATTACATTATATGCAAAATAAAATTGAGTAATTCAAATAAGCAACTTTAGAACAGCAAAATGTAAATTATCTGAAAGCCTGATTTAATCACAATACCTGGTATTATGACCAATATCTGATGTCTCTGTCTTTAAGCACAAACCATTTTATTTACTGTTGTTATTAAATTGTGTTCAATTGTTTTCATAGAAAGTAGTGCATTTCCAAATTTGATAGAAGAGCTTGCATTTATAAAATGATTTTTGTGACTTGAGGATATTTCCATATGTTTTACAACCAATTAAGGACTTTAATTACTGCTCAGATGTAAGAATGAAAATCAAGAAATTAAGGTTTTATTTACAATGAAAGATGCTGCCTTTAGAAAGTGTTAATTTTCCTTCTTTGATCAGAACATTTGTCATGTCCTTGATTTTCTTTAAAAAATTAAAATATATTAATGTAACTTATGTCATCCAGGTTATGTATGGATTTATGGTTGGAATGATTAATAAACACTTAACAGATTTGTCTTTTTTGATAGAAATAACAGGGCTAGTTAAGGTGGAAGTTCTGAATAAGTAATATTTTAGATTTCAACAAAATATGGACATAATTTAAAAAATAGGACTGCAAAGAACAGGAGCTAAGCTTCAGAAATGGATTTTAATGTTGGCTATGCATAAGGATGCTTTTGAATAGAGCTTTGTTGACGTGGCATAGAAACATTAATGGATTGCCAAAGGGCTCAGTATAAGGCCTGTTACTGTTCACAATTATAGGTCTTTTGGCTGGGGAACTGGAACAAAACTGATTTAACTTTATAGATGAGGCTGGGTTGGGTTGCATTTTAAACTCTAGGGAAGAGATCAACCAATAATAGGGTTCTGAGTAGACTGGGAATATATTCTTTTTAGTTGAAAATAACAATTAGGGCAATATAAGGAAATATTTGAGAAATGATTTAAATGATTGTGAGCTAGACTATTATTAAGAACATTTAAAATTAAGAATTCAGCTTGGTTCATTGTATTTATTTAATCAAGTCTTGCTATACATGACCAGGGGGACAAGCATCAGTACATTATGTTGAATTTGTACAAGGTAAGGCGAAGACTGGAATACCGTGTATAATTCTGGTCGCAGTAAACAGCGAAATCCAGAGAGTGGGAGCTGGTGCAGCAAAGGACGGCTAGAATAATATTTGCATTAGGGGTTTATAATTTGCTTTAAGTAATCGACAGGAGATACTGTTTGAATATTGAAGCCTAGTGCTTTCATACACGCAGGGCAAGCTTGCAAGAAAAGAGAAGCATTCATATTTAATTCTAATTCTCTTCTAACTAGGAGGCAGTGAAGGGATTCACATTCATTTGTTTATCACATATACAGTACTGTACAAAAGTCTGAGTACACATATATAGCAAGGCTGTTGTAAATGTGGAGCAGAGAGCAAATTTGTGAAGTCTCGTGGGAGCAAAGGATGTTGGGAATGGCAATGGTGGAGTACCGCGGGAGGGGTGTGGGACAGGTGACAGAGAAGAAATGCCAGGGGCAGGGGAGGCATGGTGTTGACACCAAGCAAGGTCATTTGATTCCAAACAATTGGTTTATTGATCATTACAGAATGTCTATCTGGTGCTTCCCACTCCCTCCATGATTCCCCTCTCCCTGCCCCCTTCCCACTCTCAGTCCACAATAGAGACCCAAATCAGAATCAGGATTATCATCACTCACATATGTCATGGTCTTTTTTTATGGCAGCAGTACAGTGCAATACATAAAATTACTACAGTATTGTGTAAAGTCTTGGGCACCTTAGCTCATATATATACTTTTGCACAGTACTGTACATTGAAACATAAAGTGAAATATGTTGTTTGCATTACCAAGCAGCACAACCTATGGATTGCCAAGTATCGCCACAGATTTCGGTGCCAACATAGCCTGTCCCTAATGTTCAGCAGAACAATACAAACAACAGCAACAGTCAGTCGACAGCGGATGCATTCTCACTGTCTCTCCACTTGGCCTTGGATCATCTAGACAATAGTAATACCTACCTTAGGCTGCTGTTTATTGATTACAGCTCAATGTTCTACGCAGTCGTACTAATCACAAGCTTGTGTGATTAATACAATCAGCACTAATCATAAGCTCTAAAACCTGGGCCTCTGTACTTCCCTCTGCAGCTGGATCTTTGACTTCTTCACCTGGAGACCGCAGGTGGTGCGGATTGTAAATAACATCCTCTCCCTGCTGACAACCAACGCTGATGCATCTCAAAGATGCGTGCTTAGCTCACTGGTCTAATCTCCACACCCCTGATCATGTGGCTAGGCACAGCTCAAATGCCATCTGTAAATTCGCTGACAACACAACTACTGATGGCAGAATTTCAAATGGTGACGAGGATGTACATAGGAGTGAAATAGATCAGCTGATTGAGTTGTGGTGTCTGTACACTCAATGTCAGTAAGGCAAAGGAATTGATTATGGATTTCAGGAAGGGGAAGTTGAGGGAACACACACCAGTCCTCATCGAGTGATCAGAAGTGGAAAGGGTGAGCAGTTTCAAGTTCCTGAGTGTCAGCATCTCTGAAGGTCTATCCTGGACCCAACTCATTGATGCAATTACAAAGAAAGCACAACAGTGGCTATGTTACTTCAGGAGTTTGAGAAGACTTGGTATGTCACCAAAGACTCTCACAAATCTCTACAGATGTACGAGAAGAGCATTCTGACTGGTTATATCACTGTCTGGCATGTAGGAGCCACTGCACAGGATCGGAAAACGCTGCAGGAAGTTGTAAACTCAGCCAGCACCATCATGGGCACTGTGCGTCAAGGCAGTGCCTCAAGAAGGTGGCACCCATCACCCAGGACATGTTCTCTTCTCATTTGTACCATCGAGGAGGAGGTACAGGAACCTGAAAACACAACAGCTTCATCCTGTCCGCCATCGGATTTCTGAATGGGTAATGAACTCATGAACACTACCTCCGTATCTTTTTCTGTTGCTCTCTTTTAGCACAGTTTAATTGATTTTAATTTTATATATATATATTCCTTCATTGTAATTGACATTCAAAAAAATTATGTATTGCAATGTACTTCTGCCACAAAACAACAGATTTCACAACATGTGCCAGTGATCTCCAACCTGTTTCTGAACAACAGCAACAAAACCACACACACATACAAACAGGCCTCTAACCTAGGACAGGCTGCCTCTGGGCCTCAGATCTCCATTTCTTTTCCCCAGTCACTCAGGCTCGCCAGATGCTGGCTCTCCAACATCTGAGACATGCCCACCCTACAGCTTCGACCTTTGGCCCTCACCCTCTGGACTCACTTCAGGCTTCAACTTCTGGAATCGATCCAAGACTCACCAATCAAGGCTCCAACTCTGGGTCTTGCTAACCTGGGATGGTGGCGGGGGGACACCAGCTTTTGTCCATGGGGCCTGCCACCACAGATCTTGATATGGGGATCACTGGAAATGGACAATTATATGACAGTCTCGGTAGGCGAGTAGTATCACGAGGTAAAACATTATTTGCTTGCCTTAACCTGTCTCTTCTAAATTGGCCTTGCATTTTAAATGTCCCTGGTTAATTTGAACACTTGTTGACCCTTAGGGTTGCATGTTTACACTTGGAAATGGGGTAGTAATTTAAAGGTCGAATTGGAATGCAGTTCCGTACTGTGATTTGGTGTTTTCGCGATGTCTTTGTCTACACAAAATAAAGAGAAAATCTCATCGGTCTGGACTGTTCAGGCATTAATAAGCCACTCACATTTGTTTCCCCCTTTCCACCATAATTATTAGTAATTATCTGGCATTGATGGATCCATTTATTTATTGATTTATTGATTTAGCGCAGAGTAGACCCTTCCAGCCCTTTGAGCCACTCCCCAGCAACCTCCGAGAAACCCGATTAATGATAGTATAATTGGGACAATTTCCAATGACCACTTAACCTACCTGCAACACACATCAAAGTTGCTGATGAACACAGCCGGCCAGGCAACATCTCTAGGAAGAGGTACAGTCGACGTTTCAGGCCGAGACCCTTCGTCAGGACTAACTGAAGGAAGAGTTAGTAAGAGATTTGAAAGTGGGAGGGGGAGGGGGAGATCCAAAATGATAGGAGAAGACAGGAGGGGGAGGGATGGAGCCAAGAGCTGGACAGGTGATTGGCAAAGGGGATATGAGAGGATCATGGGACAGGAGGTCCGGCGAGAAAGACAAGGCGGGGGGGAACCAGAGGATGGGCAAGGGTTATAGTGAGAGGGGCAGAGGGAGAAAAAGGAGATTGAGAAAAAGAAAGTGTGTATGAAAATAAATAACAGATGGGGTACGAGGGGGAGGTGGGGCATTAGCGGAAGTTAGAGAAGCCTACCTGGTACATTTTTGGGCTGTGGGGGGAAACAAGAAGACCCGGAGAAAACCGACACATTCTGCAGGAAGGACGTACAGAGACTCCTTACAGAATGGCGCTGGAACTGAGCCCCAAGTTGTAACACTGCCGCGCTAACCGCTACTGTATCTGCTGCGCATCTAGTTGCAGCTTCTTGAAAGGAACCGGCTACAAGATGGTCACTAAAGCCTTGTGCACGGCAGTTCCTTAACTTGTAAATGCATATCACGTGGCAAGCCACGAGCTAGTCGGAAAACAAATACTTTACTAAGGCACTGCCCAAAGCTTAACCAGCTGTCAAACCGATGAAATAATAGGAATATTATGAATGTTTTTGATGTTCAAACTCTTTAAAAACTTACCACATTTATACAACTTGGAAATAGCAGAACAGCCATTATTTGTTTTGGAAAATCTAGGACATTATCTTTGAAATGAGGCAAAAAATGGGAATTGTTAGGGAAAAAAGTATAGGAATAACATTGCCCAATTTAGCACTGTGTGTGTGCACTGTGGATATCATTGTATTGCATTGTACGTTACAATCAGGTTTCAAATCACTTTGACTTAATGAACTACATTACTACATTCATCTTGGACTCCAAGAATAGCTTATTATAGAAGCCTTTGTTATTTCTGCCAGTGACGTTTTCTCATTCTACATTTAATATCGAAGGGAAAACCTTGGGGAAAAATGGACACAGTTTCCCTGTTAATTTCTCACTATGTAATTCATAAAGCCCACAATTTTTCTTTCATGTTGCACTGTCCAATTGACTTATTTAGTTTGCTGTTTGTTCTGGGAGGGGGAGGGTGTTGAAAGTCTTTGATCATTAGTAAGGAACAGCTGTGTCTTTAGTCAGAAGCAGCTTTAAAATGTACAATAGAATTTCACTTTCCACTTTGTAATTGCATGGCATTGATAAAGGTCACAATGATCCCCCTCCCCAGTCTCCTTATGGATATAAAATGTTTACAGCATTCATGCTTCTTGATTACTATTTTGCTTTTATGTATTATTTTGAACCCATTTGATTAAAAGTAAATGGAATATTTTTCGGTGTACAGAAGATAAGGTTTATATTTAACTTTCAGAACCTACACTACTGATTTTTTTTCCTTTCGCAGTTTTACAGTTCCGTCATGTCATAACTGTTCTGAGTATCCCACACATCCTTCTGCACTAATTGTCCTAGGTGACTCATCTTTGTTGAGTTGTCTTTGTTTTTTTATATTAACTGCCCAGTGTAGACTCCACAGCTCTTTGTATGTCAAGAGTGTTCCAGTCATCCCTGTATCACTGTGCAGCCTGTTCAGTCATCTGTGCTGTCAGGAAGTCGGTGGGGTTGTCAATGAGGCAAGCCTTGAGACCATTACTATAAATATTTGTTCCAGATCATGACTGCTTTCCTGTTATCCCTAGTCTCAAAAAATTATTTACAGCCTCACAATTTTTCTTTGATCCTTGGCTTAGGTGCTAAATAGTCTCCTTTCATTCCTACTTCTGCTGTTGTAGCCTTCATTCACACTTTAGTCTTTGAATTACTTAAAGTAATTAAAGGAGTTTTATTTTCCCCTTTTCCTTTCCTTTACACTCAATTGGGTCATACATAAGAATCACTGTCCAGTATGATAAATACATTATAAAGTATAGATTTCTGGTTAATTGGGACACATGAGGACCAGTACATTTTGGTCCAATTGAGTGGCTGTCCCAATTAGTCAAAGTTTCATGGAAATAATTTTAAAAAGTATAAAAAAGAAACTACCATTTAAATCAGTAGCAATATGTGTATTTAAATGAAATACAGAAAAAATAGAACACTACAGCTACCTCTACAATTCTATAAAACTGCATCAGAGGAATTCATCCAGTATACACTGCTGTGTTCTTTTGATTGACTGAATGAACAAAATCAGTGCAGATAATGAACTGCCTTCATACAATGCTTTTGAATTTTGCATCCTCAATCTTCAATTTCATTGTAACATTCAAGATGATTGTCGATACCTTCAAATTCTTTGTAGTTTCTACCTCGTTAAAGTAGTGAAATTGTTTCATTTTCACTCCTGTCCATTTCTGGCATCTCCAAGCCTGAATGCTTGAAACCACAGTGAGCAAAACAGTTCAGAATTGTCTCACTGCTTATTTCTTGCCAACCATCAGTGACAAAAATCACTGCTTTTTGAACACAAACACATGCAACTGATGCTATTAAAAAAAAAACTGTTCGCTGTAAGTACAGTGTGGTGTCTACTGGCCACGGAAGTGCACACAACTGATGCTAGCTAGAAACCTTTTGGCAATAGTCTCCTGTCCCAATTAAGTGGCTTAGTGTCCCAAATAAACGGAAGGGAATCCTGTCTACCTTCTTGTTTAGTTTTTTGTTCTTTAAGCGTTGTCCCAAATGAATGGCTACCCCCATTAACTGATGGCATAATTAACCAGGTTCCACAGTATATAAATCTGTTTGATGGCTCAGGAAGTTAGCTGACAATCACATCTTCCCACTTCCTGTAATAATTTTTTTTTTCTCCAAGGATCGGTCCACTCCACTTTTAAAATGCATCCACCACCCTTTCAGGCAGTGCATTCATTTGTGAATTCAGCGAAAAACTTAGGACCCAAGTTTGTTTGCTTAAATCTGTGCCCTCGCGTTACTGATCACTGTGGGTTATGGGGAAAAGGCAGGTAGGTGGAGATAAGTCCATGGCCAGATCAGCCATGATCTTATTGAATGGCGGGGCAGGCTCGACAGGCCAGGTGGTCCACTCTTGCTCCTATTTCTTATGTTCTTATGTTTTCCCTGTGTGCTCCTGTTTCCCCTCACAATCCAAAGACATACTAGGTAGATGAATTGGTCATTGCAAATTGTCCCATGATTGGAGTAGGTTTAAAT
This sequence comes from Mobula birostris, assembly GCF_030028105.1. Lineage (NCBI taxonomy): Eukaryota > Metazoa > Chordata > Chondrichthyes > Myliobatiformes > Myliobatidae > Mobula > Mobula birostris. The sequence goes on along the minus strand of NC_092378.1, from coordinate 139,759,629 downwards.
CAAGGTTGTCTTGGGCTGCTGGGCTGTTTGGCTCAAAGGCTGTTCCATGCTGTATCTGTAAATAAATAAATAATAGTCTTAGGGAAAGGAATGGAAATCAACCTTATCATTTCTGGGTAGCCTCCAACCTGATGGCGTGAACATTGACTTCTCAAACTTCTGCTAATGCCCCACCTCCCCCTCGTACCCCATCCATTATTTATTTATTTATATACACACATTCTTTCTCTCTCTCTCCTTTTTCTCCCTCTGTCCCTCTGACTATTCCCCTTGCCCATCCTCTGGTTTTCCCCCCTTCCCCTTTTCTTTCTCCCTAGGCCTCCTGTCCCATGATCCTCTCATATCCTTTTTGCCAATCAATTGTCCAGCTCTTGGCTCCATCCCTCCCCCTCCTGTCTCCTCCTATCATTTCGCATCTCCCCCTCTCCCTCCAACTTTCAACTCTCTTACTAGCTTTTCTTTCAGTTAGTCCTGATGAAGGGTCTTGACCGGAAGCGTCGACTGTACCTCTTCCTAGAGATGCTGCCTGGCCTGCTGCGTTCACCAGCAACTTTTATGTGTGTTGCTTATCATTTCATGGTTGTTAGAAGCCATTAAATTTTGTTTTGCCCTTCTATGCTCTAAGAATTCTGTGCTAATAAACTTGTTCCTTGGTTTTTGCCTGCTTCAGTGATGCTTGCATTTTAGTTAAGTCTTACATTCAACTTAATTCCTCCCAACCTTGCAATGTAACATCTTTATCTTTAATTGCCCCAGGACCTTGACTGATTTTACCATTGCAATCTTATTTGGCAATATACTTCCTTTAGCTCATCTGATTATCTCTCAATTGAGGTGTCCTACCTGGATCAGCATCAGTGTCAGTGTCAGTTTGAATTACGTTCTAAAAACCTTCAGAAATTCAACAGCGTGATATTTTCTTTTGTTAGAGACTGCCCCAACATTAGTGTCATCATTATAAGTAAAAGGTCAGTTTCCATCTTTCCACTAACAGGCTTACACCCGCATCTCGTTTTTGGACCACCCATCTTTTAACTTTCATGCATTAATGCCAAGTGAATATTGGTTAATTGCACAGTACTGTAATGGGGAACGGAGAACCAGTTGGTAAATTTGGCGAGAGCAAAGGATGTTGGGAATGGCAAGGGTGGAGTGCAGCGGAAGGGACATGGGACAGGTGGCAGAGAATGAGTGCCAGCATCGGCGAGTGGCGCGGGTGCAGACAGACACACCCAGCCCTGAGACACCAGGCAAGGTCATTTGATGCCAAACAATTGGTTTATTGATCATTACAGAATGTCTCTCTGGTGCTTCCTGCTCCCTCCCCTCTCCTTTCCCCTTTTCCCAACCATGATTCCCCTCTCCCTGCCCCCTTCCCACTCTCAGTCCACAACAGAGACCCATATCAGAATCAGGTTTATCACTGCTCACATACGTCACGAAATTTGTGTTATTTTGTGGCAGCAGTACAGCGCAATACTTCAAATTACTACAGTACTGTGCAAGAGTCTTAGGCACCCTAGCTATATGTATGTGCCAAAGACTTTTGCACAGGTCTGTATCTCAGAAATATACTAATGCAAAAAAGCAGAAAAAACACAGATAATTTTCATTTTTATCACTGCTGCAATTCACATGCAAACCAATGTCACAAGATCAAAAAGCAGCTAACATTTAGAAACACACATCAAAGTTGCTGGTGAACGCAGCAGGCCAGGCAGCATCTGTAGGAAGAGGTGCAGTCGGCGTTTCAGGCCGAGACCCTTCGTCAGCACCCTGTGTCCTGACGAAGGGTCTCGGCCTGAAACGTCGACTGCACCTCTTCCTACAGATGCTGCCTGGCCTGCTGCGCTCACCAGCAACTTTGATGTGTGTTGCTTGAATTTCCAGCATCTGCAGAATTCCTGTTGTTAGCATTTAGAAATATCATTAAAATGTAGGAAAATATCCCAAGGCAGTTTATTGGAATACAGTCAGACAACAGGGGAATTGTTCAGAGGTCTAAGAGCTTAATCAGAGAAATAGACGGTAGATTTTATAGTAAAGTTGTAAAAAATCACATAGTGGAAAGGTTTAAAGAGGAAATCGCAGAACTCTTGTGTGCATGTTGCTTATCATAAAGTACACTGCAGATTTATTATTGCTTTCTATTTTTAAGTCTGTATGGCATATTATGGACCCATATTGCTTAAAAACAACAATCAATGTTGGAGATAGCTTTGGTCTGGCAATCCATTTAGACTTTAGACACCATCATAATAAAATCAGTTGTCAATCCCCCAAGCGCACTAAGTGTAATATTGTGACTAAACTTTGTATTTCTTCTACATTAGTTGCTAAGTTTTATGTTTAGATGGAATTCTGCTTTATTACGTCTCCAGCTGGTGCCTGTTTTCAGTTGGTGCTTAGTAACACAGTGTAAAATGGACTAGATATCCTGGACCTGGCCTGCTTTTGGACCCTGTTCAAACATTTGATCGTCTCCTGGTGCCTTCAAGAAGCAAATAGCTCAATGAGCTGGTCTGCCACACCCAAGGCAGAATAAACTGCCAGTGATAAGCAAAGCCTTAGGAAATGTATTGCGAGGTCCTTGTCCAATAACACCCTGACTGACTTTGGTAACTGGCTAGCTAACAAAACCTATGAGGGGTATAGATAGAGTAAGCACAAGCAGGCTTTTGCCACTAGTTTCCAACTAGAACTAGAGATTAAGGATGAAAGGTGAAATGTTTAAGGGGAGTGTCTTCACTTGGAGACTGGTGGGAGAGTGGAATGAGCTGTGGCGGATGTGATAGATGCAGATTAGATTTCAATGTTTAAGTGAAATTTGCATAAGTATGTGGGTGGGAGGACTATAGAGCGCTATGTCCAGATGCAGGTCGATGAGACTAGGCAGTTCGGTACCGACTATATGTTCTATGACTCTGTATGCGATCAGTTTATGATAGAGTATTTAAAAACTAATCAATAAGTGAACAGTACATTTATATAGACTTTAGAAGTAAATAACATAAGTATGTTTTGCTGCAGGGTCTGCAATTCTGTTGACATGAAGCGGTTGCGTTAGAACTCTATTGCTGATGTAAAGCTGAGAAGCCAAACACAAAGTTTGTTTGTGCCGTGCCTGGCACCTTGCTACTCCATTGAGGCATTTGTGCCTGTTGATATCTGACCTCAAATTATTCACTCTTCATGTATAGAAATCCAAGATGTGCTGAGATCAGAATGGTTGATAGTTTGCAGTTCTGGTCAGCCCAGTTTGAGCCAATATTATTCTTTTATATTTTATATTAGTGTTTGCATGTTCTCTGATTGTTCTTGATGACCAGATACAGTTCTTGCAGTTCATTACTGAATTTGGTCAGTGCTTATCCATCTATAATTTGATCAATCCCTATCACAGCTGATGACTAAGAGACCCCAAAGGTTTGACTGCGAAAAAGCCTTGTCCAGTCCAGCAACTCCTGCAGTAGGAGAATGTGATCATTTACTTCTAGGATACTTGAAACCAAGAAACCAATTGGCATGTGTTTTGTTTTGTCTTCTCTGTCTCTCTCTTCCTCCCCCCTCCCCACCTGATCTCCATTTTCCTTTCACATTTTCTTTTCCTCTATCCCAGGGGTTCCCAGCCTAAGGTCCAAGGACCCCTTGCTTAATGTTATTGATCGATGGCATAAAAAAAGATTGAGAAGCCTTGCTGTATCCTATCTTTCAGTTGGTCTTCTCCCCTCCATTTATCTTCCTTTTTTTTCAGTCTCATTTTGTTCCTTGTGATAAATCTTCTGTAAACGAGATCATCCATTAAAATGCAGATACTGTGGCGCACTTTACGAGTTAGGAAACATTTGCTCAACAAACGCTTGCTTAAAATTGAAGTTGTTTATGACGTATGAAGTTGATTGATGCTCTAATTAACAAAAAGTATAATGTAGTTTAATAAAGATTTAAATTTTTTAATCTGCACTTGTTGTTTAGCATTTTAAGATGCTGATGGATACCAAAGTCTCTTTGATTGCTTAACATTCATGGGATAAGTAGGGTGGGGGAGGTTTGTGTGTGTGTCAGATATATAAAAATGGTTTCCTTTTGCAGGTCTACACTGCCCTATCCTGGTACAGAGAAGGAGTATGAGGTAAAATAAATGTCTTCTAAATATTTCAAAGTGTATTCATTAACTTCCTTAATACCTTCCTTAACTGTTGATTCTTAATTGCCATCCCTGTTCAGCAGCAGTTAGGGCTGAGCATTAAATGTCAGCTTTGTCGATGCCACTAGTGTCCTGTGACTGGATAAGAGTATAATTTTACTGTTAAGTTTATGGTGGAGGAGATGATCATTCTTAAGCTTGATTAGAATTCTAAACTTGCAGAATAAAGAAAAGTCTTTAATTGTGTTTCCAAGGTTAATGGTGCAGTAAATCAGAATATTTAAAAGGATTCAAAGTACATTTATTATCAATGTATGCAGTATACAACCCTGAGATTCATCTTCCCACAGACAGCTATGAAACAAAAGAAACATGGAACCAGTTCAAAGAAAATCATCACCCCCCCACGTGCAAAAAAACCAATCGCACAAATGGCAACAAGAACATCAATCCCACCCCCACGCTCAAAAAAATCGCGCAAAAGTTATTTGGGTTTTTTTGGCTGGATTCCATATTTGCATTTCAAAAGGGAGGGATGAACGAAAAAGGATGCATGAGATGAATCTGATGTTCTATCCATTCATTTAAATTGATGATAAAGTGGGCAGTTTTCTTAATAGTGTGTAACCGTACATTTACTTTTCAAATACTAGAGTACATCTGAATGGTCTGTTTTCCTGCTAAAGCATAATGTAATTTGGAACTCTATAGTATGATTTTTGTTGCAAATCCAATGCAGCAGACATTGTGATTTAATTGTCATAATGGCATGCATTCCAATAAAATGTCAGAACCAGTCTTGTGTAAAAATGGTAAATAACTCTTTGAGGAATAATGAGAGGATATAAATATCGAGAAAACACTTAGCTTGCCAAGAAAGTGAACTATTTGTGTTCTGAGGTGCTAATGGGAATTGTAAGTTTAGCAATATTTGCAACTCCTGGAGTATATATTCCAAAACACTTTTCTCTTAAGGCTTTAAACTCTTTAAACACATTTTAAAGCTTATTATGCTGAGTATGGATGGTTTATAATCTGTCTTTACAGTGGAATGTGAACTAGAACCTACTAGGTGCCCAAGATGTGGTTAATGCTTAGATATTATTTCTCAAGTGGCCCAGTAAGACAAAAATTATTGCTTGAGATTAGATACTGGCAAAAACAATGGAATTTTATCAAAGGAAAAGTGGGGAATTGCATGAGCAGACGTACCTATTTGGGAAATAAACCACAGAAACAAGCCCTTCAGTTCAACCCATGCGTGCCAACCTCATTGCCTAGTCCCATTTACCTGCATTTGGCGCATATCCCTCCAAATACGCTGTTGTATCTCTCCAGATACACTCTTGGTACTGAGTCTAGCTCTGGGGCTCAGAAGGGAGGTGAGGGGGGTGAAAAGGAGTGCTGTAGTGATGGGGGGTTCTACAGTTAGAGGAGCAGACAAGAGATTCTGTAGATGTGAAAAAGATACCCAGATGGTATTTTGCGTCCCAGGATGTCTCAGATCAGGTCCCCAGCATTCTAAAGGAGGAAGGTGAGCACCCGGAAGTCATGGTTCATATTGGTTCCAATGACATGGGTAGGAAATGAGAGGAGGCCCTGAGGAGAGAATTTAGGGAGTTAGGTAGAAGGCTGAAAGGCAGGGACCTCTGGGGTAGTAATATCTATATTGCTGCCTGTGCCACGTGCCTGAGGATAAGGATAGAATGATTCGGCAGGTGGATGCCTGGCGGAGGAATTGGTGCAGAGGGAAGGGTTTCAGATTTCTGGATCATTGGGATCTCTTCTTTGGAAGGTATGACATGTACATAAAGGACAGGCTGTACCTGAATCCAAGGGGGATCAATATCCTGTGGGCAGATTTACTTGAGCTTTTGGGGAGGGTTTAAACTAATTAGGTATGAGAATGGGAGCTGGAGTGATAGAGCTGAGGATGGGCCAGTTGGTATTCAAGTAGATATAGCGTGGAGTGAGGGTGTGAGAAAGGACGGATAGACGATAGGGCAAAATTGCAGTCAGTGGGATGAGTTGAAGTGTAACGTGGGGGCAAAATCGAAAAAGGTAATGAATACAGGGCTGAAGGTATATTTGAATGCACATAACATACAGGATAAGGTAGACGATCTTGCAGCGCAGTTAGAGAATGGCAGGCATTACTGAGTCATGGCTGAAAGAAAATCATAACTGGGAGCTTAACATCCAAGGATACACATTGCATTGAAAGGACAAGCAAGTAGGCAGAGGGGTTGGGGTGGCTATAGTGGTAAAAAATTAAATAAAATCCTTAGAAAGAAGTGACAGGCTCGGATGATGTAGAATCCTTGTGGGTAGTGTGAAGAAATTGCAAGGGTTAAAAAGACTAATGGGAACAGTAACTAGGACGTCGGATGCAAATATCAATGGGAAATAGAAAGGGCATGTAATAAGGGCAATGCAGGTAGATTGTGAAAATCAGGTTGGTGCTGGACCCCAAAGGAGGGAATTTGTAGAATTCCTACGATACAGCTTTGTAGAGCAGCTTGTGGTTGAGCCCACTAAGGGAAAGGCAGTTAATGAACTAGATTTGATTAGGGAGCTTAAGGTAAAGAAACCCTTAGGAGGCAGTGATCATGACATGATAGAATTCATCCTGCAGTTTGAGAGGGAGAACATAAGAGTCAGATGTAATAATATTACAGCCGACTAAAGGGAATTACAGAGCTATGAGAGAGGAGCTGACCAAAATTGATAGAAAGGAGATGCTGGCAGGGTTCATGGCAGAACAGCAATGGCTGGCGTTTCTGGGGGCAATTCGGAAGGCATAGGATAGTTGCATCCCAAAGATGAAAAACTATTCTAAAGGGAGGATGAGGATGAGACTGACAAAGCAAGTCAAAGACAGTATAAAAGTAAAAGAGAGCATATAATATGGCAAAAATTAGTGGAAAGTTAAAGGATTGGGAAGGTTTTTAAAAAGGCAATGAGACAAGCCATAAGGAGAGAAAAGACGAAATATAAAGGTAAGCTCGACAATAATATCAAAGAGGATACCAAATGTTTTTTCAGATATATAAAGAGTAAAAGAGAGGTGAGAGTGGATATTGGACAGCTTGAAAATGACGTCGGAGAGGTAGTAATGGGGAACAAAGAAATGGTGGACAAACTTAAGTATTTTGCGTCAGCCTTCACTGTGGAAGACACTAGCAGTATGCCAGAAATTCAAGGTCAGGAGACAGAAGTGAGTGTAGTTGCTATTACTAAGGAGAAGCTGCTTGGAAAGCTGGAATGTCTGAAGGTAGATAAGGCATCTGGACCAGATGGTCTACACCCCAGAGTTCTGAAAGAGGTAATTGAAGAGATTGTGGTGGTGGTGGTAGTAATGATTTTTCAAGAATCACTAGATTCTGGAATAATTCCGGAGGACTGAAAAATAGCAGTTGTCACTTTACTCTTTAAGAAGGGAGGGATGCACAGAATAAGCAATTATGGGGCAGTTAGCCTAACTTCAGTGGTTGGGAAGATTTTGGAGTCCATAATTTTGGAGTCACGTGATAAAATAGACTAATGTCTGCATGGTTTCCTTAAGGGGAAATCTTGCCTGACATACCTATTGGAATGTTTTGAGGAAATAACATGCAGGATAGACTAAGGAGAATCAGGGATGTTGTTTATTTGCATTTTCGGAAGGCCTTTGACAAGGTGCCACACATGAGGCTGCTTAAATGAGTCCATGGTATTTCAGGAAAGATACTAGCATGGATCGAAGATTGGTGAACCGTCTGGAGGCAAAGGGTGGGAATAAAGGGAGCCTTTTCTGGTTGGCTGGCAGTGACTAGTATTGTTCCACAGGGGTTGGTGTTGGGACTGCTTCTTTTTATGTTATATATCAACGATTTGGATGATGAAATAGAAGGCTTTGTTGCCAAGTTTGTGGACGATATGAAGATAGCTGGAAGGGCAGGTAGTGTTCAGGAAGCAGAGAGTCTGCAGGAGGACTTGGACAGATTAGGAGAATGGGCAAAGAAGTGGCAGATAGGATATAGTGTAGCAAAGTGTATGGTCTTGCTCTTTGGTGCAAGGAATAAAGGCATAGACTAATTTCTAAACGGGGAGAAAATTTGAAAACTAGAGGTGCAAAGGGACTCGGAAATCCCTGTGCAGGATTCCCTAAAGATTAACTTGCAGGTTGAGTCGGTGGTAAGGAAGGCAAATGCAATGTTAGCATTCATTTTTGGAGCACTGGAATATAAGAGTGATGCTGCCATGCTGAGGCTTTGAGGCTTTATAAGGCATTGGTCAGACCACACTATTATTTGCAGTTTTGGGCACCTTATCAAAGAAAAACGTGCTGGCATTGGAGAGGATCGAGAGGATGTTCATGTGAGTGATTCCAGGAATGAAAGGGTTAACATATGATGAACATTTGATGACTCTTCGCCTATTCTTGCTGGAAGTTAGAAGAATGGGGTGGGGGGGGATCTCCTGGAAATCTATCAAATATTGAAAGGCCTGGATAGAGTGGATGTGGCAAGGATGTTTCCTATAGTGGTTGAGTCCAGGACCAGAGGACACAGCGTCAAAATAGAGGAACATGCATTTAGAAGAGAGGTGAGGAGGAATTTCTTTAGCCAGAGGGTAATGAATCTGTGTAATTCATTGGCACAGACAGTGCGGAGGCCATGTCATTGAGTATATTTAAATCAGCGGTTGGTAGGTTCCTGATTTGTCAGCGTGTTAAATATTATGGAGAGAAGGCAGGAGAATGGGGCTAAGAGGGACGATGAATCAGCCATGATGGAATGGTGGAGCAGACTCGATGAGCTGAATAGTCTAATTTGCTCCCATGCCTTGTGGTGTTAAATCTTTCCTATCCATGTACCTGTCTGAATGCTTTTTTAATGATAAAATTATACATTCCTCTGCTACTTGTTCTACATGTCCATTACCCTCTCTATGGCAAAAGTTGCCCCTTGGGTCCCCTTTCAATTTTTCCCTTCTCACTACCAATCTATACCCTTAGCTTTAGACTCCCATAGTTAAGGGAAAATAAGACTATAATCTTTCACTAAACCCCTCATCCTCAATTTCCTGCACTCCAGGGGAAACATCCAGTCCCTCTTGCATCCTTGTGAATCTTTTCTTCAGCTTTTCCAGCTTAATGTTGTCTTTCCTTTAGCTAGGCAACCACAACTGCTCGCAAAACTTAAGTGCAGTCTCAACAGCCTTTTGTATAGTTGTAACATGATGTCCCAACTCTTATACTTGACTCCCTGAACAATGAAGGCAAACGTGCCAAACACCTTCTTCACTAATCTGTCTACCTGCATTGCTGCTTTCAGGGAACTATATATGTGTACCTTTAGATCTCTGTTGTACCGCACTCCCTAGTGCTCTGCCATTTACTGTGTAAGTCCTGCCTTGGTTTAACTTAGCAAAGTGCATCACTTTGCATTTAGCCAAAAATTCCACCTACCATTCCTTGGCCACTTTCTCAGTTGCTCTAGGTCCTGTTGAGATCTTAGACAACCTACTTCACTCTCCACTGTGCCACTTATTTTTGGTGTCATTCAAATCTTACAAACCTTACATTCTCAACCAGATCATTAATATAGATGACAAATACCACTGCAGCATACCATTGGCCTTAGGCCTCCAGACTGAAAAACAATGTTCTCTACCACTGTCTGACCCTTACCACCAAGGTTGTTTTGTATCTATTTTGCTAGCACACCCTGGATCCCTTGTGATCTAGCCTTCTGGACCAGCCTACTGTGTGGGACCTTTTCAAGGGGTTTGTAGATTATGTCTACAGCCCTGCCCTCACCAATCCACTTGGTCACATCTTCAAAATAAAATAATCATATTAGTGAGACGTGATTTTCCACACACAAAGCCATACTGACTATCTCTAAACAGTCTTTGCCTTTCCACATGAATTTGGGTCCTGTCTCTGAGAATTCCTTTTATTAACTTTCCCACCACTGATGTTAGACTTACAGTTCCTTGTCTTGTCCTTGCAGTGTTAGAGTATAAATGCATTAGACATTAGCCATCCTCCAGTCTTATGGTACCTCATGCACGATTCATTCCATCATAAGAAAGTGAGTAAGTTTCTAAATGTGTAACTTAATGTTTGTACATACATAATTTTTCTTTGCAGGTATTTCTTCAAGAACTTGTGAAAAATTTATATGATGAGGGCAATGATAAGTTTAGAGAAGGCAAATGGGCGGAGGCTTTGAATCAATATACTGAGGCCTTGAATGTGGCTGAGTATGCATCTGAAGAAATCAGTATTGTGAACGAAGTAATAGAGAAGCTTTATGCAAATCGTGCTGCCTGCTATCTGAATATGGTAAGATATTTTTAAATTGCTACATAGTTTGAATTTTTTACTAAGGAACTTTGGTAATGTTTGACAGTAATAATGAGACTTTTCATTATGAAGAGCGTTTGATGGCTCTGGGACTGTATTCACTGGAGTTCAAAAGAATGAGGGGTGACCTAATTGAAACCGATTGAATGGTGAAAGGCCTTGATAGAGTGGAAGTGCAAAGGGTATTTCCTATGGTGGGAAGCTCTAGGACCAGAGAACACAGCCTCAAAATAGAAAGGGCGCCCTTTTAGAATGGAGATGAAAAGGAATTTCTTTAGCACGAGAGTGGGGAATCTGTGGAATTTATTGCCACATGTGGCTGCGGAGGCCAAGTCTTTATGTATACTTAAGGCAGAGTTTAATAGATTCTTGACTGGTCAGGGCATGAAGAGTTAGGGGGAGTGGCAGGAGGTGGAGGCTGAGGGGAAAAATGAATCAGCCGTGATGAAATGATGGAGTGGACTCAATGGGCCAAATGACCTAATTCTGCTCCTACATGTATATCTTATGGTCTTATTATTCTTATGGTGGCAATTTTATTATTTAACTTGTTGTGAAAGAAATTTTCACAAGGTGCTTTTTTTTCATTGTTATTGGCATCACAACTGATCCCAGTCCTGTTCCTGACTCTTCCAGCAAAGATCATTTTGCTTTCATTGTTAAGTTTTGTCCATTGTCAAAACTAATTGTTTTTGTCATCCCATAAGTTTCTACATTGTGCTACTTGTCATTTCAGGGTCTCTATAATCAAGTACTAGAAGATTGTGACAAAGCTTTACACCTGAATCATAATAACTGCAGAGCACTCTTCCGAAAAGGAAAGTCCTTGAAAGAATTAGGAAGGCATAAAGAAGCCTATGATGTTGTCGCAAAGTGCTCACTGGCTGTGCCACATGTAAGAGAACTACCATTTAAATCTCCATATTCTGTTTTGTATCTATTTTCCAGAAAGCTTTCAACATGTCAGTCTTGTATTGTGATTTTATTTTTAAGTATTTTATTAAAGAATTTTAAGTGCAGGGTAAATAAGGCAAGCAATTTTTTTTTTTCACTGCTACCTTTGCGAAGGAGGTACAGGAGCCTTAGGTTCCACACAACCAGGTTATCACTCTTCGACCGTCAGCTGCTGAACCAGTGCTGATAACTTCACTCACCCCATCGTTGTACTGTTTTCACAAACAATGAACTCATTTTCAAGGACTCTATAACTCATGTTCTCAATATTTATTGTTATTACTCTTTTTTTTGTAGTTGTCTATGCAGATTTTCACTGACTATTGTGTTTATTCGTATTTACTGTGAAGGTCCACAAGAAAATGAATCCATGTCTGTCTGTCTGTCTGGGTACCATATCCCAGTGGTCCCCAACCACCAGGCCGCAAAGCATGTGCTACCGGGCCGCGAGGAAACGATATGAGTCAGCTGCACCTTTCCTCATTCCCTGTCACGCACTGTTGAACTTGAACGTAGGGTTGCCAACTGTCCCGTATTTGCCGAGACATCCCGTATATTGGGCTAAATTGATTTGTCCCATATGGGACCGCCCTTGTCCTGTATTTCCCCTGCTAAGGTAAAGCGTTCCTTTGAAACCTTTCGTGCCGAAATGGCGTAAAGCGAAGAAGCAATTACCATTAATTTATATAGGAAGAATTTTTGAGTGTTCCCAGACCCAAAAAATAACCTACCAAATTGTACCAAATAACACATAAAACCTAAAATAACTCTAACATATTGTAAAAACATTAATGGTATGATAAATACACAGCCTATATAAAGTAGAAATAATGTATGTACCGTGTAGTCGGAAAGATTAAACCAAAACAGATTTGTGGAGAAAAATTGGCACGTACATGCATGGGCACGTCACGCATGCGCACACAGGTGCCTGCGCAAGGCTTCATGGTCATGGTAGTCTTTCTCGGGGTAAACACAAGTGTCCCATCAACACACACAAAAAGTGCTGGTGAACGCAGCAGGCCAGGCAGCATCTATTATAAGAGGTACAGTCAACATTTCAGGCCGGGACCCTTCGTCAGGATTTGACTGCTACTTTTGTCCCTTCTTTGGGAGTGAGAAAGTTGGCAACCCTAACTGTAAAAGATATGTTGAGGCGAGTTTAACCCTACTTGAACACCGCCCCCCCCCCCCACCCCACCCGGTCGGCCAGTCTGCAAGAATATTGTCAATATTAAACCTGTCTGCGGTGCGATAAAGGTTGGGGACCCCTGCCATATCCGATGCGGACTTTGGTGACCATGGTTTTCCATATAGATCTATCCTTCGTTTTTTGGATGACTTCCATTTCCTCGCTGTGTAGCCACCTGGCTATGCTTTTGATGTACATAAGCCGAGGTCTTCCTCTAGGTTTACTCCCCTCAATCTTTCCAGAGAGTATGAGTTTTTCTAGTTCATCTTTCCACATGATGTGTCCTAGGAATCTGAGTTGTCTTTCTCTTATTGTTGGTACGAGTGATTGAACTGCTTGGGCTCTTCTGAGAACTTCTTCATTTGATGTGTGTGTGGTCCATGATATTTTTAACATTCTCCTGTAGAACCATAATTCAGCTGCTTCTAGTCTCTTTTCCATTGCTGGAGATATGGTCCGGCATTCACTTCCATAAGTCAGGATAGAATAAATGTAGCACTGCAGTATTTTGTTTTTAGTGTACGTGCTCATCTTTCTGTCCATAAATATGGTCTTCATTTTTTGGAAAGCTTCTTTCGCCATTGCTATTCTGTATTTGATATCTGTGTCGCACCTGCCATTACTTGTTATTAGGCTGCCAAGATATTTGAATTTGTTGACTTGTTTGATGTTTGTATTTCCGATCTTGATCACACATTATGGGATGTTTGTCTTTCTGGAGATGACCATGCTTTCTGTCTTCCTGGTGTTGATTGAGAGGCCTCTGCGATTACTTTCTGCTGCCACTATAGTGAGTAGTTCTTGAAGTTTTGTTTCTGAGTCAGCCATTAGTATGATGTCATCAGCATATCTGATGTTATTTATATTATGGCCTCCAATTGTGAATCCTTTGATGTCATTGATGCTTCTCAAGATATTTTCACTATACAGGTTGAATAAGTCTGGCAAAAAGACACAGCCTTGCCTGACTCCTCTCATGATATTCACATAATCACTCACTTCTCCTTCTATTCTGATGGATGCTGTCTGGTCCCAGTATAAGTTTCTTAAGAAACGTATATCTTTCCCATCTATGTCAAGATCTTGAAGCATTTCCAGAAGATCTTGCTGTCTGACAGTGTCAAAAGCTTTTGTATAGTCAATGAAACATAGGTAGATGTCTTTTTGTACCTGGATGGCTCATTCACAGATCATCCGTAGCGTGAAAATTGCACTTCTGGTTCCACTGTTTTCCACAAAGCTGCACTGTCCTTTACTGATTTCTGGTTTTATACAGCGTTTTGCTCTCATCATGATTACTCTGAGAATAATTTTTGCCACATGGCTCATCAGGCTTATTGTTCGATGTAACTCACATTCTGTTGCTCCCTCTTTCTTTGGAAGTGTGATGAACACTGATTTACTTAAATCATCAGGAATCTCCCCATGATCATAGATTTCATTTGCTATTTCTGTTATTTTCTCTATTCCAAAATCTTCTAAGGCCAGTATCATTTCAACAGCGATGTTGTCTGGACCAGTTGCTCTGTTATGTTTTGTTTTATTTACGGCTGCTCGAATTTCTGATTTTAGAATGCTAGGTCCTTCAAGATTCTTCTTTATGTTCGGTTTTTCTCCTCTTTGGTCTTCTGAAAGTTCTTTTATATATTCTGTCCATCTGTTTAGGATTTTCTGTTTGTTCATAATTAAGCTGCCATCTTTTGTCTTGATGCATCCACTTGCTGAGCAAGGTAATTTCCCCGTTAGTTCTTTAATCTTACTGTGCATCAACTTTGTTCCAGGGTTATGGGTTTGTAGCATTTCTATCTCTGAACATTTCTCATTTAGCCATCTGTCTTTAGCTTCTCTACATTTTCTTTTTATTGTCTTATCAAGTTGTTTGTATTCTTCGCTGTCTCTTAGTCTGATGGTCTGTTTTTGTTGCATCAATTGTGTAATATCTTCAGTTATCCATTTCTTCTTACTTTTCTGTTCTTTTCGTGGGATGGTTTCTTTTGCAGCTTCAACCATGGATTCCTTCAGTATGTCCCAGGAAGATTTGCCTCCTTCATCCTGCAGCAATTGAAAACGGTTTTTCACCTTGATTGTGTATTCTGTTTTCAGATGAGGGTTGTTGTAGTTGTTGATAATCCAGTGGTTCTGATCTTTTTGGTTTCTTTAATTTTCTCATCTTTATTTTAATTTTGCATATGACTGGTATGTGGTCGCTTCCACAGTCTGCTCCAGGGTAGCTTTTAGATTGAGTTATCGAGTTTTTGAATCTGTTATTGATTGTTATGTAGTCGATTTGATTTTTTTTGTTCCCATCTGGGCTTCTCCATGTCCATTTTCTTCTTGGATGTTGTTTAAACCAAGTGTTGGTGATTATCTGATTGATTGTTTTACACCATGATATAAGCTTTTCTCCTCTTTCATTTCTTTCTCCCAATCCCTGGTCTCCAACAATATGGTCTTCTCTTCCCTCACCAACTTTTGCATTGAAGTCACCTATGACTATGATGGCTTCTTGTGATTTGCATTCTTCTAGTGCTTTGTCTAGGGAGTGGTAGAAGGCATCAGTTTCTTCCTCTGAGCTTGCCATTGTGAGTGCATATACTTGGATGATAGAGATGTTGTTTTGCTGTCCTTTTAGTTTGATTAGCATCATTCTGTCTGAGATATGCCAGTATCCTAGCAGGCTCTTGGATGTTTCTTTGTCTAAGATGATTGCAACACCCTTTTCATGTTTATCTCCACCAGGGTATATCATCTTGTGGTCGTCTGATTGGAATACTCCAGTGCCTTTCCATCTTATTTCACTTAGGCCTAGTATGCTGACTTCTAGCCTCCTCATTTCTAATTTTACGGTTTCTAGCTTACCAGCTTGGTGCAGGGTTCGAACATTCCAAGTGGCAATTCGCAGTCTCTTGTTCTTGTAGACGGTAGTGGTATGACGGTCTGGACTCACCTGTCTGTTTACATGACATCCCGTACCGAGCGAGGTGTCCGCACTATTTGGAAGTGGGCTGCCATTTACGCTGTTGTCTTTTACATTTGTGTATGTATTAACCATGGTTGTACTAGGGATAAAATACAAGAAGTAGCTTCCCCTTGCTTGCTTCCGATGCAGTGTCTTTACAAGACGGGCGACCCTGAACATTGTCCTATTAAAAGGATCTACTGCTCAGCGTCTGAGAAGCAGGAACCATCGATTGTGTTACTCACAACTTGCCTTCTGCTTCATCCACCACCTACATTCCATGGCTTCACTGTAACTCAAGTAGGGAGGCTAACAGGTGCTACACCTTACCTAAGGGTGACCTGGAGGGAGCTGTGGTTAATGGTAACCTCATTACCCAAAGCAAATGCTCCACAGCCGGATGTAGTTTATCTTCATACCCAGGAGATATGAATCCATATACTTTGATAATATATTTACTTTGAATTTTTTTATTTTATAATCATACTTCACATTTCTCATGCCAGGCTGTTCTGTCTGTACTGACAATCAAAGCAATCCCAACAGTCTTATCCCTGTATTTACTTTCCTGTACAGTAATTACTTCATTTATTCTCTACCCATAAAATCTGCTTTCTAATTCTCCTGGTGTCCACCTATTTTGGGGGTCATTTTTCAGATGTGGGAGAAACTGGGAACACTCAAGAGAAATCCACATTGTAACAGGAACTTAACACAAGAAAATAGCAATCAGGCCCTTCATGCTTTCCCAATCATCCAGTGTTCGTAACTCATCTATGCTCTTCTCAATGCCATTTCTCTTCATGGCTCTATCCCCCTATTTGTCACATATTTATCGACCTCCACTTTAAGTAGCTTTAACAATTTAGCTTTCACGAAATGCTGCAGCAGAGAATTCCAGCATTACACACACCTTCCGCTAGAAGAAATTTCTACAAACCTCACTTTTAAATGACCAGACCCTTAGCTTGTCCCTTTGTTTAAGATTCTTGTACTTGCAAAAACATTTCAATTATCAACCCTATCAAGCCTTCGTAGTGTTCTATATGTTTGAATAAGGTCATCTTTCAACCTTCTAAACTCTGAGGAATCCTAACCCAAACTATTTAGTCTCTTATGGTATTGCATCCGTCCCATCCCAGAAATGAGCTGGGTGAATCTCCTTTGTGCTGCCTTTAGTGTTACTACTGTATATCTTTGTGTAAGTAAGTGAACCAAACCTATATGCAGTATTCCATGTGAGGCCTGTACAGTTGTATCAAAGCCTTCCTATTTTTAAAAACTAACCTTTTTGTAATGCAGTTCAAAATGCCGTTTGCCGCCTTAACTGCTTGGTGGACCTACCTGCTGGCTTTTTGCGATGCATAAGAACACATGGACTCCTCTGTACTTCACCAACTTAGCAGTATTTCTCCATTTAGATAATAATCTGCCTTTTGATTTCTGTTGACCTCACACATGCTCACATTAAACTCTATTTGCCAGTCTGCCCGCTAACTTGTTCTATCTAGATCCCATTACAGAATTACAGTATCCTGATCACAACATGCCCTTCTTTTCATATCACTGGCAAATTTGGAAAACTCACATACACATCTTTCATTCCAGTAGTTAATGTAAACAGTGAACAATTGCTTGCCGAAAACTGATCGCTGGCGTACTCCACGTGTTACATCAATGGGCTCATCTGTCAATCTCCCCAATACATCCTTGAAGAATTTGCAAACTTCAGACAGAACCCAGGGTCAGGATAGAATCTACAGTATTGTGCTTAAGTCTTAGTCACATATATAGAGCTAGAGTGCTTAAGTCTTTTGCACAGTACAAGTGTGGAGTGGAGAACAAGTTTGTAAATCTGGTGGGAGCAAAGGATGTTGGGAATGTTGAGGATGGAGCACCATGGGAGGGGTATGGGACAGGTAGTAGAGAAGGTTCCGGGGCAGGTGCAGACACACCCAGCCCTGAGACACCAGGCAAGGTCATTTGATTCAAAACAATTGGTTTATTGATCATCACAAAATGTCTCTCTGGTACTTCCCGCTCTCCCCCCTCTCCCTTCCTTTTTTCCCAACCACGATTCTCCACTCCTTGCACCCTTCCCATTCTGAGTCCACAATAGAGACCCATATCAGAATTGGGTTTATCATCACTCACACCTGTCATGAAATGTATTTATTTTTTGCAGCAGCAGTACAGTGCAATACATAAAATATACTATAAATTATGATAAGAAAATATGGTGAATTCTGGTTAATTGGGACGCATCAGGACAGGTATATTTTGGCCCAATTAAGCGGCTGCCTCAATTAGCCAAAGTTTCCATATAACCTTATAACAATTACAGCACGGAAACAGGCCATCTCGGCCCTTCTAGTCCGTGCCGAACTCTTACCCTATCCTAGTCCCACCGACCTGCACTCAGCCCATAACCCTCCATTCCTTTCCTGTCCATGTCTATCCAATTTAACTTTAAACGACAACATAGAACCTGCCTCAACCACTTCTGCTGGAAGCTCGTTCCACACAGCTACCACTCTCTGAGTAAAGAAGTTCCCCCTCATGTTACCCCTAAACTTTTGTCCTCTGACTCTCAACCCATGCCCTCTTGTTTGAAACTCCCCCACTCTCAATGGAAAAAGTCTAACCACGTCAATTCTATCAATCCCCCTCATAATTTTAAATTTCATGGAAGTAATGTATAAAAAAGATAAACTACCATTTAACTCAATAACAAATTATGTATTTAAATGAAATACAGAACAAATTAGAAGACCACCAATTCTAAACACAACAGATTCTGCAGGTGCTGGAAATTCAAAGCAACACACAGAAAATGCTGGAGGAACTCAGCAGGTGAGGCAACATCTATCGAAATGAATAAAGTCAACTATTCAGGCCGAGACCCTTGTTCAGGACTGGAAAGGAAGGGGAAAGATGCTAGAATAAAAATCTGTGGGGGGGGGTGGGTTTGGAGGGAAAGAGGATTGGCTGGAAGGTGATAGGTGAAACCACGTGAGTGGTAAAGGTAAAGGGCCGGAGAGCAAGGATCTGATAGAGTGGACTATGGGAGAAAGGGAAGAAGGAGGGGCTCTGGGGGAGGCCTTAGGCAGTGAGGAGAAGAGATAAGAGACCAGTGTGGGGAAGAGTAGAAAAGGAAGTGGGGGGAATAATTACAGGAAGGAGAAATCTGTGTTCATGTGCTTCGATTGGAAGCTACGTGGATGGAATATGACATTTTGCTCCTCCACCCTGAGAGTGGCCTCATCATGGCAAAAGAGGAGGCCATAGAATAACGTGTTGGCAAAGAACTGGTGGATCGAAGTCATGGATGCGGCAGAGGATGAAATGTCGGAGAGCTCCATGACAGGCAGAGGAGAGAGGGGCCCGGAGCTGTGGCAGAGACTGAGGTAGGGCCGCCAGATATCTCCACATAGAGGAGAGGGTGACATGTAGACTGCGGAGGGAGAAGCGGCAGGGAAAGCAGTCAGTTGAGCGTAGGTACCTGGAATCCTCAGTGGGTCCGGACTGGGAGGTCTGGAAACACAGCTGCAAGCCACGTGGAATAAGGTGGTGGTGAAGACAAGTTCCCAGAATAGATGCGCAGCTGTGGTAGCGAGTCTGAGTACTTGGTCGAAGAGTCGGGTGGACAGCAGAGATCAGAGGAGGAGCAGAAGGAGAGGATCTCATGGAATTCCCATCAAAGAGACTATTTAAACTTCTTCAGGCATCACCCAAAGAAACTTTTGCAGTGGAGCAGAAAATCATTAGCACAAGAGACTCTGCAGATGCTGGAAATCCAGTGCAACACACACAGTGCTGGAGGAACTCAATAAGTCAGGCAGTATCTATTGAAATGAAAATTATACTAATCATACTACAGTACTATAAAACTGTCTATTAGTTCCTAATAGCTATCAACGGAGGAATTCAGGTGTCTGCTGTCGAGTATGGGGTGCCTAGGGAGGGGTAGCCCCTCTAGTGAAGGGACTTGTCATGCACGTTCTGAGGCAGCTCACTCACCTTTGGTCTCTACCAGACCCTCAGCTCTCACCTATAGCTTCAAGTAGTTGTTTGAATGCTACAGCAGCCACACACCAGTACGCTGCTTTGACAGGCAGGCTAAATCAGGTGGGCTTCATATCTTGGTGAAGTAGGAAAATATCTGTTCTAGCATGTGAAGTCAGCTCTGGTGGACTGGGTGGGTGAGATCAACAGTGAGATCCACTGGCCAAGAAGACAGTTCTTCAGCACCTCATGGAGAGCAAAGTGCATGATAAGGCACAGACGAAGTCATGGTTATCCACTGCGACAGGGAAGGCCCCAGTTTGTGACGACTACTTGTGCCACTGGACCTGGACTTTTGAGATTGAGAGGGTGGAACTGAAGCAGTACAACAATTTTTCCACTTTTTCACTGTCATTGTTGGATATGACAGACAACCAACATGCTGCCATGTTCTTTGATTGACTGTAAATGAGCAACATTAGTGCAGATACCTAGTGCAGATATGGACTGCCTTCATGCAAGTTTTCAATAATTGCATCCTCTGAATTGTCGTTTTCATTGTAACATTCAAGATGATTGTCAATACCTTCACATTATTTGTAGTTTCTAACTTAAAGTAATGAAATCACTTTATTTTCACTCCCAGCTATTTCTGGCATCTCCAAGCCTGAATGGTTGAAACTGCAGTGAGCAAAACAGTTCTGAATTGTCTTCCTGCTTATTTCTTGCCAATTATCAGTGACAAAAATCACTGATTTTTTTCTCCCCCCAAACACAAACAGTTCGCTCTAAGCACTGTGTAGTGTCTAATGCCCACACAAGTTCATGCAACTGACACTAGTTAGAAACTGTTCAGCAACAGTCTCCTCTCCCAATTAATGGCATATTGTCCCAAATAAGCAAAGGGAATACCTACTATTTTCTTAATTAGTCTTTATTCTTTAAGAGTTGTCCCAAATGAGTGGCTGCTCCAATTAATCGATAGACCAATTCACTCGAATCCACTGTATAATTCAAATTGCATGCGAAGTGTCCAGCACAGGTCAATAGTAAACAGTTAGTTGTCCAAATGGTGAGACCTCGGTGATTGAAGGGTCTCACAGCCTGGGGAAGGCAGCTGCTAGCTAGTCTGGCAGTCTTAACTCCTGTTGCTCCTGTAGCTCTTTCCTGATGGTAGTGGGTCAAAGAAATTGTGGGATTGGTGGTAGGGATCCTCTACAATGCTTTGGGCCTTTCAGAATCAGGTCTATTATCACCGGCATGTGACGTGAAATTTGTTAACTTAGCAATACATAATCCAGCAGAGAAAAAAAACAAATAAAGTAAAAATAATAATAATAAATAAGTAAATCATTTACAGGATGTGTATTTTGAATATATTAAAAGTGTGCAAAAACAGTAACACTGTATATTTAAAAAATATACAGTGTCTGAAGATTCAATGTCCGTTTAGGAATCGGATGGCAGAGGGAAATAAACTGTTCCTGAATCTCTGTGTGTGTGCCTTCAGGCTTCTGTACCTCCTACCTGATGGTAACAGTGAGAAAAAGGCATGCCCTGGGTGCTGGAGGTCCTTTATAATGGACGCTGCCTTTCTGAGACACCGCTCCTTGAAGATGTCCTGGGTACTTGGTAGGATAGTACCCAAGATGGAGCTGACTAGATTTACAACCCTCTGCAGCTTCTTTTGGTCCTGTGCAGTAGCCCCTCCATACCAGACAGTGATGCAGCCTGTCAGAATGCTCTCCACGGTACAACTATAGAAGTTTTTGAGTGTATTTGTTGACATGCCAAATCTCTTCAAACTCCTAATAAAGTATAGCCGCTGTCTTGCCTTTTTTATAACTACATCAATGTGTTGGGACCAGGTTAGATGCTCAGAGATCTTGACACCCAGGAACTTGAAACTGCTCACTTTCTCCACTTCTAATCCCTCTATGAGGATTGGTATGTGCTCCTTCGTCTTACCCTTCCTGAAGTCCACAATAAGCTGTTTCATCTTACTGACGTTGAGTGCCAGGTTGTTGCTGCGTGGCACATTCCACTAGTTGGCATATCTCACTTTTGTACACCCTCTCGTCACCACCTGAGATTCTACCAACAATGGTTATATCATCAGCAAATTTATAGATGGTATTTGAGCTATGCCTAGCCACACAGTCATGTGTATATAAAGAGTGGAGCAGTGGGCTAAGCACACACCCCTGAGGTGCGCCAATGTTGATCGTCAATGAGGAGGATATGTTATCACCAATCCGCACAGATTGTGGTCTTTTGGTTAGGAAGTCAAAGATCCAAGGAGGTACAGAGGCCCAGGTTCTCCAACTTCTCAATCAAGATTGTGGGAATGATGGTATTAAATGCTGAGCTGTAGTCGATGAACAGCATCCTGACATAGGTGTTTGTGTCGTCCAGGTGGTCTAAAGCCTTGTGGAGAGCCATTGAGATTGTGTCTGCCGTTGACCTATCTATAACGCTCCCAGTAAATGTCACAAGTAGGGGTCGAGGGGAAACCCCAGTGATCCTCTGGGTAGTTTTTACTATCCTCTGTAGGGTCTCGAGCTTCAATGCCTTGCAACTTCTGTACCATACAATGATGCAGCCAGACAGGGCACTCTCGATGGTGCTCCTGTAGGAAGATGTTAGAATGGGGGTGGGGAGCCTTGCACGCCTCAATCTCCTCAGAAAGTGTAGATGCTGCTATGCCACGTTGACTAATGAAGAGGTATTGTAGATCCAAGTTAGATTGTTCATTATGTGCACAGCAAGGAACTTGGTACTCTTCTGTCTCTCCATGGCAGAGCCATTGATGTGCATGACTTGCGTCTTCCTAAAGTCCACGATCATCTCTTTTGTCCATATTGAGACTCGGGTTGGTTCTCACACCAGTTGACAAGCCTCCATACCTCCTCTCTATTATTGTTGCTGATGAGGCCAACCACCGTTGAATCATCTTTAGCTGGAACTGGCAGTGCAGTCATGAGTCAGCAACATGGACAGCACACAGATTGAGCACACGGCCCTGGGGGTACCAGTGCTCAGCGCGATGGAGCTTGAGATGTTGCTGCCAATTCGGATTGACTGGGGTCTTTCCATCAAGAAGTCCAAGGTCCAGTTACTGTGAGTGGTAACACACACAAAGTGCTGGTGAACGCAGCAGGCCAGGCAGCATCTCTAGGAAGAGGTGCAGTCGACGTTTCGGGCCGGGACCCTTCGTCAGGACTAACTGAAAGAAGAGATAGTAAGAGATTTGAAAGTGGGAGGGGGAGGGGGAGATCCGAAATGATAGGAGAAGACAGGAGGGGGAGGGATGGAGCCACGAGCTGGAAAGTTGATTGGCAAAAGGGATACCAGGCTGGAGAAGGGAGAGGATCATAGGATGGGAAGCCTGGGGAGAGAGAAGGGAGGAGGGGAACCCGGAGGGTGAAGTGCAGGCAAAGAGTTATAGTGAGAGAGACAGAGGGGGAGAAAAGAGAGAGAGAGAGGAAAAAAAGGGGGGAAAAATAAAAAATATATTTAAAAAAAATTAAATAAACAAATAAGGGACAGGGTTTGAAGGGGAAGAGAGGCATTAACGGAAGTTAGAGAAGTCGATGTTCATGCCATCAGGTTGGAGGCTACCCAGACGGAATATAAGGTGTTGTTCCTCCAACCTGAGTGTGGCTTCATCTTGACAGTAGAGGAGGCCGTGGATAGACATATCAGAATGGGAATGGGACGTGGAATTAAAATGTGTGGCCACTGGGAGATCTTCCTTTCTTGTGATTATTTGAGTTACTGTCACCTTCCTGTGAATTTGAATCATTCTGACCATTCTCCTCTGTCTTCACCCATTAACAAGACATTTTCGCCCACAGAATTGCCTCTCACTGGATTATTATTTTTTTTTCACCATTCTCTAAGCTCTGGAGACTACTGTATGTGAAAATCCCAGGAGAGCAGCAGTTTCTGAGATACTCAAACCACCCTGTATTGCACTAACAATCACCCCACAGTCAAAATTACTTAGATAAGATTTTTTTCCCAACTGAACCTCTTGATGCATGATTTTATGCATTGAGCTGCTGCCACATGATTGGCTGATTCGATACTTTCATTAATAACCAAGTGTACAGGTGTATCTTATAAAGTGGCCACTGAGTGTACTTTCACTTCACTGATATGTTCACAGATTTTTTCTTCATTCCCTTATGATGTAATTTTCGCATGCTTCATTTTTGCATTTTATTAACTAGGTTGTATGAACACTTGCCCACATTATAATTATTTTAGTACTCAGAATGAATTGAAGAGCTAGCTTTTCAGTTTAACATCTGACAAGTGTTTAATTCATCACCCTCACTGGCTGATAGCGATAGGAAGTTTTCTAAGCAATGTGTTATTTTACTTTTCCTGAAAAAACAAACAGAAATAGTGGCCACACATTTTAATTCCACATCCCATTCCCATTCTGACATGTCTATCCACGGCCTCCTCTACTGTAAAGATGAAGCCACACTCAGGTTGGAGGAACAACACCTTATATTCCGTCTGGGTAGCCTCCAACCTGATGGCATGAACATTGACTTCTCAAACTTCCGCTAATGCCCCACCTCCCCCTCGTACCCCATCTGTTATTTATTTATATACACACATTCTTTTTCTCTCTCTCCTTTTTCTCCCTCTGCCCCTCTGACTATACCCCTTGCCCATCCTCTGGGATTTTTCTCCCCCTCCTCCTTTTCTTTCTCCCTAGGCCTCTTGTCCCATGATCCTCTCATATCCCTTTTGCCAATCTCCTGTCCAGCTCTTGGCTCCATTCCTCCCCCTCCTGTCTTCTCCTATCATTTTGGATCTCCCCCTCCCCCTCCCACTTTCGAATCTCTTACTAACTCTTCCTTTAGTTAGTCCTGAAGAAGGGTCTCGGCCCAAAACGTCAACTGTACCTCTTCCTAGAGTTGCTGCGTTCACCAGCAACTTTTATGTGCGTTGCTTGAAATTCTAGCCTCTGCAGATTTCCTCGTGTTTTAGTTTTCTGTTGGTTGATTGAAGGTCTTACCCTCCATCTAGTCCTTCATAAGGTATCAGTCAAATTTTAAAATGATAATCAAAGTGTATAAAATGCATTCAACATTCTGAAGTAGCTAGTTCCTCGATAAACTACTTGGTTCAATCTTCTGTCTTCATTAGTATCCTCTCCATTTCTCAGAGCACATTTCCATGCAAGTGCAGGAGATGCAACACCTGCCCTTTTTACAGCTTCCATTCTCAAGGTATGCAAGCACTCCCTCCGGATGCAACAACGATTGTCTTCAATCTAGTGTGCTCATATTGTCGTCTCTTCAATGGTAACCCAAACACAGATTGGATGACTACTTGCACAACAGCTCAGTTCAACTAATTTGCTGTGATTTTAATTCTTCATTCCATTTGCACTTTTTCCACCTATCTCTGGCCTCTGTACCATCCCAATAAAGCCCAATATAAATGCAAGCAATAGTTTCTTGTGTTCAATTGACAAGATGCAACTCTCAACAATTTTAGATAATCACTTTGAGTTTGTATCACTACTGGCCAGTATGATGAAAGACCTGTAATGTTAACTCAGCTTTTCTCTCTCCACAGATGCTGCCTGGCCTATGAAGTATTATTTCAAATTTTGAGCGTTCTGTTTGTCCTTCCGCTGTCCAGCACTTTTTCTCTTCTCTGTTCTTTATCATTTCCTCCAGAAAGATTAAAAAAAAGATGAGCTTTATTTGTCACTTGTACTTTGAAACATACAGTGAAATGTGTTGTTTGCGTCAACTGTCTGAGGATTGTGCTGGGAGCAGCCTTACCTGTGAAGAGCAGACTTTTGCAATCCCGCATCAACCAGCATCAGCACAGCGGGTGCTTGTCTATTCAGTATCTTTTGAGATCTCTATCACAGACACTCTCTTTTGTTTTCTCCACTCTTCCTCCTCCTCTGCAACATAAAAATTAGTCCTGATGGAAGGTACTAAACCTAAAACATTTCACTTTGTTTCTTCCATCACCGGTACTACCTGATCATAAACACGAGAGATTCTGCAGATATCCAGAGCAACACACACAAAAACAGTTGATGCTTTGGGCTGAGACCCTTCATCCGGACCTGACCTGCTAAGTTGCTCCAGCATTTTGTGTGTTGTTCTGCCTGATCTACCTGAATTTCTAGCAGTTGTACAATTTTTGTTGATCAATATAGAACCATCAGTCTTTTGGTAACAGTCCTGCCTTTAAATACAAAACTAAAAATATGTTTACAATTATATTTCAGGACGATGTTGTAATAAAATTAACCCAAGAGTTGGCTCAGAAATTAGGATTAAAAATTCGGAAAGCATATGTTCGAGCTCAGGTGAATGCACTTTATACTTTTATTTTCATCTATTTTCCAGTTCAAATCTTTTGGACTCATAATTAATTGAATGATTGTCTTTTTCTTGCAGCCTCCATTAATTGCTGTCAGTTCCATTACTTCTGCTGAATCTTCTAAACAAGTAAGGGTATTCTTTTAGGCTGCTTAATTTTCTCCCTTGTATGTGTTAATTGTGCAGGAGGTACAGTATGTCGGCATATTTTGGCTTTACCTGCTTCATTAGTGTATGTTAACTTCCAAGCTCTGATTTTTTTTCTTCTTGATGATTTCTCAAAGATTTTAGATGTTAACATCTTACTGTGACAATTGCCTGATTAATAACAGGTACAGAGTTCCTCAACTAAATCTGTAAAGTTTGCTATTCTAAATTGGAAAGTTTATTTTTACATAGTTATCATAATAGTTTGGTATTAGATTTTATTTTTACTTTAGCCCTTCGAGCTGTGTCGCCCAGTATTCACCTGATTTAATCTTAGCCTAATGGTACAATTTACTGTGACCAATTAACCTATGTACTGCTATGTCCTTGGACTGTGAGAGGGAACTAGAGCACCCAGAGGAAGTCCACGCGGTCACAGGGAGAACGTACTAACTCCTTACGGGCAGCGGTGGGAATGGAACCCATGTCATCTGTACTGTAGAGCAGTGGTCCCCAACGTCGCCTCTGATCTGGGCCGACATTTACGTGCCGGGCGGCACCTAATTAATTAGCTTGTTTATTTTGGCTTTTTTCTTAAAGATGTGCTGGGTGCATTCCGGCTACCGCTGCACTGCTGCATTCTACGTATCCCGGTATTGGTCCGCGGCCCGGAGGTTAGGGACCACTGCTGTAAAGCATTGTGCTAGCCAATACGCTACACCATGCTGCCCCACATTTGTGGATTTAAGTTTGTATTGGTTTCTGAAAATACCCCATAATATCTACACTCACCATGATGCCAATTTAAACTGTACATGTGCAGGTAATCCATACCCCTGTCTGTGTGTGTGTGTAAGCGCCTCTTAAACATTAAATAACATTTTAATCTCTATTTTCTCCATAGCCCAGTAATGGTTCAGGTTCAGTTGAAGATATTGAAACAGGTAAAATGAATTTTAATTTTATATTCCTATAAACTCTGCAGAGGTTTGGGGAGTAGTAGAGTTTTCTCGTCAGTAATATGTACATGGTATTGGTATTTACTAATTTTTACTATTTTTAATATTTAATATTTGTAATCCAGGGAGTGGGAAGCACAGAATGAAATATCGCTGTGATGATTGTACGTTCCAGTATCAATTGTTTGGCGACAATAAATTATAAAGTATAAGCTATCTTCTGACATCGTATTGCATATAAGAGTGACACACAGAGGTTGCTAATATGTAGTAAAATGCACGTGAAATGTTTTCCCTTTCAGTATTAACAAAAACTTTTTCCAATGTTAAATCTTTGTTGTTAATGTTGCATCCTCTCTTGTAGATTTTCCAGGATTAAGTCTTGAATCTCCAGTTTGTGTATCTGTCTCTTCGGATGAAACCCCTCAAGCAGCGCGTGAATCAGCACCAGTTCTAATTGTTCCTAATTCTACGTCGCCTCCTGTACATCTGTCCGAGAGAAACAACCCTTCCACTGCTACACTGATGAATGGAGGAGGGGTACCTTATCCGCTGTCTGAGTCATGCTTAGATTTTACTGATGGAGACAAAATAGGAGAGGACCTGGATGAGCTGCTAGATTCCATGTCTGCTTTAGAAGAAACTCCTGTGGTAAAATATAATGTATTTTAGTAAAGGCTAACGTTTCAGTAAATTGAAGGATTAGCAAACATTTGTTAGTGTGTCATTAATATCATTAATAGTTGAGAACTAGAATATAAAAGCAAGGATGTAATGTTGAGAGTTTAAAAAGCACTGATGAGGCCTCACTTTGAGCATTCTGGTCAGTTTTATGCCCCTAACTAAGAAAGGATGTGCTAACATTGGAGAGGGCTCGAGGAGGTTCATGAAAATGATTCCGGGATTGAAAGGCTTGTCATATGAAGAGTGTTTCACGGCTCTGGGCCTCTACTCACTGGAATCAGAAAAAAGAGGGGTGATCTCATTGAAACCTATTGAATGTTGAAAGGCCTTGAACAGAGTGGATGTGGAGAGGATGTTTCCTACAGTGGGCAAGTTCTAAGTCTAGAGGACACAGCCTTCGAATGGAGGGGCATCCTTTTAGAATGGAGATAGAAGGAATTTCTTTAGCCAGAGAGTGATGAGTCTGTGGAATGCATTGTCACAGCAGCTGTGGAGGCCATGTCATTGGGTATATTTAAGACACAGGCTGATAAAATTCTTACTTAGTCAGGGCATGAAAGGATACAGAAAGAAGGAGGGACATTGGGGCTGAGAGGGAAATTGATCAGCCATGAAGAAATGGAGGAGCAGAGTTGATGGGCCGAATGACCTAATTCCACTCCTATATCTTATGGTCTTATAATTTGTAAGCGCTGAGCGAATATAGAATTGTAAAAGCATAATATAGAATAAGGTATTTTTTTTAAACACTGGTTGTCTTTAGTTCTGGAGAGTATTTTAGTATCAGGATTTATCTGGAAATCGGAAAGTAACTTCATGAGAAAATTAAGTACGTTGGAATTGGCAAAGGTCCCAGGTTTTAATCTGTTGTGCCTATACAGAACTACAACTGACCTTATCATTCCTGGGCCTACACTAAGTGATCATCTTTCTTTTTTTGGATGCTGTTCCGTATTTGAGGACTGGCTTAAACTTTGTGCTTTTGCTCCAAACACAACTGCTGATGGTTGCCTACCTTTGTGAACATGACTTGAAGTTCCAGAATGCTGCCAGCTTCCATACCAAGTGTCACAGCATAATTCTTCTTCCAAAAAACTTCTCAGTTTCCACAATGTTTTAGGATTTAGCATTCCTTTAGTTGCCAGTGTCTGGAGAGGGTAAAATGTCACAGCCATAGAGGTTTCTCTGTTAGAGCAAGCTGGAGTATGTACCGACAGGGGATATCAAGTTATGTTAGATATTGGAACTGGCTAGAACTTCAGCAACAGGAATTAATATTGATAATTAGTGTTCCAAGGAGAGTGCTAAATCCACATTATACATTTCTTCACATATTTGAAAAACCTGAGTTTAAAGTTCAAAGTAAATTTATAATCAAAGTACATATATGTCACCATATACAACCCTGAGATTTGTTTTATTGTGAGCACACTCAGTAAATCCCAGAAGCATAATAGAATCAATGAATGACTGCATCCAACAGCGCAAACAAACAACCAATGTGCAAAAGATAAAACTGGGCAAGTACAAAAGAGAAAAACATAATAACAAATAAATAAGCAATAAATATTGAGAATATGAGTTGAAGAATCCTTAAAGTGAGTCTATAGGTTGTGGGAACAGATTATTGATGGCGTAAGTGAAGTTGAATAAAGTTCAACACCTTATATTCCATCTGGGTAGCCTCCAACCAGATGGCATGAACATTGACTTCTCTAGCTTCTGTTAATGCCCAACCTCCCCTTCGTACCCCATCCGCTTTTTTATTTATTTATTTCTCTCCCTCTCCCTCTGCCCCTCTCACTATACTCCTTGCCCATCCTCTGGGCTTCCCTCCCCCTTTCTTTCTCCCTAGGCCTCCCGTCCCATGATCCTCTCCCTTCTCCAGCTTGGTATCCCTTTTGCCAATCAACTTTCCAGCTCTTAGCTCCATCCCTCCTCCTCCTGTCTTCTCCTATCATTTCAGACCTCCCCCTCCCCCTCCCACTTTCAAATCTCTTACTATCTCTTCTTTCAGGTAGTCCTGATGAAGGGTCTTGGCCCGAAACGTCGACCGTACCTCTTCCTATAGATGCTGCCTGGCCTGCTGCGTTCACTAGCATTTTGTGTGTGTTGCTTGAATTTCCAGCATCTGCAGATTTCCTCGTGTTTGCGTTGAATAAAGTTCTCCCGTTTAGTTCACAAACCTGACGGTTGAAGTGTAATAACGATTCCTGAACCTGATCCTGTGTGAATCCTGAGGCTCCTGTACCTTCTACCTGATAGTAACAGCAAGAAAAGTGCATGTCCTGGATGGTGGAGGTACCTGATGATGGATGCTGCTTTCTTGCAACAGCACTCCATGTAGATGCACCCAGTGGCGGGAAGGGCTTTACTCGTGATGGACTGGGCCAGATCCACTTCTTTTTAAAGGCTCTTTCGTTCAAGGGCATTGGTTTTTCCATACAAGGTTGTGATGCAAACAGTCAATATACTCTCCACCACACATCTATGGAATTTTGTCAAAGTTTTAGATGTC
Source organism: Mobula birostris (assembly GCF_030028105.1). NCBI lineage: Eukaryota > Metazoa > Chordata > Chondrichthyes > Myliobatiformes > Myliobatidae > Mobula > Mobula birostris. Next base: position 139,729,338 of record NC_092378.1, on the reverse strand, counting down.
ATTCTGAGTCTTCACAAACTTCTAAAAAATTGGAGGTGCTGCCATGCTTTCTTCGTAATTGCACTTACCAGCTGGGCCCAGGATAGGTCCTCTATAACACTGAGGAATTTAAAGTTGCTGACCCTCTCCATCTCTGATCCCCTGATGAGGACTGGCTCATGGACTTACAGTTTCCTCCTCCTATAGTCAATAATCAACTCCTTGGTCTTGCTGACATTGAGTGAGAGGTTGTTGAGGGATCACTCAGCCAGATTTTCAATCTCTCTCCTATATCCTGATTTGTCACCACCTCTGATTCAGCCAAGGACAGCAATGTTGTCAGCAAACTTCAATTATAAAATGAATAACAATCAATAGACATCAGGGGCAGTATGCGTAGGAACATGCTGTGGATGTAATCTTAGCATGTTCGATGTGAATTCTCTGTCTACTGTGAAAATGCAACAAAATAGAATTCAAACTGAGATACCTTTAAATGTTCAGAAAATTACAATTGGAAAAGCTTGTTTGTTTTCCTTGAAATGAAGGAGACTGAGCGGGAACTTGAAGGCGGTATACAAACTTCTGAAGAACATAGGTAGAGTGGGTAGTATCATTCCAAACTAGAGGGCATAGGTTTAGGTTGAGAAATAAAAAGGTTAGAGAGGATCTGAGGATTTTTTCTACCCAAGTGGAGATGCCCTACTGAGAAGGTGGTGGACACAGGTCCCTCACAACACTTGAATTGCCAAGCCACAGAAAGCTACAGATTAAGCACTGGTAAATTAAATTAGTGTGGATGGGTTCTTCAATGGTTGATGTGCTGATGAGCTTGTTTCTGTGCTGTGTGACTTTATGACTAATTGTATGCAACCTAAAATTCTGCAGTCATTTAAGTTGCTGTTTGCATTTCAGTGCTGATTAAATGTGTTCTTGGCCACTTACTGCTAAGGAAACTTCTAGTTTTGTTACAAACAAGAGAAAATCTGCAGATGCTGGAAATCAAAGTAATACACACAAAATGCTGGGGGAACTCAGCAGGCCAGGTAGCATCTACGGAAAAGAGTAAACAGTCAATGTTTCGGCCAAGACCTTTCATCAGGGCTATCTTGATCAACAAAACCACATTATAACAGGAGCTGCGTAATTAGTTCAATAAACACTTTTGATGTTGAGATTATACTTCTGCTGGAGGACAATGAAACATTTTGTAATTGTAGTTGCAATTTTACAATGTCCAGTGGACCTCTTGTTACTGCATTAGTGATACCATTCTGATTACACACGCTCCTCAAGTGTTTTGATGCTGCAATGATGCTGCTTCTCACTACACTCCAGATGTGTCTTGTAGATGGCAGATCAGCTTTGGAATGTCAGGAGGTCAATCACTCATTACAATACTAAGCCTTTGACCTTCTCTTGTATCCACAGTATTTACAAAACTGGTCATAAGTATTTCACTAAATTAGTAGTAGCAATTTTCATTGTCTACAAATGGTTAAAATATGCACTGTATTGCAAAAAGCATACATTGTTGAATTCACAATCAATAATACTAGCTTGACTCTATTAGTAACGCATTTTTCTCTTAATTAGGAAATTATGACAATGTCCAGTGACTGACATAATTTTATATGCAGTAAAATATAACACCATCTTCTTGCTTGAATGAATGTATCTTGGTAGCATTCTGAGCATTATGACCTCATTTCTCGTGAGCAAGAAATTCTACAGTTGTATTGGCAAGCGCTCACTTCTCAACTAACATTGCCAATGAAACAACCCTTCTGTCATTCATTTGCTTTTTAGGTTGTGTTTATCCCCAACAGTTTAAAACTGAAATATGTAACTATATGGCCCGAAATGTGCCTGGAGCAACCTTGTAGAGGTGGGGTGTCCTCTAAAGACTTAAATGCCTCCTGGTGTCCTATGAACTTTCCACTCATCTGCAAGACACAGTTAAAAACTTGTCACTTACCAACAGCATTCTATAATTCAAGCATTAAAAAAAACTGCTGGAGGAACTTAGCGGACCAGATGGGGACACTGCATCAGGAGGAATAGCTCAAAATGTCTACCTTCCCTTCGTCTCTCTACCTCCACAGACACAGTCTGATCTGAGTATCTCCAACAGATTTTGTTTTAGATTATAGTGCCTACAGTTCCTGTATCTCTTTAATTAAATTAATTTCATGTGCAAAAATTAACTGTAGCATCTTGTAGAAATAATGTCGTTGGATGTCTGAAAAAAAAAGATTTACTGCCTGTGAAGTACTTTGGGATACAGCATTACCGTATATAAGACCATAAGACATTGGAGCAAAATTAGGCCATTCAGCCCAACGAGTCTTCGCTATTTAATCGTGACTGATTTATTATCTTTTTCAGCCCATTCTCTTGTCTGCTCTCTGTAACCATAAGCCATAGGGGCAGAATTAGTCCACTTGGCCCATTGGGTCTGCTCTGCCATTCAGTTGACTTGTTACCCTTTTCAACCCCATTCTCCTGCCTTCTCCCCATAGACTTTGACACCCTTACTAATCAAGAATCTAGCAACTTCTATTTTAAGTATGCCCAATGACTTGGCCTCCAGAGCCATCTCTGGTAATGAATTCCACAGATTTACCATTCTCTGGCTAAAGAAATTCCTCTTCATCTCTGTTCTAAAGTGGCATTTTTATATTCTGAGGCTGTGCCCTCCAATCCTAGTCAACTCCACTATTGGAAACATCCTTTCCACATCCACTCTATTTAGGCCTTTCAATATTTGACAGGTTTCAATGAGATCCTCCTATAAAACAAGTTCTTTAGATGGCTTATTGTTTGTAATTCTTTTGGTCAAGTTAATCTGATTTGATTATCACCTTTAATTGCAGGAAGTTCAAGGAAGTGTTTCAACTAGCTTGCCAGCCAGCCTGCCTTCTGGTATTCCTTGTCCCAGTTCTGTCCTACCACTCCAAGTTACAACCAGTAATGTTCCTTCAGTGACTCTTCCATCTGTCTATTCACTATCTATGAATATGCTGCCATATGATACTTTTGTCTCCAGAATGGATTCTTTAGACTCTTTACCTATTATGGAATCTCAAAGAGGTAAGAATTGTTTATCAAATTCACATCTAAACTTTGACAATGAGCTTCCATAATTCCTTTGTTTCAAAATTAAATAAAAGTTGTTATCCTCAAATATTAAAGGTGTTCTGCTCAGTTCAAAGTTGAAAATTCAAAATTCAAAGTAAATTTATTATCAAAGTATGTACATCCTATACAACTTTGAGATTCATTTTCCCTACAGGCACCCACAGGAAAACAAAGAAATCCAATATAATCCATGAAAAAAACACACATAACAAAGACCAACAAATATGTGTAAAAGAGGACAGATCATCCAAAGAATTAAAAAGTAAACAAATTATACTGAGAGTTGAATTTCAGTGTGAGAACGTGTCTGAATACATTTGCTGCAGCTGTTTTTGCAATATGATTCTTGTACATTCATAGCTGAGAGATTATTATTGAGGACTTTTACTTTAGACAAGGAAGCAAAAAATTTGACTATTGATCCAGTGACATAAATTTGCATTCTCCCATGGCATTTGACAATCTAAATTCAAGCAGTTAAATAAAATCAATGTTTTCTTATCTTTTCACTTTTCCTCTTTGGCAGCAAAACCTTCAGATATTGGAACTGGGGTCGGAGCACGGGGACACAGTAGTTCCATTTCTTATTTGCCTGTGAGTAAATGAATAATTTTCACTTGTCTTATCACTGATAACGTTTGATAGATAAACAGACCAATTAAACAAAATGGGTCCTTTTGTTTAAGTTTTGTTTTATTTAAATAGTGAGCCAGAAGTAGGAAATAATTGTCTCTTAAAGATAGAACTATCCATCAAAAGATTTTGCTTTTCTAACAGACCATCTTGTCATACAAGACATGCTTTTCTGTCTTGATTATATCCTAAATGAAATTGTTAAACACAACCTCTCTGACCATAAGGCACAGAAGTACTACCACTGATATTATAGCAGAAACAAATTTTCAGATGGATACCAAAGCATGCTATGCATCCCTTAAAAATAATTCAGAATAAATCCAATGAGAAGGATTCATCAAATGCCTGAGTTCAGCGAATGAATAGAAAATTTCAAATAAAATTTGAGGTTTAATCATTTGCAGACAATAAACTGAAGGATGGATGTGAGGAATAGTTAAACAGATTAATAAACTCATCTGACAGATATCAAAAGAAGTTTATTGAGGAAATGTATAAAGCAATAAATTCTGGGTGGGAAGAATTGTGCTGGTGAGAATTTTAAAAGGGGAGAGAGGAGCTATGATAAAGATTTTGTTCTTTTAAAAGTATTAATTCTTGGTTTTGTACATAAAACTGTACAATCCAATAGCAAAGATGTTCTAGTAATCCTAAACAAATTACTGGTTGACTTATTTTTGGACTTCTTTTTCATGACTGCTCTATTTAAAGATGAACATAAAAATACAGGATAAGTGCAGATGAAATTTAAGTGAATGATAACATAGATGAATTCAGTGTAGAAATGATTTTTTAAAATTGGGACACAGCAATAGGTTGTGACAAAATAAATAGACACTTTTGCCAATGATAACCAGTGATTTAAAATTATTTCTTCCCAGCACTCTTTGAGTATAAATGTCAGGAGAGATAAAATGAAATTATTTCTGTGCAACAGGTTGTTACACTCAGTGGGTGTAGAGTAATAATTCTCAACATATCTGATTTTTTTTTAAAGGGCATGTGGAGTAAGTGTAGAGAAATCGAAGTAATTAGCTCTTTAAGGAGCTTTTTATTGGACCAAATTTTCATTAATCTTATAGGAAAAGTTTTGAAATGAAAGATGCTACATAAATGCAGTTTTCTTTTTGCAGTATTGGTCTGCCTCTGTGATAGATGACAGGAAATTAACAGAACATGAGGCATTAAGGTTCCAGCAAGCTGAAGTCAAAGCGTGTAAGAGGCAAGGAACCTGCTAGAAAGAGAAACAAGAATTGCCAGGATGGGATAAAGTTAATCACAAAACAATTATAAGGGAAAGCTTACTTATAACAGTAGAGTCCATCTGTGGAACAGTACCCTATCACGAGGTTGGAGGAAGAAGACGAGAGTAAGATGTTAAGCAGGTGTTGAATCTTGGAGGAAAAGGCCGAGGAATCTTTTGTTTTCTGGCACCCTTTTTGATTTATCTTTGTAGATGAATTTGATAGCATGGCTTTAGCTTTTTAAAGACTTGATTTTTGCTTCTTGTGATTGACAGTAAAATCGTAGCCAAAATTGTCTCAAAAGTGGATAAACCAAATCCCCTCCCCTCCTGAGAGCGAGTAGTCATTGGCATGGCATAGCCTGTGTGTCATTCAGTAGAGGCAACTTAAATGTTTATTGGTGATGCCACTGCAGATATCATTATGATCTTATTTCTCTACTTGAATACTTTGTCAAATATGGGGCAGGATGCATTGATTTTTAATTTGAAAATAAATCAGATTTTTTTCTGTCACACTGTTTGCTGTTAAAGCATTACTTGTTAGAATACAATGCACCCTTTCATTACTGATTAGTTGCATTCTCAGTAAATGGCCCATTTTACAAATTTCCCCTAGACATTAACCCTAGACAAAAATTGACATAATCTGTTGTTGCTTTCACATTTTGAGTTTATTTTTCATGAACAGCCAGATAACCTATTGCTGTGCCTACTTCTTATGAGTTAATTGTGTCTCACTTTGACTCAGTTGCTGCTAGATGGTCCATTCAGTATTGTTCATTCCCCACTTTAATGCTGTGTTGATGGCTGGCTACTTGTATAACACTTTTAAGATGGAGTTAAATGTTAGCCAAACCAGGTAAAGGTGAAAGCTACTCTCCCCAGATGGGGAATGAATAAATCAGATGCTGTTTTTTTTAAACAGCCATCTGTTCTATCTTTTGTGGTCATGATCATTAACTGAATTTAAATTTCACAGCTGTGTGCAGGATTTGAACTCTTACCTTGAATTAGTAATACAGTAATTTAGCTACATTTACCCCATGTAAATGGATTATTTATTTGTAAGTCTTAAATCATTACACTTTGAATTATAACATTGTTATTCTTTGAGAGATTTTCTGGCTTTCAGTTTTAAATGAAATAATTTTGATTTACATCGCATTAAGACTTTCGAATACTTCTTCCATTTATAATTTAAAATCGAAACATTACATCTTATCCAGCCATCAAAGAACACCCTCACCAGAGCAGTGAAACATGCCATTTACGCCACGGTTAAACATTCACAAACTATTTATTTGCAGTGTTATATTTTCTGCAAGGTTCAAAGAATTTTATTTTTGTGTTTTTTAACAGCGAAATAGTACAAGTAGCCTTTTCGTTAGTAACAGCAATATAGGAGTTATAGGTCAAAACGGAAGTGCCTTTTCAAGAGGAGCAGAAATGGGAACAACTGAATTATCCATGCAACCATTTGGTGGAAATCCACTGTCAGAAACACATGAATTTAAACAGGCCTGTTTGTCTTGTTTCAAAATAGGTGAGAAAAATCTTATCTTAGTTATATTATTCAAATCTTTTCTATTATTGAAATAAATATTATAAGTGCCACTTGCATGACTCCATTTATACTTGACCAATGAGATGTACTACTTTGTATCTCTACCAGCAGGCAAGCATTTTGTGTATCAAGGAACACTTTTTCAATTCTCTAAATAAATGTGGGGTGAGAGTCTGTCCCCATTCAGTAGATAAAATAACTCAAGCACACAGTTAATTTCAAGTGAATTATTATAGTCACCCATCAAAACTAGTGATTTTGATTTTGGACAAGCTATTTTATTGTTTTAAGTGGCCAAGAACTCTCATAGGTATTGATGAGGTCAGACAGAATTGTGTCTTCTTTTATTTTTTTGCTGTGCTGTGTTTGTCTGTTGTACCACTTCCAATACTTCTCTCTATTTTTATCTTGGCGGGTTCATCATAATCCCACGAGTTATGGGCCTTTATTATCGTTTCCACCATGATTTGCCAACTCCACATTACTACATTAGCGTAATCATCACAGAATAAAGAGGGAGAAGGAAACATGGCAATCCTTTGGGAAAACATTCTCAGGAAATATTGCATTAAAATGACAAAATAATGAGAAGAATTAAAGTGCCAAGATTTACTTATACTCTATATTATATTACTTTACTCTATATTATATGAAAGATCCAAAGCACATCTGCTAAGCTGTCCTACAGCCGAGTGACACAATGAAATGATTGTAAAATAGTTAATTTCTCAAGTTTGATATACATTTAGTGCTAAGAAATTAACAAATAGCATTAATCAGGTGGCCATTTGCAATAGTGTGAAAACACCTGTTTGTCAATTCTAGAATGGGACAGCTCATTTAATTTTCAATCTAATACTGAATTGTGAAGCTCTATCAGTGGAAGGAGGGCAACAAAAATGAAGTGGTTCTATTAGCTGAGGTAAAGTAAATAAGAAGTGAGTGTTTAGGTTAATGTTCTGATTATCAGACAAATGATTAAGTGCAGTGCACATTTGCTTCTGATTACAAATTGTTTAGCCACTTGATGTGCTAAGCATTTTGTTTGAAGTCTGCTTTATACAGACCGGTATCGCAGTTTTTGTAATTGATTTTACACATGTTGATCTGCCCATACCTTTCTCCAAACTATTGAAAATACCAATGCTCCAGCTAACATCGCACATTTGAAATAATTGCAACTTTTGTATGGATGAAGAAAATGACTTGTATTTCTATAACAACACACACAAAATGCTGGACCGACTCTCAGGCAGCATCTATGGAGGGGAATAACCAGTAGGTGTTTCAGGCCGAGTTCTTCCATCATTTGGTATGTGTTGCTCTAGCTTTCCAGCATCTGCAGAATCTCTTATATTTATGGCCTGCATTTCTATAGTATAGTACTGTGCAAAAGTCTTAGGCACGTTTGTTTATTTATTTGTTTGTTGAGATTCAGCGCGGAATAGGCCCTTCTGGCCGTTCGAGCCACTCCGCCCAGCAATCCCTAAATTTGATGCTAGCCTAATCACAGGACTGTTTACAATGACCAATTAGCTTACCAACTGGTACGTCCTTGGACTGTGGGAGGAAACTGGTCCCGGAGGAAACTCACCTCACACGGAGAGACCATAGAAACTCCTTGCAGGCAGTGGCAGGAGTATACCTAGGGTTCCTAAGACTTTTGTACAGTACTGTATTTGTCAACATGGAACAGAGAGCAAGTTTGTAAATCTGGCAGGAGCAAAGGATGTTGGGAATGATGAGGGTGGAGTGCTGTGGGAGGTGTGTGGGACAGGTGGTAGAGAAGGAGTGCCAGGGCAGGTGCAGACACACCCAGCCCTGAGACTCCAGGCAAGATCATTTGATTCCAAACAATTGGTTAATTGATAGCTACAGAATATATTTCTAGTGCTTCCCACTCCCTTCCCCTTTTCCCTACCATGATTCCCCTCTCCCTGCCCCCTTCCCACTTTCAGTCCACAATAGAGACCCATATCAGAATCAGGTTTATCATCACTCACATATATCATGAAATATGTTTTTTTGCAGCAGCAGTACAGTGCAATACATAAAATTACTACAGTACTGTGCAAAAGTCTTAGGCACCTTGGCTATAGTTATATATCCCTAAGACATTTGCAGAATATGGTACCATTCGCAACTATTGGCTGCCTTAAGTGGTTAACAACTAATAAAATATCGCTGTCCTCATTTGAAATACTTCAAATAGTTAAGTGTTAAATTCTTGTCATCTCTTAGCCTGATACGGTGAAATATTAAAGTAGAACTGGCTGCTAAACTGTACTGTGCAGTATAGAGAACAAGGTTTAACCACAGCACGAGAAACGATTCCTTGGCTATGCCTTGAGAGGAAAAACAATTTTTTAAAAGAAGTTCTTTACTATGTCAATCTTTCCACTGCTTTCAGATCCCAAAGGATTGACTTACACCTATACGGGAGAGGGAGAACATAAATGTAAGAAGGATATTTTAATTGGTCGACTGAAGAATTCCGATGATAGGTCTTGGAAGAAGATACGACCTAGGCCAACAAAAAATCAGTATGTGGGACCCTATTACATATGTAAAGGTGAGGAGTTATTAGATAGTATATACATAAAATATATAGCTCATGATAGCTTCTCACATGACTTGGAAAGCAGAATTAGACGTAAAAGTATTGGCTGCTTTAAGCATTTCCTGATGACCACTCACAGCCTTCTGCTAATTTATATTACACCACTTTTGACACAAGCTCATAATTCCCAGAAAATACAGCAGGAATGATGATGGTATTGTCAGATGCTTAAAAGTCAATTTTTTGAATGTGAATGTTGCTGTTAAGATTACCATTGATTGCCTAACCCTGGTGACCATCAACAAGATGGTCCTTCGCTTTAGTGGTCATGAGGTTGATCAGCCTCCTGTTATGGAGCCATGGAAAACAGGACAAAGAACAGAACGTGACCTGATCACACAATGCACTTCCTAATCTCCATCTCCACTGTGGCTACTGGGCTGAAAAATGGGTCTATTCATGTAATAGTCTTTTCATTTTAAGTCTGAACAGATTCCTTTTTTCAAAAACAAAAACTTGTAAGATGCTTTGCATTGTAATTCACAGTAGTACTGCCATTTTTAATAATCCTTCATGGAAGCTTCACTGGGTTTTTCTGCTTTTTTTTTCCCCTAATCTTTCATGTTTTAGCTTCATACCTATTTTACATTTACGCCTGAGTACATTTCTGTGTTGAACACAGTACAAACATGTCTCCTTGTCTTTGTCTACAATCTGCAAAGATAATGGCAGTCAGGGTTGACTTGTTTGCTTTGGTATCAAGGCAATGAATTGATAATTGACTCCTTGCTCTCAAACTCAACAAAATTTAAAATAAATTGTGTAAAGTTACTTCATCTTGATTCCTTTTTGAATGTAAGCAATAGATCACATTTAATGTTGTCCGAGTCTCATAGCCAGGTTTTAGGATCCAAAAAATAAAAATTCAGATCTTGGTGGTACATATTGTTTCTAGCAGAATTAGTTTGTTTTTGATGTTGCAGTTTTATTGTTGAATTAAAACATTTCTAAATGCTGGTATGTATCATCAAGATCTGGATTTTTTATTCTTTACTTCTTTAAGACCAGGTTATGCGATACAGGCAACATTAAATGTGCTTCAAATCCAGATGAAAGTCTAGATATTTTGGCTATGCTGTGAGGCTATGAGCAACAAATTTACTTTTTTTTGTTTTATTTCATCAAGATGCCACGGGGTGGCACAGTAGTGTAGTGGTTAGCGTAATGCTTTATTGTACTGGTGACTGGGATTCAATTCCCACCGGGGAGTTTGTACGTTCTCCCCGTGACCACACGTGTTTCCTCCGGGTGATCCGGTTTCCTCCCACAGTCCAAAGACGTACCAGTTGGTTGGTTAATTTGTCTTTGTAAATTGTCCCATGATTAGGTTAGGATTAAATTTGGGGTATTGTTGGGCAGCGCGGCTCGAAGGGCCGAAAGGCCTGTTCCGTGCTGTATCTCAATAAATAAAAAATAAAGACACACACACCGTGTATGTACGCAGAACTCAGCAGATCAGGCAGCATCTAGGGAGAGGAATAAACAGTCCAACATTTCAGGCTGAGACCCTTCATTAGGATTTCATCTGTCTCAGCCTGAAACATCAATAAACGCTGTCTGACCTGCTGATTTCCACTGGATTTCCAGCATCTGCAGAATCTCTTGTGGTTATTATTTGTAGTGTTATGTACTTTGTTTTGCATTGGAGGTTCAAGCTAAAAGTTATTTAGACTACAAAAAGAGACATGTATGTTTTGCATGTTTGATTACACCAGTGGTCCCCAACCACCGGGCCGCAAAGCATGTGCTACCGAGCCACGAGGAAATGATATGATTTGGCGATATGAAACTATATGAGTCAGCTGCACCTTTCCTCATTCCCCGTCACGCCCACTGTTGAACTTGAACGCACGCGAGGTCATCCGTCGGTCATTAACCTACAACTACTCGATGAGTAAAAACAAACGTCACTTGAGAGTACTTAGTGGCTAGCCGTATTGCTAAAGCTAAGAAGCTTTTCACTGTTGGTGAAGAATTGATTCTGCCTGCTGCCAAGGACATGTGCTGTGAACAAGATGGCACAGGTTTCTCTTTCAGCTACCACAGTTTCAAGGGGAATCGATGGCATAGCGGAGGACATCGAAGCACAGCTGTTGGAACGGCTTAACGAGTCACCATGGTATGCTATCCAGGTCGACGAGTCTACCGATGTCGACAACAAGGCAATACTGCTGGTTTATGTGCGATACATATTTCAAGACGATGTGCGCGTGGATATGTTGTGTGCACGGCTGCTGCCAACTGGCACAACTGGGGCAGAACTATTCAAGTCTTTGAATGACTTCATGTCAGGCAAACTGGACTGGTCATTCTGTGTTGGAATATGCACAGACGGGGCTGCAGCTATGACTGGACGGCTGTCTGGTTTCACTACCCGAGTCAAAGAGGTTGCTCCTGAATGCCAGTCTACACACTGTGTCATACACAGGGAAATGCTGGCTAGCCGAAAAATGTTACCTGATCTTAACAGCGTATTGAGTGACATTGTTGAAGTTATCAATCACATCAAAGCAAAAGCCCTTAACTCACATCTGTTTGAGCAGCTTTGTGAGGAAATGGATGCAGAGCGCAAATGCCTTCTCTTACACACTGAAGACAGGTGGCTATCAAGGGGGAGAGCCCTGGCCAGGGTTTTTGAGTTAAGAGAGCAGCTACAGAGATTTCTTTCAGGAGAAAAGTCACCACTGGCAGCACACTTCAGTGACGAGGAGTGAATAGCAAAACTCGCTTATCTGTGTGACACCTTCAACCTGCTCAATGAACTCAATTTGTCACTTCAGGGGAGAATGACAACTGTCTTCAAGCTGGCAGATAAAGTGTCTGCTTTCAAAGCCAAACTGGAACTGTGGGGACGGCGAATGGACGGGGGCATATTTGACATGTTCCCAACATTAGCTGGGATTTTGGGAGAGACTGAACAGTCCTTCTCACAGCTGGTGCGCGATCACCTATCTTTGCTGTCGACAGAATTCGAGCATTACTTCCCAACCGCAAATGACCCAAGACGTGTAAAGGAATGGGTCCGTGACCCATTTGTGAATGTCCCCGGTGAATCATCCATGTCAGCATGGGAAGAAGATCAACTCCTCGAGCTTGCAAATGACGATGGGCTGAAAAGCATGTTTGACATAACGTCTCTGCCGGCATTCTGGATCAAAGTCAAGGCTGAATATCCTGAGGTAGCCACGAAAGCACTAAAAACGTTGCTTTATTTCCAACATCATATCTCTGCGAAGTGGGGTTTTCAGCAATGAATGCAATGAAAACTGCAGAATAGACTGGATGTAAGGAACCCCCTTCGAGTATCGCTGTCTCCTATCACCCCTCGATGGCACCGTCTTGCTGCAGGGAAACAAGCCCAGGGCTCCCACTGATTCAGCGATATTGGTGTGTTGCAATGATTTTATATGTTCATACGAGGAAAATATGCGCTGTGTGTTTAATATCCAAACGCTACTTAAAATGTTATGATGTTATTGACTTATAAGTGACTTATAATTGAATTATCACTATATTCATGCAAGGAAAATATGCGCTGTGTGTTTAATATTAAGTTTATTAGATAAACCCTTTTAGAAATGAAATTGAGTGTATTTCTTATAGGATTGAGTGTATCAGCCACTTATAAGTGACCTATCACCTATTTTCTGGTTGCGATTAACACCCCGCCCCCCATCGGCCACCCTGGAAGAATATTGTCAATATTAAACCGGTCCGCGGTGCAAAAAAGGTTGGGGACCCCTGGACTACACAATATACGGTTGGCAGATTTATGTTCTTCTGTTTTTTTCAGATGTTGCTGCAGGAGAAGTGTGTAGGTACCCTGGTCACTGCACATTTGCATATTGCCAAGAGGAAATAGATGTATGGTCCCTAGAACGGAAAGGAGCATTTAACCGTGAGCTGTTGTTTGATCCTTTTGGAAGTGTCAGGAAGGATAACTTAACTGTTGCCAAAATTCTACAGGAACACCATGGAATTTTTATGTTTCTTTGTGAGGTATGTTACATATATTTCATTTTAAATTAATCTTTCACTTTTTCCTTGTTAAATCTGGCACATTGTTGCATTTGCCATTTGTAGTGGGATAAAAATGGAACAAAAATCAGTGCAGTAAAGAGAATTATTATTTCCTCAAAAGCTATGCGAGTGAATGGGAAATGAGTGAGGAGGTTTTGAAGTTTTCCAATAAAGAGATTTTACAATTGGAAATTATTGAGCCATGTCATGTTGGACTCCAGGCCCACTCCTATCATTCATCTCCCAAGAGGTTCCACTAACTTTTGTGGCTGAATGGCTCCCCGTGTTCTGGGGACACTCAGTGAGATGGAGCAGTCTGTAAGCTGCAAGTAGAGCTCGGGCAAATGTCGTCAGCAAGCCTTTTCTAATGGAAACCTTTAGAAATAATTCAAATACATTTGAATGATTTTTAGATTCAAAGATAAATTTAAAACCGCATATACCTTGTACAAAATAATTTAAAAACATTAGATTGTAAAACATACAATTTAAAAAAACACTATTGACTTTACCTAACTTTAAAACTGAAGTTTGATGAGTCCATTCAAATGAAGGGGATCATGACATGCATCAGCCATAGCTGAAGTGAGGGTAAGGGCCAGGTAGGAATTGCATCTGATTATTCTGTTCAGTACAATCAGAACCATTACTTGTCTCAAGGCGGAGTCCAAGAGATTAGATAAACCACTATCTAATCTCCAGCACAATCCTTAACTCTAAATTATGTCGATGTTCTTTGTGGCTGTACAAAACTGGCAGTTAGAAAATAGCATGCTTCAGTGCATTGGTTCTATCGTTGCAATTTCTTTTACGTTCCTTTGCCCTCTTGAATCTCGATGTAGTTTCCTTTTCATTATCCACCCTAGAGATTAAAACTACTGCAGTGTACTTCCCTCCCACTGATTATTTTATTGTTCTGCGAGTGCTTTGGAAAGTGACAGGTGCATTCTCGAGAAGTAAGCTGAGAAACAGCTGTGCCATTGAGCTGTGTGGAGAATTGGCATGGAGTTGTTCAAGTAATTTGTATCTTTCCCGGCAACTTTCCCAAGCATACTTTGAATTTAATGTTTGGCACCCAAGATCAGAATTGTTAAAACCACTGTAGTTGAATGTATATAATGAATTTTCTTTTCACCGATTATATTGTGAAGTATTTAGAGTATCCTATTCTCATAGCCCATTTCTTGGGGAGATGGCAGTTATTAAGATTATGTGTGTATCTTGGCTGATGGGGAAATGCCACAGACTGGCAAGCCCCACTGTTAATAGTGATTGTGACTAAAACAGTTTTAAGGACTCTGCATTTGGCATTATTGCAAGGTGCCGAGGGTCAAGTATCTGAGCTGCCAATCTAAATGGCAACATTTTAAAGCAGAAATTTATCACAAAGAACAATTGGAACAATTTTAAGAAGAAAACAATTGTAAAAGATATCCTATTTGAAGTTATATCTCTTTATTGACTGATGAACTTTTGAATTACAATTTAAATTTTGCAAAGTTTTAATTTGTACAAGAACAAAATTTAAACAATATTAAAAGCGCAGTTTAAACAATGGCAGTTATTGTTTAAACTGCGCTTTTAATGCATTACGAAGTAGGCTCCAACATGAATAATAATTCTGTAATTAATTACCGTGTTCTTTTTCACTTCAGATATGTTTTGATAACAAGCCCAGAATGATACACAAAAACAACAAGGATAACCAAGCCTTCTGTTCCAATCCAGATGCCAAGCATTTATTTAATAAGAAAAAGTAAGTACATTCAGTACTAAGACTGTAAAAGTCATTAGCAAAGCTGTAACCAATCCATTTTTTTCTTAACTTGCAAGTACTTGGAAGTATTCTGTGCGTGGTATGTTTGGATTGATACGTAGATCATCCATGAAATAATTGATTATATTTATTCCCATAACCATATACCTCCAAATCTTTCCAAAATCATATTCATTTATGTTTTGTTTTGGAGATGATTGATAACAGCATTGGTACTTTGCTAGGTTAGGAAGTATAGTGGTAAGTTAATAAGAAGGCCTGTGTAAATTGTTTTATTAATGAATACTGTCGTGGAAAGGCCTAGGTAGAGTAGATGTTTAGAGGATGTTTCCTGTAGTGGGAGAGTCTAGGACCAGAGGGCACAGACTCAGCTCAGAGGGACGTCCATTTAGAACAAGGATGAGGAGGAATTTCTTTAGCCGGGGCGGAGGTTGAATCTGTGGAATTCGTTGCCACAGGTGACTGTGGAGGCCAGGTCACTGGGTGCATTTAGGATGGAGGTTGATAGGTTCTTGATTAGTCAGGACATGAAATTTTACGGGGAAAAGCGGGAGAATGGGGTTGGGTTGAGAGGAAAATGGTCAGTCCTAATAAAATGGCGGAGAAAATTCAATGGGCCAAATGGTCTAATTCTGCTCCTGTGTCTTATGGTCTAATAGGCAGGCAGCTTGCATGCCTTGTCGACAAGAAGCCATTCCAAATCGTCAGCATGTTTCAATGGAGAAAGCAGATCAAAGTTGATCAAGAATGAATCCAAACAGGTTTCAAACACCCACATGCTAAAATTATATTTAACATTGCTGACTCAAACACCAAAACCGATTTGACCCAGAAACTATCTTGAGTGTTTGTACAGAAGTTCATTGAGGCACAATGGAGCTTTGACCAGAACTGCAAGTACATGTTGAGTATCCCTTATCCAAAATTCCAAAACCCTGAAACCTCCGAAATCCAAGATTTTTTTGAGCACTGACGTGTCACAAATGGAAATTCCCACACAGTCCAGGGAAGGTTTCCAGGTGATGCGCATGACTCTGTGCAATATTGACAGTTCTGAGAAGTGATCTCACATATGTAATGAACAGAAGTAAATGCAAAATTTTAAAAAAATAAAAGGGTAAAGCAAAAAATAAAGATCTCAATCATGTATTAAAAGAATGTGTTCGCCATTGTCGGAATGAACATGTGCTGCTTAATGGTATGCTGATCTTAAAACAAGCAAAGGTCTATCACAATGAACTGAAGGTAATTGTGAATGTTCAACAGACCAATTGTGGAAATTTAAGAAAAGGTACAGTATTAATTTTATAAAGATTTTAAAAATGCTGAAGATAAAGCGTGTGCTTGCTGACCGCAAAACAGCAGGAAAATTCATTGAGTTTGTGAAAATGGGCACTGATGAAAATCTAACACCAGGACAAGTCTACAATGCTGATTGTTTTTATACTTTACATAAAATATTATAGTAATCAGTGAGCAAGATTGCATAGAGGCTGAAGGAATTCTTCCCAAGGTTGCGTTGAACCCATGGGCAATGCCAGTATTTCCATTTGCCAAGAAGAATGGGTCTGTCAGAATCTGTGGTGATTTTAAGGTCACCATCAACCCAGTACTGAAAGTAGATCAATGCCCTCTGCCCAGGATAGAGGATATCTTTGCAAACCTTTCTGGAGGAAAACACTTCAGCAAAGTGGGCTTAGCTGAGGCCTACATGCAGATGGAGATAGAAGAAAAGTCCAAAGTTTCCCACTGTAAACATTCACAAAAGGCTTTATCACTATAATAGGCTTATTTTTGGAGTAGCATCTGCACCTGCACTCTGGCAAAAAACTTTGGATCAGGTGCAGCAAGGCTGCCTGGGTACTCATTGTTACCTGGATGACATCATTGTTATTGGTAAGGATGACAAGGAATTTCTCCAAACTCTCGAGACTGTTAAAATTCTTTAAACCAAGCATCACTTACTATGGTCACACTATTGACGCATAAGAATTACACAAGTGTGCTGAGAAAATTCAAGCAGTTGTGAATGCCGCACGAACAAAGGACATGTCAGAGTTGTGGTGCTTGTTAGGATTTGTCAGTTACTATAACAGGTTTCGACCAGACTGGCTACAGTGCTCCACCTTTTGAACTCATTACTACAGGTTGGGAAATAATGGCAACAGACAAAGCAGTCTGAGGTGGCTTTCCAAAAATAAAGGAAATGGTGATGTCAGACATTGTACACACACATTATGATGTACGTTATCCAGTGAAGCTTGCCATGCATTGTTCAGGATGCCAACACATCCAGAAGAAAGGTGTCCAGAGCTGTCAGAACCACTTATGGAGGAGGCTCCAGAACCTGAGACTGTTTCAGAGCCTCAAGTCTCTCCTGCCAAGCAGAGTGACCTCCCTTTGTCAGGAAAGATGTTATCCCAAAAGAGTAAGAAATCCTCCACAGCGATTGAATCTTTAGCCTTGAATGGGACAATTTAAAATTTACAATACTGTACTGTGGATGTCTATATAAGAGATGCATTGAATAGTATTCTGTGTATATTCTGAGATGCATACTATATTGAGTTGGAGTTCATAGCTATGCAGTAGAGATTGGTTGTGTATTTAATACTTCAGTAATATTTGAGTAATATTGTAAATATATTGTCTGAGTACATATTCTTTATTTGTTTAAATAATTCATTATGTGAATTACATACGTGAATTGCATACGTCATGAAACTACCACATGATATGCGTGCACCTTGCTTAACGTAAAAACAAAACTAAGACCTGTTCTCCTGGCCTCCCGTCTTTTATTTGCAATTGGTTTTTATGTTTTGGAGTTCCAAACCTTAACGTATGTGTTATGTACAAGGCAAAGACTACTTACATATATTCAGGGTCAGAAATGATGGTGATCCCAGGCTATCTCATTATATATATTCCAAAATTCAAAACAATCTGAAATCTGAAACTCTTCCGGCCACAAGCATTTTGGGTAAGGGGAACTCAACCTGTATGTCCAACATTCTGTTAATTGTGCAGCAAAAATGTTAGGAGTTTCCAGAACTTGCTATTGACGCCAGGTAGACAATCTCTGAAGAGTATTGATAATGGCTGGGGTCACCTGTCTTGTAAAGACACTGCCCAGAAGAAGGTAAACCACTCCTGTAGAAAAATTTGCCAAGAACAATCACGATCATGATTAGAGAAAAGAGTAGGAACAACAGCATGAAGGGGGTCTTCCCCACAAGCAGACTAAGGACAGATGGCAGACCACGATTGCCCACGTCATACAACATTGCAAGTAATGAAGGAACAGGCCTCTTAAAATGACTGTGCTTGTACTATTCTAAACTCTTACTTGCATTTTATTTCTTTGCTTTGTAGAATTACTGAATATATTATGGTTTTCTTATATAGAATTCTCTCATCTTTTAACTAGGTGCCTCGTTCACATTCTTCGAGAAACAACAGTGAAATACTCTAAAGTTCGACCTTTTGACAACACTAAACTACTTGATCTCTGCCGTCATGAAGTACGCTTTGGTTGTAATAGAGAAGATGAATGTCTCTATGCACACAGTCTAGTAGAACTGAAAGTCTGGATAATGCAACACGACACAAGTAGGTGCTCTAACAGAGGCTGTTATTTTCTTTTGATACTGTGCTGTTTTTCTGTATTCCCCTAAGATTATTTATTCAATGCATTCTGTGAGTTACGTGTAATTCTGCCAAAAGTGTACATCCATTCTGATTATTTTTATTTCCTTGTTACCATAGAGCAAGTGTTCCCAACCTTTGGCCAATAGCATTAAGCAAGGGGTCCGTCAACCCCAGGTTGGGAACCCCTGCAAAAGAGCCAAGTGCTTTTTGGAGGGTGGGTGCAGAGTGGGAATCACAGGAGCTTTGTGGTTTGTGCATCGCTTTACAGCACCAGCTGTAAGATTGGGGTTTGATCTTTGAGCTTGTACATTCTCCCCATGACCGCCTGAGTTTCCTCTTGCATTCTAAAGATGTATAGTTAGGCTTACTGATTTGTTGGCATGCTGTGATGGCACTGGAAACTTGGTGACACTTGCGCGTTGCCCAGCACAATCCTTGCTGATTTGACACAAATGACACATTTCACTCTAGATTTCGATGTACTTGTGACAAGTAAAGCCAATCTTTCTCTCTCTCTGTGTGGTCATCAAGTTTCCTTTGTCCATTGTTCATTAATGAGGGATGCACCTTTGCTGTTTTCTATTCTACTCGTAGCCTTCTGGAATCCAGTGAATTTTGAAGACCTTCAACCAATGGGTCCACTCTCTCTGTAGCTCTGTTCCTTTAAAACTCTTGAATACAGACCTTTAGGTTCTAGCAACTTGTCTTTACTAGACCACTGCTCTACTACAATAATGAATGCCTACCGTTCCATGCCCAAACCACATTTCGGGAAATCTGGTCACTTGGATGTCCTCCTCTTGCCTACTTACAGACAGAGGCTAAAGAGCAAGACTCCAGAGATAAGGACACCAAAGAGGCAGTCACAGGAGGCAGAGAAGCAGCTATGGAATTGCTTCAAGTCGGTGGATTGGGCCATGTACAAGGAATCATCCGAGGATCTGAATGAATACACCATGGTAGTCACAGACTTTATATAAACAGTCGTAGACGAGTGTGGCCTCACAGAATAATTCAGAGTGTTCCCCAACTAGAAGCCCTGGATAAACCACTAGATCCGCAATCTTCTGAGGGCCAGGGTCAGTGACATTCAAGTCTGGCGACCAAGTAAGATACAAGAGGTGCAGGTATGATCTCCAGAAAGCTACCTCATGGGCAAAGTGGCAATTCCAGGCTAAACTTGGATCACTGAAGAATGTTCAACAACTGTAGTAGGGCTTGAATGCTATCAACTCCTACAAAGTAAAACCAAGCGATGTAGGTGACAACAAGTCTTCGCTTCCAGATGAGCGCAATGCCGTCTGTGCTCACTTTGACTGCCTAGGATATTTAACGCATCCGGTCAGGATGGCACCTGTGTGCAACACTCCTTTGGTCGACATCTTCTGGATAGACCATGGTAACCATATATTTCACTTCTTTTATGTCTTAGTTTGTTTTTCCCCTTGCGTGTGATTCTGGAACTGTTGGAGCCTGTGATTTACAGTTTGGAGAATGTTTGGGTGTTTCAGCGCTCTGCCGTCTCTGAGAGGGTTCCGGGAGACAAGAGCAGCGTGAGCAAACCTCATGGCGAGAAGTCTGTGGGACAGGATGCAAGCCAATGTTCGTCTCCACTTCGCTGATTAAAGCTTCCATTGCCCGCTGCTTAAAGCGACGAGGAAGATTGAAAATCGAGGCAAATACCAGGAAGGTGAGCACTGGCTGCCTACATTTTTATCACGGAGGAATCACTTTGCTACCGGAGAGGGGAGACTGCATTTTGATCACTGGTGGGATCGCTCTGCTATGGAGAGGGGAGACTGCCTTTTGATCTTTGGTAGGATTGCTCTGCTACAGAGAGAAGAGACTGCCTTTTGATCGCTGGTGAGATTGCTCACCGTAGGTAGGATTGCTCTGCTACAGAGAGAGGAGACTGCCTTTTGATCACTGGTGAGATTGCTCTGCTACAGAGAGAGGAGACTGCCTTTTGATCGCTGCTGAGATTGCTCACTGTGAGTAGGATTGCTGTGCTACAGAGAGAGGAGACTGCCTTTTGATCGCTGGTGAGATTGCTCACCGTAGGTAGGATTGCTCTGCTACAGAGAGAGGAGACTGCCTTTTGATCGCTGCTGAGATTGCTCACTGTGAGTAGGATTGCTGTGCTACAGAGAGAGGAGACTGCCTTTTGATCACTGGTGGGATTGTTTGCAGCTAGAGAGGGAAAGGCAGGCTGCTGTGCCCAGAGAACATTTCCCAGGTTTTCTGCGTTTTGGAAATGGACTTGAACTATAGACTTTTTTTTTCTAGACTTATAGTTTTTTACATTCTGTGTTTTCCTCTCTGTGTTTTTTTGTGTGTGGAGGAGGGGATTTGGGGGTCAATATGCCTGTTTCGTTTTTGTTCATTTTTTTTGGTGTGGGGAGGTGGGATTTGGGATTGATGTTCATAATGCCGTTCTTTTCTTTCTTGGTTTCGCGGCAATCTGGAGAAGAAGAATTTCAGTGTTGTATACCTTGATAATAAATGGACCTTTGAACGTTTGAACTTTGAAAGCATGGTGGAACCCTCACACATGCCCACAGCCCCCATTGACCCTGTGATTTCAGTCACTGAGGCCGATGTGAGAGCATCCTTCAGGAGGCTGAACGTACCTGGCAGTGCACTAAAGACTCGTACTGATCAAATGGCTGGAATGCTCAGCAATGTCTTTAACCTCTTTGGCAGTCGGAGGTACTCACCTGATTCAAGCAGGCTTCAATTGTACCGGTGCCTAAGAAGAGCGAAGAAAGGATGGCAATGTCTCTACTTCCGTAGAGGTTTGCAAAGATTAAGAATGACATCTAGAACTTTGCAGAACTTCTATAGATGTGTAGAGGAGAGTGTATTGTCTGGTTGCATCATGGCCTGGCATGGAAATACCAATGCCCTTAAATGGAAAATCCTACAAAAAATAGTGGATGCAGCCCAGTCTATCACGGGTAAAGCCCTCCCCACATTGAGCACATCCATAAGGAGTGTTGTCGCAGAAAAGCAGCATCCATCATCAAGGTGCCCCACCTCCCAGGCCATGCTCTCTTCTTGCTGCTTCCTTCAGGAAGAAGCCACAGGACCCTCAGGACCCACATTATCAGGTTCAGGAACAGGTATTACCCCTCAATCATCGGGCTCTTGAACAAGAACACTCAACTTCCATCACTGAACTGTTCCTGCAACCTCTGGACCCATTTTCAAAGACTCTTCATCTCATGTTCTTGATACTTATTGCTTATTTATTTATCTATTATTAATATTTCTTTTTTTCCTCTCTTTTGTATTTGCACAGTTTGTTGTCTTTTGTACACTGGTCATTTGTCCGTCCTGTTGGGTGTGGTCTTTCATTGACTCTATTATGTTTCTTTGATTTGCTGAGTACGCCTGAAAGAAAATGAATCTCAGGGTTGCATTTGGTTATGTATATGCACTTTCATAATAAATTTACTCTGAACTTCAGTCCAGTGAGTGTTTCTCATGCCTTGTCCCCTGTGATTGGAGATTTTACAAGTTGTGCCATGCTTTTCATACTAATCCATCTCACTGAATACTGCCAAGTTTTGTCTACCCAGCTGACTCTTTGATAGGGATTTTGAATAGTTTGTGCCATGCACTCATTTCTGGAATAGTCACAGCTTGCTGGTTTATTCCCACCTTTCACATTCTGTCTTAACTAATTCTCAGTCTATACCAGTATATTGCCCTCCAACTCCAAGTGCTCCTACTTATTGACCACATTGAAAGCCTTTTGAAAAATTAAATACACCACATCCACTAGTTTCCCTTATCTATTCTACTAGTTGTATCCTCAAAGAACTCCAGTAGATTGGACAAGCAAGGTTTTTTTTTACATAAATGGCTAGTACAAGGGAGCATAATTTTAAGATGTTCGGAGGATAGTATAGGGGGAATGTCAGACGTAAGTTCCTTACACAGAGAGTAGTGGGTGAGTGGAACACCCTGCAGGAGTGGTGGTAGAGGCAGATACATTAGGAATATTTAAGAAACTCTTTGATAGGCACATAGATGATAGAATAATGGGGCTATAGGAGGGTCGGATGAGATTGATCTTAGAGTAGGTTAAAAGATCAGCACACCCATCATGGGCCTAAGGGCCTGTACTGTGCTGTAATGTTCTATGTTAAGTCCATGATGACTGATTAATCCTACAGTTTTTAATTTCTTTTTTCCATCTTATTATAAATTCCAATGTTTTCCGTCCCAGTGATGTGGTAATATACTTCGTGTTTTCTCTCCTTTTCTCAAACACTGGGGCAACATTTGCTATTCATCTGCAGAAACTATTTGAGGAACTATCCCACCCCCCACCTTCTTATTTTGATGTCTTCACCCTTTCTTTCCAGTCCTGAAGAAGGGTCTTGGCCTGAAACATCAACTGTTCACTCTTTTCTGTAGATGCTACTTAGCCTGCTGAGCTCCTCCAGCATTTTGTGTGTGTTGCTTAGAAATTTGAAAGACCAGATTCTTGTGATGTATTTGTCTTTCAGTCTCACTAATTTCCCTGGTGCTATACCTTTACTACAACTAATTTCCTTCACTTCTTTAATCTTCCCCGTGGCTTGGTTCATAATATTTTTGATGGTTTTCATTTGTGTCTTCAGTAAAGGCAGATGAGAGTAATTGTTTAATTTCACTTTAATTTCAGTATTTCCCATTATAAATCCCCTATTTCAAACTTTCCTGAAGTTATAAGCATATAACTTTAGAAGTGTTTCACCTATGAGGTAAACAATTAGTTTCCCTTCCTACTGGTTCTTTTAGCAAATTCTTTACAGTAGGACGGATATTAGGTGCGTAGAGATTCATAGAGCAGTCCTGTTAGACAGTGTGCTCAGTGCTAACTGCACACCACTTATTGGAGTGGTTGCTGGAATATAGGTTGATTGTGACTTAAGTCCTCTTGATCTTGTGTCTGGTATTGGGATGTTTATAGTTTTCAGGTTTACAAATCTCTTTTAGGCATTGTTGCTTATTGATTCATTTATGTAAATAATCTCAAAGTGGGTTATATATTGTAATTTTTGAAGTTCGAAGTACATATATGTCACAATATACAACCTTGAGATTCATTTCCTGCAGGCATACTCAGCAAATCTACAGAATGGTAACTATAACAGGATTAATGAAAGATCAACTAGAGTGCAAATAAATATTTTTATTGTATCTTGAAGCACTATGTTGAAATGCATTCAATGGATTAGTTCTATTCCCTGCCCCTGTCACCTATAATGTAATTAAAATCATACCAAGAAAGGGTTTTTTAAAAAATTGACTCCATTTTAGTACTTTAAAGGAGTACAAATCTCAGTAACAAAATGAAGAATTTTGGTTGGTTTGAAGAATGTTCATAAAGACTGGATTTTAACTTTCAGTTTAGAAAACTCCTTGAATTATGTTTCAGCCAAGTATGATTCAATAATCCCTTAGTATAAATTTATAGCAACAAGTTAAGTTTGATGAAGGAATTTGCATGTTAATTAATTTGTTCGTTTATGCTACTAGAAAAAGATGAGTGAATATTGATCATGAACATTTGAAAAAAAGAATAGCCAAAGTGCATTCTTTGAAACTCATTAAAAACAAAATCACATATCAAACTTATTTTCATGAACTTGTCTTTTAAGACCAACATTATTTCTGTGTATGTATCTTCATTTTATATATCTGTACGTATATATGTTCGTACCTTTGCATGTTGAAACTTTACATTGTTATATTCCCATTGCCAGATATAACTCATGAAGTAATTACTCAGGAATCAAAAAAGTATTGGCAGAACATGGAAGCCAGTGTCCAAGCAGGGCAGGTAAACATCTCCAAATGCGTTTGTGTACGTTGTGCAGGGATGGTTGTTGTCTGACTAGCAAATTCAGTTCTGACAATTCCTCACATGGACTGATTAACATACCAGACTGTGGGGGTGAGGCAGTTTCTGAGTTCTAGAAATATATGCTGATATTACAGAGCGAGTTTGGATATCCATGTTCTGTAAACAAGGATTACTCTTAATATTCATTGTATAACAGACTTCACCATGTTGTAATGATAGTAGCTGACAAAGGTTTTGGGGTAAAAAAGCAGTGTGAGGGTACGTCAAGACCAAATGTAAACTTTACGATTAATAATCATGAGGAAAATGGACCCAAATATCCCAGACTTAGCTATTTAAATTATTCATTTAGTCTTCAATTTTTTTCCCCCAAGATATACTTACATATGCATGTTTATAACTAAATCTTTCTTTTTGAATTTGTCACATTTTGACTAATTGCAGGAAGTTTTGTGTCTTAGACGAACTCTTAACAAAATATTGAGGCTAATCAACAAATGGAAGAGGCTTCACTGGCTCTTAGTGGATTTTGTAAACCAACTAACTTTCAATCCCATCTCAGATGTTAAAGAGATGTCTTTCTCATTTTGATTTATTTCAGAATCCTTCTCTTTCGAATGCATGTTCTTGATCCGATCTGTAGAAATACTGTGAAAGTGAGATTATAAACGAACCGTGCAAGTGCTGATTAAATTAATGTGGTTCAGAACTCAGGACACTTGAATGTGGTATCAAATAACAATATTCATTCTTCCACACCAATATGCAAAATGAATATTACATTTATTTAACTAATTATCCAGTTGGAATGCCAATTGTTATAAACTACGCCTTTTTCTTAGGAATTTTGGAAAAAATTCAGATGTCTCCAATCAGCTCTTCAACCATTCCTGCTGTTTATTCTGTTGCAGTCAGTCGGACATTTGAATTCAGGGTGGCATTGACCTCCTGCGGAGCTGGGCTGCGTAGTGGTCTATGTATAATTTCCAAGTGCTTCTTTCAGTTTTAAACCAGACTTTGTGCACTGAGCTATTACTGGTGTAATACCCACAGGAGGTTTATATTGCTAAATAACACAGTGATATTATGAACCAAGTGTTGGAAAATTACACTGGAAATGATCATTAGGATCTGATTCCTCTTGCTTGATCTCATAGTAGAATCATTCACTTTATGTAGGCGGGAGCAATTGCTAACCAACACCAGATGGGTAAATTCTTACAGAATTACATCATCAGTTTTACCACAATCAAGAGCATGCCTTCATACTTTGAATTAAGCCAGTTATCTATCCATCCATCCCTCCATCTCTCCTTCCCTTCCTCTTTCCCTCTCTCCCTCCCAGGGTAGGCCCTTCTGGCCTTTCAAGCCAGGCCACCCCAGCAGCCCCCACAAACCTGGTTAACCCTAACCTAATCACAGGACAGTGACCAGTTAACCTACCCGGTACATCTTTGGACTGTGGGAGGAAACCGTAACATCTGGGGAAAACCCACACATTCCATGGGAAGGGCTTACTGTCTCCTTACAGAATGGCGCTGGAATTTAACTCCATACTCCTGAATTTCCCAAGCTGTAATTGCATCGCACTAGCCACTGGGCTACCGTTACGCCTAACTAACCAGTTTGAGAATAGACAAGGGTTATAATTCCTAAATGTGCCTAAATATCTAGGTATTGAAAACAATTGCATTGCAATAATTGAAAATGGTTGCCCTCTCCCACTCAGTATACTTCTTCACTACAAGTTAATGGAATGATTCAGCAGAGAAAGGGACACTTCAGTTCATCCATCAGTTCTGCGGGGTATTTGCCCAATATTGAAGATACCTTGTTTTATCTCCATTGTTTCTTTTCATCCCACTTGTAGAGCAGAGCAGAGTATACCCACAGCACTATTCCATCCATTGTAATATAGCAGACCATGAAGCTGCTGAACTATGCACACACTATAGAACATACTGGGCGTAAAATCTACCCCTTCCCATCCTTACAGTGTTGCTGGCACATCTTTTCCCCACTTAATGAGTAGCTTATCAAAAGTCAAAGTCAAGTTTATTATCACATGCACAGGTACATTGTAGCAGCATCACATAGATTCAGGTAAGCAGCATTCACAGGAAAAGCATACATTAGACCTACTGTAAATTATTAACTTTACAAGAAATATTTTGATATTCCATTGCAAATCCCGAAGAGCAACTCTTGCACTTGGTGACAAGAGTGAGTCATCAGTGTTAGTTTAATGTGTGATATATGTTATTGTGATACCAGCAAAGTAGTTCTTGAACAGTACAAATGAGGCTTGGTTTGTAGCCCATTCGCCTGTTTTCCATATAAAACTTGGCTCCTGGCTATAAATACAATTGTACTAATGAAATGCATGTATTTCAAATGAAGCCATAAGCTTCTTGGAGCGACACAGCAGCACAGCTCATAGAGCTTCTGCCTCACGGTATCAGAGACCCAAGTTGAATCCCAACCTCGGGTGCTTTTTGTGTGGAGTTTGCACCCTCCCTTTTTGGATTGATAGGGTTAATTGGCCACTATGGGGGAATGGGGAATGTGGGGAGAATAAAATAGGTTCAATATAGATTCAAAATAGGAAAATTTTTAATTGGGGAAGGGCAAATTATGAGGCTATAAGGCTAGAACTTGCAGGTGTGAATTGGGATGATGTTTTTGCAGGGAAATGTACTAAGGACATGAGGTCGATGTTTAGATATTTCTTGCAGGATGTTAGGGATAAATTTGTCCTGGTGAGGAAGATAAAGAATGGTAGGGTGAAGGAACCATGGGTGACAACTAAAGTGGAAAATCTAGTCAGGTGGAAGAAGGCAGCATACATGAGGTTAGGGAAGCAAGAAGGGGCAAGGGTCTGAGAAGAGCAAGAAGGGGGCATGAGAAGGTCTTGGCGAGTAAGGTAAAGGAAAACCCCAAGGCATTCTTCAATTATGTGAAGAAAAGAAGGATGACAGGAGTGAAGGTAGGACCGATTAGAGATAAAGGTGGGAAGATGTGCCTGGAGGCTGTGGAAGTGTGCGAGGTACCTCAATGAATACTTCTGTTCGGTATTCACCAATGAGAGGGAACTTGATGATGGTGAGGACAATATGAGTGAGGTTGATGTTCTGGAGCATGTTGATATTAAGGGAGAGGAGGTGTTGGAGTTGTTAAAATACATTAGGACAGATAAGTCCCCGGGGCCTGACGGAATATTCCCCAAGCTGCTCCACAAGATGAGGGAAGAGATTGCTGAGCCTCTGGCTAGGATCTTTATGTCCTCGTTGTCCACGGGAATGGTATTGGAGGATTGGAGGGAGGAGAATGTTGTCCCCTTGTTCAAAAAAGGTAGTAGGGATAGTCTGGGTAATTATAGATCAGTGAGCCTTACGTCTGTGGTGGGAAAGCTGTTGGAAAAGATTCTTAGAGATAGGATCTCTGGGTGTTTAGAGAATCATAGTCTGATCAGGGACTGTCAGCACGGCTTTGTGAAGGGCAGATCGTGTCTAACAAGCCTGATAGAGTTCTTTGAGGAGGTGACCAGGCATATAGATGAGGGTAGTGCAGTGGATGTGATCTATCTGGATTTTAGTAAGGCATTTGACAAGGTTCCACACGGTAGGCTTATTCAGAAAGTCAGAAGGCATGGGATCCAGGGAAGTTTGGCCAGGTGGATTCAGAATTGGCTTGCCTGCAGAAGGCAGAGGGTCGTGGTGGAGGGAGTACATTCATATTGGAGGATTGTGACTAGTGGTGTCCCACAAGGATCTGTTCTGGGACCTCTACTTTTCGTGATTTTTATTAACAACCTGGATGTGGGGGTAGAAGGGTGGGTTGGCAAGTTTGCAGATGACACAAAGGTTGGTGGTGTTGTTGGTAGTGCAGAGGATTGTCGAAGATTGCAGAGAGACATTGATAGGATGCAGAAGTGGGCTGAGAAGTGGCAGATGGAGTTCAACCCAGAGAAGTGTGAAGTGGTACACTTTGGAAGGACAAACTCCAAGGCAGAGTACAAAGTAAATGGCAGGATACTTGGTAGTGTGGAGGAGCAGAGGGATCTGGGGGTACATGTCCACAGATCCCTGAAAGTTGCCTCACAGGTAGATAGGGTAGTTAAGAAAGCTTATGGGGTGTTATTTTTCATAAGTTGAGGGATAGAGTTTAAGAGTCGCGATGTAATGATGCAGCTCTGTAAAACTCTGGTTAGGCCACACTTGGAGTACTGTGTCCAGTTCTGGTCACCTCGCTATAGGAAGGATGTGGAAGCATTGGAAAGGGTATAGAGGAGATATACCAGGATGCTGCCTGGTTTAGAGAGTATGCATTATGATCAGAGATTAAGGGAGTTAGGACTTTACTCTTTGAAGAGAAGGAGGATGAGAGGAGACATGATAGAGGTGTACAAGATATTAAGAGGAATAGATAGAGTAGATAGCCAGCGCCTCTTCCCCAGTGCACCACTGCTCAATACAAGAGGACATGGCTTTAAGGTAAGGGGTGGGAAGTTCAAGGGGGATATTAGAGGAAGGTTTTTTACTCAGAGAGTGGTTGGTGCGTGGAATGCACTACCTGAGTCAGTGGTGGAGGCAGATACACTAGTGAAGTTTAAGAGACTACTAGACAGGTACATGGAGGAATTTAAGGTGGGGGGTTATATGGGAGGCAGGGTTTGAGGGTCGGCACAACATTGTGGGCCGAAGGGCCTGTAATGTGCTGTAATATTCTATATGTTCTTCTATATAAATAGGATTAATGTTAAGACTCCTGCTTAATGGTTCATACAGACTCGGTAGCCTGAAGGGTCTATTTCTGTATTGTATTGCTCTATGATTCCATAGATTGGATGTATGGCTCAAGCAAATTTTGAAGGAATAACTACAAATTTTCAAACCTGTTACTGTTGTAATTATTCCAGTAAATGAGTAGACAGTATTGTAATTAAAAATAACACACTCAAAATGCTGGAGGAGCTCAGCAGGTCAGGTAGCACCTATGGAGAGGAGTGAACAGTTGACCTTTCGGCCTGAGACCCTTTCTCAGCCCAAAATGTGGCATGTTCATTCCTCACCGTAGGCGCTGCCTGACCTGCTGAGTTCCTCCAGCATTTATGTGTGTGTTATACTGGATTTCCAGCATTGCAGAATCTATTAAGATAGTGACTCAATATCCTGGGGCTCTTTATAATGTGGCATAGGTTGGAGTTATTGCCTTGTGCTGCCTCATTGGAGGTGAATAGCCAGTGATTGCTTTTCTTGAATTTTCAAGGTACCTGTAGGTTTTTCAAAATCTAGGAACCTCAACTTAAAGCTCATGTTTGTCTGTGGACAATGCTGGAGGTATGGACAGGTCAGTGAGCCAGACAAGAACAGAAAATACTGCAATGCTAAAGCAAGACATCCGTAAGTAATTGAACAGTTATTGTAAATTCAGTCAAAGGAGGGTTCTTGAATGTGTGTGTAATTGTATTATAGCATCATAGACACTCACATAATTAGATGCTTATTGTTTTTATTCAATTATGTAAATTTTAAAGAATGCTTGGATAATGCAAAATATCGACTACCCAATGCAGGAATTAGTTCAGTTGCAGTGGCTAATCTATTTTAATTTGTTACTTCATTTTTAAAGTTGTGAGAATATATTATAATCTGATGGATGACATAGGAATTCTCAGGAATATAGGTTTGCCATTGTTATTTATCTGATTAGTGATACAGCTGAGTAGCAGGGTGAAGATACATCTCTACCAAAGGAGGTGTAAGGTGCTCCTTCTCTCCACCTGCTTGCAGTTCACCCTGGAGC
The DNA here is from genome assembly GCF_030028105.1 of Mobula birostris. NCBI lineage: Eukaryota > Metazoa > Chordata > Chondrichthyes > Myliobatiformes > Myliobatidae > Mobula > Mobula birostris. The sequence continues at coordinate 139,699,039 of NC_092378.1, read as the reverse complement.
AAGGTGCAGCACCTGCTTAGTCTCCCCCTGCCCCCCAACTGATCAGAGTCAGGTGAAGCCATGAGAGCAGGTGGTGGATGGTCGTATGAGCAGCTGGTGCATATCACAAGTCCTGGTTCTGCAACCACTGGTGCCAGGCAGACAATCTCTGAAGAGTATTGATATTGACTGGGGTCACCCATCTTGTAAAGACACTGCCCAGAAGACGGCAATGGCAAACCACTTCTGTAGAAAAATTTGCCAAGAACAATCATGGCCATAGAAAGACCTTGATCTCATTATGACATGGCACATAATGATGCTGAGTGACACACTGATACATTGGCCATATTGAAAAAACAGTACCCATTGTTAGTTCCATTTGCCTTTGGTGTTACGGTGGCAATGATATTTTGCCCTACTAGTTATTGAAGTGTGAAATTGAAAGGGATTAATGCTGCATACACAACAACCTTGCCCCAATCGTAAAATACAAGTAAAGAGGGCAAGTAAGGTCCAAATCAGTCCTGTTGAAGTACTCTTAAAGAAATCATGCAAAGACAGTACAATATCCTAAGTTAGAAATATGAATCAGTTACAGAAGCGAAGTTGTGAGGGGAAGAAACTTCAGCAACCAAACTTTGAAGAATTGAAATTTTAACAATTAAATTGTTAACACCATGATCAATTTCAATGTAGATATGTAGATTAAATTCTGCTTTGATTATGAAGTTACTTGACTACATTTCCTGTGGTAAAATTGCTTTGGTTATGTCAAGGAAATAAAAAAATAATAACTACCCTTTGAATGGAGAGCCAGAAAGTGAAATGTTTTGAGGAAGATAATGGTATTGTATTTCTACAACAAAATTTTGAGTACTACAACTCATTACACATCTGTCTCCTCCAAGTTTGATGCGACATTTATGTATAAGTAATGCTTTGTGCTATGTGCCTTTTTGTAATTCAGAAAACGGTTTTGAACTATCATGTTTAGGTCTTCAAATATAATGATAATGAATGATTGGGTCCCTTACATGAATAAGGGTATACAGAGTATTCTCACTTTGCGGCACTTCAAATAACAGAAATTCTCTTTTTCGGAATTCCTAAATCTCCACCAAAAAATTTTGAAATGTGGAATAAATTTTTCCCTTAAGGAATTTATTTGAAAGAAAAAAAATATAAAATGCAAAAGAAACAACAAATTTTGTCAACTTCTGAAAAGGGTTCATGTTACAGAAAATCAAGATATGGACAATTTTCTAGAAACACATCCCCTCTGTTATATGAAGATAAATTGTAGTAGCATTGTAGACAGTTCAAAGGAAATTCACTGGAGTGGATGATCAAGGGAGACTTAGCAGGTTGAGGCTATGTTTGAAGTTTAGAAGAGCTGAATGTGGTCAGGATGGGGCTTTAACTCGTAAGATTTCTGTGAGTTTTATTTTCTCATAGAGTAATGAATTTTTGGAATTCTCTATCATTGAGTGTTGTGGAGGCTAAAAATCTTTAAAGTGGAGATAGATACGTTTTTGCGAGATAGGGGAATTGCGGGATTTTGGGGACTGTATGAGAGGAGAATTTGAGGCTAAGTGTCATTCTGCCATGATCATCTTGAATGGCGCAGATTTGAAGGTAGCCTACTTCCTTTACAGCTTGCTTCTATTCTATAAGCACATTCCCATTTCTTCCCCTCACCCCTGATGTGGAGCTTGGCTGTCAAATAGGAAAATCCCTAGAGATTTTGGTGCTGATTCTACATTAGTCTCTGTTGTATATTGATCATCATGCAAAGAATATCAATATATAGTAGACATATGCTACTAGAAATGAAACATTTTACTATCTTTGCCAACATGTTTTTTTAAACCTGTTTACAGTTGGACCAAAGAGCATCGTGTGCTATTAGTGATGTCCAATGAACGTAAAAAATGGACAACAATACGCCCTTTGCCATCAAAGAAACCAATTCCACAACAGTTTGATGTAAGTATTTTTATTATGATGATATCAAGTAACTAATTGCCATTGCAAATTATGGATCCCATAGTGATATCTCTCTGTTTCAGTTATGCATGCATATAGCGAAAGGAAAGAAATGTGGGTACATTGGAAACTGCTCCTTTGCCCACAGTCTTGAGGAAAAAGACATGTGGACCTATATGAAAGACAATAACAGTAAGTGCAGACTAAAGCTTTATTGTTCTCTGTTTAAACTTTAAAGCTGCTTAAAAATCTACCGTCATATACATCAAATAATTTTCTTCTTAAGAGTAATCCTTCCTTTTAGATTCTTAAACAACACAGTTCTGCAATGATTATTGAACAAAAACCTTTTTTGATATGGGACAATATGGATTCTCTCCTTTTGCAGTACCTCAACTGTAGAATCCTGAGTCTTTGTGTGTAGTTTTTCATTGATTCTTTTGTGTGTTTCTTTGTATTTACTGTGAATGCCCGCAAGAAAATGAATCTCAGGGGACATATATATACGTTGATAATAAATTTACTTTGAACTTTGAACTTTTGAGTAGATATACCAGTACAGTTCTGCAGTAATGAATTGGAATAACTTCATATGCTGCTGAAAATCAGAAAACTTAGTACAGCTTGTCACATAATCAGTGCAGTGGTACAATCTTATCTGGCTTGCTCAACATTCATACCTCCTGCAGTGCCTATACACAAGCACACGCTTTTTGGCAGGAGAAATTTTGAAGCATGTTAAAAATAATTCTAACCTGCAGATGTATTGATACCTCCCTTAGACCTCAGGACGGGTTGCCAGGAACAAGAGCCAGACAGGATGGGTTAACGCATCTCCTCTGTGCAGGGAACCCTGTTGTCTCAGTTGTTGCAATTTCTGTGTGGGAAACCCAGTATCGAGAAAGCTAGCGCAAATTGTGTGGCCACCCGTCACTGAGCACTGAGGTACGGGACCTGGCATGGGCAGTGAGTTCAGAACATTGCTGGGCATTAGCCACTGTTCCTTTGAGGAGAAACAACCACATTGCTGCTCTGGGGAGAGGTGTGCGGCCAGCGAGGAATGGTGAAAGGCCTTGACAGAGTCGATGTGAAGAAGACGTTTCCTATGGTGGGAGAGTGTAAGACCAGAGGACACAGCCTCAGAATAGAGGGGCATCTCTTTAGAATGGAGATGAGGAGGAATGTCTTTAGCCAGAGAGTGGTGAATCTGTGGAATTCTTTGCCGCAGGCAGCTGTGTAGGCAAAGATTTTATGTATATTTAAGTCAGAGGTTGATAGATTCTTGATCGATCAGGGCACGAAGGGATATGGGGAGAAGACAGGAAATTGGGGCTGAGAGGAAAATTGGATCGGCCATGAAGAAATGGCGGAGCAGACTCGATGGGCCAAATGGTCTAATTATGCTCCTATATCTTATGGCCTTATGGTCTTATGAATATGGACACAACAGTTCCCATCGCCTCCGACCTGATCTGTCAACTCATGAAGCAAGTACATTGAGTCCTTGCAGTGGCCTGCCCACAGTGTGCTAATTATTGAGCAGCCCTGCATGTTGTACTATTCACCCCAGCACAAGCCCTTGAAATCAGCCTCTCCATTCCCGAACCTGGGCATTTCTTTACTGTGGAAGCACAAACAGGAGGCAGGGGTTTGTGCCAGGTTCCTAGGACCGTAGTGGAGAGAGCCGGGGCGGGGGGTTCATGCTAGATTCCTTGCACCGCAGAGCCTTGTTCAGTCAGGTTCCTTCCTTTGATAGTTTGGATGGGAGTAACAAAGGCATTATAACGATCCATTGGAGTATGAGTGTGCTATGTTCCTGGCTTGATGTGGGACATCATTTAAAAAAAAAAACTTCCTTTAAGAGATTTGCTCTCTCCTGAAATTATTGTGACTTACTGTACTTAGATTGTTCTCATGTCAAGGACTGTACACTTTCTTTTGGAACAAGTAAGATAAATTAAAGACCTATGATATAATCTCAGTCTTATATATAAAAAAATATAAGAATCAGATGCCAGAGAGGCTGTATGGTTTCCTGGGCATGTTGAACTATTAAACAAGGACCTGGCTGATATTCTATCCGCAGCCACTTTCCTGCCTGGTTGCTGCACACAATAATACGTTTACTCATTGAAAATCTAAATCTAAGAAGCTTTATGCTGCTGATTGTTCATTTTTTGAATTCTTTCCCCATTATTCAGTTTTAATTTTAATTTTCAGTCTTAGATATGGAGCAGCTATATGAAAAGTGGCTAAAAAGCCATGAGCCAGAAAAAGAAGAGGCAGCTTCTGTACCAAAGGAGAATGGGAAGCAGATACACATGCCGACTGATTATGCTGATCTTGTGGTAAGTGACTGATTAAATAGCAAGTGCTTAACAGATCAACTGCAAGTTCCTGACCGTGGTAAATGACATTAAGTAATTTTCCAATATTGATTTCTGATATAGTGATACATTCTCCTGCAAATTGAATTTATTCAAAGTATAATTCTGTAAATTTTAAGTACTTCATTGTGCATTCCAGTCCCTAGTCTTACTTGGTTGCAAGTACTTAAAATTTCAATAGATTATGTTCTCTCCAAGATGGATTTGACTAGACAGCAAGTTCTCAACATTGTACTAGTCGTGCATGTTGTTGGTGAATGTATAGATCTTAGAATGTGACTTCTGTACCGATTAATTCTGGGATCATTATTAAGGACTTTAAGAGCTCTTTATCTTGTTATTTCATGTTCTTGTTATTTATTGCTATTTATTTATATTTCCATTTGCAAATTTGTTGTCTTCTGCACTCTGGTTGATCTTTCATTGACCTTTAATAGTTACTATTCTATAGATCTGCTGAGTATGCCTGCAGGAGGATGAATGTCAGGGTCGTGTACGGTGACATATACCTGCTTTGATAATAAAATTTACTTTGAGCATGATTAAAGGTCAATTACCAGCTCTTGGTATAGTACCTTCTGTTCCTTATTACTAGAATGTCAAAATAAAGTGCATTTTAATCAAGAAGAAGCAATTAAAGTATGACAACAACTTTTTGAAACAACAATTTGCAGTCAACGTGGAAGAGAGACATCATTCCTCCTTAGCTTAGAGACACATGAGACTGCGGATGCTGGAATCTGGGGCAATGCATAAAAGGCTGGAGGAGTTCAGCATCTTTGGAGGGAAATAGACAGTTGACATTTCAGATTGAGACCCTTGATCTAGTCTGAATTCCCCACTCTTGAAGAAGGATCTCAGCCCAAAACAATGACTGTTTATTCCCCTCCATAGATGCTGCCTGACCTGAGTTCCTCCAGCATTTTGTCTGTGCTTTATTATCTGATTCTCAAGTTAGTTTGGAAGCTTAAGTCTTTCCCCGCCTGTGAATTTTTGATTCAAAAATTTGCCTTTGTACTTTGGTAGTTTACATTTTGTTTTTTTTAATATTAAATTACTCTTTATTATGACATACTAATAAAGAGTGAAGCGATGGAGTTAATTTTTACCAGGAGTTGCTACCATTGAAAGTTGACTTAACTGTTAATGATCACAGAAATAATGAATACATTCTTAGTAGTCATACTTCTAAGCACGTATTCAGAGGTGGAGTAAGCAACTGCCAGCATTTAAGAAATGTTTAAGCAAACATGTGAACAGCCAAGCATAGAAAACTACAGGCCAAGATCTGGTAAATGGGATTAACATTGATGCATACTTTTTTTTTGGAAAGACTGTGTAATTTAGTGTTTTAACAAGTAAGTGATACAGGTTGAGTTTTTAGTATTGAAGAAAAATATCAAAATTCCACTTCATCTTTCCGATGCAGACTGGTCTGAGTGTTTCTATTATTAACCGATATTCATTAAAACTATTCTGAGAACTGTTACTTTTGTTCTGCTTGGTTAGTACTTCAATCTTTTTCAGGGGAAATGTACATAATTTGCGTAGATTTTTATTCATCTTATTAATCATACATTTTCTCCAGCAAAAGAAGAAGTGGTGTCTGTTATTCCAGATTTCTGCAGAATCTCGTGTTTATAGTGGACACTACTTGCTTTTTTCTGCTTTTGTTCTTACTTATAATGTCTGTTACTTAAAGTTTTTTGTCATTTTGATGCTGCAATGGACTTAAAGGCAATTATTATTGTGTTTCCTTCAAAGAGTTGCTATCACTGTTGGCTTTGTGGAAAAAACTGTAACAGTGAGAAGCAGTGGCAACAGCATATAACCTCAGAGAAACACAAGGAGAAAGTTTTTAGCTGTGAAGATGATCAAAACTGCTGGCAATATCGCTTTCCAACAGGACAGTTCAGTGTTTGTGAAATGTAAGAATCTCTAATTCATTCTTAAACAACATAAAAACGCGGTTTTAGCTTTAAGAAAGACATTTCCATCATTTAGTTAACAGAAACTGTATGTCAGGGCCTTTGCTCCAGTTATATTGGCAGCAATAATCTTTTATAAAATAAAACAATAAACAGCATAATAATTTGTAGAAGACCTTGCAGTTTGTGATTATTTGTCAGTTACCTAGCTAACATAGAGCAATAACAGTTAAGGTTGTTGTAAATAATGAATGCTGTGTGCTTATTATTACCATCTATGTCCATTCCCAGATATTCATTTCACCTAGAGTGAGTATGTGCTTTGAAGTAAAATCTGTTATCTCATTTGGTTAGCTTTATTATTTTATCCTACTTGCACTACTGTTTTCAGTAATCAAACTACAGTAAGGAAGGCAGCCATTTCTTTGGTCCTGTCAGTACAGCCACAATTAACAGATTTATATCAACACTAAAGATCCAAATCATTATCAAATCATTCCCAGGTCATTCTCGCGGCTACCATAGGGAAGGAGGTATGGGAGCCTTAGGTCCCACACCACCAGGTTCATTAATAGATATTGCCTTTCAACCATCAAGCTCCCGAACCAGCGTGGATAACTCAACACTGAACTGATCCCTGAACACAACCTGTGAACCCACTTTCAAAAACTCTACAACTTGTGTTCTCCGTATTATTTATTTGTTTGTTTATTTATTTGCTGAGTTAATATGCTTTTTTTCTGGAATTGCACAGTTTTCTTTTGCACATTAGTTACTTGTCAGTCTTTGTGTGTAGTTTTTCATTGATTCTGTTGCATTTCTTTGTTCTACTGTGAATGCCTGCGGAAAATGAATCTCAGGAGTATTGTATGGTGACGTATATGTACTTGAATCTTTGAAGCCATGATTTTAAGAATTATGAAAGTGTATTGAAATTGTGATTTAAAAATATGAGAATGCCAAATACAACATTGGTTCTTGATTTAGTATTCAATGAAATTCTCACATCTTGTTTCCTGGCTGCCTAGTAAATTTGAGTCTCACTTCAGTGACGCCCAGCCCCTCACTAAACATCTGCAATGTTGGTTTAATATGTAATGTACAACTTCTACTTCAAAGCAGTGTTATGGAAGTAAATATCAATTGATACATGTGTGTTTATGTTGATTACAGGCATCAGACTGGTACCTGTGTAGATGAAGAGAACTGCCAACTTGCCCATAGTAAAGCAGAATTGCAAGAATGGATGGATCGAAGAGAAGTTCTAAAACAGAAGCTAGCTAAAGCCAGAAAAGACCATTTGATTGCCCCAGATGATGATGACTTTGGCAAATTTGATTTTTTGATTAAAGAATTAAATTAATATAATAACCATGGAATGTTCATATGTTCAGAAATGTCTTATAAATTGCCATTCTCTTGATTGAAACTGAAACTAAGAGGCATATAAGCAGCAATTCTTTGAATTATCCTCCTGCTTTACTTTCCTACAGTAAAAATTGCTGTGGTATTGTGAAAGTGCCATATGTTAGAAGCAGGAGCATGACAGTATTCACTGTACATTGGCACATTTTATAGCCAATGACACAGTGTTTGGTGAAAGTCGCTGCCTTACTTCAAGATGACATGCAGCTTAACAAGAAAAAAAAACATGGGATATATTAAAGCGGAACAAATTTTTATGATATTCTTTATAATGTCATAGGAATGCATTTCAAAACCTCCTAGGGACATAGGGAAAAAAATTAAGATTTGTATGAAAAGGTCTCAGATTTTTGTTGTAAACATTTTGAGTTTACATAATAGTAAGAGCAGAAGAATTGGGATCAATAATGTGGCAAACCATTGTGATAAATGATAATGGTTCAGAGTTTCAAATTTATCATCATTGAATGTGTTAGAACAATAGGAAGCTATTTATGATTTTTTTCTTCTAAGTAATAGTTTTTAAACAAAATCATTCATCAGTATACAGGATGAATGGATTTACATTTTACCAGTGTCCTCATTTATTGGCAACAGGGAAGCAGGTGTCAAAGAGCAGCATAAAATAATTTGGTTATAAGGTAAAGAATATTATGGTTTGGTTATATATATTGCTTGCTATTTAAATGTTGATTTCCTTTAAAATCACATGAATTGCCAATTGGCAAAAAAAAATTATATGGACCAATAATGTCATTAATAAAGAAGATGAGATGGTTTACATTATACACTGGAGTGAATATTATCCTGCAATTATGTTCTTCATCTTACTTACAAATAGAAGCATGTGTTGAAGTTCTTTCATGTTTTCGATTTCTTTGTAAAGTGGTTTTGTGCCTCCTTATTTGGGTTCCTCGTCAACATCTAACCTGCTGCCCGTCCTTTTCAGCGTGTCATCTTCTCACCCAAACTCTTTCTAAGTTCACCTGGGAAGGAAAGTCTGGGCTCAGCTGGAAACACAATCTGTTCGCAGCAGAGCATGCTGACAGTGCCAGTCTGCAAAGTTTGGAGTTTGTTGAGTAAAGGTCAAAGAGCAACACGTGCTAGAGCAGGGGTTCCCAACCTTTTTTTTAATGCCATGGTCCAATACCATTAAGCAAAGGGTCTGTGGACCCCAGGTTTGGAACCCCTGCTCTAGAAGCGGAGAGAAAATGCTGATGGGTTTTCACTTTTATCCAAAGATACAGCATGTTAACGGCCCTTCAAGCCTAATGAGCCCATGCCACCCCAAGTGATCAGTTAATCTACTAACCCAAACTTCTTTGGAATGTGTGAGGAATCCAGAGCTTCTGGAGAAAGCCTACATAGTCATAGGGAGAATGTACAAACTCCTCACAGTGAAGGGAAATGAACTCAGGACTCTGGCACCATAATAGTGTACTGCTAACCGCTACCATGCCACCACAGCAGTCCCGGCAGTTTCCTAAGAGAAGAGAAGGAAATTTTGTTTCCGTCAATAGCTTTTCATCAGAGTTGAGAAGTATTAGAAAAGAATCCAATTAGAAGCTGCAAAGAAAGGAGAAAAGCAGTGGGGAAAGGATTGAGACAAGGGGAATGAGTACAACGCAAAAGATTGGAGTGCTGGTTGAAAGGGACTGGATGATAGGGGGCTGTGGAGTGCCCAACGTGGAAGAGTATAATAACTTGCAAACATTAAAAGCAGATGAACAAAGCTGTGTGGTTGCTGGGAGAGCTGGCAGTGCCCCCTAGTGTTATTGAATTATCATGGATTTTTTTTTAGATTTAGATTCAACTTTATCGTCATTGTACCGAGTACAGGCACAAAGCCAATGAAATGCAGTTAGCATCTAACCAGAAATGCAAAGAATAGTGTTATTTACAAAATAACTGCAAATAAAAAGTAAGTGCTACAGCACACAAATATAAAAGTACTGAGACAGTACAATATGGGTGCAATACTGCTTAGCGCTGTGATGTGAGGTTCAGCAGGGTCACAGCCTCAGGGAAGAAGCTCTTCCTGTACCTGCTGATGCGGGAGCGGAGGCTCCTGTAGCGCCTACCGGATGGAAGGAGAGTAAAAAGTCCATGGTTAGGGTGAGATGCATCCCTGATAATGCTTTTCGCCCTGCCCAGGCAGCGTTTATGGTAGATGTTCTCCATGATGGGCAATTGGGTGCCGATAATCTGCTGGGCAGTTTTCACCATACGCTGGAGTGCTTTGCGGTCCAATATGGGACAATTGCCATAGCACATGATGCAGTTGGTGAGTATGCTGTCAATGGTACAGCAGTAAAAGTCCTTCCTTATTCTGGGACAGAGGTGAGCTTTCTTGATGCTCCCCAGGAAATAAAGGCGCTGTTGCGCCTTTTTTTTTTATCAGGATAGAGGAGTTCAGGGACCAGGTGAGATCCTCGGAAATGTGGACACCAAGGAATTTGAAGCTTGATACACGCTCCACTACAGCTCCGTTGATATAGATGAGGATGTGAGTGTAGCTCCTAGCATGCCTGAAGACCACAATGATCTCCTTGGTCTTCCGGGTGTTAAGGGCCAGGTTGTTGTCGGCACACTTTGCAGCCAGGTGCTGGACCTCGTCCCTGTAGACCGTCTCGTCATCTCCTCTGATCAGGCCGTAGTGTCGTCTGCGAACCTGATTATGGAGTTAGAACCATGTACAGGAATGCAGTCATAGGTGAAAAGGGAGTACAGAAGAGGGCTCAGGACACAGCCTTGAGGCATGCCGGTGTTCAGGGTGAAAGTGGAGGAGGAGAGGTTGTCTAACTTAACTGATTGAGATCTGTTAGTCAGAAAGTCCAAGGTCCAATTGCAGAGGGATGAGCTAATACCAAGCTGGCGAAGTTTGGCGATCAGCTTGGAGGGGATCACAGTATTGAATGCCGAAATAAAGTCAATGAACAGCATTCTGACTTAAGAGTTGGATGATGTGATAATTGAAGTTTCCAAAATAAATCTGAACCATTAAATGTATTGATGATACATTTAAGCAAAACAGCTATTCACAATAGATTCAGCAGAATAAACAGTGACATCAATTTTTACGTGCCAAAATGTAGTAGATGCTAGAAATCTAAAATGTAACTAAAAGTTAGAAATACTTAACAGGTCAGTAATCAAATCATCAAATCAAATCAAATTATCATTCAACCATACATGGATACAGCCCAACAAAACAATATTCCTCTGAGCCCAAGGTGCAAAACATACACTGTACATTCAAAATAGTCAGAAAAGAAGACATAGCCATGCAAAAAAAAATATATATATATATACATATATATATTAGTCCAGGACCCTGAGCGACATGTCCTTCAAAATGATGGCACAGTTCCTAGCAATCCAGCCTGTCGTTCCATTGTCTCTGAGATAGAAATTAAGTACTAAACGCTCTAATATTTTTATAGAGATACAGCAGAATAACAGGTCTTTCCAGCCCAATGAGCCCGCACCACCCAATTGACCTATTAACCCAAACGCCTGTGGAATGTGGGAGGTAACTGGAGCACTCAGTGGAAATTCACACGGTTCTACTTGAATAATTTTCATTTCTCTCCTACGGTTAAATAGTACCCTTTGTACCCTGGATTTTGCAGAGATAACTTTGTATATTCTGAGTCTGGGGAGAAGTAAGTTCTTAACATGATTCTGGTTCTAACAGCAATGAGTATAAAGAGGTCAACCACATAAAGTTATTATGGTAAAGTAAGAGCTCATTTGGCTTGAAGATTCAATGGGTTGAATGGCCTGAGTTATGAAACATCATATCTTTAACAAATGATGACTTTATGGCTCAATTAATCAGCATGAGTTTTCTTAAGGTTGTTATCTCTAGGGGAGATAGGTACTGGGAACTATTAAATGCTCCCAATGGTGTGCATCTCAAATAGCCTCTGACGACCAAGTCCATATCGTGGCCTTCACATGTGGCTTAGCTACCAGGTCTGGGCAAATATTTCTGCTGACAGCAGAAGGCAAAAATGGTTTAATGGTGCCTTAAAGCCAGACGTTCTGGGCAGATGGCCACGTTCATCTAGGAGAAGGAAAACTCTGATCCCGAACCTCCACTGCCTTGTGGCTATATCCACTCATGGGGAAGGCTTCCGAAGTAAACCTGAAGGAAAAATCAAGGTGGGGTCCTGAAGGCAGTTTCACGTTGAGTTCAATGCTGACTGGCAACTCTCCGGTGCCAAACTGTGTCAGTCTCTGCCGTTGCTTTTGATTCATCAGCCAAGTGGAGAGGAGGAGCCTGCAGCACAGGCAACAGCTTGCAGTCCATATCCTACTGCCCCGGCTTGTGTATCATGTAGATAGCTAGGACAGAATATCCATGGGCGACCCCAACCAAAGGACGGTCTCAATCAGCATGACCATGAATTTCTCCCTGTGGCTTCAGCACAATGCCAAAGAATTGGAATAAGTCTCATTTATTGCAACTTGGCATTTCCACTGGAGTTTTGTATTCTTGTTTGCATAAAAAAATAAGTTTGCATTACCAAATTTGCAGCAGTTATTGACTAAAACTTTCCACCTTAATATTTGTGTATTTATGCTACTACCTTGCAGCACAGACTACAGTGTCGTTTACATGGAGGGACATATAGATAAACATTTCATACTTGAATTGAATCCTTATGTCTCTATAATAATAGATAAATTGCATTGATTTTGTTTATGGGATTAATAGATTTTAAGGTCCTCACCTATATTTTCAGATTCTACCTCTCCCTCTCTCTGTAATCATGGATATCTGCTTTCTGCCAGTACAGTCCTCTTCCATGAATTTAATTGCTCCTCTATCGTCAGTCCCACCTTCACTGCTAAGGGTTGAAGTTCTGAAATGCCCATCAAAAACATCACCTTAGCTAACTATAAACACAAGAGAGTCTGCAGATGCTGAAAATCCAGAGCAACACATACAAGAGGCTGGAAGAACTCAGCTGGTTAGACAGCTTCTATGGAAATGAATGAACAGTTGATGTTTCGGGCTGAGACTCTTCTTCAGGACTGGAAAGGAAGGAGAAAGATGCCAGAAGTAAAAGATGGGGGAAGGGAACAGTGGACTAGCTAGAAGGTGATGGGTGAAATCAGATGGGTAGGAAAGGTAAAGGGCTGGAGAAGAAGGAATCTGATAGGAGAGGAGAGTGGAGCATAGGAGAAAGGGAAGGATGAGCACCAGGACGAAGGGATAGGCTGCTGAGGAGAAGAGGTAAGAGGCAAAATTCGGGAAGAGGGAAGAGGGAGGGAAGTGATCTCCCAATGGTATTGGGTACGGAAGTCTGAGTATCTAACTCAGTGAGGAACAGCAAAGTACATGCATGTTCAATGTGGTGTAGGAGTTGGTAATGATGTTGATTCCATAGCATCGCTGTTCTTGGTAGTAGAAGGCACATACAAGATGCCGTTTAAGAGTGAAATTGGTGGCTACGTAAACAATACATACTTCTGTCATCGTGGTAGAGCATCCATTGGCAGAATTGCTAATCAAACAAACTGCTGTAAAATGTTCTTTGGGCATTGTTACAACTGCTCCTGGCCAGGCTGATGACGCATCACAGAGCTGTCTTGATCCTCATGGAAGATTAGGATTCTTTATAACATTAAAAGCACAATTCCTTATATTATACTTCCAAATCATTTAAACCATTCACTAAAATCACCTTCCATTTTTATGACATCTTCAATGCAGCAAAGCATGGCTAGGTACTTCTCATCTCTCTCATGAGCAGTAACTAGCACAGATGATTAAATGCATGTCTAGAGAGCTAGACTTTTGGAACTGCCCATCAGAAGAAATAAGTTAGCAAAGTTCTGCTTCCAACACATATTTTTCTAACAACTTCCACCATCTTGAACAGGATCCTACGATGAAACACATCTTTATTTTCCTCTACCCGCCCACTCTCCGTGTTCTGCAGAGATTACTCCCTCCTTGAGTCCTTTGTCCATTCATCACTCCTCACTAATCTCCTTCCTGGCGCATATCCCTGCAAGTGACAGAAATGCTACGTCTGCCTATTCACCTCTGTTTAGGGTCCAAGATTGTCCTTCCAGGTGAGGCAACACTTCACTTGAAAATCTATTGGGTCATCTATGGTACCTGATGATCCTGATGTGGCCACCTCTACATTGGTGAGTCCATTTTGTTGAGCAACCCTGCTCCATCCACCAAAGTGTAATTTCCTGGTGACCCACCATTTTAATTCCTTTCCCCATAATGGTATGTTGACCCATGGCATCCTCTTTTGCTACAATGAGGCCACTCTCAAGGTAGAGGAGCAACATCTCATATTCTGGCTAAGTAGCCTCCAACCTGATGACATGGACATCGATTTCTTCTTCTGGTAATTTTTTTCCCTGCCCCTCCCCTCTTCTACTCTTCCCCAATTTGGCCTCTTACCTCTTCTCCTCACCTGCTTATCCCTTCATCCTGGTGCTCCTCCTTCCATTTCTCCTATGCTCCACTCTCCTCTCCTATCAGATTCCTTCTTCTCCAGCCCTTTACCTTTCCTACCCATCTGATTTCACCCATCACCTTCGAGCTAGTCCACCATTCCCTTCCCCCATCTTTTACTTCTGGCATCTTCCCCCTTCCTTTCCAGTCCTGAAGAAGGGTCTCAGCCCAAAACATTAACTATTTATTCATTTCCATAGAAGCTGTCTAGCTAGCTGAGTTCCTCCAGCCTCTTGTATGTGTTGCTCTGGATTTTCAGCATCTGCAGAATCTCGTGTTTATAGTTAGCAAAGGTGATGTTTTTGATGGGCATTCCAGAACTTCAACCCTTAGCAGTGAAGGTGGGACTGATGATAGAGGAGCGATTAAATTCATGGATGATCAAGAGGACTGTACTGGCAGAAAGCTATCCATGATTACAGAGAGAGGGAGTGGTAGAATCTGAAAATATAGGTGAGGACCTTAAAATCTATTAATCTCATAAAGAAAATCGATGAAATTTATCAATTATTATAGAGATGTAAGGATTCAATGAAATATTTATGTATATTTTCCTCCGTGTAAACGACACTGTGGTCTGTGCTGCAAGGTAGTAGCATAAATACACAAATATTAAGGTGGAAAGTTTTAGCCATTTAACTGCTGCAAATCTGGTAATGCAAACTTATTTTTTATGCAAACAAGAATACAAAACTCCAGTGGAAATGCCAAGTTGCAATAAATGAAACTTATTCCAATGCTTTGGCATCGTGCTGAAGCCACAGGGAGAAATTCATGGTCATGCTGATTGAGACCGTCCTTTGGTTGGGGTCACCCATGGATATTCTGTCCTAGCTATCTACATGATACACAAGCCGGGGCAGTAGGATATGGACAGCAAGCTGTTGCCTGTGCTGCAGGCTCCTCTTTTCCACGCAGCTGATGAATCCAGACACTGCTCCAGTTTTATCTGTATTTTTGTAGTCTTGTGGCCAATGCTGTTAAAGTTCTTTCCTATTCCTTGTTATAAGATGAGAGGACTCTTACCTTGAAACCTTATCGTGGAGGTGATCTCCCAATGGTATTGAGTTGTAGAGTCCTTAAAAGTTGGTCCATAGGTTGTGGAGTCAGTTCAAGAGTTGAGGTAAGTGAAGTTATCCATGTTGGTTCAGGACCCTGATGGTTGAATGGCAATAATTATTCCAGAACGTAGGGGTGTACTTCCAGTTCCTCCTTCCCAATGGTAATCAGAAAGGAACACAGGAATCAAGGCCCAGCAAGAAATGTAGGAACAGGAAGTTTAGTGAGTTGGAAGTAGAGTACAGTGCAAAAGTCTGAAGCACACAAGATTGTTTACATGTATCCTGATGGTATGGTCTCCACGGAGCCCTGATCTCATCACCGATGCTGTCTGTGAGTACCTGAGAGACAAGAGCAAGCGAGACAGCCAAGGTCTGCGGAAGAATTGTGCCAAATTCTTCAAAATGATTCGAACAACCTACCAGCCGATTTTCTTATAAAACTGCACGACTGTGTACCTAAGAGAATTGATGCAGTTTTAAAGGCAAAGGGTGCTCACACCAAATATTGATTTGATTTAGTTTTTTACTATTTACTAATCATTATAGTAAATTTTCTGATACTTAAAAAGTTTTCGTTTATTATTTTGAACACATCTTCACTTTACAGAATTTTTTTTTACATGCCTAAGACTTTTGCACCATACTGTCAGTAGCAAAGACTGCTGGTAAGCTGGATGCTACCAGTGGTCCAAATAGAGGGGTAAGAGATCTCTTGTGCTTGCATCCTGTTAGTGCTCCTTTTGATAGTGGAAGTCTCAAATGAAATTTCACAGGAAATCACTTGTAAAAGTTTTTTTTTGTACAGCTCCAGGAAAGCCCAGAGTAAAGATTCAAAGATTAGCTTTATTTGTCAAATGTATATCAGAACATCGAAACATACAGCAAAATCTTTTTGCCAATGACCAATACAGTCCAAGGATATGCTGCGGGCGGCTCACAAATGCGATACCAACGTAGCATACTCACAACTTATTAACCCTAACCTGTACATTTGGAAATATGGGAGGAAACCAAAGCGCTTGGAGAAAACCCACATGGTAATTTCAGGATGTATATTGTATACAGTTCTCTGACATTAAACATACATATTGAAACCAAATGGGAAAACATACAGACTCCTCACACACAGCAGTGGCAATTGACCCCTGATCACTGATCGATGACGCTGTAAAACTGCACTATCCTGCGGCCAGTATAAGGTACTGGTTTCAATCATCTTTAACACATTGGCAGACAGCTCACTACTTTGTCAACACCACGTTATTTGTGGTAATATTACTTTGGGTTGTGCGTGAGTTATATGAATTGTGTTGTTTATCTTGGTCTGGAGGAACGTTTTCTCGTTTGGCAGTGTACGTGGTGAATGACAATAAACTTGAACTTGAAAAAGTATCCAGGTGGGAGGGAATGGGGCCTGTTGTTCTCCAAAACCGGGAAGAGCCAACGTTCAAAACGGGAGAAACACACAACATGGTCGAATCTGACCTGGCGAGTTGCATACTTGTTGGTAATAAAGAGTATAAAATTAATCTCTAATATTCATCAGACTGATAACTTCCCTCCATTAAATCCAGGAAAGGATTCCGAGCTTGGTCATTGTGGTATCATTGGTTACCAGTAAAATGACACCCAGTTCAACAGCTTTGATTATTCAAGTCCTTTATTTATGTTTCTATGGCAATTAGCCAGAAAGACACCAAGGCACTAATTAGTTAACATAGTTATGCTACTCCTGCTTCTTTTCCTCAAATTGTATTTGACTGCATGAAAGGGAGGTTGAAAAAATAAGGATGAAGGTCACAAGCAGTGTGTACTTAACTAATAAACCTCAAACTATTTGTGTTAAATCCTCAAACCGAAATGTCCTAATGCATTTAGCTCTCTGCATTCTAGACCAAAATAGTGCCAGATTCTACAAGTGGAACTATTAAATACCAAAATCTCAAACAACAGGAATTCTGCAGATGCTGGAAATTCAAGCAACACACATCAAAGTTGCTGGTGAATGCAGCAGGCCAGGCAGCATCTCTAGGAAGAGGTGCAGTCGACGTTTCAGGCCGAGACCCTGAATACCAAAATCTAATGCTTTGTTAATTACAGTTACAGATGCTTCACTCCCATTCTTGATAATATTTTAACCATCAACATTGTCTTATTCTGTGTAAAATTGATCGCTGCGTTTGGAAGGAGAAGGAGAGGGGGGGAGGGGGGAGAGAGACACACACACACACACACACACACACACACACACACACACACACACACACACACACACACACACACACACACACACACACACACACACACACACACACACACACACACACACACACACACACACACACACACACACACCGGGGCTGTACCGGTGGAGCTAGCCTCCTTGCGTTTTCTTCATACTTCATTCCACAGTGCATTGGGATAGCACAGGGTAAAACGGCAGCAAAATGCAGAAGAACAGCTACACAGAAAGGTCCATTTTACCGTACTAGGGGACCATTCATTAATCTTTTAACAGAGAGAGGGGGTGGTGTGTGTGTGTGTGTGTGTGTGTGTGTGTGTGTGTGTGTGTGTGTGTGTGTGTGTGTGTGTGTCTTGGGGGGGCGGGGTAAAATCTGCGTTGTCTCGAAGCGCTATATAATTGATTTTATTTTACCAACTACTTTTTCATTTCAAAAATACAATGTATCCATAATAAAAATATATACTAAAGAATAAACATAATGCAAAGCTTAGTGTACTTTTGATCAATACATTTTATGTTGTCATATTATTTTTACATAGCACCATTGTCACGCGTGTGGATTGTGCGAGGGGTTTCCCCACCGATGGTGGGTTGGTGAAAATAGACGGGGGGGGGGGGGGTGAAATAGCCACCTCGCACGGGGACCCAGAGGCGACCGTCACAGGAGCTCCAGCCTGTTTCAATGACTCCTCCAGCCGGGAGTCTTCCACTATCCCAGGCTGCCTTGTGGACGCGACGTGAGCGCCCCGCCGTCGATGCGCCTGGCCGTGTCAGAGCGGGCGCCGTGGCCCCGGGTTCCGGGGTGGAAGTGGTGGCGAGTACGTGGCGGAGCGGGGTTCGCCCGGCGAAGAGGCTGCGAGGGCTGGCGACCGAGGCCGGGCGCTGTGAGCGTGTGAGAGGCGGCCTGCGCCCGTCCCCACCCCTTCCCTCCCCTCCCCGCTATAAAGGCAGTGCCGAGGGATGCTGAGGCTACACAGGGAGCTCGGGCGGCAGTGCGGGTGTGTCGGTAACGCGTTGTGTCACATGGCGAAGAGACCTGAGCTCCTGTGCGGAGCCTTGGCCGTCATTTGCACCGTGGTCACCCTGCGCTTCGCCCTGAGGTAAGAGGCCGAGCTGCTGTCTGTGGGGCAGGGTAGGAAGCGTCGCACTGGCACTGACACACTCCTGATCTGGGCGCTAATGCACACTCCTGGTCCTGAACGGGGCACTGGCATATGCCTTGCCCTGGCACTGACACACATTCCTTACCCTGACCTGGGCACTGAGACTCCTGGCAGTGGCAAATGCCTTGCCCTGGCACTGACACACATTCCTTACCCTGACCTGGGCTTTCCCTGGCAAGCTGACCCTGACTGAAATGCTTGTCTGAAGGTATTGATACCGCCACATGACACGGTTGCTTGCGCTGACTGATGTACTCACCTGCCCCGCCGCTGACTGTGGAGTTGTGTGCTGGACTTGGACTTGGCATTGCACCTTGCTCATTTATCCTGACACTGGAATTATAATGCAGTGATTGATGTTGTAACGCTCTGATATCCTGGCCTGGCCTGGCCTGCCCTGCCCTGGCATGAGATGTGTGCATATGTTGGAGTGTGAGGAATTGACTGTTTGCTTGCCCTGATGCACTGACACTGACCCATTCACCTGCCCAGACACTTGCTGAGTGTTGTCCTGGCATTGTTAATGCTGAACTACTGAGTGTGGACAGGGCAGGGAAACGTGATCACTGATCCATTCACACTGTTGGCGTATTCCTGGCAAGCGCTTGCTCTTTACTGTTCCCATTAGAACATTCTTAATTGCTCACTCTGTTCAAGTTGGCATCTGTAGTCCCATTCATCCCGCCCTTGTTTTGTTTTTGCATACTTGCACACTGCTCTATCCTGTGTTATTCTTTGTCACTTTCCTCGCTCTCTTGCACTTCCCGTATATTGACCTTACGAAAATAATATTTTAATGTATGCATATATTTTATGCAGCTACATGAATGCAGAATAGGCAATTGCTTGTAAGTGATTTGACGTTGTAACATTGAGTGTACTCTTGTCACTGTCCTATTTGTGGAGCTTGAAAGAAAGAATTTTAACCCTTTTTGTGAATTGATACACAGTACAAAATGCTGAATATCTACTTATTTATTGGAGTGTTTTAGAAACATAGAAACATAGAAAACCTACAGCACAATACAGGCCCTTTGGCCTACAAAGCTGTGCTGAACATGTCCCTACTTTAGAGCTACCTAGGCTTACCCATAGCCCTCTATTTTTCTAAGCTCCATGTATCCATCCAGGAGTCTCTTAAAAGTCTGTATTGTTTCCGCCTCCACCTCCGCCGGCAGCCCATTCCACACACTCATCACTCTCTGTGTGAAAAACTTACACTTGACATCTCCTCTGTACCTACTTTTAAGCACCTTAAAACTATGCCCTCTCATGCTAGCCATTTCAGCCCTGGGAAAAAGCCTCTGACTATCCACATGATCAATGCCTCTCATCATCTTATACACCTCTATTAGGTCACCTCTCATCCTCCGTCGCTCAAAATAATTTATTTGACAAACCCTTTTGAATTTTTAAGAAACCCTTTTTGAATTCTAATTTTTTATCAATATTTTTAAAATGTGGTAGTTGAAGGGAAATTAAAAAGAAGCAAGAACTGAAATGTTTGGAAGCTACTAGGCATGCCTTGAGCAATGATTTTGAAGTAATGTGTGGTATCTTGATGTGATTGGAAGTACCTCTGATTGCTGGTGTGGATTTTGTTTTGAATATTTTGACTTGGCTTCAGAGTTGCGATGGCACACTCATTCTTTCCAGTTCTGGACCCTGAATTTGGAGATGTCATTCATGTGGTTTTGGGGAAGAAAAGCACAAATCTTCCTCATTTGTACCTGATCCTTCAAATAATTTTGAATGTGAACAAATAGTGGTAGTAGTTTATAGAGTGGATGATACGGTGTTGATTGAAAACTCTAAACAAACTTCCAGGCCTTTTTTGTCATATGTAGTTTTTAAAAAAAAAACTTGGAATATATTAATAAACAATTTTCCTGCTCATTCTATCCATCAAGTTTTGAGGTTATAAGTTATTCATGTGAAATTTAATTCTTTGTACTTAATTAGTCTAAATTCAGCTTTTATATTAAGGCGGAGCTATCACTAACACAATAAACTGACAGCAACTCTTACTCCTGTACGTATGGGGTAAGCCTAAGATTTCTGTCGATGATTTCCAGCTCTTTCTCACTAGGCGGTGTTTTCAGCCACCTTCAGTGTGTTCTGACTAACTGGCATTCTGCCGTGTGAAGTGTGTGTTTTAGGTGGTGTACTAAACCATAATTACTGCTTATTAAGTCTTCAGACCTTCAAAGTAAACTGTGTGATTGCTTGCTTCTGTTTTTCCAGGTGATCCTATACAGCCTCAATGTTGAGATCAGGGCTCTGTTGCAGAACTCTCTGTTTGCTTTTTGATGAAGGTAGTGCTTATGACCTTGGCTGTGTGTTTGTGGTCATTGGCCTGCTGCAGAATGAAGTTGGGACCGATCAGGCGCCTTCCTGATGGTATTGTGTGATGGATGAGAATCTGCTTATACTCACCATTGAGGATTCCATTAATTCTGATCAGATCACTAACTGTATTTGCAGAAATGCAGCTCCAAGCCTGCAGGGAACCTCTGCCATTTTACACTGTTGGCTGTAGGCACTCATTCATGTAGTTCTCTCCAGTTCTACAGACAAACTGCCTCCTGTTTGAGCCAAAAATTTCAAATTTTGACTCATCACTCCAGAGCACTTGTTGCCATTGTTCGGCACCCCAGTCCTTGTTAAGCCCTGAACACTTTAAAAAGCAGTAATTATGACTTAGTACACCATCTAAAACACACACTTCACACAACAGAATGCAGTTTGTGTTTTTGTGCATATGAGAGTCTCTTTCCACTTCAGAGGAATACTTTTTGGCAACAACTCTTCCATGAACACCACTCCTGGCAAGATTTCTCAAGATTGGAGAGAGGTGTACTTGGATTCCAGTGGTTTCTTTGAGTTTAGAGCTGATAGCAGTGCTGGACAGCTTCTGATTTAGAAGGAATATCACTTTGATGTATCTCTCATCTGCTGCACTCGGTTTCCATGGCCAATCACTATATTTCAGGTCCTTGACTTTGCTTGTTTCTTGTGCTTTTTTAGAAGACCTTGGACAGCACAACTTGAAGCTCCCATCTACTGCAAAATTTCTGCTTGGGAGAGACCTTGCTGATGAAGGATGACCATTTTGTGTGTTGTTGCTGTGCTTACTCTTAGCATAGTGTAAGAATTGATGATTTGAAGGTTAAGCTCTTACATCTGCCACACTCTCATCTTTTAGTTTGGTTGTCCTTCACCCAGTTTGATTCTTTCTACACCCATCTCAGTTTTAGTTAATCAGTTTAGTTCATTCAACTCTGTCATTGATCATTAACATCCTATTTGTTATCTTTGTTTAATCATACACTGGCCTGTATGATTGGTTGTGCATTGTATCTGACTGACTTCAGATTTGTCTGTTCGCATGTGGCTGCTGAATCCAAGCTGAGTGACATAGACGTCCACAATAACGACGTGAAAACTCTGCTGGTTCTGGAAATGGAGTCTCTGTTATTGCTTTCGTACCTTGTTGAGCAACGATTAGGACTGCTGGGAGTTTGTCCTCTAAGTTGTTGTGAGTAGTTCTAACCAAGGCTCACCAGCCACTTACAGCTTGCCCATTCTGTTCCAGCCATTTTGGTACAAACCCAGTGTGTGCAATGTTAGCTTTCACACAGCCTTTGAACCTTTTACAGGGCCTGCCTCGATTCTTCTTGCACAGCAAAAGCTTGCCATTTAGTAGCTGCTTGAGAATTCGGGAATCCTTCATGATTATGAAATGCCCTGTCCACTGAAACTGTGCATTTACAATCATGCTTCAACACTGGTGGTCCCTACCCTGACTAGGACCTCTGGGTTTGTGACTTGGTCCTGCCTGCAGATGCCAAGAATTGACCTCAGACTACACATATATCCTGGGCTATATACCTACAAAATAATCAAGTTTTTATTCAATAGGTGGCCTAAATGTGACTCTCTTTAACAAAGTACAAAAATTTCTCTTAACATTTAACCTTTTGGAAATTGAATGTTTGGAAATCTAAAATTTGCTCTTTTCTACTGACACTAATACGAAATAAACATCTAAAACAAAATATATATATTTTTAAAAACTGTAGGGTGCCTAAGACTTTTGCACAGTACAGTATTTATAATGTTGATTTATAGAATTTGCAGAATTTTGTTCTTGTGTAAAAGATCAGTGAGTTTTTTTTTGTCATCAGTTTTGTTCCCTCTTTTCCACTGGTTGTGATTCCCCGTGCTCTAATCTCAATTTTGGGCTTCTCATGTTGTATGGCAGCAGGCTCTTCACCACAAAGGGACCTTGCATTCTCCGTTAATTTGTATGCTTGCTGAATGTGCATTAGCACTTGTGAACCAATTTCATAATTTAAGTCTCATATTTCTGGCAATATGAATTAATCCTTTCATTGCACTAGTGTTGTCTAGGCACACTAAATTTATTTCCCTCTTTCTCCTTACTGATTCAACATTTAGCAATTACACTTCCTTATAAGTTTGTTCTCTATTTTAGTGCACCATAGGCATTGCTACCCAATACCTGGCTATTACAGCATTATTGTTATAGGATATTGTTTCAGTGACAGTTATGCACAGTCGTGAGTTAAAGTTCTCACCACAACAGCATATGTATTTGAATTTGGTTATCCTCCCACATTCCAAAAATGTACAGATAGCATTAGTGAGATGTACGGTTGGTGCCGGAATTGTGGCGATGCTTGCAGGCTGCTCAGCACAATCCTCACTGATCTGATACAAACACAATGGATGTATTTCATGTATGTTTTGATGTACATGAGACAAACTTCATCTTTATTTCTACAAATGTCATGGAGTTGGTGGTTTGATGTTGAATTTGATCAAAGTTTCAATGCTTCAATTCAATATCAGAGAGTGTGTGTAACCTGAAACCCTTACTTTTCGCAGGCATCCACAAAACGGGGGGATAAACAGAATGAATGATTGAAAATGTGAGAACCCCAAAGATCCACCTACCACCTCCCACCTGCAAAAGCATCAACCCCAACCTTCCTCTTCCTCCCCACACACCCTTTGCTCCAGCGAAAGCATCAACCTCCCACCACGCACATGTTTTCTACTGTCCCTTCCTGATCTGGTATGGGTTCAGAGTTACACTATCCAATGTAGTTGGTACTTAACTTCCACTTGTAAGACTAGGTAAAATAGTAGAAAAAGAATAAAATCAGATGTAGTCAATCAGGATCAAGTTTGAGTCACTATGATGAACATCCTTTTAAGTTTGATATTCATGTTTCTGTCCATGATGAGAATATTAGTAACTGCTGTAAGAGAGATGGCTTGGCTTTCGCGCTGTGGTCTCCCTTCATTGTATTACATGGGATTACCACTGTTGAATGAGATTTATTTTGAACAAAACTGGCAACTCAAAGCTGAATATTCAAGATTTGCAGCAAGGAGTCAGCAGAACTGTACCTCCACTCCATGGCCCAGCATCTCTCTTTCTATTATTGCATTAGGTAACTAAGAGGTAGATGAACTCCCTTGGCAATGGTTGCTTCATGAAGTCCGTTGAATGTGACAGGAGCGGCACCAGACATGTCTGCTTGAGGTTGTATATTAGTAAAGCTACAACACAGGACTCCGTTGTATATGGTGACGTATACATACATTGATAATAAATTTACTTTGAACTTCTAAGCAATGAAAGTGGCTAATGCCACAAGCCATAAATTCAAGTTCTGCAGTTCTGTTGGATATACTGTCATGGCTAAGTGCATTAAACCACCCCCCAAAAAACAAGATCAGAAGTGGCGAATGGGCCAAAAGTATTTTTTGCACCCCCTCTGAGCCAATTTGATTTATTCTCTTTAAAGTCAAGAATTCATTAACGGCAAGACTGTGGAGCTCTGACGTCCTCAGATGTACTTCAGGCTTGGCTGCTCGTCCAGCTAAAGTGTTCCTTTATGGCTTCTTTGCGGGTATCTCTTCGAAGATTGTCCCACTATGTCACAAGAACAGATACAGGCTACCTAATTACTACCCCTGCAGCCTACATTTAATCACCTGAACTGTAATAAGAGCAACAGTAACTGCCTTCTGATTAGTTATTATAAAGCAATAGAATGAATCAATAGAAATGAAATATTTCTAATGTGGGAGTGAAGTTGTTGGCTTTCAAGTTTTGAGGTAATTATGCAAAGTAACAATCTACTTATAGCTGCAAAAATTCTTTTGCCGATGGCTACTTGGCCTTCTGACAAGTTTGAGAAATTGCTGTCATAGGGATCTCTAGGGAAAGTTTTGTCAAGTGTTGCTTGGGCATGGGGTTCTGTTACCTTGCTTTAATGTTATGGTGAATCCTTCAACAAAAAAGATTCATATCAAATATGTTGTGTAATTACTAATACAAAGTGAGGGCTGAGAAAGAAATTAAAATGAAATTGCAAACATGTTAGTTTGTGGATGAATTGCATTTATTGGGTGTGTATGGTCTACTGTTAGAGCATCAGGCAGCCCAAGATACCAACAAGTCCTTCAACCCATAATCTGTGCTGACCGTAATGCTAATCCAAACTAATCCCATCTTCCTGCAATGGATATCACATCTGTATCCCCTTCATTCCCTGCCGGACCATGTGCCTCATAAACATTGCCATTTTATCTGGTTCCACCGGCAGGTCTTCTAGGCATCTACCAAGACATCTGTCTTTGCCTTTCATAATTCTATAGTCGTCTTCTGTCAGGTTATCCCTCAGTCTCTGTTGCTGAGAAATTAATCCAATCTCTTTATAGCTAATACTCCATAATCCAGGCAGCATCCTGGTGAGCCTCTTTTCGTATCCTCTGCAAAGCCTTCACATCCTTTCTGTACAAGTGTGTGCTTTTCTGGTTACAGTACTCCATATGTAGCCTGGCCAAAGTTTTATAGAGCTGCAACATGACTCCCCTGACCAGTGAAAGCAAGTATGCCTTAAGTCGTCTTTACTATCTTATCTACTTGTGTTGCCACTTTTAAGGAGCTATGGACTTGTTGCTGTATAATTTCCTCTTGTATTTAACCTCCCAAAATACGTCACCTCATGCTTACCCAGATTATTAAACTCCCATCTATCATTCCCCTGCCCACATATTTGTTGGCCTGTGTCTTGCTGAATCCTTTGATAACATCTCTTGCTTTCCACAAACCTGCCAATTTTTGTGTCACCTGCAAATTTACTACTTCACCCACATCACAAAAAGAGAGGACTCAGCACTCACCATGGGTCACAACTATCTAGCTCATCAAGGTCACCAACCTACCTGCAATCAAGAACATGTACAGAGGATTCTGATAATTGGGATGCATCAGGGCCAGTACACCCTGGCCCAATTAAGCGAATGCCCCAGTTAGCCAACGTTTCATGGAAATAGTTTAAAAACAGACAAACTACAGATAACTGAGTAACAAATTATGTACTTAAGTAAAGTACAGGACAAATTAGAACACTACTTAGCAGCAGCAATAAAATGCAAAATGAATTACAGTAGGTATATATATTAAATAGTTAAATTAATAGTGTAAAAACAGAAATAATAAAAGAGCAAGTGAGGTAGTGTTCATGGGTTCAATATCTATTCAGAAATCGGATATGGCAGAGGGGAAGAAACTGTTCCTGAATCGCTGACTATGTGCCTTCAGGCTACTACACCTCCTTCCTGACAGTAATGATGAGGAGAAGGCATGTCCTGGGTGATGGGGGTCCTTGAAGATGTCTTGGATACTATGGAGGCAAGTACCCATGATGGAGCTGACTAGTTTTACAACTTCCTGTAGCTTCTTTTAGTCCTATGCAGTAGCGCCACCCCTCGCCCCATGCCAGACATTGATGCAGCCTGTCAGTATGATACAGTAGATCTGTAGAAGTTATCAAGTATTTTAGGTGACAGACCAAATCTCCTCAAACTCCCAATGAAATATAGCTGCTGTCTTGCCTTCTTTATAGGTGCATCAATATATTGGGATCCCTTGTCTGCATCTGATAATTTTGCTAGCAATGGTTGTATCGACAGCAAACATCGATGGCATTTGAGCTATACCTAGCCACACAGTCATTTGTATAGAGAGAGGTGGTAAGAGTGGGCTTCCTCACCTCTGCCTCTCTGACTTTCAACACAGGGCTGTGTACTAAGGCCCCACCTTTACTCTCTGTATACCCACAGCCGTGTCGTCACCCACAGCTCCAATCTGCTAATTAAATTTGCTGACGACACTCCACTGATTAGCCTAGTCCCAAATAATAATGAGGCAGCCTACAGAGAAGAAGTCATCACCCTGATGCAGTGGTGTCAAGAAAACAACCTCTCCCTCAATGTCCCAAAAACAAAGGAGCTGGTTGTGGACTACAGGAGGAATGGAGACAGGTTAGCCTCTATTGACATCAATGTATCCGGGGTTGAGAGGGTAAACAGCTTTAAGTTCCTCAGCATAAACGTCACCAAGGATCTCGCGTGGTCTGTACATACTGGCTGTGTGGTGAAAAAGTCACAGTAATGCCTTTTTCACCTCAGATGGTTGAAGAAATTTGGTATGGGCCCCAAATCCTAAGAACTTTCTATAGGAGCACAATTGAGAGCATCCTGACTGGCTGCATCACTGCCTGGTATGGGAACTGTACTTCCCTCCATCGCAAACTGTGCAGAGAGTGGTGTGAACAGCCCAGTGCATCTGTAGATGTGAACTTCCCACTATTCAAGACATTTATAAAGACAGGTGTGTTTAAAACGAAAAAAAAGGGCCTGGAGGATCATTGGAGACCGAATCACCCCAGCCACAAACTGTTCCAGCTGCTACCATCTGGGAAATGGCACCGCAGCATAAAAGCCAGGACCAACTGGCTCAGGGACAGCTTCTGCCAGGCCATCAGACTGATTAATTCATGCTGATGCAACTGTTTTTCTGTTATATTGACTAATGTGTTGTACATATTTATTATAAATTACTATACATTGCACATTTAGGTGGAGATGTAACTTAAGATTTTTACTCCTTATGTATATGAGGGATGTAAGTAATAAAGGTGATTCAGTTCAGTAGATCTGTGGGCTAAGCGCACATCCCTGAGATGTGCCTGTGTTGACTGAGGGAGATGTTATTACCAATCTGCACAGATTGTGATCTTCTGTTTAGGAAGTTGAGCATCCAATTGCAGTGGGAGACACAGAGACCCAGGTTCTGTAGTTTTTCAATCAGGACTGTAGGAATGATGGTGTTAAAAGCTGAACTGTACTCAATGAAACAGCATCCTGACATGGTGTTTGTATTGTCCAGATCATCTAAGGCCACATGAGGAGCCATGGAGATTGCTTCTGTCATCAACCTATTGTGGTGATAGGCAAATTGTAGTGGGTTCCGGTCGTTGCTGAGGTAGGAGTTGATTCTAGCCTGACCAACTAAAGCATTTCATCACCGTAGATGTGAGTGCTACTGCATGATAGTCATTAAGGCAGCTCACACTTGGTCACTGGTATAACTGTTGCCCTTTTGAAGCAGGTGGGAACTTCTGATCATAGCAGTGAGAGATTAAAAGTGTCTTTGAATACACCCACTAATTGGTTGGCACACATTTTTCAGAGCCTTACCAGGTACCACATTGGGGCCTGATACCTTTTGAGGGTTCACCCTCCTGAAAGACAGCCTGATGTTGGCCTTCGACTGCAGCAGGGATCCTCACAGCTGTAGTTATATTCTCCTTTTCAAAGCGGGTAGAAAAGGCATTGAGCTCATCTGGTAATGAAGCATCGCTGCCATTCATTGTACAGCTGTTCTTGCACAATTGTTATTAAAAGTTCAGAAGTAAATGTATTATCAGGAAGGAGGTACAGAAGCCGCAGGACCCATGCCATTAGGTTCAGTACAAAAAATAATGAGAGAGAGCGCAGTAATAAAAAATAAATAGTACTTGAAAGAGCTTGTATATAGATTGATTGTATGTCCATAAAGTGACGCTACAAACAGGAATACCTGTACATAAAGTAACTGAAGCAGAGGGTATATCTTCACTCAATTTCACTCATCCAATCACTGAACTCTTCCCACAACCTATGGACTCACTTTCAAGGACTCTTCATCTCATGTTCCCAATATTTATTGCTTATTTATTATTATTTCTATTTTTTCTTTCTTTTCATATTTGCACAGTCTTTTGCACATTAGTTACAGTATTTGTCCATTCGGTTGGGTGTGGTTTTCCATTGATTCTTTTGGGTTTCTTATATCTATTGTGAATGCCTGTTTTTTTTTTAAAAAAAAAGGAAAAATCTATTTGGTAAGAAGAATTGTGTTCCAAAAGCATGAAGACCACAGCATGATGAGGCGTGTGAAATTGAGTGAAGATATCTGCTCTGATTCGAGCCTGATGATGGAGGGGTGATAACTTCCTGAATATAATCATATGGGTCCTGCGGCTCCTGGACTTTTTTCTTCCTGATGACAGCAGTAAGAAGAGATAGTGGCCTAAACAGTGGGAATCCTTGAAATTGGATGCTGCCTTCCTGTGATGGGGCTCCTTGTAGATGTGCTTAATGATGGTGAGGGCTTTATTTGTGAAGTGGTCCTGGCACAGACCCCTGTGGAATACCCGTAGTCACTGGCAGCCAATCGGATAAAGCTTTTTGCTCTCTGCCAATCAACCAGTGCTCTATCCATGTTAGTATCTTTCCTGTAATACCATGAG
The DNA here is from genome assembly GCF_030028105.1 of Mobula birostris. Lineage (NCBI taxonomy): Eukaryota > Metazoa > Chordata > Chondrichthyes > Myliobatiformes > Myliobatidae > Mobula > Mobula birostris. Next base: position 139,669,693 of record NC_092378.1, on the reverse strand, counting down.
CTCTAACTTGTTAAGCAGCCCCATCTGGCACCTTGTTAAAGGCCTGAAAATCCAAGTACACAGCATCAGCCGATTCTCCTTTGTCTATCCTGCTTGTTATTTCTTTAATGAATTCCAACAGATTTGTCAGGTAAGATTTTCCCTTGAGGAAACCCTGTTGACAATCTATTTTATCATGAACCTCCAAGTATCCCAGAACCAGATAGTTAACAATTATCTGTTAACAATAGTTAACAGTTGACTATCTTCTTAACCACTGAGGTCAGACTAACTGTCCTACAATTCCTTTCTTCTTCCTCTGTCCTTTCTTGAAGAGTGGAGTGACATTTGCAATTTTCCAGTCATCCAGAACCATGCCATAATCGGATTCTTGTAAGATCATTACTAATGCCTCCACGGTCTCTTCAGCCACCTCTTTCAGACCTCTGGGGTGTAGACCATCTGGACTAGGTGATTTATCTACCTTCAGACCTTTCAGTTTCCCAAGAACCTTCTTCCTAGTGTTACGTACCCCGTAACTGGGTTGCCAAACCAACAGAAATGGATCACTCAGTTGGAGTCTGGATTACTAGAACTAAGAAAGTTTTATTAAAGAAACAAGCAACACAGTGATCGAAAGGATAATAAATGCAACAGTTCAGCAATGATAAACACAAGTGCACAGAATTAAGATAACAGCATCAATCAAGCTCTATCGTTGTCTAGGGGTAAATGACCAATTTCAAAGTGACACAAAGTTCAGTCCAATTTAGTTCAGTTCGCAGTAATCGTTGCCATGGCGATGGACAACGTGGGGGGAGGGAGAGAGAGAATGAGAATGACTGATCATTCAGAATGGCTTCCACTCACAGACTGGCGATATTGCTCACAAGCAGCTTTCGGGCGGGTCCTTTGTGATGTCACCTGAGGTCACCGACTGTGACCCCTCCTCCAGATGCGGTCGATCCTCTGCAGTGAACCCGGCACCCAAGCGAGGGTGGACACACACCGGGTTCCCGCTGATCGTACCTTTCCACCCTGTGCGTTTATGGCCCGGTACTTCCCACCAACTCGTGAGAGGCGCACCGCTTCCAGGGTCTCGTTACCTCGAGCGTCGTGTGTGCCCTGCCTTAGCGAACCTGTCCCTTTTTATCCCCCTGCTGGGGTATCGCCTGTCCATCACTTCAAACAGTTCAGGGTTCAAAGCGGGAGCCGCTCCAGACAATACCCAGACTGATGGCTCCTTCATTAACACCTCCAAATGCTGCTTCATTGTTCCTTATCTCTCCCTCCCCTGAGGACAGGTGGCAGACCACTGCTGATGCCACTGGTGCTAGCCCAGGCCAGCAAACATCTTAATTTATGTGTATTCTCGTCACAGTAGTAATGGCAACTTCACTCAGTTCTACCCCCGACACTCTCGAACCTCCAGCATATTGGAAGAGCCATCCACAGTGAAGTCTGATGCAAAATACTTATTCAGCTCGTCCTCTATTTCCTTGTCCCCCATTACTATCTCTCCAGCATTAATTTCCAGCGGTCCTGTATCTACTCTCATCTCACTTTTATACTTTATAGATCTGAAGAAACTTTTAGTTAACCTCTTTAACATTATTGACTACCCTACCTTCGTATTCCATCTTTTTCTTTATTACTTTTTTAGATGCCTTCTGATTTTTTTTTTAAAGCATCCTAAACCTGTAACTTCCCACTAATTTTTACTCTATTATATGTCCTCTTTGGCATTTATGTTGGCTTTGACTTCTCTTGTCAGCCATGGTTGCGTCAAACTGCCTCTAGAATACTTAGTTGGGATGCATCTATCCTGCACCTACTGAACTGCTCCCAGAAACTCCAGCCATTGTTGCTCTGTCATCATCCTACTAGTGTCATGTCTAGATCTTGCTGCTTTCAGATGTGCACTGCTTTTGAGCAGTTACAGCTGGAATTGAGACAATTGGACATCATCATTTTCATCACCTATCATTTTGGATCTCCCCCTCCCCCTCCCACTTTCAAATCTCTTACTATCTCTTCTTTCAGTTAGTCCTGATGAAGGGTCTTGGCCCAAAACGTCGACTGTACCTCTTCCTATAGATGCTGCCTGGCCTACTGCGTTCACCAGCAATTTTTGTCTGTGTTGCTTGAAATTCCAGCATCTGCAGAGTTCCTCGTGTTTGCGATCATCATTTTGTGTTGTTTTGCATGACATAGGTGATCATGTCTCATGAACATGATTGTTCTTGACAAATTTTTCCACAGAAGTGGTTTGCAATTTCCTTAATCTGTGCAGTGCCATTACAAAATGGGTGACCCCAGCCATTATCAATACTCTTCAGAGATTGTCTGTTGTCCTGGTGTCAGTTGGTGCATAATCAGGACGTGATATGCAACAGCTGCTCATACAGCCATCCACCACCTGCACCCATGGCTTCATGTGACCCTGCTCCGGGGGCATTGGGGACAAAGCAGGTGCCCTACCTCGCCCAAGGGTGACCTGCAGGCTAGTGGAGCACAGGAGTACGTTGCATCTCCTTTGGTAGAGACATATCTCCACCCTACTGTTCACAACAGTATAGGGCTGGGGTACAGAATTACACCATTACACCATATGGGCCATTGAGTCTCTTCTGCATTTGATTGTTATTATTACATAATTGATTATTATGTTTAATGCACCCACTTGTGATGAAAAGGAGGCCATTGAGGCATTTAAAGAGCTTTTGTTGAGAAATGTGACCAACAACTTAAACCTTTTTATAGTTCAAGGCACAACTCTAACTATTGAAGCAATTTCCCTTGATGCCACACTGTCAGATGCTATCTTTGTTGTTGTACTAAGGTCAAGTCTTTGACATTTCTCGCTGAATCTAGATGCGGCAAACCTTGTCTTTGGCACTACTTGCTGGGCCCACCATTGGGAGTTTACAGGCCATCCCCAGGTTGACTCATGGGCATCCCAACAAATGAGCAAGCTCTGATAATTGTAAATTCAGAAGTCTGATGTGCACGTGTTCATTCCTACAACAGCAGAGCTAATTTTCTCTTCCTCCATTTTTGGAAATTGTTCTTATCAGTTTAATGTTTTTGATGTCATTTATTACAATAATATGAAGGTATGTTTACCACTTTGACTGATTTCCTTTTTGAGTAAGTATTTTTTTGTGTATCTAAAAAGGAACCTGTTAGTTACAGGAACAGTCTGTAATTGATGGCCACCATACACTGAGGTGGAACATACCAGGGATTGTGAATGGATTTGACTCTGGGAGTAAGAAAAAGTTCCTTGAGTAGGACTGTTCATTTATTCCTTGATTCATCTATGGGACATCTCTATTTGGAAGTTTGCAAGTTTGACTGGTGTGGTAAAAACTTGTCTTTCTCAGCAAACTGGTAGTTCTGCAGTTGCCCTTACTGAAATGTTTTCATTCTATTCCAGATGATTTAATTAACTGAATGTAAATTCCACTGTTCTGTCTCTGGATTTTTGTCCTAGGTCTCTGGATTGTTAGTCTTTGTCTATACACTGAGACCATTCCAACAATCTTCTCTAAAGCAAATTTATTCCTGAGAAACTGAATCTATCAGGTGTATTTAATATGATTCAACAATGCTGTCTTGAAAGGCTTTTATTGAAGCCCTCTTTTTATTCAGTGCAGATACTCTAGAATTTGTTCCCATTCATGTTCCATAATTGGACTGCAGTGGTCAAGTCACCAAAGGAATAATATGGCCCCTATGACACTTAGGAAGTGTAGAAATTTGTACAAAGCAAAAAACTGCTCCTGAGAGAAATCTGAAACAAAAAGCACTGCAAGAACACTCAGCTAGTCAGACAGCATCTGAGAAAAGAGAAATAGAATCTGCAGAGTGTCTGTGGTATCTTCAGATTTTGATGTAGAAATCTGATTCCATGATTTCTGCAATAAAAACTGGCCAGATGAAATAATTTCTTAACTATTATAGCACTTTTAATGTTTAAATAAGTTTGAAATTGTCACAAGTGCCGAGGTATAGTGGAAAAACTTGTCTTGCATAATGTCCATGCAGGGTAATTCATTACAACATCTCTTGTTGATGTTGAGGAAAAGGTTATTGTTAGATACTATGACGTTGCTATGTCATTAAGCTCTGTATCGCCTTCCTGTACTCTGACACATCATTATTTGCGATACAGTCCAGCATGGTGTCACCTGCAAACTTGTAAATGGATTTAAAGCAGATCTGCCCATGCAGTTGTGAGTGTGTGGGGAGTAGCATAGAAAGCTGAGCATGTAGAATTGTGGGGTGCCAGTGTTGAGAATAATTGTGGTGGAGGTGTTGCCAACTCATCCTTCTTGTGGACTGTTGATCAGGACGTCAATGATCCAGTTGCAAAGGGAGGTTTTGAATCCCCAGTTTAGGAGTTTGGAGATGAGTTTCTTTTTTTTTAAACCCTCCTAATTTAAACTAAATACACCTGCAGCAATCTGATGGGTGCAAACTTGTCTTTACACCATGTTTCTCCTTTATACCAAGCTTGCCTGCTCTCAGTTGTCCACTTTTATAAATATTTGATGTTCAGCAAGGATGCTTTAATAGAATAAGTCAGACCATGACTATTGAAGATTTGGTAAATGTATCTATGACATTTATTCCCTTCAAGGATAGAACTAGGCATGTCAAAGCCACCTTTACCCATACCATGGCCACATTGCAGGTAGCTAGGGAGAAGTTTGTGCTTATATAAAGGATTCCCTTTGGCTCACAGCCTGTTTGAAAACTTCAGAAAAGGTGCCCTAGGTTCCTCCTGGCATGCTGGCACAGAGGTTCTGTTTAGTTTTAGCTCATGTGGCAGTAATGGTATTCTTTGATAAAGGTGTCTGCATTCAAAGTTCAGTTTCATCGCCAAGGCAGTAATTTCTGATATAAGTTTTCCACAAACTTCTTTTTGAAGCAGTCCTATCAAGCTAAATCTGTTTCTTTCTATTGAAGCTGTCTGAACTGCTGAAATTTTGCTGTTTGCATCAAACTCTCTAATTGTTCCAACTATTGAAATTTGCAAATTCTCACTCTAATTGCATTTAGATTTATTTCTGAAAGTTGTGTAAAACTTCTCCGTCCTGTGTGATATAGAAATAGAATACTCAGCAGCTCAGACAGCTGTTCTTACAAGGTATCTTAGACCTGAAACTTTAACTCTTTCTCTCTTCACAGATGCTGCCTAACCAAATGTTTCCACATTTCCTGTTTTTACGTGAGGTTTCCAACACCTTTTGATTGATTCTTTTTTTGGTTAGCCCTATATGATAACATGATCCTCATGATGGGATATCTTTTGCTTCTTTGAAAAGCCTCAGCTTCCTTCCAGTAATTTGGGCCCATTTCTGTTGTATTTGCTTGTCCTACTTGCTGATGTAATTTTTTATGAACTGGCTCAAAGAAACAAGACTATAGGTGTGTATTATTACTTGGGTAATATGGTGTGCAAGTTGTATTCACTTCACATACTGTGCCAATAGGATGTTCATGAAGTCTCTTTCTAAGTTTCATCACTTGAAATTAAACTAGGTATTTTGTTATATTTTAGAGCTGGTTTTATGATGCTTGTGTGCTCAACTGTGTTGTCCTCAATATTGTCACTGAGATTCTGCAAATACTATTGTTGCCACTGGATGGCACCATAACACAATTGAAGTTGTCTGTTATTGGGATAAAATTGATTTGTCCCAGCTTTTGCAGATGCATGCAACAGGTTGTTGCAAACAATAAAAATGACCCGAATTTGCTGAGACTGTGAATATGGAAGTTATTCCATTTCTACCCCCTCCTCTGAGTAGGTTTCCTGGTAGATCCTAGAACAGGTATGAAGAAGGTAAGTCCAATGGGGAGATAATTGTATTTTGAGCTTGCAGTTTGTTGTTTCAAGCACAAAGTTTGTCAAAGATGAGAGGCTTTTCCAGATTTGTATCATTTTCTCTAATGAGACTAATTGAGCTGATAATGCAGTCAGCACACTGTCAATCAGTTAGTAGTCAATCAATCAGTTTCCTCCTTCAGTAAATATCTCTGGTTCCAACTTATTCCACCCAGCACAGTTTGAAATACCTGTGATCATAAGTGAAAGCAAAGTATTCAATATTTCTCATAACTTCTGAGTTCTTGGTCACCACCCTATCACAGATATTCCCTTTTATTGAGCCCACTCCTCCACAACTCAAAAGACATCCACTTTGTTGCTCTTCTAGTTCTAATGAAAACTCATTAGAACTAAAATGTTAATTGAAATGTTAACTTTATGCTGCGTATGTTCAATATTTTCTGTTCTTGTGTCAATCATTGATGTTTCTTCGAAGGGTAAGGTCTAGTTTGCCCCGGGTGTAGAAAATGGGTGCTTGGGACTGTCAGCTCACAAAAAGTCCTGCAGGCCACTTTCTCTGAGGTCACCTCTGCTGTGTGGTTGATATACTTATCATGTTCCTGGTCCTTGAAAAGTGCAGTGGATTGTGGAAATACATGGCAAGTCTGGCGAGAGAAACAGAAGTCCTGCTTTGAAGGCCATTTCTCTTCAGTTTTTAAAAATTTCTCTTGGTCCATGCTGAAATGGCATTGAAGTCAGCAGAAAACAGTGTCTGTTTATCGCAAGTGGCGATATTGGAAAAGAACTGTATTTTGTGTGTGTTGCTCTAGAAAATAATTCATCTTTTAGCTGCTTGAACTAGTTAAGTACTGGTCTGTAGGTGAAAGAGTCAAGGTTCCCAAATTCATGTTCCCATCAGCCGTATGATTCTGTTGTTGAAGTACCACAGTGCACTGAGGACTTAATAACAGGCCTCAATAGTCATACAGCAAAGAAACTGACCGTGTGCATGTTGACCAGTGGGCACCATCAGTATTAATACCATCTTTCACCATTTGTCTTACAATCTTGTGCGTCGAGGTAATTCACATACTTACCTGGACATCTATTAACTGCTATTGTTGACACTGCTTGCACCACACTCTCAGACATTCCACATACTTGCTGCTCTCTGGGTAAAAAAGATCCCTACTAATTCCCTCTAAATATCTTGCCTCTTATTTTAAATCTGTGTCCTCTAGTTTTTTCTACCTCTGATATGGGGAAAATATCCTTCTGTCTACTCTATCATGCCCATCATAATTTTATATATTTCAATCATGTCCATTCTTAATCAGCTCCACTCCAGGAAAAACAGATTTGACCTCACCAATCTGTCCTCATAACTAAAACTCTCCATCCCAGCCAACATTCTGATGAATCTGCTCTCTCTTACCCCACCCCCGGGTCGGTGATACCACTTGAAGGCTTGTGTTAATTGGAAAGAGAATTTTTCAAAATTAAATTATTTCTTTTTTAAAATGTTAGCACTGTTTGATTTCTAATACTGTTTCATTATTTTATATAGCTCTATAGTCCTTAATTTGTGATTTTAATTTAAGTAATTGTACTTTTTGTTTTGGCAGTCGGGCAAAAGATGTGGTCAAATTGGCTCCACCACCTGTCCGGTTTCTCTCCCCCAACTCCTCCGTGATTGATCTTTACATGGGACAGCTAGACCAAGTGGAGAGACACTGTCGCTTATCTGAAGTTTGCGTTATCCTCTTTTATGCCCCTTGGTGTGGAGAGTCGATTTCTGTCAGGGAAGAAATTGATCAGGTTGCAGGAGAGCTTCAGGAACAGGTGAGTCCTGCTCTTCTTGGCTTTTTCTTTGCAGCATTTCCTTTGTACCAACAAAGAGATCAGTTCCCCATAGGGAGCAAGCATCAGGGGCAAAATCAGCATTTAACACCCATTCCCAAAATCCCTTGAGGTGGTGACTTTCATCACTGCACTGTAAGTGGTTATCGTTAATAGTTTGGTCCTTTGTTTGCTGGGTCACTTCTGCAGGAAGGTAAAGATCGATCACTTTGTTGCAGATATAGGATCACCATTAATGATAGGATTTAAAGTAGATTTCTCTGTTCCAAAGGATGTTGGTTAGTGTTGAGTTTTTACAAAAAGTTTCATGGTCACTATTTCTGATAAGTTTCTGTTTTAAGATTAACATCACTTAGCAAATTCAGAGTAGATGTACTGTTTCTTCCACATTTTGTTCAGGCTTTCTCTCTCAGCTGTGATACCTCGAAGTTATAAGTCTATTAAATCACTTCATTTTTGGCTGCCTTGTCTTGCCATAAATTCTTTTCCTCTCTTCTTAAGACAATCCTTAAAACCAAACTGGCTAAGCTTTCAGTCAGTTTTGTGTGTATCATGTGTCTCTGTGACTGTGGTAGCTTCCTGTGAAGCACTTTGAAATATTTATGCTGTGGTTGACGCATCATGCGTCAACCACAGCAATGATGGGGGAATAGGAGGTTATGCCAATATAATTTAATCATGTGGCATAAACACCAGCAAAGTTCAGTTGAGTTGAATTGTTCTGTCAGCTTCATAACATCCTTGTAATTTTACAGCTATGTAGAATTTTTAACTATATTATGCTAATTGATTGAAGGATTAAAAATCCTTCTGTATATCAAACCCTTAAATGTTCAGCAGGCAGACTGTTTATGTACTTATCAGTTTCAAATGTCACCCTGTAGGTACAGAGTTTAGAAATTTCTGCCGGAGGTATTCAAAAAATAATAGTAATCAAAAATAATAAATTAGAAGTAACACTAGGGATCCCCAACATCTGTTCAGAGCTGCTTGCATTCTTCTGTGCACTAAGTATTGAGCAACATTGATGGCTAAACTATAAATATTCTTGTTCATGTTTCTGGTAGATAAAGTATGATTTGCTTGATGAAAAGTTTAATTGCATATAAAAATGGTTTTTGCAATGCTCTACTGAGATGTCAAGTCTAGTAAAACACATTGAAGAGTTGTCTTAATGGATCATTTTCTTGCTCATTTTAATGCTACCTGAAATTTAAATCTCATATACTATTATGTATACATTATGCATTCACATCCTGTAAAGATCTTTTGCTGCTGCTGGGTTACTGTGATCTTCATTTCCCCCATGTTTGAATGTCTTACAGTCTGCTGATTATGCCTTGCAGAAAACATTGGCTTAGTTCTCAGGTTTTGAAACTGTTTTAATATTGAGTGGGAAGGCTACTGAATTTGCATGCTTTTTAACGCAAGCCCTGAAAATTGTGTTTTAATTCTGATCATTCACCTTCTGTATTCTAAAGAATGACAATAAACTTGTTTTTGAGATGCCAAATATTCCTCCCAATATTTTTTCAAATGTCAGAAATTAGATTGAAGTAAATAATACTATTAATATAACTATGCTAATTGTTGCTTACCTTCTTGCTCCACACTCATCACGCTTGCCAACATAACAATATGTACTGATATCCAGTGAATTGGTTCTCTTGATAAGGTTAACATAGGTAATTTTAAGCAAAGTGAGAAGCATGGCCTGCTGCGTTCACCAGCAATTTTTATGTGTGAAGCATGGTCGTCTCAAGTTTCAGTTCAGCGCACCAGGGAAATGCTGAAGGAAATCTGTTTTGGCAATACCTTATCAATCGCTCTTCTGACAGATCATTTTTAAAAAATTGCTGCACAGCCAATTTCCTCCCCCCCCCCCCCCCAATTGTTGTGATCTCTCTTTGTTACCTGCAATCATCTCCGAAGTTTGGGTATACCTTAAATGCTACTTTTATGGTATTAACTAACTCCCAACATTTGAAGCAACTCAGAGGTAATCATCTTAGAGGTCTCATTCTAAGGCTTCATTCTTGAGAGTTGAACACCAAAAATCTCTGCTGATATTGGAGATCAGGGATAGGAAGAAGGAAGAGAGCCCTTAACTCCGAGAGGAGTCATTGGGACGCCGTCATGACGGCGGTTTTTTTTAGCAGGCTTTCTTATTTTTAAGAGGCCGAGTTGCTGGCTCGACGCTCAACCCAGCACGGATGGAAAGCGTGCAAGAGAGCTGGCTGGATTCGAACTCAGGAGTCTTTGCTCCGAAGTCCAGCGCTGATGCCACTACACCACCAGCCGGCAATCTACTGTATCCTGGGCGATATTTATCAACCATCGTCCCAAATCCAATGATTTGGTCATCTGTATTACATGTACTTTTGTAAGAGTTTGTGTGCAGAATTTGGCAAATGAATCTTTTGCATCTGTGAATGCATTTACAGAGTATTTCATTGGCAATAGAACTTTGGAACAACAGATTTCATGACACATGTCAGTGATAATGAACCTTATTATGGTCTGCGCCATACTTTCCTTTTTTTTTAAGCCACTGAATGACTGGTTGGAACATGAAGTTGTACATTTGGACTAAATCTGATGTAGAGAGTGACACCTGTTGATGTGAGAGGATGTTGAGCTTGGAATAGGACTGATGTTGTTCTGTGTTCTAGGTGCTGTTCCTTGCTGTAAACTGCTGGTGGCATCAGGGGAAGTGCAGGAAGCAGATGAATTTCTTTTATTATCCGGTGATTCATCTATATCAGAGGAGGTAAGAAGCAATTTCCTGATCAGTTGCAGTCTTAACTTGCTCTGGCTGATGCATGACTCTAGTAGACCCATCGCTGTATTGTCTAAATATCAGGTCAATAGGGGTTGAGCAATGTATCTTTATTCCCTTGCCAGTATTAGTGTATTAAAGAAGGATTTAGTGGATAGATTATACAGTGAATTTGGAAGTATATAAATTGAGAAGTGCAAACACTCTTGTGTCAAACTGTTGGTATTTTCTGGTGTAATGGGCAACTCTGTTAACTTTGTGAGCCACAGCTCAGCAATTTTCAGTAGCTATTTATACTCCCATGTGATGGAAGGCAAAAGAGCTGCCAGATAATTCCCCATTTAACATCAGAACTTAAACTATTAGGTTGCAATTCTAAGACTTAGTCTATTTACAATAGTATTTCTATAAAATTTACCCTTCATAAATAGCATGAGTAGGTACTAATATTAAGCCTGTTGTCCTTTAAAAATATATTCTGTTATTATTTTTATTGGTGGTAGAAAGTTGTATATTTGACTCCATTTTTATTTTTGTTTGTTTCCGTTGGGGATTGAGTATGAAGGCCTTACTACAGCATTACAGAATTCAGAGTATCTGGAGTACTGCATGCACTTTGGTCTCTTTTTTTAAACCAGGTTTCCTGTTGGGAAAGATCTAGTGCTAAAACTATAAATTCCCAACTCAAAGGAACTGACGACTTTGTATAAGGAAATGTACGGGTCAAATGATGTAATTCCAGGATGATCAGTAGAATGAGAGCAGATACTCCACCATCTCAAGGGAAATTAGGGATAGACTCTTGATAATGATGCCCTCATCCTTTAAATAATTGGAAAAAAAATTATTCTGGATGGTGCTACAATTTTTAAGATAAGTTGACAGCATATTATTGAAAACAAAGATTTTGTATCACAGTTAATGGAAACTTACTTTTTCTTTTAGATTTGGCCCTATTGAGTACAGGGGACCTCTTACAGCTGCTTATATTCATAGCTTCATTCAAAGAGTTATGAGCCCACTTCAGTATATCCCAACTCATTCAGGTTTGCTGGACTTCCTTTCCCACTATGAGGTAGGCACTTTTATTTGTAGACAAGTTGGAGTGAGCAATCTCCATACTGTATGGTATTTGCTAATGTATCATTAATAGTGATTAAATGCATGCTAAATGCATTTTTCTTGATTATGTAGATTTCTTAAACTAGGATGCCACTGCAGATCTGCAGTTACTAATGTTAAATCAAATGCATGTTTAGGGGTTTATTAGTGATTAAAAGAGCTTTGAATGTCTACCTTGCAGTCTTTCAATGCCGTAATGTTAGAGAGGAGAAATGTAATTCCCTTGTACTGGTGCTGTTTTATCTGGCAACTACAATCTTGCTTATTAAAATAATGAGTATTTCCATTGGGGATGTTTTAGCTTTAAAATGGTTTTATAAAGTAATTTGTGTTTGTGTTTGTTTTTATGGAATGACTTTGTACATTGCCTTTCATTTGTGATTTAGGACAGAGACACGGCCACTTTTATGTAGAAAAACTCAGCTGACTGCTAACTTTTACATTACAATCAGTTCACATTGGGTGAGGAACGGCCATCTCACCTTAGTCCAGAATGCCAACTACAAGACATATGAGCAGGATTAGCTCATCCGGTCCATTGAGTCTGCTCCACCATTCCATAATGGCTGATGTATTATCTCCCTCAAACCCATTCTCTTGCCTTCTCTCCATAATCTTTGATGGCCTTAATAAGATCATTTAGACATAGGGTCTTGTGAGTCTGTGACATCCTGTTCCAGACATGTCAGTCAGCACAAGCAGCATCCCAGCGTGTATTGTTAGAATTTTGTACGTTTCTATAAGATCACCTCTTAAAATCTAGGAGCAGTTTAATCTCTCAAAGCAGAAATCTTTACATTCCCACTATCATAAGTTTATCTTCCCATAAATAGGGAACAAGATCTATGTACTGTATCCTATGTGTAGTATCACTATGACCTTGTATAGTCGCAGTAAGATGTCTTTATTCTTGCACTCAGTTCCACTTGCAGTAAAGATCAACACGCCATTACCCATTTGTAATCACTTGTTCTATGATTTGTGGAAATCCAGGTCTCTGAACACCAGCATGTTATAATTTCTCACCATTTAAAATGTATTCTGCTTTTCCACTTCTCTACCAAAGTGGATGACCTGACATTTTTCCACATTTATTTTGCATCCTCTATGACCTTGCTATTTATTTGGCCATTTGACAAGCTTTTCATACCTTCCTATATCCGCCTAGCTGCCCACACTGCCACTTAGTTAGAAACATAGAAAACCTACAGCACAATCCAAGCCCTTTGGCCCACATAGTTGTGCCGAACATGTCCCTACCTTAGAAATTGCTAGGGTTACTCATAACCCTATTATTTTTCTAAGTTCCATGTGCCTATCCAAAAGTCTCTTAAAAGACCCTATCGTATCCGCCTCCACTACCGTTGCCGGCAGCCCATTCCACGCACTCACCACTCTCTGCGTAATTTTTAAAAAAACAAACTTACCCCGACATCTCCTCTGTACCTACTGCCAAGTACCTTAAACCTGTGCCCTCTTGTGGCATCCATTTCAGCCCTGGGAAAAGGCCTCTGACTATCCACACGATCAATGCCTCTCATCATCTTATACACCTCTATCAGGTCACCTCTCATCCTCCGTCTCTCTAAGGAGAAAAGGCCAAGTTCACTCAACCTATAAGGCACACTTCCCAATCCAGGCAACATCCTTGCAAATCTCCTCTGCACCCTTTCTATGGTTTCCACATCCTTCCTGTAGTGAGGCGACCAGAACTGAGCACAGTACTCCAAGTGGGGTCTCACCAGGGTCCTATATAGCTGCAACATTACCTCTCGGCTTCTAAATTCAGTTCCACAATTGATGAAGGCCAATACATCGTATGCCTTCTTAACCACAGAGTCAACCTGCGAAGCTGCTTTGAGTGTCTTATGGACTCAGACCCCAAGGCCCCAAGTTCTGTGTCACTAGCAAGTCATTAATATAAATAGCTTTCCTGCACTAATCACTTTAGCAGTCTGGTATCCGCAGCTTTGTAATCCACAATGTGGCTCATTTATTCCTATTGTCTTCTATCCTTTAACCAATCCTAAGTCCACTGAAGTACCTTTATTTGCAATAGCATGCGCTCTAGTTTTGTAAACTTGTGTTGCACCGATTTTAAAAACCCTTCTGGAAGTTCGCATGCATCTTTGTCTACTCAACTACAAGGTATTCTAACAGGTTTGATTTCCCTTTTGTAAATCCACGTTCACTTGCCGAATTTTGTTTTTTCCAAGGGTAAGTTCTGGCATTTTCCCTACTATTGATAATGGGCTAACTAGTCTGCAGAGAGTTCCTCCTTGCTCTCTTCCCCCTTTGTTAAATAACAGGATTACATTTACTACCTTAGTCTATGGAAACTTTATAGAACCTATACATTTTAATTAGAGTACAATTTTGTATATACTAAGCATCAGTATTTCTGAAATTACTTGCTATTATTCAGCAATTTGAAACAGTTTCCCTTCAGGTTCTCGCAAGTTCATTTGTTCGATATGTGCCCTGTGATATGATGTAGGTAATCCTGGCCTCATAACCATGGTTGTTCTTGGCAAAGAGCAGTCTACAGAAGTAGTTTGCCATTGCTGCCTTCTGGGCAGTGTCTTTATCAATGCTCTTCAGAGATTGCCTGCCTGGCATCAGTGATCGCATAACCAGGACTTGTGATATATACCAATGCTCATATGATCATCCGCCACCTGCTGACGTAGCTTCTTGTGACCTTGATTGTGGGGGGGGGGGGGAGCGGGGGCTAAGCAGGTGCTACACCTTGCCCAAGGTGACCTGTAGGCTAACAGAGGGAAGGAACACCTTACCACTTCTTTGGTAGAGATGTATCTCCACCCTGCCACCCAAGTATGGATTTGTATCACATTAGTGCAAGGTTTGAACCTTGGAAGATTGAGTGTCTGGATTCTTATCTTGTACTTCTAGTGCAAATTAAGCCTAATACATAAAGTTGGATATCTATTTGCTTTCTGTTAAAAGTAATTTCTCATGGTGAGTTTCCCTTTGCCTCTGACATATTGCTGAATAGATGTTTGTCATCTTGCAAAATTGTAAAACTTAACTGTTCCAGTTTTGCACTTTCATGCATGCATCGGAGGCAGCGCACTTCAATTAAACTATTTCCCTACAGACCACAAGAGGGCGATCAAGCAAGCATCAAGACATTAATCTATTACCAGGAGAAAACTGGATTTATAAAATAGTGATTTTCCTTTTCTTGTTTGTTCATAAGCTTGTAATGTTCCAGTAGAGCAGTTCATTTTCTGAATTAATTGATTGATTACTAATTGATCTGAATGCAATATGGATGGATGTCTATTAGTGACATGCATTGCAAGCTAAAATACAGTAATTGTTCTGCATTTTCTGCATGACATGCTAGATTTAATAGCTCGGATAATGACCTCCCTCCCCCACCCCCTCCACTCCATGAAAAGATGAATTTAAATTCCAGAAGTTAAGCAGTTTTCCTCTTGTATTCTGTAGGCACATGGTTACTGAAGACTTGGTTTTAGTTTTAGATAAATTTGATTTAAATTAAAAAAAAATGAAAACCCTGGGTTTCACCTCTTGATAACTTTGGCCAATGTCCCAAACAGATACTCATAGTCTCTTTGAACAGGTATTTAGTTGCCTTAATGATGGTCTTTTAATTATGTTAACCCAATTTTTGTCACTTTTTACCATAGAATCTGTAATTAACAGCATTGGACTTGGTTATAGAAAACTGATTTAAGATTATACACATCAGAAAACAGTCTGATTTAAAATAAAGGCATAAAAGGAGTTTTAATCATTCCCTTTACAGACATACTCATCACCATTGTCTATTATTCAAGGGCTTTCACCAGCACTAATATGTGGTTTAGCGCTCTACATATTCTGGTGTGTTTGTGTTGCTGGATATTAACTGACAGGGTATCTATGTTAGGATTAGCTTTGTTCTTGATCTAGAAAGATTTCTCTGGTTAAACATACAAAATGTTGGAGGAACTCAGCAAGCATCTATGGAAATGAATAAACAGTTTGACGTTTGCAAGTCAGGCAGCATCTTTGGAAACGAATTGATGTTTTGAGCCGAGACCTTTCATCAGGACCTGACCTGCTGAGTTCCTCCAGCATTTTGTGTGTGTTCCTCTGGATTTCCAGCATCTGCAGAATTATTTGTCTTTATGTCCTTCTAGTTAATGTGTCTTTCATGGTAAGTATTGCAGTTGGATATTAGAGGTTATTGAATATTATTTTTTTTAATCTGGTGCTACTAATTAACTACAATTAAGTGCTGCTAAGGTACTCATTAAGATTTCGGTATTTCAGTGATAAAAACTTAGCTAGTGCGTAATGTAGCTGAGTGTTTTCACTTGCTACTTCAGTGTTGAATGTTAATTAATCTGCTTTGTATTTGGCCTGAATAGATGAACCAAGTTCTGTATCTTTAATTTGTAGGACTGGACAGTGAAAGAAACATGAAGTGATAAATACAGCACTGAGCAAGGCAGAAACAATCCTTTAATAATTTAGCCAGAGAGGCAAAGGTTTCATTGAAATTTGTGTTAAATATAAATTTAACTGTAGCTATCTTAACATAAATGTAGGAAGTAAGCCCAAGAAAAGACTTGTGTGTAAGGTGCAGCACAGAAGCTAGTTGTCTGGCTGAACAAGACCATGCCTGGATTTGTGCTGCATTCTTCTTGTTTGGGTCTTAAAGAGTAAGCACCCATTCCTTTTTTCATTCCATTATGTATGCTGCTCTTCAATACACTTGTGTAAGTTGCCTACATCTGGGAGGGAGTTCCATGTAGTCTCTAGTATATTGTTTGATCTCTTGGCAACTGTCTTGTATCACAAGTTTCTGTTTTTTATTCCCATAGGTACAAGCATTCTTCCTGTATCTAATCCATCACAGCAAAACCCTTTTCAGAAGAACAAAGACGCTTTAGAACAGGGATTCCCAACCTTTTTTTAATGCCATGGACCCTGACCATTAACTGAGAAGTCCGTGGACCCAGGGTTGGGAACCCCTGCTTTTGAATTAGTTGAGACTTTACATTTCTAAACCACCCTGAAGTGTTTTCTCTCACTTCTCCAATATGAAATATGTTGTAATATATACATATCGGAATGCTTGTAGTCCTTCACAAGCCAGAAATGACTGTGGTGCTTTTGGGGGCTTACCTTGTGTCACTGTTTTGTTCTTTGACTAATCTTCTTTGTGAACTGTGTTTGCAAGCTTGTATTCTCAGCAGGCTTGAATGAAATAATTTAACTCCCCAAAGCGAGAAACCCAGCCAGGTTTATTTTGTATGAAGGTATAACATCCAGTAACTTGTATGTAGTATAGCAATCAATATTGTGCTCATGTGGACTAGTTGACATTTGTATCAGGTTTAATATCAGTGGCATATGTCATCAAATTTGTTGTTTTGTGGCAGTAGTGCACTACAATACATAATAAAAACTATAAATTACATTGTATTTAAAAAAATAAGTGGTGCAAAAAGAGGGGGGAAAATATTGAAGAGTTCATTGTAGATTCAGAAATCTGATGGCAGAGAGAAAGAAGCTATTTCTGAAATGTTGGAGTGTGTGACTTCAGGGTCCTGTATCACCCCCTTGATGGTAGCAGTGAGAAGGGGGCACATCTTGAGTGATGGAGGTCTTTAACGATGCATACTCCTTTTTGAGACATCAATGTTTGAAGGTGTCCTGGAGAGGCAGAGTTTACAACTTTCTGTAGTTTTGCTGATCCTGTGCAGTGACCCCTTCATACCAGACAGTGATATAACCAGTTAGAATACTCTCCGCAGTACATCTGTAGAAATTTGCAAGTGTCTTTGGTGACATACCAATTCTCCTTAAACTCCTAATGAAGTATAGCTGCTATCATGCCACCTTTGTATTGCATCAATATGTTGGCTCAGGATAGATCCTCAGAGATGTTGACACCTAGGAACTTGTAAATGCTCACCTTTTCCATTTCTGATCCTTCATTGAGGACTGGTGTGTGTTCCCTCGCTTTCCCCTTTCTGAAGTCGACAGTCAATTACTTGATCTGACTGATGTTGAGTGTATGGTTGTTGCTGCGATTTCACTGAACCTGTTGATCTATCCCGCTCCTGTATGCCTCCTCATTGCCATCTGAAACTCTGCCAACAATAATTGTGTCGTAAGCGAACTTGTAGATGCTATTTGAGCTGTGCTTAGCCACACAATCGTGGGTATAGAGTAGAGCAGTGGGCTAAGCACACGTTTTTTGAGGTGAGTCACTGTTGGCTGTCAACGAGATGGTAAAGGCAATGACAAGGAAGAAGTAGGGATTTTCCACAAGCCATAGAAAGTGAGATGTGTCAGAAGAAAGCAATTGGAATGCCCAAAGGAATTGAACCTCTCCTATTAGGAAACAGTGGTTTCCTTTCAGGAAGTTGAAGATTTTGTACAGGACTCGTAGATTTGCCTTTTGCCAAATAACAATGAAGTGGCTGATTGAAGTACCAGATTTGGTAGTTAAATAGTGTTCAATTTAACTATAGTTCAACTGTTGCTCTGTTACTAAAGTAAATTATGTCATCTTTTGGAGTTGGTACATACTTAATTCGTCAGAGAAACACCTCTTCAGCCCAATTTGTCCATGATGAGCAAGGTGCCTTCCAAAACTAGCCCTGTTTCTTGAATTTCGCACATACCCTCTAAACCTTTCCTATCTATGTGCTTGCAGTATCTAAATGTAGTTTAAACATCATAATTTTATCGACCTCTAACACTTCCTCAAAGCACATTCCACACACCTACTCTTTGTGTATAGGGGTGGGGGGGTGGGTGTTGGGGGAACTTGCCCCTCAGGTCCCCTTTAAATTGTTCCCCTCTCACCGTATACCTATGCCCTTGGAGTTTTATACTCCTCCACCCTAGGAGAAAAAGACTGTGACTATCCACCTTATTTTTGCCCCTCATGATTTTATAAATCTCTGTTAGGTAACCTGTTGGCTGCCAGATGGTGGCAGCCTATTCAGTCTCTTTTTATAACGTAAGTCCTGCCAGTAACATCCTTGTGAATCTTTTCTGCACCCCTCTAGCTTAAACATATCATTGCACACAATATTCCAGTTGTACTGTCACCATAGTCTTAATACTGGTTGAGTAAGGGAATTTCAAGCTGATGTTGGTGATTCCTTCCGCTTCTTGATAATGAGTGTTGAAGCATATCAACTCCTTTCTGAGTGGTGACTTGGATGACCTCCAATTCGCCTACCGAAGCAGCAGGTTTACAGAAGATGCTATCTCGTTGGCTCTTCACACAACTGTGGAGCATCTGGGCACGAAGTTGCATTCATCATGATGCTCTTCATCGACACAGCTCGGCATTTGACACCATAATCTTCTCAAAACTAATCCGTAAACTAAGGACCTGGGACACAATACCCCCTTGTACAATTGGATCCTGGATTTCCTCACTTGTAGATCCCAGTTGGTTTGAATTGGCAAAAGCATCTCCTCTACAATCTCCATCAGCACAGGAGCACCGCAGGGATGTGTGCTTAGTCCCCTGCTCTACTCGCTTTACACCTATGACTGTGTGGTTAAGTGCAGCTCCAATACCATATTCAAGTTTGCTGACGACACCTCTGTTGTGGGCTGAATCAAAGGTGATGATGAATCAGCATACAGGAGGGAATTGAAAAATTTGTCTTGAGTGGTGTAATTACAACAACCTCTCACTCAATGTCGATAAGACCAAGGAACTGATTATAGACTTCAGGAGAGGGAAACTAGAGCTCCATGAGCCGGCAATCATTGGAGGATCAGAGGTGGAGAGGGTCAGTAACTTTAACTTCCTGGTTGTCATTATCTCAGGGGACCTGTCCTGGACCCATCATATAAATATAATTGCGAAGAAAACACTACAGTGCCTGTATTTCCTCAGGAATCTGTGGAGATGCGGCGTGTTATTAAAAATCTTGGCAAACTTCTGTAGATGTGTGGTAAAAAGTGTGCTGTCTGGCTGTGTTACGGCCTGGTATGGGAATACCAATGCCTCTGAGCAGAAAATACTGCAAAAAGGTAGTGGATTTGGCCCAGTACATCACAGGTAAAACCTTGGGAACCTTTGAGCACATCTATGTGAAATGTTGCTGTAAAAAAGCAACATCCATTACAAAGAATCTCACCACCCAGGCCATGCTCTTCTTTCACTGCTACCATCAGTTAGAAGGTACAGGTGCCTCAGGACTCATTACCACCAGGTTCAGAAAGAATTACTACCCCTCAACCATCAGGCTCTTGAATAAAAGGGGATAACTACACCCATTTAAGGACTTTTTTTAAATCTTGATATTTCATGCTTGTTATTTATTGCTATTTATTATCTACATTTGAACTGTTGGTTTAGTTTACAGATTTTGTTTACAGTTACTGTTCTATAGATTTGCGAAGTACGCCCATAGAAAAGAAATCTTAGGGTTGTATGTGGTGACGTGCATGTACTCTGATAATAAATCTTACTTTGAACTTTTAATGTAATCGGGGAATCAATAACCTGTTGAGAAAGTAAGGAGGCATGGGATCCAAAAGGGACATTGCTTTGTGGATTCAGAACTGGCTTGCTCACAGAAGGCAAAGAGTGGTTGAAGATGGGTCATATTCTGTATGGAGGTCGGTGACCAGTGGTGTGCCTCAGGGATCTGTTCTGGGACCCCTACTCTGTGATTTTTATAAATGATCTGGATGAGGAAGTGGAGGGATAGGTTGGTAAATTTGCTGATGACACAAAGTTTAGGGGTGTTGTGGCTATTGTGGAGGCTGTCAGAGGTTACAGCGGGACATCGATAGGATGCAAAACTGGGCTGAGAAGTGACAGATGGAGTTCAACCCAGATAAGTGTGAGTGGTTCATTTTGGTAGGTCAAATATGTTGGCAGAATATAGCATTAATGGTAAGACTGTTGGCAGTGTGGAGGATCAGAGGGATCTTGGGGTCCAAGTCCATAGGACACTTAAAGCAACTATGCAGGTTGACTCTGTGGTTAAGAAAGCATACTGTGCATTGGTCATTATCGCTGGTGAGATTGAGTTTAGGAGCCAAGAGGTAATGTTGTAGCTATGTAGGACCCTGGTCAGACCTCACTTGGAGTACTGTGTTCAGTTCTGGTCACCTCACTACAGGAAGGATGTAGAAACTATAGAGAGGGTGCAGAGGAGATTTGCAAGGATGTTGCCTGGATTGGGGAGGAGGTCTTATGAGAATAGGTTGAGTGAACTCGGCCTTTTCTCCTTGGAGTGACGGAGGATGAGAGGTGACCTGATAGAGGTGTATAAGATGATGAGAGGTATTGATTGTGTGGATAGTCAGAGGCTTTTTTCCCAGGGCTGAAATGGCTAGCACAAGAGGGCACAGTTTTAAGGTGCTTGAAAGTAGGTACAGAGGAGATGTCAGGGGTAGGTTTTTTTTTACACACAGAAAGTGATGAGTGCGTGGAATGGGCCACCAGCGATGGTGGTGGGGGCAGGTACAATAGGGTCTTTTAAGAGACTCCTGGACAGGTACCTGGAGCTCAGAAAAATAGATGGCTATGGGTAACCCTAGGTAATTTCTAAGCTAAGTACATGTTTGGCACAGCTTTGTGGGCCGGAGGGCGTGTATTGTGCTGTAGGTTTTCTGTGTTTCAAAATGAACCACTCACACTTATCTGGGTTGAACTCCATCTGTCACTTCTCAGCCCAGTTTTGCATCCTATGTTTCTAAAATTCAGAACTTCATGAATAGATTGTAAATAGAATTTTAACACTTTGCTTTAGATGAGTTTATGTTTGGTGCATTAATAATTGCTTTGCAAATTGTATAAAAGAAAATGTTGATTTGGTGTGGCTTATAAATTCAAGTTTGTTTGTTATTTCACTTTCTTAAAATTAGTTTCTCTATTCTTTCTCTGTAACATTTGAATACTGACACTGGCTTCTAAATTTTTGCCCATGTGTTCTTCGGTCAAATTAATGGTATCAAAAGGAATTAGCAGGTTTTTTTTTAAAACTTCTGTCCAAGAGATTGGAAAAGGGAAGATCCAGGCCACATACATTATTTCTGTGGGAAGTTCCTTTGACATCATCAGAATTAGAATCAGGTTTAATATCATTGGCATATGTCGTGAAATTTGTTGTTTTGTGACAGCAGTCTATTGCAGTACATAATTTTAAACTAAATAGGAGCAGAATTAGGCCATTGAGCCTGCTCGCCATTCTATCATGGCTGATCCCATACACCTGCCTTCTCGCCATATCCTGTGATGCAGTGACCTGTCAGCAAACTTAATATAACTAAGTATATATTTTTTAAAAAATAAATTAACTAGTGCAAAAAGAGGAAAACGTACTGAGGTGTTCATGAGTTCATTGTCCATTCTGAAATTTCATAGCAGAGGGGAAGAAGCTGTTCCTAAGAGGTTGAGTGTGTGTCTTCACGTTCTTGTACCACTTGCTTGATGGTGCCAGTGAGAAGAAGGCATGTCCTTTGGTGATGGAGGTCCTTAATGACGGATGCTGCCTTTTGAAGGTGTCCTGGATGCTGAGGAGGCTAGTGCCCATGATGGTGCTGGCTGAGTTTACAAATTTCTGCAGCTTTTTCTGATCCTGGGCAGTGCCTGCTTCATACCAGACAGTGATGCAACCAGTTAGAATGCTCTCTGCTGTACTCCTGTACAAATTTGCGAGGTCTTTGGTGACATACCAATTATCCTTAAAGTCCTAATAAAGTATAGCTGCTTGTTGTGCCTTCTTTGTAATTGCATCAATATGTTGGGCCCAGAATAGATACTCAAAGATACTGACACCCAAGAATTTGAAGCTGCTCTCTCTTTCCACTTCAGTGATGATGAATGTAAAATCCAACTCATTGCTGCTTTTGCGCTGTAGAGCAAAAACAATAGTTGGCTTGCCCTCTGGAGAGAACTGAGTTCAATACGTGTGATTTTGAAATGTCTGAGAGTGATAAGTATGTGCTGAGGGCTTGTTTCCCCATGGAGAATCTAGAGAAAGTTGCATTAGCTCAGGATAAAGTGTTGGTAATGTAGAACTAGTGAAGATTGCAAACTTTTGGAATAAAACTGAAAATGGTAAAAAATACTCAGCGGGTTAGAGCACCAGTGGAGCGAGAAAAATAATTAACGTTAAAGGTCAATGATCATTCTGTAATTCTTTCCTGAGTGATCTTTTTAACTACGTACATTGATTTGACTAACAACAGAGCAATCACATTTTACTAATAATTTTCTATAAAGCCTTGCTTCTTAAAAACTTCAGTAACATTCTTTGTCCTTAGCTGTGGTCTATGTCTTCCTACAACATAAAGTGCCATCTGGTATGCCTTGACTGTTTTGCCCTTATAAGCCAAGGTCACATTCACTGTTTTCAGCCTACTTCTGATCTCTGCTTTAATCAAAGAGTTTCTTCACTGCTGCAGAGAGACGATTTTGGCTATTTTATCTATTTGGGCACTGGGATTTGTCTGTTTTACTGAAATACACACTTTCTTGCATTCATAACACGTGGTATTACACCTTAGCAGAGAATTCATTGCAACTTCCTGCCAGGTGTTGTTTTTTTAAATGGACTCATGAGCTTCAATTTGGGCTTTCCTGAGAACTTGCAAAACGTGCAAAGAATATATTGCATTGCAACTGACACGATATGTCGTTACATGAGAAAAGCTATTCTTGTTCTGTAATGCTGTAAATAAAAAAAAATAAACTTTATGGGGTTGTAAGCATCAAGGTTTGTTTATTGTTTCAATGCATCTTCTGGAGGCTTTTATTGAAAGGTAGATTGGAAAAAATAGTTGGGGAGAATTGCTTTATCAATATTTAAATTTTTTTTAACCACAAGTCCAAACAAGTACAATCCTGGAAACTGAGATAACCATATTAATTTTTGGTGCGTGTTTTTGCCATGAAAATTGGCATCTTCTGGGATTTTCCATTTTCTCATTGTTTGTTTCTGGATGTCCTGAAATGTTTTATATGAAAGAAGCTTTTTGAAACTGAATCCATTGCTTTTCTTTTTAAGATAAAAATTCTTTACAGAATTCACATGAAATCATTAATGCCATTATAGATGGGGAGGCGTGGTTCGGACAGTTTGGAAAGATTTTTTTTTAGAATTTTGTAAAAATCTGGTCACAGCATCTAGCAGAGCAGCACTAGGTTTAACAAAACGTCAAGTGAATACAGAGGTGATTGCAGAAGTTGCATTAGTAGCATTTGGACCAGTAGAAATATAACCAAGTTATTGCAGCGGCTTAGAACTGGGTCGTGGTGCTATGAAAAGTATTTAAATTTTGATTTGACAAAGATCAATATTTACCTGAAAAGTAAATGTGCTAGTTTGTAAACCATTCATAGGTACATTTTAAATATTGTGTATATTCTAGCTGCCTTAGTGGAAGGGTGTCCAGTTCCTGCTACTGTCTGTAAGGAGTTTGTATGTTCTCCCTGTGACCACTTGGGTTTCTTCCGGGTATTCCGGTTTCCTCCTACATTCCAAAGATGTATGGGTTGGTGAGTTAATTGGTCACATGGGTTGTGCAGGCTCATTGGGTTGGAAGTGCTTGTCACTATGCTATATCTCTAAATGTAAAAAAAATGTAGGTTGGTAACATTATGTGGAGCAGTAATGTAAATTCAGCATGTACCCAGTGAAAAGGACAATTAAAAGTGAGCAAATATCCCAGTCATGGAATGAAAAAGAATAAGTCGGCATGGAAATGCTATCATCTTATCCATACTGGTAGAGCTAATGGTCACTGTATTTGGGAAGGATAAAGTCAAAGCTGAAATGTGGAAAGCATTTTAGTGCATGAGTGATAAATCTATAGTTCTCTCAAGAGGAAGTCAAGGATGTCTTTGAATCTGAGTAATCTGAGATTGCAGTAGCCTACTTGAAAAGAGCAAGTAACTAAGCTTTGACCTATATTGCATGCAGCACCTCCCAGCTGAAAGAATTCATTTTATGTATGGGGCTTTTATAGAACATTCATTAGAGATTACTTAACATTGTTGATTCACCATTGTATCATGTAACAATCAAGAAGGAATGGGGGAGGGTGGTGTAGGGTCAGTAAACGAACCCTAAAGATACTTTTAGGCAGTGAATTCTGTAAAGTTAAATTTCCGTTACCCAAATGGCCATAACATGGGTCGTCTGTACAATTTACTTTGTATCAATATCATATTTAACCAGTTGAGTGCATGCTTTTGATCTCTGCCATATGTCTTCCTGCCAAATTAATGGTTCACTGAAGCTTCCTTTGTATCATCTGTTGTGTTGAAAGCTAATCAAAAGGACTTGAAACTGTATTTGTTCCTGGATTTCTATTTAAAACACTCTCTCCAGTGTAGTAATTGTTAACAAGTTAATTTTTATGAAAGCCAAAGACAATACTTGGCTGTACTCTCTGGAATGTGGGTTTTCTTTTGGCTGTTGAATAATTCTGTTTTGCTTCGTCTACTTGCTGCAGTATCCTTTAAGTGGATTGACATTAGGATATTTTGAAAATACTGCCTCAATTCCAGTTTTAATCCCATAATCATAATGCTGAACATGAATTATCTAATGATCATGAATTATCTGAAGGAGGTAGATTTAACTTAAGGAGAAAATAAGGATTTTATGAGAGGGGTTTTCTTGTGTAAGTAGCTTTAATTTAATTTTATAGCTTTTATTTTCCAATAAACACTTGTTCAGATATGTTATTTGTGGATATGATGAGTGTGCGACCAACCTTCATTGTCAGAAACAAAATAAAAGCATTAGATGAATGGTGTTTATTAAAATATGAGCATTCTTTGTCTTTTTTGTTTTATTTGATAACCCCAGCTAGATCACTTATCCTGTTAGTTATTTTGCCTTAGATGTATATAAAGATTAATACATAGTTTACAAATTTGTTAGTCATTATGTCTTTTCTGTTACACCTATGCATTTCCTAACCTACCTTGGCTAACTCTGTCTTATCTGCCTCCATAGTTCATTCAAAGTTAAAGCCTCTGTTTCAGATTGAACTAATAATTTGCAAAATTAAAAACTTCTATCATTTTTTGGTCACTGTTCCTTTAAAGCTGTTTAACGAGCAGATGAAAGACCAACACTTACTCTTTAAATCATATTATGCACAATATTTTACAATTCAATATGGGCTGTACTTGCAGAAATGACAGTGAGCCAGATTTTCTTCTACAACAGTTTTGATAATTTTGTAGCCACCATTATTGAGGCTAGCTTATTTAAATTTAAATCCCCTGGATGTTATTTTATTTTTTAACTCTTAACTCCAATTAATTTATGTTGTCCCGTCATTTAAACACAGTGCCACTGTGAGGACCTTGGTTGGGGTCGACCATGGATATTGCGTCCTACATGTCTATGTGATACACAAGTCAGGGCAGTACGATATTGAGAGCAAGCTGTTTCCCATGCAGCAGACTTCCCCTTCTCCATGCAGCCAAATCCAAAGGACCAGTAGAGACCAGCATGGTTTGGCACTCAGTGGCGCCATAGGAGTTGCCAGTCACCGTTGAACTCAACATTGGACTGCCTTATGAACTTCAGCTCCAGATTTTCCCTCTGGGTTTATTCCCAAAGCCTTCCCCATGAGTGGGCATAGCCACAAGGCAGCAGAGGGTTGAAATCAGAGATTTCCTTCTAGATCAGTTGCCAACCACAGTTGATGAGCCCCATCTGCTTGAAGCGACTGGTTTTAAGGCAGCAGTAACCCACCTTTGCCCTTCTGTCAATAGAAATGCTTTCACCAGGCTTAGTAGCTAAACCACATGTGAAGGCCAGGAGCTGGACTTGGTTGGCAGAGGCTATTTGAGGCACACACCATTGGGAGTACTTAATAGCTACTGGGAGCTTATCCCCACTACCTCCCCAGCTATGACAGCCTTAAGGAACCACAGTGCCAGTATGTCCTCCATTATTGCCAAGAATCCATTGCAGCCAGTTTTATAGATAGCAAGTTGAACTGTCACTTTGATCTCTTTAAAACAGTGCCCATGTGATCACTGTGTATAATTCAGCTTGAGCTAAACACTTTGCTCATTTGGTAAGAAAAGGAAGGCAGATTATTATCTAAATGGAGTCAAGTTAGGAAAAAGGGAAATACAACGAGATCTAGGTGTTCTTGTACATCAGTCACTGAAAGCAAGCATGCAAGTACAGCAGACAGTGAAGAAAACTGATTGGAGTGACTGGGCTTGTATACACTGGAACTTAGAAGGATGAGGGGGGATCTGATTGAAACATATAAGATTATTAAGGGATTGGACATGCTGGAGTTAGGAAGCATGTTCCTGCTGATGGGTGAGTCCAGAACCAGAGGCCACAGTTTAAGAGTAAAGGGTAGGCCATTTAGAACGGAGTTGAGGAAAAACTTTTTCACCCAGAGAGTGGTGGATATATGGAATGCTCTGCCCCAGAAGGCAGTGGAGGCCAAGTCTCTGGATGCTTTCAAGAAAGAGATGGATAGAGCTCTTAAAGATAACAGAATCAAAGGTTATGGGGATAAGGCAGGAACTGGATACTGATTATGGATGATCAGCCATGATCACAGTGAATGGCGGTGCTGGCTCGAAGGGTCGAATGGCCTACTCCTGCACCTATTGTCTATTGGTAGCTGATATCTGTTGATACCTACTGCTCAATGTATGTACAAAAATTGAAACAATATAAAGTTGGTTCAGGAATCGAATTTTAGGAACTTAAATGTTGGTACATAAATTGCTGATTTTGGAGTTCTAAAACATAAATGCTCAGCAGATTAGACTGCATCTTTGGAGAGGCAAATAAGAGCTGAAGACTTGGGTCACTGATCTTTCATCAGAATCTGAAGTTTTTGTGTAAGTCAGTTCCAGCATTTCTTTCTCTATAAGTGGTACCTAACTTGAGTGTTTTAATATTTTCTGCATATACTAGTCCCAGTCATAAATCTTCCCCTTGTAGTGAATGCCTTGCTGTACTGTAAAGGTACTTCAATTCTGTGATGGTTACTTATGGTAAGATAGTGGCGTGTTCGGTCGTAGAGGCTTTATGGGGCCAACCAGAAGTGTTATTGTCCTTGAACATATTTTTAATGATCACAAGACCCTGCTGAATATTAAGAACCGCAGGTCTACATAGACATAGAACATAGAATAGTACAGCACAGTACAGGCCCTTCGGCCCATATTGTAGTGCTGACACTCAAACCCTGCCTCCCATATAAGACCCACCTTAAATTCCTCCATATACCTGTCTAGTAGTCTCTTAAACTTCACAAGTGTATCTGCCTCCACCACTGACTCAGGTAGTGCATTCCACGCACCAACCACTCTCTGAGTAAAAAACCTTCCTTTAATATCCCCCTTGAACTTCCCACCCCTTACCTTAAAGCCATGTCCTCTTGTATTGAGCAGTGGTGCCCTGGGGAAGAGGCACTGGCTATCCACTCTATCTATTCCTCTTATTATCTTGTACACCTCTATCATGTCTCCTCTCATCCTCCTTCTCTCCAAAGAGTAAAGCCTTAGCTCCCTCAATCTCTGATCATAATGCATACTCTCTAAACCAGGCAGCATCCTGGTAAATCTTCTCTGTACCCTTTCCAATGCTTCCACATCCTTCCTATAGTGAGGTGACCAGAACTGGACACAGTACTCCAAGTGTGGCCTAACCAGAGTTTTATAGTGCTGCATCATTACATCGTGACTCTTAAACTCTATCCCTCGACTTATGAAAGCTAACACCCCATAAGCTTTCTTAACTACCCTATCCACCTGTGAGGCAACTTTCAGGGATCTGTGGACATATACCCCCAGATCCCTCTGCTCTTCCACACTACCAAGTATCCTGCCATTTACTTTGTACTCTGCCTTGGAGTTTGTCCTTCCAAAGTGTACCACCCCACTCTTCTCCGGTTTGAACTCCATCTACCACTTCTCAGCCCACTTCTGCATCCTATCAATGTCTCTCTGCAATCTTTGACAATCCTGTACACTATCTACAACGCCACCAACCTTTGTGTCGTCTGCAAACTTGCCAACCCACCTCCACTTCTACCCCCACATCCAGGTCGTTAATAAAAATCACGAAAAGTAGAGGTCCCAGAACCGATCCTTGTGGGACACCACTAGTCACAATCCTCCAATCTGAATGTACTCCCTCCACCACGACCCTCTGCCTTCTGCAGGCAAGCCAATTCTGAATCCACCTGCCAAACTTCCCTGGATCCCATGCCTCCTAACTTCCTGAATAAGCCTACCCTGTGGAACCTTGTCAAATGCCTTACTAAAATCCATATAGATCACATCCACTGCACTACCCTCATCTATATGCCTGGTCACCTCCTCAAAGAACTCTATCAGGCCTGTTAGACACGATCTGCCCTTCACAAAGCCATGCTGACTGTCCCTGATCAGACCATGATTCTCTAAATGCCCAGAGATCCTATCTCTTTTCCAACAGCTTTCCCACCACAGACGTAAGGCTCACTGGTCAATAATTACCTGGACTATCCCTACTACCTTTTTTGAACAAGGGGACAATCCTCCAGTACCATTCCCGTGGACAACGAGGACATAAAGACCCTCTCCAGAGGCTCAGCAATCTCTTCCCTCGCCTCGTGGAGCAGCCTGGGGAATATTCTGTCAGGCCCCGGGGACTTATCTGTCCTAATGTATTTTAACAACTCCAACACCTCCTCTCCCTTAATATCAACATGCTCCAGAACATCAACCTCACTCATATTGTCCTCACCATCATCAAGTTCCCTCTCATTGGTGAATACCGAAGAGAAGTATTCATTGAGGACCTCGCTCACTTCCACAACCTCCGGGCACATCTTCCCACCTTTATCTCTAATCGGTCCTACCTTCACTCCTGTCATCCTTTTTTTCTTCACATAATTGAAGAATGCCTTGGGGTTTTCCTTTACCCTACTCGCCAAGGCCTTCTCATGCCCCCTTCTTGCTCTTCTCAGCCCCTTCTTAAGCTCCTTTCTTGCTTCCCTATATTCCTCAATAGACCCATCTGATCCTTGCTTCCTAACCCTCATGTATGCTGCCGCCTTCCACCTGACTAGATTTTCCACCTCACTTGTCACCCATGGTTCCTTCACCCTACCATTCTTTATCTTCCTCACTGGGACAAATTTATCCCTAACATCCTGCAAGAGATCTCTAAACATCGACCACATGTCCATAGTACATTTCCCTGCAAAAACATCATCCCAATTCTCACCCGCAAGTTCTAGCCTTATAGCCTCATAATTTGCCCTTCCCCAATTAAAATTTTTCCTGTCCTCGCTGATTCTGTCCTTTACCATGATAATGCTAAAGGCCAGGGAGTGGTGGTCACTGTCCCCCAGATACTTACCCACTGAGAGATCTGTGACCTGACCCGGTTCATCACCTAGGACTAGATCTAGTATGGCATTCCCCCTGGTCGGCCTGTCCACATACTGTGACAGGAATCCGTCCTGGACACACTTAACAAATTCTGCCCCATCTAAACCCTTGGAACTAATCAGGTGCCAATCAATAATAGGGAAGTTGAAGTCACCCATGATAACAACCCTGTTATTTTTGCACCTTTCCAAAATCTTCCTCCCAATCTGCTCCTCTGTATCTCTGCTGCTACCAGGGGGCCTATAGAATACCCCCAATAGAGTAACTGCTCCCTTCCTGTTCCCGACTTCCACCCATACTGACTCAAAAGAGGATACCTTATCAGTGAGTTACTTGTTGGCAAAGAAACTGAAGGAGCTGGACGACTTGGTGCAGATCATGTTGCTGCCTGCGCTAGAGAGGTGTCGGGGGAGTCAGTGCGCAAAGGCATTGTATAGTATGTGTCAATTTTCTTGTGATTGCAACACCCTGTTGAACATTGTTAATGTGGAATTTTGCACGTCTGATTGACTGCTATTTATTGGTGGGCAGCTGTGTGGCCTCGGTCATAGCAAGGCTTAGATCTCAAGCTGCGGTGTCGCCCGTTCACAGCCACCCAGAGAGAGAGAGACATCAGAGGCTGTGCAGCATCCAGGCTGGAGTTCTTGCTGAACACTCTCCCCCCCCCCCCCCCACCCCCCCAGTGTTTATTCAAGAGTAGACAAGCTGTATCGTGTTCAAAGTGTTCAAACTGCAGACGGCAGCAACATTCATGGGACTCATGGTCTTGGACTATGTATTTTTGTGTGACTGTATTTTACTGATATCTTGTATGTGCTTGTGGCCTTATCTGTACTTTGTGCTGTGTATGACTGTTGGTACAGTGTTTTATGCCTTGGCCCTCAAGTAATGCTGCTTTGTTTGGCTGCATTCATGGTCGTCATGGTTGAATGACAATTAAACTTGAACTGAACTGAGTGGTTGCTGATGAGATCTAGGTGGATTTTGAGATGTACAAAAAATAGAGCAGACAGCTGTTGCATCAAAGGAAGATGGGTTTTAAGTTATAGGATGACTTTGAATCATAGCATTTAGGAAACAACAGTACAGGGACAGACTCAAAGACCAACCATTCCTGCACTAATCATTATGACAATCTGACCAGTACCATCTGCCCATATGTGATAACTATCCCTCAATGTGGTCATGTGTCTGTCCAAATGCCATTTAAAGACTGTTAACGTATCTGTTTCTATCACCTGCCTTGACAGCCTAATCCAGATACCTAAAATGCTCTTGCCTCTCCTATCTCCTTTGCACTCTTTTCTTTCCCCACCTTCAAAATAAGTTCTCCAGTACTTGACAGCTTCACCTGGTGGGGTGGGGGTGGCAAAACTATTTACACTATATATGCCACTCATCATTTTATGCTGTTCTATCAGTTTTATCACCGTATCCACTTGTGTTACTACTTTTAGGGAGCTGTGAGCTTACACCCCGAGATCCCTCTATGTTGGTGCTTCCAAAGGTGCAACCATTTGGTCCCAGCTAAACATAACAGTAAAAATATAGCTTTTTTTTATAACAGCATGGGGGTTGAATTCTTTAGTGGAATGAAAAAAATATGCAAATACATTTCCCCCCTATACCATATGATGTTTGAATGCTGTGTTTTTTTAAAATTATTGAGGCCTTTGTTCTTTAAGAATTTTACACCCCGTTTTTTCAGTTTATACATTATCTATTTAGCAAGGGCAATTGTTTGGATGAAATACAGTCAGTGTTTTTCTTTCAGTACCATGAGGTTAATAAAGGAGTGAGATGATGAAATGAATTCCCTTTTAATATAGTTCAGTGCAATTGGCATTGTATTTATTGCCAGACTGTTAATTGCATATAAATTGCTGGAAAATTAACACTTTTGAAATTGGTTCTATTTATGATGCCTTTTTCCTAACCACATTAAATATGCTTCATAAATCCAAGTTGTTATTGTTGTTACTATATTTAAATACAGCGGCTTGTAACTATCACCTATAGCTTGTTTCATAACATTTGTAATTTAGTATATCTAAACACAATATGGAATTCCTAGCATTTTCGTTACTAGTTTCATTTCAATTATTGCTTTGTGAAAAGGGTCATACAAGTGTTGTGTGCGAAATGTTAACATCTTGTATATAACAGCAACGTGCTATCTGACATGCTGGAAAGATTGTTTGACTTTATTGCATTAAATTACATCAGTTATTTTTTGGGGAAATATAAGTAACTTGGTGCTTACTGTTTCTCGTTTTGCAATAGTAATAGACAATGCTGATGAACCTTCTCAAAGTTTAGAATTGTCTTCATTTTTCCTTTCTCCAACACAGCCAGGTGTACTTGGATATTTTGAGTTCAACACCTCACCACAGCCTCCTGGTTTTTTGACGTTCTACATCTCTGCATTGCATGCACTAAAAAGAGGTACAACTTTAACCTATTCAAAACAAAATAACTATACCTTTGGCACATACTGTTTAACATAACTTTGTTTAATATCTGATGAATGAGTTTTAATTAGTTATAATACAATTAGAATGTAAGGTACAGGAAACTATTTGACTCTCTTGCCTTGAATTTGCCTATCCTTTTTCTTCTCCCCATCATTTTACTTTTTATCATATCTATCCATATCTTTTTTTGGATTTATTGTGCATGTTCAAATAAAAGTTTTTAAATTTTGAAAACTGTAAATCATATCCATTTCCTCATCCAGTATTTTGTAGAAATCAGTTTTTTTTTCCCTTTTGGCTTGCAACAATCCTAGAGAGTTAATCTAATAATAACTTTAAGAATATGTAGCAGATTTCCTAGTAACATTAGCACAAGTTGTATCAAGATTCTGGGAATAAATTTACCATGAACTTGAAAACACTGATTTCAGATTTTGGTGGCATTTTTTGTGGACATTAGTAAATTTTGTTGTACTGCTGTTGGAGATACCATTTCAAAGAAAGATGACTTCTGATTTTCCTTGGGTTTTAAATCTCTGCACAGTATTTAATAAAAAATCTATTAACTGCTCAACAATTCATTCGAATGACACAGGATGCTTTTCTCCAAATTCTGATATTGACACTAAAATGGTAAATGTACTTTATGGGGATTGCTGATATTCCATAAAATCAAAGTAATGAAAACTGAGGGTACATTCTTATTTCATGAAGTGTTTTGATCCTGCAATGGTTTGGTTGAGATCTGCTGAAAGTGAAACGTCTCTTGGTTTCAGATCATCAAGGAACAATTCGTTTTGGTGTGATTACAAGCAAGCAGGTGGCTAAAGAAATATCTGTAACTGATCCTGGAACAATTTATATGCATAGACATTTCAACGCTTCCCTAGTAAGTTATTTATCAGTCAGTGTCCAATTAGTTCCTCTAATTACTGCATAACGTATGGCTTTTAACTTTAGAGTCAGAGTCATAGAACACTACAACACAGAAACAGGACCTTTGGCCCAAATAGTCTGTGCTGAACTATTAAACTGCCCAGTGACGTCTACGTGCACCTGAACCATACCCTCCATACCCCTCCCATCCATGTACCTGTCCAAAATTTCTCTTAAATGTTGAAAATGAATCTGTATCCACCACTTTGGCTGGCAGCTCATTCCACGCTTTTTCCACCCTCTGAATGAAGAGATTAACTGTTTCAACTGTCATTCCTAATCTGTGACCACTAGTTTTAGTCTCACTGAACCTCAGTGGAAAAAGCCTGCTGCATTTACCCTGTGTATACCCTTCATCATTTTGTATTCCTCTATCAAATCTCCTCTCAATCTTCTACGCGCTAGGGAATAAAGTCCTAACCTGTTCAATCTTTCCTTGTAACTCGGATCCTCCAGTCCTGACAACATCCTTGTAAGCCTTATTGATTTCTTTCTTGTATGTAGGTGACCAAACTGCATGAAATACTTCAAATTGGGCCTCACCAACATCTTGTACAACTTCAAAATAACATCCCAACTCCTGTATTCAGTACTTTGATTTATGAAGGACAATGTGCTAAATGCTTTCTTTACGACCCTACCAACCTGTGATGCAACTCACAAGGAATTGTGGACCTGAATTCCCAGATCCCCCATTCTATATTGCAGTGGTCCCCAACCACCGGGCCGCAAAGCATGTGCTACCGGGCCGCGAGGAAAAGATATGAGTCAGCTGCACCTTTCCTCATTCCCTGTCACGCACTGTTGAACTTGAACATAGGGTTGCCAACTGTCCCGTATTTGCCGGGACATCCTGTATATTGGGCTAAATTGGTTTGTCCCGTACGGGATCGCCCTTGTCCCATATTTTCCCCGCTAAGGTGGAGCGTTTCTGTGAAACCGTTCGTAAGCTGAAATGGTGTAAAGCGAAGAAGCAATTACCATTAATTTATATGGGAAAAGGTTTTGAGCGTTCCCAGACCCAAAAAGTAACCTACCAAATAACACATAAAACCTAAAATAACACTAACATATAGTAAAAGCAGGAATGGTATGATAAATACACAGCCTATATAAAGTAGAAAATAATGTATGTACAGTGTAGTTTCACTTAACAGAGTCGGGAAGATTAAACCAAAACCGATTTGTAGAAAAAAATCGGCTCGTACACGCATGCACACACAGGTGCCCGCGCAAGGCTTCATGGTCGTGGTAGTCTTTCTCGGGGTAAACACGTGTCCCGTATTTGACTGCTATTTTTGTCCCTTATTTAGGAGTGAGAAAGTTGGCAACCCTCACTGTAAAAGACATGCTGAGGTGAACTTACCTCTACTTGAACACCCCGGTCGGCTGATCCGCAAGAATATTGTCAATATTAAACTGGTCCGCGGTGCAAAAAAGGTTGGGGACCTCTGCTGTATTTCACTTCTCAGTGCCCTACTGCTCACCATGCAAGTCCTGGCCTGGTTTTTCCCCCTCAAGTGCAACAGCTCATACCTATCTGCATTAAATTCCATCTGCTATTTTTCAGCCTATTTTTTTTTTTCAGTTGATTCAGATTCAGCCACAAACTTTAATAGCCTTCCTTGCTGTCCTCTTACACCCCCATTTTGGTGTCATCTGCAAATTCGCTGATCCAGTTTACCACACTATCACCCAAATCATTGATATAGATGACAAACAACAATGGACCCAGCACCGATCCCTGCGACATTCCACGAGTCACAGTCTCCAATCAGAGAGGCAACCAACTGGCTTTTCCTGTGAGATCAATGTCAAATCCAATTTTTTACCTCATCTTGGATGCCAAGTGACTGAACCATCTTGACCAGCCTGCCATGTGGAATCTTGTCAAAGGCCTTGCTAATGTCAATGTAGACTACATCCACTGCCTTGCCTTCATCAACTTTCCTGGTAATGTTCTTGGAGAAACTCTTAAGGTTGGTTAGACACAAACTACCGCACACAAAGCCATGTTTACTGTCTCTAATCAATCTCTGTCTATCCAAATAATTCTATTTCCGGTCCCTTAGAATACCTTCCAGTAACTTTCCCACTACTAATTGCAGGCTCCTCAACCTATAATTTCCTAGCTTATTCTTAGAGCCTTTCTTGAACAACATTATATAATCTCCAATCATAGACACCTCACCAGTGGCTAAGGAAATTTTAAATATTTCTGCTTGAGCCACTGTAATTTCTGCACTGGCCTCCTATGGGGTCTGAGGGAACACCTTGTCAAGCTTGGAGACTTGTACGCCCTATTTTGCTTTGACGGCAAACACCACCACCTCTGTAATCTGTGTGTGCTCCATAACCTCAGTGCAGCTTTGCCTCACATCTGTAGATTCTGTGTCCATCTCCCCACTAAATACTGCTGCAAAAAATCAATTTAAGATCTTCCCCCATCTCTTTTGATTCCCTGTGTAGATGATCATGCTGTACTTCTACAGGACCAATTTTGTCCCTTGTTATTCTTTTGCTCTTAATATATCTGTAAAAACTGTTAGGATTCTCCTTCTTTTTGTCTGCTAGAGCAACCTCATGCTTTCTTTTAGCTCTCCTGATTTCCTCCTCAAGTGTTCTCTTGTATTTCTTATACTGCTGAAGTACCTAATTTGCTTATTCCTACCTATACCTGCTGTGCATAGTCTCAGCATCTCTCAAAAACCAAGGTTCCTTAAGCCTTTTATCCTTTTACTCTGACAGGAACATATAAACTCTGTACTCTCAAAATATCACTTTTGAGGTCCTCCCACTTATTAAATACACCTTTGCCAGAGAACAACCTGTCCCAATTCACACTTGCCAGATCCTTTATGGTGCCATCAAAATTGCCCTTTCTTCAATATAGAATCTCAACCCAGGGGCCAGACCGATCCTTCTCCATAATTAACTTGAAACTAATGGCACTATGATCACTGGATGCAAAGTGCTCCTCTACACAAACCTCTGTCACTTGCCCTGTCTCATTCCCTAACAGGAGATCTAATATCACACTCTCTCTAGTTGGGACTTCTATGTACTGATTAAGGAAACTTTTCTGAATACATTTGACAACCTCCATCTCACCCAGCCTTTTACAGTATGGGAGTCCCAGTCAATGTGTGGAAAATTAAAATCACCTGCTATCTCAGATTTGTTTCTTGCAACAGTCTGCAATCTCTCTACAAATTTGTTCCTTTAATTCCAGCAGGCTGTTGGTGGTCTGTAATGTAATTCCATTAATGTGGTCATCCTTTCTTATTCTTCAGTTCCACTCCTATAGCCTCAGTGGGCAAGCTCTCCAGTCTGTTTATAAATACAGGTTTTTGTGTTGTGAAAGGTTTCAATAATAGTGCAACATCAGTGCTAGTAATTGAAGATTGGTTCTTGTGAACATTTAGGAATAGTTCGATGAATTGAGGATAAAGCAATTAAGGAAAATGGAAGCTAAAATACTGTTGAGTCATATAGTATGTTTAAAGGTAGGTGGAAAATATTTCCTAATGTGTCTATGCTCATAGCATAAAATGACACTGAATAGATGTGGCATACTGGAAGATGGAACTATTCACGAGGGTCAAAAATGATTGTTGGATGATTGGTTCCTTATCGATGGTCTTGTGTACTAATCCTGCTTTGAGCTGACTTTGGAAACATGAGACTAAGTCAGATCAGGATTTGATAGTGATCTGGAAGACCTAAAGGATGAGAGAAAACAGATGAGACAATTTTTTTTAGACTAAATTTTATTTATTTGTATTTATCTGCTTCTGTTAGTTAAGACCTGTATCATCTTGAAATGTCTGTTTTTCTAATTCAGGTCTTTCCTCATGAGATCCTAAACTTCACTGCAGTGAATGTCTACAGCTGGGCTTATGAGAATAGAGAGACCTTTATACACTGGTTGCGACCACATGGAAGCAAGAGTCTGCTCCTGAATAATGAGCTTAAGAAAGGGCCGGCTTTGCTATTGTTTTTCCCCTTCAGCCCATTAGCTGAAAAACAGCCACTGATGGAGGAGGTGAGAAGTTAATTCATGTGAATACGTATATGTAGGAATCACAGGATGCTTTCTTTATTCTCAGATCTGCTCTGTATACAAGATGTTCTAACATGAAGGATTTTGCTGAACAGGCTTTTGGAAAAAAATAGCAGTAGGAAATGATTCGGTTAAAACTTAATCTGCATAATCTGCAAAAACAAAAGTTGCTTCTCCATGTCATTTGTATCTGCGTGCTTTTTTAAAAAAATATCTTTGTAAGAGCGGTCTCTTTAGCAGGTTAGTTCTTCATGTGACTTGCTATGAGGTTTGCTCAGTTTTTAATTTAAAGCATTTCCAAATATTTGAAGCAGCTATGTTGCAAGGTATAAAGATCTTTTCTCAATCCTTAATACTGCTAAGGATTTATCTTGCTTCTTGATTTTTAATACAAATTATCATTTATGTAACCCACAGCATGAGAGGTAAACCATTTCCTCACAAGAGATACCAAAATTCTTTAATGCTAGTACAAGCAAATTTCATAAACTCCGTATATACTCTTCAAAGTGAGTGTTGAGCAATAGATTTTTCTGGTTGCTTATATTATTACTTTTATTGCAAGTTTTAGCCACACATTCTGGCACATTCCAACATGGGCTACCCACAGTGTTTGACAAAACAACATAGAACACAACAAGCAACAAAACAGCAACAAAACGAGCCACTTTCCTCCCTTCCAACCACACACACTGACAGTCCTCCAACAGGCCCTTAGTCTCAAGTGCTTCAATTTCAAATTGACCTTTGGCCTCTGATCTTCAGTATTGACTAGCTGGAGTAGGTTAAAAGTTTAGCTTGACATCATGGGCCGAAAGGCCTGTACTGTGCGGTATTGTTCTGTATTCAGTTTTGCACAACCAAATGCATGTACATTCTCTGTACATTTGTCTTGACTTTGAGGTTTGGGGGCGGGGGGGGGGAATGTTTCAGTCATTAGTGTAATACTTCCTCATTTTGTAAAGGGAGTAAGGTTAATAAATTAAGACTAGGTTTGTGTGTTTGAATGCAGTGATATAAATCTATTGAAAAGTATCCAAACACATTTAATGTAGGATCACTGCAGCCAATAGAAAGACTTTTAAACATTATTTATCCTGGCTAGAGTTTAAACATCAGTCTGCAGTTAAAGAATATTGTGTTCTCTATTAGCACCCTTATTTTAAAGACTTACTGTAGTGCCTGTAGCCTCTGTTTTGATGCCATTCAACACAGTAAGTAACAACGAGAATCAATTAAGTATTTTTAATAGAAAACGGTCAACTAGCAGCAAGATCTGGTATAAGTGTATTAAATATTAGGTCACATGGTACAGTTCTTGAAGATAAAGTCATAGTTATTTCTCTGCTTTTTTTAAAAAAAGTAAACGTAAACAGCTGAAAATAGTTAAATAACTAACAGTTAAGGTTTATACAGTAGAACATAGAACAGTACAGCACAGGAACAGACCCTTTGGCCCACAATGCTGTGCCGAATCAATTAAATGGCTAACTAATCTCTTCAGTATAGAAAATACACATATCCTTCCTTTGCTCCTCACTTTAATGTGCCTATCTAAATGTCTTTTAAAAGTCTCTAATGTTTCTGCCTCTAGCACCAGCCCAGGTAGTGCATTCCAGGCACCCACCATTTTCTGCGGGGTCGGGGGGGGGGGATCTTGCCCCGTACATCCCCTTTGAAATTACCCCTTCTCACCTTAAATGCATGATATTTGACATTGCAACCCTGGGAAAAGGATATTGTCTGCTCTATCTATGCTTCTCATAATCTTTTAAATCTCTATCAGATCTCCTCTCAGCATCTGGCGCTCCAGAGAAAACAACCCAAGTTCATCCAACTTCTCGTTATAGCACATGACCTCTAATCCAGGCAGGTAAACCTTTTCTGCACTCTCTCCAAAGCCCCAATGTCCTCCTATCATGGGACAACCAGGACTGTATACAGTACTCTAGATGTGGCCCAGCTAAAGTTTTATAAAACTGTAGCATTACTTCCTGACGAACTCAGTGCTTCAACTAATAAAGGCAAGCATGTCATATGCTGTCTTAACCACCCTATCAACCTGTGTAAGCACTTTCAGGGAGCTATGAACTTAGACCCCAAGATCCCTCTCCTCATCAGCCCTGTTACGGGTCTTGCCCTTAACAGTCTGCTGTCTCTTTACATTTGACCTACAAAGGGGCACAACTCACATTTGGCCCGGTTAGCTTCCATCTGCCATTTCTCTGTATATATCTGCAGATGATTTATATTTCATTCACTGTATTCTTTGCCTGTCTTCTATGCTACCCACAACACTACCAATCTTTGTATCGTCTGCAAACTTACTAGCCCACCTATGTACATTTTCATCCATGTCATTTATATACATCACAAGCAGCAGGGGTCCCAGTAAGCTTTCTGCAGAGCACCACTAATCACAGACCTCCAGCTAGAATAAGTTCTTTCGACCACTACCCTCTGTGTTCTATGGGCAAGCCAGTTCTCAATCCAGGTTCACCGTGAATCCCACACATCTACATCTTCTTGATGAGCATCCATGAGGGACCTTGTCAAATGCCTTAGAAAATCCAGGCAGACGTCAGCAGCAGCTCTACCTTCATCAATCACCCTCATGTCATCTTAACCAAAAAACTCAATCCAAATTAGTAAAGCACAACTTGCCCCACACAAAGTCATGGCCTCCCTAATTAGGCCATGGTTTTCCAAATGCTCATAAACCATATCCCTAAGAATTCTCTTCAGTAACATTGTGGGACTTGCCAATTTATAGCTTGCAGGAGTATCCCTTATTGAATAATAGAACAGTAGCTTCAAAATTATATACTTCACCACCAACCTCCAGCCCAATCATTTTTCCATATGCTGTTATAGGCTGTTTTGATTCATTACATCTGTATGGCTTTCAGAGCAATGCCTTACCTCATTAATTTTCCATTTAAGTTCAAGTTTGTTGTCAAATGACTATGCATTTGTACAACCAAATGAAACAGTGTTCCTCCAGACCACAGTGCAGCTAAACAACACATAAACCAAAATATTGTACTAAAATTCAGGTAACAAAGTATAATTCAAAATACATGTCGTAAAGCACAGTACAGCAGACAGCTTGCTGTTCTAGTGACAAGACCTTGATAGTGATAGGTTATTCAATAGTGTAACAGCCTGAGGGAAGAAGCTGTTACCCAGTCTGGCAGTCCTAGTCCTCATGCTCCTGTGCCTCCTTCCTGACCATAGTGGGTCAAATAGATTGTGGGATGGGTGGTAAAGGTCCTTAACATGCTTTGTCTGCAACGCTCCTGTAAATGTCACAAATGGGGGATGGACGAGATCTCATTGATCCCCTTGGCTTTTTTTTTGTACTGTCTTCTATAGGATCTTGTAGTCTGATGCCTTGCAGCTTCTGTACCACACAACGATGCAGCCAGACAGGACACTCGATCTTGCTCCTCACGAAAGTTGTTAGAATGGGGTGGGGAGTCCTGCATGCCTCAGTTTCTTCAAAGTGTAGATGCTACTGTGCCTTCTAATGAAGAGGTATTGTAGGTCCAGGTTAGAATGTTCATTATGTGCACACCAAGGAACTTTGTGCTCTTCGTGCTGTCTATGGCAGGGCCATAGACAAACAGTGGACAGTGATCGACTTGTGCCTTCCTGAAGCTCACAGTCATCTCTTTTGTGTTGTCCATGCTGAGACTGAGGTTGTTCTCACGTCTTTTGACAAGCCTTTACCTCCTCTCTGTTTGTCAACTCATCATTGTTGCTAATGTACGAGGGGTGATTGATAAGTTCGTGGCCCAAGGTAGAAGTAGATGAGTTATACAGCTCTCATTACATGCACATGCAGTTCAACTCTTTCAGTGATTATGCAGAAAGCTTGAAGTTAATAACTCATCAAGGGTAACCTCAAACTTTCTGCATAATCACTCAGGGTTGATCTGCACGTGCATGTAACGAGAGCGGTATAGCTCATCTCCTTCTACCTGAAGGCACGAGCCTATCAATCACCCCTGCTGTGGACACTTTCTGGAGGTCCAAGATCCGTATGCTCCATGACCGCTGGACTAAGTGTGTAAATGTAGGAGGGGACTATGTTGAAAAGTAAATGTGCTAGGTTTTCTAAAATTGACGCCTCCTATATTAGGCCACAAACTTATCAATCACCCCTCGTAGTATCATTAGCAAACGTAATGATGTAGTTTCAGCTGAATCTTGCCATCTTGAGTCAGCAGTAGACTGAGCACACAACCCTTGGAGGAGGGGGCACCAGTGCTCAGTATGATGGAGCTTGAGATGTTGCTGCCAACTCAGACTGACTGGGCTCTTTCCATCAAGAAGTCCAGGATCGATTTACAGCGTGGTGTTGAGTCCAACGAGGACAGTTTACCCATTAGCCTCTGAGGGATGACTGTGCTAAACGCCGAGCTGAAGTCGATAAACATCACCCTGCCACAGGAAGCATCGTTTTCTAGGTGGGACAGGACAGGGTGGAGGGCCGAAGCTATGGCATCATCAGAGGAACGTTTTGAGTGGTAGGCTAACTGAAAAAGGTCCAATGTAGCTGGAAGGTGGGATTTTATACAACCCTTTACCAGCAGATCAAAGCACTTCATGATTGTTGAAGTCATTACCACTGGGCAGTAATCATTTAGGCCAAGTCCTATGCACTTTTGGCACCAAAATGATGGTGATTGGCTTGAAGGCCTGCAGGTATAGTGGACTATTTTAGAGAAATATTAAAAATGTCCATTGAGGCCTCTGTCCCTCAGCACCTGATCAGGTGTGTTGTCCGACCTGTATTCTTCTCATCTCCTGGGGATAATTTAGTTTCCGCACAATACAGTTGCATGGACACAAGCTCTTCGGCTCAAGGTGCCTATCTGAGCTGGTCCCATTTGCCTCCACACAGACAGCAGAGCAGAGGTCAGAATTTAATCTAGGTTGCTGGAGGACGAGGCAGTAGCTGTACTACTTGTGCCAGTGTGACACCTAGTTCTGTGGATTTTATACTGACTTTACTTCCTTGGTTGCTGTAGACCTCCATGACTGCATCCATGTGGTTCCTGTTGATAAATAGGCACAATTCACAACACTCATTGTGTATAGACCATAACAATTTATTGACTTGGGCCTGCGGTTTCCAGTAGGTAGAGACATCAGATTTGGTTCCCATATGATTTTCCCGAAAACCATACATTTTCATAAAGCAGATATCTCTTCATCTGAATGCTACCTATTGAGTATTTAAAATGACAGAGATACAGAACCTGTGAGAAATATTTCTACTGCGTTTTACTCGAGAACAGCCAATAAGACTGTTGATTGTTGGGATATTTGCTATTTCAGATCCTGCACTTTTTGCTAAACCTTTGGGAAATAGCTTAAATTATTCATCTGAAATTGCAAGCATGCTAATCTGTAGCACCACAATCTGTATAAATTATGAATAAGTATTTCTTCTGGCTGAAGTAAAAAAAACTTAATCAAGGAAACAGAGGCTGGGATGTTGTGCAAATGTTTGCCTGTTCAAAAATTTGTTTTTAAATATGTGCCAGCTCTGTTCTATATTATCTGGCTTTCAGAAGGTGATCAAATCACTTATTCCTACAGAAAGGCTCAAACTATGTTTGATATATGGAATTGATGACTTAATAGACACAAGAAAATTCTGGGGTAATTCAGTAAGTCAGACAGAATCTGTGGAAGGTGATAAACAGCTGAAGTTCTGGCTGTAGCCTCCTTTCCTTCCAGTCCTGATAATGGATCTTGGCCCAAAACGTTGACTGTTCATACCCCTCCATATTGCTGCCTGAGTTGCTGTGTCACGCCAGCGTTTTGTGGGTGTTGCTCAAGATTTCCAGCACCTGCAGTATCTCTTGGTAACTGAAAAGGTTAGGTGGTATGGAATTGAGTGGTGCCTTTGCAGTGCTATGTTTTAATAGGTAACATTTAGTGACATCACTTTCCTGGTTATTACATTGAATTTTATCTGATTTTATTTCTCAGATAACAGAAGTTATTCTTCAGTATCGCAACTGTAATGCCAGCAAGACCATTCAACGTATACTGCAATATTTGGAAAAGACTGAACAGGCAGATCAGGAAGTTCATTCGACGGAGTCTTTCTTCTGGACTAGAAAACGTTGTTGTAACACAGTAGTGCCTTCCCATTGGCATTCTGTAGCTCAGACCCACAACGTATGTGAGCTCTGTATTAATCAGACTCTTGGAATTCAGCCAGGTGTGGTCCGCATTTCAGAATGCAATTTCATAGAGATGGAAGCAGCTCTGGATTCATTCTACCTCAGA
The DNA here is from genome assembly GCF_030028105.1 of Mobula birostris. Taxonomy (NCBI): domain Eukaryota; kingdom Metazoa; phylum Chordata; class Chondrichthyes; order Myliobatiformes; family Myliobatidae; genus Mobula; species Mobula birostris. Next base: position 139,625,920 of record NC_092378.1, on the reverse strand, counting down.
GAGCAGACATTTTTCCAATTGCAATCGAGGATTGTAGAATGCAGCAATTTCTTGAGCTATTACAGCCCATTCAGTTATTACACTGCTTGCTGCAGGACATTCAACAGTCCAATTACATCTGAACATTTTGATGCCCTTGTCTCTTCAGAACTGTTTACCAGTGCAGAGCACAGCCAGGGGATGATTTCACATAATTTTCCTCACATTGAGGATAGAACAACTGGTCTTTTTGATTTGCATCGTACTCACATTGCAGGACTGAGTTGTAATACTAATAAAACTCTAAACTTTTTCTTACTGGATTCAAACTTGCACTGGAGATTTGCAACTAGATTAGGAGCCAGTGAATCTGCACAAGTGCAAGAATTTGCTACCATTGTTGATCTATGGGACGAAGTTCATTATGTCTTCGACCAAAAACAAGTCCTTGATAAATCTTCGATTGGTAGGTACTTATGAAAACAATTTTCAATGCAGCTGAAATTTTGCTGTATTTTCTGAAATAATTTGTTTACTATTAGTGTATACATACTGTAGTTTCCATTTTTAGTCAATTTACCATCATTCCCACCCCACCTATCCCCATTCAAGAAAGATCACCTTAACTCTGCAATGACGTAAAAATCAAATTTGGGTAATGGACATCCTGAAACCCTGAAATGAGCATGGATTTAATTTTCCAAATTTATTGCTGATTTATTTCCTTTACAATATTTAAATTTTGACTTGCTGTATCTCTAACTTTAAAATCTAAATACAACGAAGTTGTGCTGCATAATATTATGTACGTTTGCATTGTCCTGCTCACTAACCTCCAAGGGTCGTGGTAGAGGCAGACACATTAGGTGCATTTTAAGAAACTCTTAAATAAGCACATGAATGATAGAAAAATGAAGGACAATGCAGGAAGGAAGGGTTAAACTGATCTTAGAGTAGCTTAAAAAGACAACACAAAGAGCCTGTACTGTGCTATATCTATACTAAATCTTTTTGCTAGAGTTGTATACTTAGCCCTAGAGTTAACAATCTGTAATTTTAAAAAAAAATGTACATTTATCTAGTGTGTTTATACAACTGTGTTGCAGCACATCTAATTTTGGGTTGCAAGGGGCTTTGTGGATGTACGGATGACAATATTTATTCTTGTATTTATTGAATTTCACTTGTTCAGTTAACCAGAGGTCCATCTCAGTAAAACTCTTTCAATTTATGAACAGTATGTTTCTTGCACGATGTTTCGATCTTGCTACGGCATGTTCCCTTGATGAGGATGCTTTCTTTTCAGCAGCCTAAATTAGGATGCAAGTAATGTTCTTGGAGAGAAAATCTTCAAATTCTCTCCAAACAAGCAATTTAGCTTTACTCCTCAAGGCTACAATGACGTGGAAGAGGTGAATTGCCTCCTAAAAATTATCAGTGTCAAGTAAGTTTAATTAATTGGGAAGTTAGTTGGGAAGTCTGATAATTGCAGTTTTTAATCCATTCACAGCAGATTTGAGTGGAACGTCTTTTATTCTTCCTTTACCAGCAGCAGGCCAACTCAAAATAACTCTGTTTTGTAACGGTTGCATTGAAATAAGGCACTTTTTTAATGTTTTCATTTCTTGGGATCTGGGTATTGCTTGCAGATATTTGTTTCTATTTTTATGTCAGGGTTCCAGCATCTGCAATATTTTATTTTAGATTGGAATTTAATTTTGATGCACAATATTAGTCACTTCATGGAGCTATTATAGCGCTGGTGACCCGGGTTCATTCCACTGCTGTCTTTAAGAAGTTTTTACATTCTCCCCGTGACTCTGTGGGTTCCCCCTGGGTGCTCCAAAAATGTACGGATTAGTAGGTTAATTGGTCACATGGGTGTATTGTGGCAGTGTGGGGTAGAGGGGCCTGTTACAATGTTGTATCCGGGCAGTATCTCTAAATTTTTTTAATTAATTAATCTTTTGTCGTCTATTTCTAAGCTTAGCAAATTGCAAGATGTCATAGAAACATAGAAAACCTACAATACAATACAGGCCTTTCAGCCCACAATGCTATGCCAAGCATCTATTTACTTCAGAAATTACCTAGGGTTACCTATAGCCCACTATTTTTCTAAGCTCCATATACCTATCCAGGAATCTCTTAAAAGACCCTATCATATCCGCCTCCAGCACCGCCACCGGCAGACCATTCCACGCACTCACCACTCACTGCGTGTGGAAAAAAAACGCCTACCCCTGACATCTCCTCTGTACCTACTTCCAAGCACCTTAAAACTGTGCCCTCTCGTATTAACTATTTCAGCCCTGGGAAAAAGCCTCTGAGTATCCGCAAGATTAATGCCTCTCATCTTATGCAACTTCATCAGGTCACCTCTTATCCTCCATCGCTGTAAGTCATCCCTATAATTGCCAAGATCCTATTCCGCAGTGAATACTGAAGCAAAGTATTCATTAAGTACCTCTGCCATCTCCTCCAGTTCCATACACAAGTTTCCACTGTCACACTTGATTGGTCCTATTCTTTCATGTCTTATCCTCTTGCTCTTCACATATTTGTAGAATGCCTTGGGGTTTTCCTTAATCCTGTTCACCAAGGCCTTCTCATGGCCCCCTCTGGCTCTCCTAATTTCATTCTTTAGCTCCTTCCTGCTAGCCTTATAATCTTCTAGATGTCTATCATTACCTAATTATTTGAACCTTTCGTAAGCTTTTCTTATTGACTAGATTTTCAACAGTCTTTGTATACCACGGTTTCTGTACCCTACCATACTTTTCCTGTCTCACTGGAACATACCTATGCAGAACGCCATTCAAATATCCCCTGAATGTTTGCCATATTTCTGCTGTACGTTTCCCTGAGAACATCTGTTCCCAATTTATGCTTTCAAGGTCCTGCCTGATAGCTTCATATTTTCTCTTTCTCCAATTAAACGCTTTCCTAATTTGTCTGTGCCTATCCCTCTCCAGTGCTATGGTAAAGGAGATAGAATTGTGATCACTATCTTCAAAATGCTCTCCCACTGAGAGACCTGACCAGGTTCATTTCCCAATACCAGATCAAGTACAGCCTTTCCTCTTGTAGGCTTATCTACATAATGTGTCAGGAAACCTTTCTAAACACCTAACAACCTCCACCCCATCTAAACCCCTTGTCAGGCCAGTGGAATTCTACAAATTAAAATATGGCAGATGCTGGAAACCTGAAATAAAAACATTACTAGTGCTGGTAATTGGGTTGAAGAACTGGTGAGATGCAGTCCTATTTTTACCGCAACTGATGGTATTAGAAATTTGTGTTTATAACATGCAGTCAGAAATATTCAATTTTTACTTGAATACCATTTTTGTGTTGCAGAAAGCATAATAAAAAATTACAGCAGGGCATACAGTCCATTACATCGGCATCTTATTGCTGGAACCAAATCTAAAGCTCAGGAAGAATATTTAATAGCTGAAGTAACAACTGAGACATTCGACAATATTGTACTGGATGTTGAAAAGGTGAACCTCTTATTTCTGTCATTACTTATCTAAGCATTGATGTTTATGGCGAAAACCATTTGTCTTGTTAAAAATGCCATAGTACTTTCCAATTACTGTGATGTAAAGTTTAAATGAGTATGCATTTTCTTCAAGCATTTCCTATTTTCTTGTAAAATAATGCAAATAGCTAGTTTGAGATTATCCTGGTGCAAAGCTCTCAGCTCTGTTCATTTCCCTCCATAGATGCTGCCTGACCTGCTGCGGTCCTTCACAGTTTTGTGTGTGTGTTGCAATGGAATTCACATTTCGTTTTGTACTAACAACTACTTTTCATAATGGTCCAAGCTCAAACAAACTTGGCTGAAGCAGAGTACAATATTGTAAAAGTTGGAAGGAAACCTTGCATTTTGACAAAGTCCATTAACTGAAGTATTCTCGTAGCTCCTTTTAAAATGATATTTCTTCCTTTAGAAGATGGAACAACAGCTATTGCTGAACTTCTGTTAATTTCTTGACGTATGCATTAAGCTAAGTGCTTTGTCATGGGAGTAACCAAGGCTTTGGAGTCCAGTTTACATTCTGTTCAAAATCTGCACATTGAGAAGTTTGAAAGATGATGTACTTCCTAGTGTCATTCCTAATTATCATATAAATACACAAAAATAGCTAGCTCTTGGATATCTTTATCTCTGCACAAACTAGTGAGTCAGAGTGATCACCACTCTGATCGGAGTATGAACCTCATCTTTCTTTTTCCTATTCAAGTGCTTCCATTTCAAGTAGGCCTTCTTGATTTTACAACTTCCTACCCTGAAAGTTCCAAAAAGTGTTGACAAACATTTTTGTATCCTAGCTGATCTTGTTGTTGTGCCTAGTGGTTTCACGAAACTGTCATCACATTTGAGCTTTATGCCTTACACTTGATAGAACTGGTCATGAGGATTTGGAAGTAGTGAAACTGACAGGAAACAGAAACTCTTAATACTGCCTCATTCAAAACCAATCTAACCTGTAACGGGAATTGAACTTTCTTGCCTATTGTTATGAAAACAATTAAATTACAAAGCAATTTTGTTTGTGCAGTCACTACAACCTCTTATCTCCTGGGTGGTTGTTAAAAGGCAGCTGTGAAACAGCCTTAGTAAAATTTGCAAACATTTCTTGACGACTGATGCAGGATTTCTCATTTGGTAGTCAAGAGATGTGTGTTTGCCTTAAGTAATTGCCTTCACATGCAGAGTTGAATAAGAACAAAAATAAGATGTTAATAATATCAAATGCTTTATCGTCAATTCATGGAATGAATGTTATTGATCGCAATTTATCTTGCCTGCCTTTGGAAACTGGTATTGGGATTGTACTCTAGAATTAATAACAGGCAGCTTTTTTCAGTTTGTTGTTGGATTTGGGTAAACAAGCAATATTTGTGTAGATGCTCTACAAGTTGATGTGGAACTTTTCAGTATTTTAAACAATTCAACTTCTAGATCCACTAAATATCTTGCTGATTTATGAACGTGTAGTAATGCTTCTACGATTTAGTATTTTTTATTTGCAGGAAATGTCCCCTTTGTCAGACATTAGGGTGGTATGGTTAGCACGCTTTACGTACAGGTGATCCTGTGGGAGATTGTATGTTCTCCCTATGACTGTGTGGGTTTACTCTGGATTTTCTGGTTTTCTCCCACAGTCCAAAGACTTACTGGTTGGTAGGTTAATTGGTCATTGTAAATTGTCCCGTGATTAGGCTAGGGTTAAATTGGGGGATTGCTGGGAGATGTGGCTCGAAGGGCCTTCTCCACACTGTATCTCTATAAAAATGTACTGAGGTACAGTGAAGAGCTTGACTTGCATACCATTCATACAAATCAATTCATTGCAACAGTGCATGGAGGTAGTACAAGGTTTAAAAAGAAATAAGGGTGAAGAATGAAGTGCTGCAGTTACAGAGAGAGTGCAGTGCAGGCAGACAATAAGGTACAAGATCATAATGAGGTAGTTTGAGACTGAGTCCATCTTACTGTATTGGGGAACCATTCAGTCATTTTAAGAGTGATTAAGCAATTCCGATTGAGGTTGGGTGGAATTGGATGCACCTCAACTCTGGCAGGGGTTGCAGGCCATTACTTCCTATAAAGCAAAACCTAACATAATGGCTATGATGTTTCACTCCTAGGTGAGCTCAGTGCTTTTTATGCACCTTTGAAATGGAAAATATAACTATACCTCTGTGAATTCCTGCAGCATCGATGACTTTGACTTCTGCTTCGGAGGCCGACATCAGAACATGTTTCAAGAGGGTGAACCCTCGCACAGTGTCAGACCCTGATGGAGTACCTGGTAGGGATCTGAAAACCTATGTCAACCAACTGTTGGGAATGTTCAAAGACATCTTCAATATCTCACTGTTGCAATTTGAGGTTCCCACTTGCTTCAAAAGGGCGAAAGTCATACTAGTGCCCAAGAAGAGTAGGATGAGCTGTCTTAATGACTGTCAGCCTGTGGCATTTAAGTCTACTGTGGTGAAGTGCTTTGAGAAGTTGGTCATGGCTAGAATCAACTTCTGTCTAAGTAAGGACCTGGACTCACTGCAATTTGCCTATCGCCACAAGAAGTCTACAGTGGATGCATTCCAACTGGCTCTCCATTTAGCTTCTGATCACTTGGACAATAGTAATACCTACGTCAGCTTACTGTTTATTGATTACAGCTCTATGTTCAACACAATCATATCCCCGTTCTAAACTGTAACCTCCAAAATCTCGCTTTGCAACTGGATCCTTGACTTCCTCACTAGGAGACCACAGGCTGTGTGAATTGGAGATAACATCTCCTCCGTGCTGACATTTGACACTGGTACACCTCTAGAATATGTGCTTTGCCCACTGCTCTACTCTCTGTGCACCCACGGCTGTGTGGCTAGGAACAGCTCGAATGCCTAAGAAGGCCTGATAACGGCTATATTTTATTAGGAGTTTGAGGAGAATTGATATGTCACCAGAGACACTCGCAAATTTTTACAGATGTACCGTGAAGGAGAATCTAACTGGTTCCATCTTTCATTTTGTATGGAGGAGCCACTGCACAAGATCAGAAAAAGTTGTGGAAAGTTGTAAACGCAGCCTCCTCAGCATCCAGGAAATCTTTAAAAGGCAGTATCCATTATTAAGGACCTCCATCACCCAGCGCATGCTTTCTTCTTGCTACCATCGAGGTGGTACATGACCTGAAGACTCACACTCAACATTTCAGGAACAGCTTCTTCCCCTCTGCCATCAGATTTCTGAATGGACCGTGAACCCACAAACACTATGTCACTTTATTTTTCCTCTTTTTTTCACTATTTATTTAACTTTTATTAGTTATTATTATGTATTGTAATGTACTGCTGCTGCAAAGCAACAAATTTCACAACATATGCCAGTGATATTAAACCAGGTTTTGCTTCTGATCTTTAAATATCAGTATGAAAGCTGTACTTGGGCCTGGTGTATTGTGCTTTCAGGCTTTTGTATGATAGGAGGGAAGAGAACAGAGGTTGTCTGGGATGGGTGGAGTGTTTGTCTGTACCCCACTGCTTCAGTAATTCAGCCAGCGTAATCAGAGACCATGGAATGGAGGCTGGTTTCTGTAATGTGCTGAGCTGTGTCCACAACTCTGCAGTTTCTTGTGGTCATGGGCAGAGCAGTTGCCATACCAAGTCATGATACATCTGGATAGGTTGCTTCCTGTGGTACTTTGATAGGGTCGAAGGGAGCATGCTAAATTTCTTTAACCTCCTGAGGAAATGAAGGTGTTGGTGAGCTTTCTTGGCCATGGTGTCAACGTGAATGGACCAGGGCAGGCTATTAGTGATGCTCACCCCGAGGAACTTAAAGCCATCAAGCCTCTTGACCTCAGCAGTGTGAATTCAGTGGCCAGCTCTTTTGTTTTGCTGGCATTGAGGGAAGTGTTGGCATGACACTATGTCACTAGGCTCTCTTCATGTTCTCTGACTCATTGATATTTGAGAAACAGCCCACTACAGTGGTATCATCTGCAAACTTGTAAATGGAGATGGAGCACAATCTGGCCATGCAGTTGTGAGTGTAGAGTAGGGGGCTGAGGATGTAGCTTTGTGGGGCACCAGTGTTCAGAATAATTGTGGAGGTAGCATTGCTGTCTGTCCTTACTGATTTTGCTCTGCTGATCAGAAAATCAAGGACCCAGTTGGTAAGGAAGATGTTGAGTCCCAGGTCTAGGAGTTTATGATGCATTTAAGATTTTAATTCCTCTGATATTTTTGTCATTAGCGGTAATCGTTGTGGTCATATGTAGTTTGCGTATGTGGTTAATGCAGGTATAAAGGTAGGGCAGGGACATCTGATCCAACGTAACCATCTGTTTCATGCCAAAAGATTCAGAGTTGTTTGGCTAATTTCCAAACCATCCAGACCTTGCTGACGAAGGTCTGCCTTTGCTGCTGGGAGTTGAATCTCCCAGTTCTGTCTGGCACATGTCCTCTTCCTGCGGATTAGTAGTTGATATATCTGGATGGCAAAAGGTTTACAGTAAATTGGATCTGGCTTAGTCTGGCACTTAAAAGGATTGGAATGGGAAGTAGATGAAATATCAAAACTTCTCTTAAAGCTTCTATCCTGGCTTACAGGCCTCTTACAATTTTTTCCTTATAGAGAACTCTGCACCTTCGCCCCTCTTGTTCTGCTATCCTGTTTTTATACCCTTTGAAATATCTTTCTACCAGGTCCATCTTTAAGATATAATCAGTTGTGGATGCCAAGGTAATTAAGTGTGTAGTGAAAAATTACTTGGCGCTTAATTGGTTGCATTTTCAAAAAAAAATCTAGCCTAGCTAGAAGACTTTATTATAAAAGTGTAGCAGTCAATTCAAAGTGCAATTGAAGATGACCCCGAACATATAGAGGAAATTCTTTTTCTGTTAAATGGTCCATTTTGTGATTTTTTTTTTTTAGTAAGGAAGCTCACCTCTGTCCCAGAATACTGATGGACTTTTACTGCTGTACCATTGAGAGCATACTCACCAACTGCATCTCAGTATGGTGTGGCAATTGTCCCTTATCGGGCCGCAAAGCACTCCAGCGTGTGGTGAAAACTGCCCAGCGGATTATCGGCATCCAGTTGCACACCATTGAGAACATCAACCATAAACGTTGCCCTGGGGGGGGGGGGGCGGGGAAGGATTATCAGGGATGCATCTCACCCTAACCATGGACTTTTCGCTCTCCTCCCATCCGGTAGGCGCTACAGGAGCCTCCGCTCCCGCACCAGCAGGCACAGGAAGAGCTTCTTCCCTGAGGCTGTGACCCTGCTGAACCTCACATCACAGCGCTAAGCAGTATTGCATCCGTATTGTACTGTCTCAGTACTTTTATATTTGTGTGCTGTAGCACTTTTTATTCGCAGTTATTTTGTAAGTAACACTATTCTTTGCATTTCTGGTCAGATGCTAAATGCATTTCATTGGCTTTGTATCTGTACTTGGCACAATGACAATAAAGTTGAATCTAATCTAATCTAAAACTCAAAGTCATGGTATCTACACATACGCTCAGTGGCCACTTTTATTTGGATACACTCCTGTACCTAATAAAGTGGCCAGAGGAGTAGAACCCTGTTTAGTCTTTTGCTGCTATGGCCAATCCACTTCAAGGTTTGATATGCGTTCATAGATGCTCTTCTCTTCTGCACACCACTGTTGTTACGCATGGTTATTTGAGTTACTGTCACCTTTCCGTCAGCTTGAAGCACTGTGGGTCTTCTCCTCTGACCACATTAACAAGGTGTTTTACCTGCAGAACTGCTGCTCATGGATGTGTTTTTTTGTTTTTTGTACCATTTTCTGTAAACTCTTAACAACTTGTGTCTGAAAATCCAGGGAGATCAGCAGTTTCAGCGATAGTATGACGCTAGCAATTATTCTGTGGTCGAAGTCAGTAAGGTCACATTACTTCCCCATTCTGATATTTGGTCTGAACAAGATTGAATCTCTTGTCAATATGCTTTTATGCATTCAGTGCTGCTACATGATTGGCTGATTAGATACTTGCATTAACGAGCAAATGTATCTAATAAAGTGGCCACTGAATGTTCATCAAATTGAAATGCTTTTCTCATACAAGTTCTTTTAAGAGTGAATTTTATTCCAAATCTGGAACTTTTGGGTAGGGATTTATGAATTGTGTAATAATGAATTTCCGTTGCCTAAATGGCAGTAATGCAGTGGTTGTCTGTACATAATGTGTGTAAGCAGTTATTTAGTGGTTGCCTCTTTTCTAATTTTACTGTACATCTCGAATAATTCCCACTTTTCATCAAGTCTTTCATTGCAAGCTATTGTTTTGGTGGAAGTTAATTATGAGAAAGAATAATGTTCACACATTTTAAACCCACTGCATACCAAATGGATGCATAAAATGATGCTGGAATAGACCCATAGTCTTATCTTGGATCTGGTAGCATGCTTCTCAGAATATAAATGTTCATTTTCAGATTGTAAACACAAGAGATTCTGCAGATGCCAGAGACACAAAGACTTCCTGATGAAGAGTGCAGCCCAGAACATCCACTGTTTATTTCCCTCCCATCATCTATGGAAATCAATAAACAATTGATATTTTGGTCCAAGACCCTTCAACATGACTGGAGAAGAAGGGGAAAGGTGCCAGAATAAGATGGGGGGGCAGGGAGAGGAGATGGAATACAAGCTAGAAGGTGATAAGTGAAATCTTATTCTGGTGTTTATTCATTTCCGTAGATGCTGCCTGACTTGCTGAGATCCACCAGCATTTTGTGTGTGTCATTCTCAGATTGACTTTGTTTCCTTCAGGACCTTAAAACAATAATCCTGTTAATGTCAATGTGTAATTATTGTTATATGCAATGTTCTCTCCTAAATTTGTTTTTACAGCTGCGCAGACCAATCATTGCTCTGTGCAGGAAATTTTTACATGAGCTGAAAACTGTGCGGCTCTTTAATGAAACATCATATAAGAGAAATTTCCAGCTGTGTGGCAAAAAAGACTGTGCATGGGAGCATTTCAGTTACCGTGCGGTTGCGCACATGTGCAGCTTAGTGGGAGCAGTGGTTGCGTGATGTTTACAATTAAATCAATTTTAATGTAATTCCACCAAGAAGCTTGTTTTGGATATTGCCATTTTCCTATTAAATGGTTTAATGGGATAAAGGACCATCCAACTCAAAACCAGTTACTTTTCCCAAGCAGTAAGACTGATCAGCGCCTCCACCCACTAACCCAGCCCTCCACACCCCTCGCCACCACTACTTTATGAACATACAATCAATCTATGTATATAGCTATCTTATGTATTTATATTTATTGTGTTTTTTAGTATTGTGTTCTCTTTCTTATTATGTTTCTTTTTGTGTTACATTGGATCCAGAGTAACAATTATTTCATTCTCGTTTACACTTGTGTACTGGAATTGACATTAAACAATCTTTAATGTATGTTACTACTTTTGATTTAAATTGAACCCAGGAATTTATTTAGTTCTGGGCACATCAGAAATTCAATCTTCTCTGACCTTTAGTAACCTATTATTATATTGGGATAATTCAAATCTCCCTCTGGAGCAACACACACAAAATGCTGGAGGAACTCAGCAAACTAGGCAGCATCAATGGAAAAGAATAGACAGTTGATATTTCGGACCAAGGGTTTTCATCATGTCTACAACTGCTCTGTAGCTTTTGTACTTAAATGAAAATTCCTCTGCATGTTTCCTCCTCTAGTTCTTGAGGAAATAGACCCTCTAATACATAGTTATAACTAAACAAATTCTACTTTTAAATTTTTTTGCCAGTGTTGTGATGTACTCTTGCATCATACTTCTGCCCTTCCTTTCCTTCCCGAGCATATTTGTCCAGGAATATATCCCCAAGCTTGTCCATGCCAGCCAAGGTGTTCACCTCAGCTAATTTCATTTGGCCCATATCCATATTAACTGCTCCAATCATGTACTTGTACAACTATTTAAATATATTACTGCACCTCAGCCATTTTCTCTAGTAATTCATTCCATGTACACATCATCCTCTGCATGAACTTGCCCCTCAAGTCCCTTATAAATCTTTCTCCTCTTGCTTTAAACTTGTGCCCTCTGACTTTGGTTCCTTTTCCCTGGAAACAGGAACGTGTATTCACTTTATCTATGCCAACATATCATATTCCCATGCAACTGTTTGCTGTAAGTTAACCTCTTATTCCCTTGTACTTTGCAGATTTATGTAAGTACTTGACAAATCAAATTTTGTTATTTAATTTACTTTTCTGTTGCCACATTTGAAATCCTAATGCCAGGCTAATCCACTGTGACCTGTCTTTCCCAATTGTTTGCTTTTAACTTAATCTTTTTTGTACCTTTTTAATTTTTGCTGATTGACTTGTGTTCATGTATGTTCTGACCCTTCCTGAAACATTCTGGTGATTGTTACCCATTATTTTGTGCACTATAGCCTTTTCAAATGCCCCAACACCTGAATCCCTACCTTCTGTTCCCTTCTGACTCTCCTATCAAACTGTTCAAGCTGTCCCCATCATCAGTAACACATAGGATATTTGAGGATGTTTGTTGCAGTTTAATAAAATGTTAGTCAGACCACATCAAGAGAAACCCATTATAGGAAGGATGTTAACAACAGGAATTCTGCAGATGCTGGAAATTCAAGCAACGCACATCAAAGTTGCTGGTGAACACAGCAGGCCAGGCAATATCTCTAGGAAGAGGTACAGTCGACGTTTCAGGCCAAGACCCTTCGTCAGGACTAACTGAAGAAAGAGCTAGCTAATCTCTTACTAGCTCTTTCTTCAGTTAGTCCTGACGAAGGGTCTCGGCCTGAAATATCGACTGTACCTCTTCCTAGAGATGCTGCCTGGCCTGCTGCGTTCACCAGCAACTTTGATGTGCGTTGATAAGAAGGATGTTGAGGCTTTGGAGAGTGTGCCTGGATTAGAGAGCATGTGCTATAATGAGAGGTTAGAAAAACTTGTTGTTTTCTCTGGATGAAGGAAGACCTGATAAAGGTTTATAACAGGGGTCAGCAACCTTTTTGTCTCTGTGGGCCGGATCGCGTATTAATGAGCAGACGGTGGGCCAGATAAATGCCATTTTTAAAAAAACTTGAAATATGGGAATTATCCATTTAAATACATCTAGTTATGTTTGGCCTCAAATTAATGAATAACACATGCTAGAAAATCATTTGTGCTTAAGGTTGCCTACCCCTGGTTTATAAGATTATGAGAGGCATAGAGTAGACAGTATTTTTCCCGCCCAGGTTTGAAATGTCTAATACTAGAGAGCAAGCATTTAGGATGAGAGGGGGTAATTTCAAAGGTGATGTGAGGAACAAGAATATTCACAGAATGGGTGCCTGGGGTGGTGGTAGAGGAAGCTACATTAGGGATTTTTAAGAGACCTTTAGATGGGCACATGAATGTGAGGAAAATGGAAGGATATGGACATTGTGTAGACAGAAGGGATTAGTTTAGTAGGCCACTTGGTTACTAATTTAGTCAGTTTGACTCAACGTTCTGGGCTGAAGGGCCTGTTCCTATATTGTATTGTTCTGTGAGTCACTCCTCTGCAGGTGCAGTTCATCAGGCTCAAAGGTCACATCTCAATTACATACATTTCCTCTTCCTGAGGAATCTAAAGCCCTCTTTCAGATGTTATTTCTCTAGAAATGTGTTCATTTTCCTATTTTAGTTCTCACTATCACATGACACTAGAATTATTCTGGAGATTGCTACCTTTTTGTGATCTTTTTAATCTTACTCAACTTTGCCTGAAGAACCTAATCCCTTTTTCCACCTCATACAATTTACCCCCATGACATGTATTTAAACCTTCAGCATTTACAGTAATTGTTGGTAGTACCCTTTTCTGCTATGATTAATCATTGTGGAGAAATATTTCCCTCAAAAGTGATGATTTTAATCACAAGACCATCTGTTTGAGAGCTTAATAATTCATTTACTCTTTTTAAAGTATGCTGCCTCTGACTGTATTTAATATTTCAGTAATTATAGTTTGATTAAGCATTCTTGTTTAATGTATTGCGGGTTATATATAAAATTACATAAATGACGTGTTATTACACTGCCACATTGAACATGCACATCTTGCTAAAGTAAAAATGAAACTAAAACACGTTTTCTTGGGTTCCCATCTTTATGCTTTCAATCAGTTTTATCCTTCAGAGTTACAAAACATAACAGTGGTGATAAAGTTTGAAACAAACACTACATGACTACGTACCTGTTACAGCGAGGCATTCAGTTTTATTTTAAAAAGGCAATGCAGCACATGTTCTTCGGAAGAGTTTAACAAAAAAAAGGGTAGAAAATGAACAAATTCATGAGTTCATAAACAGCACCGGGTGTTACTAGAAAATAATAATTTTTTTAAAAAGCAGATATGGCTGGCTTCACTGGAAAGATTGGAGCGTTCAACCTCACAAAAGATAACTGGATATTGTATACTGAGCAAATTGAGCATTATATTTTAAAGCAAACAGAACAGCCAATGAGGAACAGGTGCCAGTTTTGCTGGGTGTACTGGGTTTAAGGCAGACTGTTTGACTGCTGAAAATAAACCAGCCAGAATGAACTTTGTTGATATCGTGAAAGTAATGCAGGAACATTTAGAACCAAAGCCATTGGTGGAATCAAAAACAAAGGGAGTCCATTTTAGTGTATGTGGCTGAATTGAAAAGATTGTCAGGTTGGTGATAGGCATAATAATACACTGAGAGATCATTTAGTTTGTGGAATTGTACAAGAAAGCATTTAAAAACGGCTCGTAACTGAAGCACAACTTGCATTTAAAAGAGCAGTTGAAATCTTATCAATGGAAACAGAAGATGGAGATGCAGTTGAGTTGCCTTCAGGAATGAAAGTGAGTGTGAACAAAATTCCGATGTCTAAATAGAAACCTGCCTGGCTGAACAAATTGTGTTACCATTGTGGCAGGGGTTTACATACACCAGACCAATGCAGGTTTTAAGGTGAAACTTGCAGGGAAAGAAAACAACAAAGTAGGATGCATACAAAGAGCATGTCAAGCAGACAAAAATAAATGGGCTGCACAGGGAAGAGGAAAAAAAAGTCATGTTGCAATTTCAAAAAGAGTACTAATCTATATAGTGTTGATGAAAATCTGAGCGTGACAGAAGACTGGGTAGCCTTGAGATTTATAATGTGAAAACTGAACAATAGACAAGCTTGCACCTGAAGTGAATGGCAAATTAAAATGGAATTGGATACTGGCTAGGCTGTATCAGTCATTCCACAAAGTGAGCTTGAAAGGCATTTCCAAGATACTGAACTGAAGCCTGAAGGTATCCAACTAAGAACTAATACTAGAGAAAAGGTAATGCCTATGGAGATGACACCTGTAACAGTCAGGTACAACATTGGATTGCATGTGGTTTAAAAACAGGAGGGCCAGCATTGTGGGGTTGTGAGTGGCCGAGATCACTACAACTTGATTGGCGATCCATCCAACATTTGCTTGCCACATTCCCTGTAATAGAGTCAACTGAAAGCAAATTACAAAAGGTACTGGATGATGCCACAGCAGTGTTCAAGGATGGCATTGGGAAAACTCAAACATATTAAAGGTAAAATGGTGTTAAATGAAAATGCCACACCCAAGTTTCACAAAGCCCGTCCATTTCCTTATACCATCCATGATAAAGTAGCCAATGGAGACTGAAGAAATTCTAAGGTTGAATGGAGCCCATGGGCAAGACCAGTGGACCCAGTAACCAAGAAGAATGGGTTCATCAAGATCTGTGGTGATTTTAAAGTCACCATCAACCTAGTACTAAAAGTAGATCAATACTCTCTGCCTAAGATGAAGGATATCTTTGCAAACCTTAATGGAGGGAAATATTTCAGCAAAGCGGACCTAGTGAGGCCTATCTACAGATGGAGATGGAAGAAGAGTTCAATTTGTTTCTCACCATAAACACTCAAAGGCCTTTATTGCTATACTAGGCTTAGTTTTGGAGTATCTTCTATATCTGCACTTTGGTAGAAAGCTACGGACAAGGTCTTCCAAGGCTGTCCAGGCATTCACTGTTACCTGGATGGTCATTATTACTGGTAAAGATGACAAGGAACAGCGCCAAAATCTGAAGTGTTAAAAAGATTAGAAGGTTATGGGCCTGGAACAAGTGTGAATTCCTTAAACCAAGTATCACTTACTGTGATCACATCAACAATGCACAAGGATTATAAGTGTGGTCAGAAAGTTCAGGGTGGATGTTCCAAGGCTTAAGGTTGTGTCACAGTTGCGGTCCTTTTTAGGATTTGTCAACTACTATAACAGGTACCTGGCTACTGTACTCCACCCCTTGAGCTCATTACTACAGGTAGGCAAGAAATGGCAATGGACAAAGCAGTATGAGATGGATTTCCAAAAGGAAATGGTAATGTCAGACATTGTACTCACACATTATGATCCACATCATTTAGTGAAACTTGCCAAGCACTGTTCAGGATGCCAACGCAGCCAGAAGAAAGGAGTCTAGAGTTGCCAGAACCACTTCCTGCAGTCCCAGAGCCAACTCCTACAACCACCATGGAGGAGAACCTAGGATGTATGATTTGTTTCACAGCCACAAGCTTCTGCCAAGCAGAGTGACCACCCCGCAACTCCCCTGTCAGGAAATAAGTTATCCCACAAGAGTAAAACATTCTCCATAGCAAGTTAAATCTTTAGGCCTGAATGGGACAATTTAAAACTTACTATGTTGTGGAAGCCTTTATAGTAGTATTACATAGTATACTGTGTGTGTGTGTGTGTAGTATATGTAATATAGTGTGTATACTGTAAATGTATATACAGTATAATCTGTGTATATAAAGTTGAAATTTATAGTTAACCTAGGAGGGGTGTTGTGGATTTAATACTTAAGTAAAACTGGAGTAATATTGTAAATATATTATTTGATTAAGTATTCTTTGTTTACATAATACATTGGAGATTGTGTAGAAGTATGTAAATATCATACGCCATTATGCCACCATATCTTACGTGTGCATGTTGCTAAAGTAAAAATGAAGCTAAGACACATCATCTTAGACTCCTGTCTTTTTTGCTTTCAATTAGTGTTATTTTGGGGTTACGAAACATAATATGTTTCATTGAAAGGAAATGTTTTAAAACTGAAAAGCATCAACTTGTCAAAAGAATTTTATAACAAAGGTTGAGGTGCATGGCTCTGTCGTTTGACTGATGTAAATGAAAATCTTGTGAAGTGAATCTGTAACAATATACTAATGTGCTTTCTCTCAATTTCTGCCTATTCCCTATATACAACATTCATTGTTGCTAAGCAAGGAAGATGCTACTGGTTTCTCCAAGTGACTTGCTAGTGCTGCTTATTGTACCTTGGTGCCTTCTGCAGCTACAGGAGATTGACAGACCTGGGTGCCAGGGCCATCCTGTGAAGTAAATCAGGCCTTGATTGTTGACTAGATATTGGTTGGCAGATCCTAAGAATACCCCGAAGACCTTTGACAGCTCGCTACTGTCAGAGACCCATTTAACTGCTTTTGCACTTCGTTGGTAATTGGAGAGATTTAAAAGTAGATTTAAAAATATCTTGCAACTAGAGATTTAAGTTAATTAAAAATATTAAAAGAAAATAAACCATTACTTGAATTTTTTAGTTAACATTGATGACCTCATTCAAAAAAAATAGGGTTCAGTATACAGCTCAGTATGTTTCATCGACACTGGATTAGTGAACACAGAAGCAGAACACATGGTCATGTACATCAGTATGTGACCTCCATTTTGTCTCCGATGGTGCAATTGAATGCATGGGTTAGAAAGTCAAAGATGATCTTTTCCATTGAAAATATGTTGATAGTGGTTTTCCAGTTCTAGCCAGAGATGAGCAAAATTCTTAAACAGTGTATAATTAGATTTTATTTGGTTAGGCTTTGTGAAAAAGCCTGGGATGTTTGGCGCCATGAAAGCGGCAATAAAACTTCATGACATTTTGTAATTTCCTAGAAAATGCAAACCAAGGCTAACCAATCTGGCTGAAAGCAGACAGCTGGGAATTTTCTCCTGAATTATTTAAGGAGACTCTTCAGACCACTTAAATACCCAGATTTCTCTTTCTGCGAGATATGAATTCTGATTTATGATGGTGCTGGTGATGCCCGTGATTACTTATCGGCGGCAAAAAGCAAAACAAAAGAAGCTACCAAATACCTTATTAATAACACTAATAATGATCACTGTTAACAATGGAGGGGTGAACGGAGGCGGGGTTGAGGCAGCGTTGAGACATCCCCGAAAGCGAAAAAAGTCCTGATATCTGATTGAAGTGACAGGCTGCACTGGAAAAGCCACATTGTGGCGGTGGGATCTGGGGTCCAGGTCCGAGAGGGAAAAAAGACCTGATGCTTAGTTGGAGTTAAGTACTGGGCTCGATTGAAAAGGTCATAGTGTCAGGACTGGAAGTGATAGCTGCTTCTACCTGGTTCTGCTCGTTGCTCCGCAGTGTTTACTCAGCTCTGTGTTGAACTGAGGCTGTGGCCTCTGGTTGCAGTGATGACTGGTTTTGCGCTTGTGGTTTTGCAACGTTTACTCAGCTGTGTGATGAACTGAAGCTGTGGTCTGCTCCAGCTCCAGAGATGACTGGCTTCATGTCTTTTGTAAAACTTAAGTTCTGAAGCTACTTGCTTACTTTTACTGTTTGCATGATTTGGTTTTTTTTTTCTCTCTCTGTGTATTGGGTGTTTTGATGATCTTTTTATTTAATGGTTCTTTTGGAGTTAATTTGCTTTGTGGCTGCCTGTAAGGAGACAAATCCCATTGTTCTATAATGTATACATACCTTGATAATGTCCTTTGAACTTGAAGAACTTGCTCACAAGTGGTTGGGCCAAACGGCCTGTATTCATGCTGCGTTGCCCTGACTATGACCATAACAGTCTTGATCATGTACAGACTCTACACACAGTACCTGAGCCAGCAACTCTTCACTTTTGAACTGATTTCATATTACACCAGTCTGTTCAAGGATATTTTTCTTTTAGGTTCCGAGAGGTATTTGAAAATAAAAATATTACTGGAAAACTTTTGCTTTCAACATTAAAAATCTGAAAAGACTATTAAGTGTAGTTATACTTATGATTTCTTTCCAAAGTTGTTTTTTCAACAGCTGCAAACATGTTATTACTATAAGCAACTAGATTTAATAGGTATCATGTGTCTACATAAAAATCACAAAATCCAATGACATTCTATTTTATGTTTGTTTATAGAGAACAAATTTGTAAATGTGTGTAAAAGAATGAACGCCACCAATCCTAACATCTTCACTTATTTCCTTTCTTTCCTTATTTAATACATTAAGTAATATACATTACTATATTTAATGTAAATATTCAATAATGCTGACTTATCTCTTTTCTTACAGAATGTCTTGTTACTCTACTACACGCAGTGGTGTGGATTTTGCACTGTTCTCAATCATATCTTCATTCAGGTTGCTCGTCTCTTCCATGCCAATGATGGAGTTGTAACAGCCAGGTAAGAAATAACTCTATTTTGAAGCTTTTTTTTGTTGTTGTTGTTGTTGCATGTTCCTTTTTCATTATTCTTCCTCTCCTTCCCCCACCCCTAGCCTGAAACTTTGCGTAAATTCTCCAATCTCATTTTTTTTCATTCAGTATATAGGAGTAGAAGTATATCCTCGAGCCTGCTGCACCTTTGCACAGATCATTGCCTTGGCTTCCCATTCCTCTTGATCCCACCAACCTTTTGACTTCCCAACAATCAAACTTGTATATATTTAATGATTCAACTTTTGTACGTTTCTGGGGTAGGGTATTCCAATGATTCACAACCCTCGGAGGACAAATTCCAACATGCTCATTCATGAAAGGGTGCTCTTAATTTGAGACTATGTCTCCTAGTTTTAGATTACCCACTTGAGAAACCTGTGCAAGCCCCAGAATCTTTGTATGTTTCACAGAAGTAATCTAATTTCCTAAACTACACAGCACAGGCCCAGTTTGCTTCGCTTTCCTTCAAAGTGTGTTGAATCAAAAAAATACTTAAATCGCTTTGAGCTACGTCACCCCAGCAATTCCAATTAACCTAACCTAATCATGGGACAATTTACAGTGACCAGTTAACCTACCTGGTACATCTTTGGACTGTGAGAGGAAACTGGAGTACCTGGGGAAAAGCCACACATTCCACGAATGAATGTATAGAGACTCCTTACAGACGGCGCCGGAATTGAACTCCAGTGCCCTGAGCTGTAATAGTGTCGCATCAACCATTACACTAATGTGGCACCCACTTGTAGAGCAAGTAACTCCAAACTAACACACACAGAATGCTGAAGGTCAGCAGGTCAGGCAGTATCTATGGAGAGGAACAAAGAATCAGTGTTTTGGGCTGAGACCCTTCATCTGAACTGGAAAGGAAAGGGGAAGAAGCCAGAAAAAGGGGGGAGGGGAAGGTGTACAAGCTGGAAAGTGATGGGTGAAGCCAGGTGAGGGCAAAGTACATGCTTTCCATCCTCTTGTCTCTAAACTTGATCATTTGTGTTAATAATGTTGTTTCTCTTCTTGCCAAGCTGGTAAGTTGTAAGTTGAGGTATTAAATACAGAGGAGGTACATTTGTATAAAGGCAGTGTGACCCACATACTCACCCACAGATATTTCCTAAAATCTTGCCTTTTGTAAGTTAGCAGCGAAAACGAAATATCAATGAAATGCCTAAAATTTTGTCACATTATTTCAATAAATCGTATTTGAATTCTGTTGGTGATACCTTACCCCGGTCACATTCTGCCAAGTTTGCACACAGCAGCATCAAACATCGCTTTGTGTTTTAAAATGAGCGTCAGATGCTAGATTAGTACCCTTGGCAGTGTTGAGACAATGCTTAAAATCTCCAAGAACCGGTCCTTCAGATGTATTGGTGAACTGAGTCACTGAAAGTTAAAGGTCTAGTGGTACTAAGTTTTATTCTTGTTCAGTTCTTCCTCAGTTCTCCATTGAAGATCTGTCCAAGCTGGGATCCATCTGTAAATGGAGCAGCTAATCCCACTTACCTGTAAAACGATTGTGCTTTATTGAACCGTTTGGAGACATACCTGCCTAATGTATTCAGTAACATTATAAATACAAAACGTCTCTTCTTGTATTGTGTTCATGAGGCTGGTTACTGTGTTCATTCAAGTTTTCTCCCCCCCGCCCCCGCTGCACTTTCTACATTCTATCTATTGGCACTTTAAACAGTGTGATTAAATCTTTTAAAATCAGAAGTTGCTGCTGTAGTTTATGACATGTGATTACTCAGCAGTCTACAGATCAGCCAGCTTGGCAACAATAACATTATTTTTAGTCAGCACTGTATAATGATTGTTCTGAATGCAGTGAATGCATAGTGACAGTGTAGTTTGTTAAAACTACCATATATTTTAATAACTGTTTCATGAATTTAAAATTAATTGACTGAATTCAATGAATGGTATAAAACAGGAATATCAGTATTTGGTGAAATTTCTTCCCTACATCTACCAGTTACAAAGAATTATAAAGATCAGAGTAAATTTAATATCAAAATATATATGCTGTATGGCACCATACACTACCTTGAGATATGGGCATTCACAGTGGATACAAAGAAATACAATAAACTACACAAACAGAGATGGACAAACAACCAATGTGCAAAAGAAGTCAACTGTGCAGATACAAAAAAGCTCATAATAATAATATTGAGAACGTGAGTTGTAGAGTCCTTGAAAGTGAGTTCATAGGTTGTGGAATCAGTTCAGTATTGAGGTGACTGAAGTTGTGCACACTGGTTCAGGAGCCTGATGGTTGAAGGGTAATAACTGTTCCTGAACCTGGTGATGTTGGGCGCTTAAAGCAGTAAGTCACTCACTTTCAGCTCTATCTGTGCAATCAGGGGTCAAGCAAACTGGATCTTGAACAATGCATAAAATTCTTCTTGCTGCAGATACATTAGCTACAAGTCATTTAAGATTTGAACCATCACAGTTTTATTCACTGGGTATTTTGGATCCCTTATTTGTTTGGTGGAAATCCAACATTTGCTTGTGGAGCAGACTTAGTGAACCAAATGGCCTGATTCTGCACCTAATTCTTGTGATCTAACTCCCTTTCTTCAATATGACTAGTTATAGGATACTAAAATAATTCACAAAACTGTTCTATTCTTTCAGAATCAATGTTGCCAAAAATGACCTTCCTTGGGAATATATGGTTGATCGATTTCCAACTGTTCTGTTTTTCCCCAGAAACAGGTAAGGCACACAGTACACGATCCTCCTTGTATAAATACGTTCTATGACAGTATTCTAATATTTATGTTTCTTATCAACTGTCTAACTTGTCAGAGTATGATTGTGACTTGTATCAACTCTTCCACTGTTAAAGCTAACTTTACATGATGCTCCTTTTGGAATTTCTCCCTCCTATACTGACTTTCCCTATATCTGTAAAAGTATTTTACATTAGTTCTGACATTACCATATGAGACAAAAAATTGCATCTTGATGTCACTATTTCCATCTTGTCCCCAAGCATATCCAAACTAATAAGGTAATTTTGATGCACTATTACTGGTGTAATGTGACATAGTAATTGTGCTGTCACAGCTGCACAGGAAAACTTTTGGAGAACTAGAATCAACAATGGTTCTCATGGCATTATGTTAAATTCTGTATATAGTTTCCCAGTTTTTCAAAGTAGATGAGGTAATACACTAAGTGCCAGTGTAGCATTGTAAACCATTAACATCAGGGCATAACATGCAAAGTCAGTGTGTTACCACCCCCCCCCCCCCCCCCCGCAGCCACTAAGTATGACGTGAATAATGTGAAAATTGCAGGTATCATGTACCATACATAATTTTATGTGCCACTGTGCAGGCATCAAAAACAGAATGTAAGTGAAAATTAATGTTTTTTTTCCTCTCTAGAACTACACACTGAAGCTGTGCAGTGAGATAGTAAACCGCCTAAGCCTGTGCCAGCTTGAATTTAGAATGAAAAATGATCTGATTGAAATGTACAACATTTTACAAAGGATATGCTAGTCCAGATATGTGAATGATGCATCCCCTTTATGGGGTATGTGGAGTATTAGTACCCAAAGGGTGAACCGTTCAAGAGTGAGAAGTGATTCCCCCCCCCCCCCCCCCACCAAGTAACGTGAATCCTTGCAGTCTCTATAGAGGCTCAGATACTGAGTACAGATCAATAGATAGTAAGGAATATGCCATTAGTGCAGGAAAACAGTGCTGGGAGAAATAATCAGACGCAATCTTATTGATTGCTACAACAGGTATAAGGATCATATTGGTTTATTCCCTGCTTTTAGTTCTTGTGTCTTAGAGATGTGGAAGAATGTTTAATGTTTCTAAAAGAAAGACTAACTCAAAAAAATTCTTCCATTTGTTTTTTTTTATTGAATCTGTTAAGAGGATGGAAGGTTACAAATTCCTGATGACTAGCCTGGGAAAGATATGGGCACAATAGTCCATTACTATTAGCTTCCAATGTTGAGAATGATCTTGAATCATTTTACTTCGGACTAGCTACGTCTGTCTCGGTGAAGATTTAAAACAAGCACTGTTTCTTTAGTCGAGACGTATTTGGGCTCCAGTCTGATTTCTTCCCTGGGCCTAAAGTTGCACCTAGGGAAAAACACACTTGCTATTCCATGGTGAAGTACCTCCACTTGCTGTTCATGTCTGGGCCAATCTCCAGCTTATCTATTTGGGAGATCAAAATCCATTGGAAGAAGCTGGCTAAATCCTCAGCAGTGGCTTGACTGCACCATTATATGGCTATCCACAGATGAAGATTATAAAGAGATCTTGTAGATTTCCACAGTGTTCTCAAGTCTTCCCCAATATACAAAGGCCCAACTTGCATATAGCCATGGCATACAAGTGAGCGTTTGGGAGGCCAGTGGTACGGATTTACTAGCTGCTGTGGAGCTGCAGGCACCTTCTCCCGTGTGGGGACTCTGTTTGCAGCTGCATTTCTGACTTAAGACCTGCCTGGGATACAAACGGTCCACAGGAGCCCTGCCATAATCTGGGGATGATCTGTATCTGTAAATTGTGAGAATAGGGTAGGTAGGCAGGATAGTTCTTGCACAAACCTGCTCAGCAAACTCTGAAAACTATTTAATCAACCAGACTGTTAAACTAAGAAAAAGAACAGAGAAAAACACTTAAGTATTCAAATAAACCAAAACAATTAAGAATCCAGAACATGCTAACACTTTAATTCCTCTTCCATTGAAACTAACAAAACTCCCAGTGCCGAGTCTAATCTTATGCAGAATATTTAAATCCTTTCTCCAACATTGCTACACTTTCCACTTCCATGCTTCCTTCATAAGGAGTCCAGTGTTGGAGCACAGTTCTAGCAAATGCTGGCTAATCTCTGATACTATCTTGAGACTTTGTTAGCATTTGTACAAGAAAAAAGGTTTTCTATGTGAAATCCAGTTCTTTAGATCTTTGCTACACTTTAACAAAAGGATTTCTGTCTTGTGTGTCTATGGAACTATTGAGTCCACTCTGTGTAATAATTTTATAGAAGGGTAACCTCCACTCCCACTTTTTTGTACATTGTCTGACCTTGGTTGTCATCTGGGGACAGCATTTCAGAAACTAGAGTAGGAGGCTGTACAGGATACACTGACCTAAGTCTTTCCTCTTCCTTCTCCAGTGAATTAAACTATCCTAGTGGTGAAAGGGTCTCTACTCTAATTGTTCTGTCTGTAACAAAGAAAAGTACATCTGTTTTATACTGTTAGCATGCTATTCTGACTGCTCTGATGTTGGGGGCAAGAGGTTAAACAATGTCATCACCGTAATACCAGAAGCTGTTGAGAACACTGACGGGAATGTAATAAGGCTTCATGTGGACAGACAAGTTAAAGTGGCAAGTGAGGAATGGGGACTCTTTTGCGAATGGTATGCTGGCATTCATAGCAAGAGGATTCGAGTACAGGAGCAGGAAGGTACTACTGCAGTTGTACAAGGCCTTGGTGAGACCACACCTAGAGTATTGTGTGCAGTTTTGGTCCCCTAATCTGAGGAAAGACATTCTTGCCATAGAGGGGGTACAAAGAAGGTTCACCAGTTTGATGGCAGTACTTTCATATGATGAAAGACTGGATCGACTAGGCCTATACTGTCTGGAATTTAGAAGATTGAGGGGGATCTGATTGAAACGTATAAAATTCTAAAGGGATTGGACAGGCTAGATGCAGGAAGATTGTTCCCGATGTTGGGGAAGTCTAGAACGAGGGGTCACAGTTTGAGGATAAAGGGGAAGCCTTTTAGGACCGAGATGAGGAAAAACTTCTTCACACAGAGAGTGGTGAATCTGTGGAATTCCCTGCCACAGGAAACAGTTGAGGCCAGTTCATTGGCTATATTTAAGAGGGAGTTAGATAAGGCCCTTGTGGCTAAAGGGTTCAGGGGGTATGGAGGGGAGGCTAGTACAGGGTTCTGAGTTGGATGATCAGCCATGATTGTACTGAATGGTGATGCAGGCTCGAAGGGCTGAATGGCCTACTCCTGCACCTATTTTCTATGTTTCTATCCTGGTGCACCAAACAGAAAAGCAGAGTATTTATTCAACTGGTTACAGATTAGGGAATGTTGATGCTTAAGAGGGCTTGGATGTTTTTGTATGTAATTTCCTGAAAGCTAATGTGCAGATGCAGCTAGCAATTAGGAGTGCTAGTGGAACATTGTAAAAAAAAAGATTGAGGATATGCCTTCAATTGAGGAAATGCAGCAAAGGTTCACTAGACCCTGAGAACACACACTCAGCATTTTATAACAGCTTCTTTCCCTTCCACCATCAGATTTCTGAATGGCTCACTATTTTGGTCTTTTGCACTATTTTTATATATTGTAACTATGGAAGTACATTTTCATGTATTACACTGTACTGCTGCTAACAAAATAACATTTCATGACATACAGTTGCAAGAAAAAGCTTGTGAACCCTTTGCAATTACTTGGTTTTCTGTATTAATTACTTGTAAATGAAGATCAGACCATATTTTAAGTCACAATGATAGACAAACACAATCTGTCTAAACTAATAACATGCAAACAATTGTACGTTCCATGTTTTTATTGAACAAATTGTTTAATCATTCACGGTCCAGGCTGGAAAAAGTATGTGAATCTCTCTATTTATTAACTGGTAGAGCTTCCTTTAGCATCAATAACCTCCACCAAACATTTCCTGTAGCTGCTGATCAGAATTGCACAATGGTGAGGGGAAATTTTAGATCATTCCTCCATACAAAATTTTCAGTTCTTCAATATTTCTGGGATACCTTGCATGAACAGCTCTCTTCAGGTCATGCCACAGCACCTCAATTGGATTAGGGTCTGGACTGACTTGGCCATTCCAAAACATAAATTTTCTCATTTTTAAACAGTTTATTGATTTATTCTTGTGTGTCAGATCATTGTGTGGCTGCATCATCCAACTTCTATTAAGCTTCAGGGTGGCTGACCACTACCCTGGCATTCTCCTGTAAAATGTCTTGAAATAATCTTGAATTTGTTGTTTCATCAATAATTGCGAGCCGTCCAGGCACTGAGGCAGCAAAGCAGCCCCAGACCATCTTGCTGCTTCCACCATGCTTTACAGCTGGGATGAGGTTTTGGTGTTGGTATGGCAGTGCCCTTTTCCCTCCAAACATAGTGGTGTGTAGTTCTGCCAAAAAGTTCAACTTCTGTCTCATCTGTCCACAGAACATTTGTCCCAGAAGCATTGTAGCACATCCAGGTGGTCTTTTGCAAACGTGAGATGTGTAGCGGTGTTTTGTTTGGAGAGCAGTGGTTTCCTCTGTGATGTCCTTCCGTGAGCACCATTCTTGTTTAGTGCTTTTTTTTTATATAGTGGACACTTGAACAGAGACTAGCAAGTTCTAGAGACTTCTGCAGGTCTTTTGCTGCTACCCTTGGGTTCTTTTTCACCTCCTTCACCATTGCATGTTGTCCTCTTGGTGTGACCTTTGCAGGATGCCCACTCCCAGGGAAAGTAGCAACAGTACTGAGTTTCCTCTATTTGTATTCAATTTCTTTAACTGTGGACTTTAGAAGTGCTTTCGTAGTCTTTTCCAGCTTAATGCGTCTCTACAATTCTAAGGTCCTCTGAAAGTTGTTTTGATTGGGGCACGGTGCACATAAATAGATCTTTCTTGAGACAGAACAGGCTCTGTCAGTAACCTGACTTTATATATATATGTGTGTGTGTTTTTATATAGGGCAGGACACTTCTACAACCCACACCTCCAATCTCATCGATTGGAACATCTGACTCCAAATAGCTTTTGTGGAAGGCATTACCCCAGAGGTTCACATTTTTTTTAACCTAGACTGTGATTGTATAAATGGTGTACTCAGTATTGACAAGAATAAGTACAATTGTTTGTGTGTTATTTAGGCAGATTGTGTTTGTCTATTATTGTGACTTGGATGAAGATCAGACCACACTTTGAGTAATTAATGCAGAAAACCAGGTACCTGTAATTGCAATGGGTTCACAAACTTTTTCTTGCAACTGTATGACAGTGATAATAAATCTGATTCTTGCAATGACTAAATCACTATGAGGATACAAGAATATATTCTTTAGGATATGAAAGAGTGAGTGATGATCTCATTGAAATTGTGTATTTCTTGCAAGTCTTGTCCAGATGAATGGTGTTTGCTTCCTCAATGGGGATTCGGAATTGTGCCTTTTATTGGAGAAAATTTTCTGCACTAGGAAAGCGATGAATCTGGGTTGTGGAGGCTTGGTTTTTGTAGTTTTTGAAAGCAAAATTTGATAGATTTTCTTGATATCAACAGAATTGCAGGATATGGGGACAGTGGTGCTGATGTAATAAAATCAGCCCGTTCATGCTTTTTCTATTTTTATCAGATGCAGATATCCCATGATCACTGAATGTGAATATTTTTAAGGATTCTCAGTGTGCCTTGCATTCATAAGTATTTAACAGTGCTAATGAAAAATGAAAATACTTAAACTCACTGCAAATTAAAAAACATTTAGCCTTAGCAGTTAGCTCCTCAGAGCTGTAAAATTGCTACTGTAATAAATGGGCTTGCAGATCTTTTACCAGGTATAAGCTGTCACAGTAACTGCCTTTTTTTGTAAAATTTGCGAAGTAGTTTGCCTACAGTTTTCCAAGTTATGCATTATTCAGAGTTGTATTCTACGTAAGTTATTCAAAGTTTTGGATTGGAGTATCTTTGTTCACTAACTTGTGGAAATCTGAAATCAAACTAACAGGGACGATGAAGTATGAAGTATGATAAATGTCCTGGTTAT